>NC_056498.1:59453447-59556725 GCF_014905685.2 Nematolebias whitei | reverse complement strand
GATGGATGGATGGATGGATGGATGGATGGATGGATGGATGGATGGATGGATGGATGGATGGATGGATGGATGGATGGACAGGTAAAATTGACTCCAAAAAATAATGACAAAATTTTAAAATGAGATCTCATGCAATCAGTCAGTGCCCGGAGCATGTTTTGGTATTACCACATAAAATGTTATCTCAGTATCTGTAAAATTGTAAAAGTGTATTTATTTTCTATGGATGATTAACTGTAGCAGCCATCTTGAATCAGGCTGACTCCAAAAGTAAATCATTGGCAATGTGCATCCAATCATTACTTTCTGAAATGGGCAGTTACATTAGTGCTTATCATTTGGCAGAGAGTGATGAAATAAAAACGTGTCTAAAAACTACTGCTGACATACCATTTTTTAACGAATGTAAACATTGGAAAATATTTGAATTTGATCAAATGGAAACAACAGTAGATCAAATTTAGTTTAATCCTAATGTTTTAAGGCATCAAACTGTCATGAAAGTCTTTTTATCCTCACAGAGGGCAACAGTGGGAATTGTAAAGATGTGTGATTTTGTGTGTGTGTATTTGAGCAAGGGGTTCTGGGAAATAGTGAACAGGATGGGAAGGATCTTCAAAGTCTGAGGATGAGGTCCCTCGCCCCCTACTGCAGCCTTGTTCACACGAGAATCAATCTGGTGCGAGTGTTTGATGTGAGCCGCGGATAAAAGAAACCAAACAAAGAAAAACAGCGGGCAGATATGGAGAGATGGGGAAGAAACAGACAGAGAGATTAATGAGACACGCATTTTAAAAAAATGTAGAGGTATGACGAAAGGTCAAAGGGCAACAGATATGTTAGCGAGGAAGGAGGATTTTAGAAACACCAAGAATCATCACACTATTATCAAAAAAAAAAAAATCCATAAACTGATTGACAGGATCATGTAAGAAGAATGTCAAAGTGGCATACAGACACAACCCATCAGTCAGGAAGATATCAGAGGACAGAGGAAGGTTCAAAGTCTATGTGGTGGACACCACTATAGAGTGTCCTCACATAGTCTCCCCATGACACCAGGAACTCAGATTATCATCACAATGCAAACTGCCTTATCATCATCTCCATCACCATTACCATGAAAAATGAAAATCATATTGCATTTGAAGCAAAGCCTTCAGCTGGACAGCTTGCAAAAAAGGATTCACCCATGAGTAATCTGGAGGTTTCACCTCTCTCTGTCTCACCTTATCACAAGTTGTTTTTTTAAATACAAATAATGATAACACCCTGTGTTAGAGGAAGATGTTGTAAGAATGGCATGAGGGTATTATAACACAAAACTTGGGGTGTTTGCCCTCCATCAGCCAGTCGTCATGCTTTTCATGGAACAGTGGAGGAATCTTGTTTTATTTGTACTAAGCTGAACAATAAAAAAAAGAGTGCTGTTATCATGGACCTCATGGGGGCAATGAGAACCAGAGAGAACAGCTTTTGGGTCTTTTCTTGTTTTTATTTAAGCTGAAACAGGCTCTGACATTGTTGTTCTTTCTGCTAATTAAGCTGTTAGAGCGAGGGGCTGGTCTGACAGGGCCCTGCTTGGCAGGGAGGCAAAAAGTCAATGGGCCGGAGCTGAACAGGAGACATTTATGTGCTGCCTCAAGCCTTTGTTTCCCTCCACCGCGGATCTTTTCAGGCCGGCTGCCTCTGTCTCAGTGACCTGTACAATGAGAAGAATGACACGCCGAGATCCCAGAGTCAACCACAAAGAGCAGCCCCGTGGAAGGAGGATTTCACGGCACTGATCCGAATCCGGACGCAGGGTTCCACGAATAGTTTCACTTCTTCTGAGCTCTGTCCCTCTGGGATTGTGACGCTGCTGAAGAATATTACGTAGATAACTTTCATCAAAGGGAATGTCATTTACAAAGAAAACCAAACTATTTATGCTGCAAAAAAACATTTTATGATGCATCAGAAACAACAAAAGAGCAGAAAAGTTTTATTTTAATACAAAAATATATCGTTAGATGTCTAAAACATAAATCAGATCAAACTTTAATTGGCTAAGTTTGTCCTGCAGCAGATTGTTGAGCCACCTGTCTTGTTACAGAAGCTGCTGCCCGTCCTCTCAGATTAAACAGGTGAGATTAGGACAAAACTCTGGGCAGTGTACAGAACATCCTCATCCACAGGCTACAAACACCCCTTCTGTGAGTGTGTATGTGCACGTGTTTGCGGTCTTTGGTCCATTTGATGGTCATCCAAGCATTTCTGTGTGTTCAGGCAGATCCGTCTTTTTGCCACGCAGCTCTGTTTCTGGCCTGAAGATAAAACCGTGATTTGCTTGGGAAACTTTTTCCTTTTTTTTATTTATCAAATTGTGTTGTTTTTTTTTTGTTTCCATTGACTCAAAAACAGTTCATTTCTGTGTCAACACCACCTGCTCTCGTCTTATCTGCTTGCCAGTTTCGGCTCCTTTAGTAACTGCCATGTGTTGCTGTAATGTTACTCCATTTACCACAAAGTGTTGAACAGCACTTTCAGACGAGCCTGCGCCTCGCACAACAAAGCGGCTCAATTATAGAGCCATTTATGTGTTTGTCAGGGGCTTCAAATGGGCACTGGTTTCTCGGGGTAGACATATTGGCGAGGTCAGGCACAGCATCTAAAAAGGCAGCTTTATTACAGAACGACCCATCCCTCTCTTAGATGAACACCCAAGAAGGCAAACAAAAATGACAAAGAAAGAAGAAATAAAAAATGACAACTTTGTTCTTTACAACAGTTTGGCTCGGCCCGTCGGTCTGGCTGCTCTGCGGAGCGCAGCAGCATGTGTTTCAGGGATCGTTCTGGAAGGGGGAGAGCAGAAACAGCAGGGAGCAGAAGACAAACAGGCAATTCGTGACTCATTAAACACGGCGACGGTGGCCAGCACAGTGGAGGGGTGTGAGGACCCGCGTTCCAACCGGGCGATAAACACCCTCAGTACCAGCTGGAGCAAGCATCTGTCAGCCGCACGCCGCACCACGCCACGCCAGCGATTATCAGCAACAAGCCGCATCCTTGTGACCAGCCGCCGCCATTTTCAAGCGCCCTACACTTACATAACCAGCCTGATTGGCTCACAGGGGACCTCCAGGTCCACCAACATGCTTTCTGCTGGGAAGTTGTTGCAGGCCTTGTCTTTAAGGGCAAAGCAAGTCTCTCTTTCTGCTATATTGGTGGCCCACGCGTCTTTTTTGTTTCTTTCTTTCTCTCTGGTAGCTTTTGGTTTGGTTTGAAAGTTAATTATAATAATGTGTTATGTATTGTCATAAATTGAATCTCTGCATTTAACCCATCCACCACCAGGTGGCGCAGTGGGCAGCTATTGAAAGCGCCCAGGGAGCATTTTGGGGATATGGTGTGCTGCTCAGAGACACCACGAGATGTGCAATGACTGGGGATCGAACCTGGGACTGCCCTGCCTCTACACCATCTCGTTACTGCTAATACTGGCTATTAACACCAAACCATTAAAGCCAAACCAATCTTTTTGATTTGGTTTACGGCTTCCAGTTCTAGAGTTGAAGGCGATGGTGAATTCTCAACACTGTCCTTTAATCCTTCCCTAAAAATTTTGACTTATCACTTTAGCAACAAGAACTAAGGTGTGTGATGGTAAATGTTGCACGTTTGCATCAACTTTTGTTAACCAGGTTACAGAACCCGTGTAACATGTTTCTTATTCGTACACACATCACATACCAAACAGTGTTTCTGGTTCATATTTGCACTCTGTACATGCAGCACTTTAATTCTCCCTCGCACACTGAAAAACGGAGGGTCTTCTCCAGTGGCTACCATGTTTTGACACATAAGCACACTGCAGGCTATGAATCAAATCATCAAATTTTTCTACTGAAAAGAAGATCCCACATTTACCTCACAACATCATCTCTTTACTTTAACCAAGTGACAACCAGCGGTATGCCAATGTCCCCGGTTGCTGAGGGAATTGAAAAGTGACTGTTTGTAGTTTTTGAGATTAAGGTTTGACTGGACTGGATTTTAACCTGGCAAACCAATTTTCAAAAGGAGCCTTTCATACTCCTAGATATAGCCACTGGTATATTTTCCAAGCTATCATGCTCACAACATGCACAGATCGATTAACCGATGGAGGGTATTTCCAAGTCTTTGCTCAGTGACAGGGGACAATAAAGCTGAAGTTAATGTAGTCAGGTCTGCAGTTCCTTAAATGGCTGCGTTTCTGACTTTCAAAGTCAGAGTCAGTAGACGTATTCATCCAGTGTCAGACGTTGAGTCAAGCGGAAAAGTCTGAAAGTGCAGTTCTACGGAGTTAGGCAGGAGCTCCAATTTATTTTTGCCTTCAATAAACTTCCAGTTTAAAAGCATCAAGACATATCTCATTAGCGAGAGCCTCTTTTTTTGACAGTGTGCTCAAAGTTTACACATTTAACATAGTTTGTGTTTCTATGGCTAATTTAAACTTAAACTAGTGTATAGAGAAAATGTGTTTTGCTCAGCCTACATTTAACGTTATTTACATATTGTTTTGAATGAGAATGAACTGAATAATGTGAACATTTTGAAGTTGGAGAGTGTAGTGACCTTTAGCTCTGGGTTCAAGCTATTCTTGGCCACAGACTCTGAAACAGAATCAGTTTATTATGATGAGTTTATGGGTTTGAACTCATTTAACAAAATTTGATGTTATGTGGCTGCTGCAATTAGGAGTGGATGATAGAGTCAAAATTATACCACAATTGTTAAAAGAATAACTTTTTTTTTTACAATTAAATACAGTTGCACTCACTCTCATATTTTCTCTCTTTTAATACAGCTCATGATATTTATTGAGACTACTTGCTAAAAGGCTGTAAAGTTCTGACAGAGAAGATAAATATACTTGAACATGTGATTGTTACTTAAGCGACGTCACATATTCTGCTTTAAAACCAATCGTAGGTTTTGCTTTCTTTTAGTAAATTAAAGTTACTGATGTGCAGATGGGGGTCAAACAATTAGACGTCTGATCTAGTTCATTATTGCTTAACGTTGTTTTAATTGCTTAAAACATTATCGATGCCACTTTCATTTATAAAACACATTCATTCTCCATTCCATTCCCAATGTATTATTCTTGGAGTTTTTTTCCTCTCAAATCAGCAGTTATATAACTTCCAGGTGTACTCATTAGAGTACACAATCAGGCTAATACTGTGCAAGGTTCTCGAGTTCTGGTCGACTTAATTTCCTTGAGGGAAGCATACAACTTCACAGATGAGATTGTGGCTGTTGGTTTGTCACTTCATGCTTTATTCATAATAAAGAACACTTTTTAGTGATTTTTTTTAAATTATGTGTATAAAAAATTAAAATTAACTTCTTTTGTACCGTTTGAATTGTTAGCATAGTCTTGGCAGACTACTAAATGCATCAGCAATTGCCATCCTAAAAATATTACTTATTACGCTTTTCTTTAGAGTTTTGAGTTACTGGTGAACATTTGACACATTTAGTTGTTAAAAAAAATTAAAAATAAAATAAGCTAAACAGGAGCTTATAAGGAACCAAAACATCGAAGAATACAATTTTTAGACAGTGCTGATAATTTATGGCATTATATTATTAAAATCAATTCAATTTAGTTTTTTTATATAGCGCCAAGTCACAGCAAAAGTCATCTCAGAGCACTGAACAGAAACATTTATATATATATATATATAAATAATTTAACACTATTTAACTGAAGAGCAGACTGCTTTGAGTTTAACTCCATTACAGAACTCTCATCTTGAGCAAGCATGAAGGCGACAGTGGAAAGGAAAAACTCCCTCATGAGGAAGAAACCTTTAGCAGAACCAAGCTCGGGACAAGCGGCCATCTGCTTCGACCGGCTGGGTTTGAGAGAAACAGATACACAATGGCAGGTTGACAATCACATGTTCAAATGTAATCATATGAAAACTATCAAGTTTTAACAATTCATTTAAGGAAATTAGGTCAATTTGTCCTCTAGTAATCTAAGCCTATGGCAGCATAACAAACCAATCCTAACTATAGGATTTATCAAAAAGGAAAGTCTTAAGTCCAGTCTTAAAACTGGACAATGTGTCAGCCTCACAGACAGAAACTGGAAGTTGGTTCCACAAGAGAGGAGCCTGATAACTGAAAGATCTTCCTCCTATTCTGTTTTTGGAAACTCTAGGAACCGCAAGTAAGCCTGCAGTCTAAGAGCAAAGTGCTCTATTAGGAAAATATGGAACAATAAGATCTCAAATATAAGATGGAGCTAGGTTGTTGAGAGCTTTGTAGGTTAGAGGTAAGATTTTGAATTAATTTCTGGACTTGACAGGGAGCCAATGGAATGAAACTAAAACTGGAAATATGTGATTTCTCCTACTTCCTCCAGTTAAGACTCTGGCAGCAGCATTTTGAATTAACTGAAGACTTTTTAAAGAAGTATTTGGACACCCAGATAACAAACCATTGCAATAGTCCAGTCTAAACGTGACAAATGCATGAACCAGTTTTTCTGCATAATTTTTAGATAAGAGATTTCTAATTTTAGCTATAGTACACAGGTGGAAGAAAGTGGTTCTAGTAAAGTTTTTAATGTGGGGGATAAAAGACATGTCCTGATCAAAAATAAGACCAAGATTTTTAACATTAGAACTGGAGGTCAGATTAATGCCATCCAAGGTGAAAGACTGAAAAATGTATTCTTAAGATGCTCAGGTCCAAAAACTAAAACCTCAGTCTTGTCTGTGTTCAAAAGCAGCATGTTTGGGGTCATCCAGGTTTTTATGTCTTTAAGACATGCTTGTAGTCCAAGTAACTGACTCGAATCATTGGGTTTCGTGGACAAATATAACTGTGTATCATCAGCATAACAATAAAAATGTATCCCATGCTGTTTAATAAATTTACCTAATGGAAGCATATATAAAGTAGAGTATTGGTCTAAGCATTGAACCTTGAGGAACTCCATGACTAACTTTGGTGTTTGATGAAGATTCATTATTTACATTTACAAATTGGAATCTATCAGATAAATATGGTTTTAACAAATTTTGAGCCGTTCTTGTAATTCCAATATCATATTCAAGTCTCTGTAGTAGAATATTATGATCAACTGTATCAAATGCAGCACTGAGGTCTAACAGGACCAGTGTAGACACTTGTCCATTGTCAGAGGCCATGAGAAAATCATTAGTAACTTTCACCAGTGCAGTTTCTGTGCTATGGTGAGCTCCAAACACTGATTGAAACTCTTCAAACAGATTCAAACAGATTATTTCTTTGCAGATGATCACGTAACTGACCTGCAACTATTTTCTTTAGAATTTCTGAATGAAAGTTAGATAAAAATCCTGCAAGTCGTGATATCAGATACAAAGAGTTACACGTCCACAGTAATTAGCTTGAAAACTTGAATTATATCAAAAATGTATCTAAAGAACTATTTATTACTTCATCTGTCTCGGCAAGAAGGAAGACATGGGCAGAATATAATAAAATTAGTGCTAAAAGACATCATTGCCCAACAATAACTTATGGTAACAAGGTAATTAAATCCTCCATCTACTGGAAAAGCTCAGTATCAGCACAACTTTGCAACAAGGTAAAAGTTTGGTCCCAATAGAATTTAATGAGCTACTAACAACCCAATTAAATGCTGAGAGCAGATAAAAGCATGAAATATAGATAAGCTGGAATCGCTTCCTATAGCTCTGCAGTCCTTGTGGAGAAGGACTGTAATGTCTCTTAAAGCCAAAAACAGCACAGCCACCAAACTGCACCTCTTTCTTCTCCCAGCTGTGAATGTTTTACAAGAAAGTAAAGCTAAACAAGCCATGAGTATACTGAATCACCCACCAATGAAGCAATGTTTTAAAAAAAAGTCTGACTTTAAGTGAAAGCTGGCATTAATGTGGTGCTCCAGAAGCTCATGCCACTTGCTGGGACTGAGGGATTGGGGAAGTAATGGCGCTCACGGTGTGACAGAAGGAGCCTCTCCTCGGCAGTGGTAGCCGGGGTTGTAATTCTGACTTTAGAGGTCTTTACGACTCCCTTTCCTCATTTCTCTGGAATATGAAAACATCAGCATATGGCTGCTGACAGCACCAAGGCTAAGAAGTCAATTTCCCCTACGTAACATTGGGACAGCGGTGACATTCGCTTCGGTATGGCCCCCCTGGCTATAAAAGAGGACAGAAGACAGACAAAAAGAGAGACTGAGGTAGAGAGAAGACAGATGGTGAACTGTGCAAGGACAGAGAAACTCAGATGGAAAGAAAGACTGAGACTGGTTTGCCTGTAACAGCAGGTCTTCACTGCCGCTCTGTCTCAGTGTGTTCAGTGTGCAGTTCAGCGAGTTTCATGTGGCTACCAGGAACAGAAAATCTGGCCGTCAGCTGCCAAAGCTTCCATCTCTGCTCCGTTCCTCTGAGCGCCCTTAAAAACCTGCTGGTTCACACCCATGAATTACACTATTTATTGCCATGGTTAGACTGGGCAGTTTCTGGGCACCGTGCGTATGTGAGCCTCTGTCTCTGTGTGAATGTGAGTGTGCCATGTGGCAGATGGGAAGCAATATGGCACACCTCTGCCCGCACAGATGTGGCACAGCACATAACGGTGAGCCAAGAGAGGGCTCAGAAAGCTCAAGAACATCTGGACCCATGGCAGCTTTCACCTTCTACCACCATGCTAACTTCACCGAGGGGCCGCAGCTCTGGAAGACGAGGAGAGCATGGGGGAAAACCGGTTCATTGCTTGTCATCAGACCCTGAAATCCCTCGTATCACATCATGATCTGCAGCGCCGCCATGACTGACAGATAAGGAATCCCACCTCCCTCAGTGAGGGCTGTCAATCACTGCTCTGTGGAGTGCATCACTGAGGCTGGACCCAACATGGGCCTGTCATGGCCTGCTGCACAGGACCACATTCCCACCACTCAGGGGGCAGCCCGGCTTGGGGCAGACAGAGACTTCTACAACAGGGAAATCAGAAGAGAGAGAGAAGGAAAGAGGAGGAAAACAACAATCACTGAGTGGATTCCAGCATATCTCTGAGCTAAACACTGTATCATTTAATTATTTTGTAATGTTCTGATCTTTATTTGAGCTCACAAGAAAACATGAGGCACAGCGAGAGCTGAACCAGAAACATGGGAGAATTAAACAGCTTCATGGAACAACAATTTAAGGTGAACTGTGGGTATGAGTATGCTAGAGGGGATTAGAGCTGGGATCGTAGAGCTAATGGGTAGACTGAACAGGTGTGATCGGCAAATGAAAGACAAAGCTGACTGAGGGAGCTAGGGCCAATGACACAAAGAGGAAACCAAAACACTATACACAACTAAATATCAGAGTACAACAAATACAAACTAAAAACCCACTAATGCAAAACAATAACTTAAAATACCAACACAAACCTCCAGGTTTGTGTTATTAATAATTACAAGTGCATGTTAAAAACTTAAGTATGCCTGAAATATTTAGTTTAAAGCAAAACTTTGCTTTACTAAAGCTTCATTAGGCTGCTATTCTGACTGAAACTTTATTTGTTCTTCAGTGTGAAGCTCAGTTTTCCAGCAGTTGACTCAGGAAGCTACAAGTTGGTACTTAGTTTTGTACTGCACACAAGCTGAAGCTGCTTTTTACAGTATCGGACAGTAAACGGATATTTAAACATAGCAAAGTCTAGTTTGAGAGTGCCAACTGAAGCTAAATTAATGAAATAAAATATTCTGAGACCATGTTTACAGTAAACCAGTGTAACAGGCCATATACCCCCAGTCCGGACTATACCTGGGATTGAAGTGGGCTGGGCTAGATTATACACAGGTTATACTATAGTCTAGGCCTTTTCATATCCCTCAGGTCAGAATATACAGCCATGGTATTGCCATAAAACAGCCATAGTGTTGAGTCATATATGCAAGAATTAATTTTTCTGTGTTTTATTGGGCATTCAACTTTGTCAGGTAAGTAAAGAAGCTGACTGACAAGTCTTAAAACTCTGAACATTTGGTATGAGGGATATGAATTGCCCTATGCCAATTCATACCTGTCAGGCCAGATTATGTGTATGTATGTATGTATGTATAGTCTGGCCTATTTTACATCCCTGCACAGTTTTGCCTAGGACATTTTTTCCTCAGGGGTACATTCTGGCCTGCACTAAACTATACCTTGGCTCAATTTGGGCAGGAGTTTCACCTGCTCAGTCTATTACATGTTTTACATTTGTGTTACAGAGGGTTGGTGGCGAGGTGCATTATTGCCTAACGTCAAATTTTGGAGCAGATCCGGAATGTATAGCTCTAAATTTGTTCAAATCAAACCTACTGGCACAAAGAGCTCAAAGCAATTGTTGAGCATGGTAGAGTCAAGATCATGATTTCCTTGTAAAGCTTGACAAGTTAAGTTAACTCAAATGATTTTGGGAAACCAATTGCACAGATTGATTTAAGTTTTGAAACTCAAACTATTTTAGTTTATCTAATTACGTGATAAGAGTCTAAAGAGCCCAAAACATTTATGATAAGGTAATTCAAATGCATATGTTTATTAACTCACTTTATTTAGTATGGTGCAACCTAAAGCATTAGTTATGTTTGACTAAAATGCTGTATTTATTCATACATATTGTTCATATTAAAATAATGTCAAATTACTTTATATGCTGCTTGTTTTATATGCAGAAGCAGCAAATTTATGTTGTTTTTTTTTACATAATTTTCATATTTTATATTGAAAGACTTCCTGTTGTTGCTCAGCTTCCTTCTGCTGACTAACATTTACCTTTGACAAAGCTTGGCTTACACCCCTCTTGGGGGCATGCTGAATGATGGTGAATGCCCTCAGGTACTAAATCTCTTGCTCAGGGTTTCAAATTCCCTACCATAACTCCACCCATTCTGTCATCATGTGACCAGAAGTTTAACCTAAATGACCAATGAGGTACTCTCTAAAACCAGCCCCCCCCCCCCCCCCCAAGATGGTCACATGACCTCGATAAAACTTCTTGGTAAACCAAAAATGTCCATGCTCAAAAATCCAGGTACACAATACAACAATTTTCAGCCAGGTCATCTGGACAGTTTCTTTTTTTTTTTTTTCTGAAACGTTTCACCTTCCATCTGGAAGGCTTCATCAGTCAAAAAAACACACAACACAAAACTGATTCTTCCCCCAAACAGCTTACTCTAAAGTGGAACAAACCAGTTATCTTGGTGCTAAGATGGTGTCTTTGGCACGCCCCCTCCTCTGGAGCCGGCCCTCTTCCTCGTCGACAGTCATGTCAAACTGGTTCAAAATCAAAAATGTCCATGCTCAATAATTCAGATATACAATCCAACAATTTTCAGTCAGGTCATATGGACCGCTTCTTTTTTGCTGAAACGTTTCACCAAACTCAGTTCAGAAACTTTCCAGACGACCTGACTGAAAATTGTTGGACTTCTGGGTAAAATTTACTGGTATATAATTTTTAAATAATTTCAGTTACATATGTGTTTAGCACTGTTCTGTCCAGTGATTATGCTTAGATAGTTATTGTGTTCAGTTGTGGTTTGAGTTGCTTTCTCTCATTGTCTAGCTTCAGCAACACTGAACTCAAAAAAGCTACTACACTTCACAGGATAACTCAGATGCAGAGCATAGATTAGTCCAGACAAAAAACAGTTCATCAGTCTATGAGTCGTTACAAATTGATCCTCAAGCACAACGGAAACCTGGCGATGACAGCTCAGCAATGATGTCAGAAATAGGAGGGGTTTTATTTCTTTGGTCTGTGATCACAACTTAAACAATTTAAAGCAACAATAAAAGAAATGATAAACATATCTGTACTCATTGCAAGTGAGTAATACGTCAAATTGTTCACTTTGGATCCACGTAATTCAGTTTATAAAAGTTTCTCTAACAATTATCTGGAGTGAGTACAAATAACTAGCTTCTTTTAGTATGAAGCATCATTGGGTTTTACAGTGTTGTTGTGCAACCACAGGTCCTGAACACATTACAGTCATCAAGTTATGAACTCCTCTGAAAAGTCAAACGTGAGGTCATCTGTCTGACAGCTGAAGCTTGATTCAAGTTGTGTTGAAGAAAACGTTCTGAAACAAATCGCCAAATCCACAGCAGAATGGATGACAATAAATAAAATCAAGCTTTTACTGTCAAAGTTCAGGCCTACCAGTGGTCCACATTCATCAACTACAAATACTATTGTCCTTCCCAACATGCTTAGGAAAAGCACTAAGCAACTAAATGGCTCTAAATATTTAAATGTTTGTAAAATCATCTGGATTTGAAGCTTATTCTAAGATGTGAAAACAAGAATATGTAGTTAATTCTTCTTGACAACAACTTTCCCTCCTGCCAAGGCTGCGATGTGCCATTCCACCGCTGAGATTCAACACAAGCTAAACCATAATAACACACTGGAACAGCCACTGAAGCTCAATTAAACAACCACCGAGCAATTTCACAGTACAGCAGTCAACAGGTAATTACAGCTGACTTTCCTCAGTGAGGCTGAAGCAAGCAATTGTATTTTGTTTTAGTTTACGCAAACAAAACCAGACACGGGACAGTGGTGAGGAATTGAAAAGTCAAAGCTGTTTGATTGTTCGCTTGTTTTAATTTTGCTTGTGTCTCTGCAGGATTTCAACAAACCACTTCCAGCAGCTTGAGAAAGATGGTGAAGGAGGAAGAACTGAAGTTAGCTGGCTGTCCCCAAGCGCACAACCAGAGCACAGACAGCTTTTTGTTCCTGCGAATCCCTGTCAATATGGATCACATCCTCCTGCTGCCCCAACAATACCTGTCACTGCTGTGTAAATGCGCAAAAACACCTCGGCAAGACATATTAGATAAAATGTTGGGGTTTTTCACTTCCCTTCTCGCCTCCTCCTTCACTTTCCCTCATCTCTTTGAATAATTAGTGATGTGTGTCAATATTGTGGCCCATAGTAACCATATGGTGGGTGCAGGCAGACAGGCCATTGTTGGGAGCTGTGAAATATTGTGTATCCCTGCGAGGGCTGGAGCCAGCGGAGGCAGGAAGTGTTGTCGGGACTGACAGGGACATTGTGGGCCTGAATGGGTGAGTCCTCAGTGGCAGGGAGCACCACGGACCCAGACAGAAAGTCTTGACCCTGGTGAGAAAGGCTGATTAGGCATGGTGCTGCAGTCCTCTCCTTCATCCACCCCCGCCCCGCTCATCCACACCCCCCACTGGATGCTGCTAGGGTGATACAACAAGGCCACTTAGCTCAGCGACGCCTTTTCACGGCACACATAAAAACACTCATATATTCATGTCAGGGGTGAAGAAGCGAGGCAATGAGAGGGACGGGGACTTGGTGCTCAGAAACAATCAGTTAAATATATGATCTGTGGGAATTATTGTCCCAATTAGGGCTCTGCTGAAAATGCAAGAGGAAGTGGGTAAAGATAATGGATGGATGAAAATGCAAGCCATTTTTAGACTTCCCACCTTTAAAGTGCAACATATTGAGAGTTTAAGTACAGAAAAGATTGGAGATTTTTTTTTTTAATGTTTTTTTTTTTTTTTTTTTTTATGGATCCTGCATTTTGTCACAGTGTTAATCACACGAGCACATTAGTTCAGATGTAAGGCCAACATTAACAAACTATGGGGAGCAAGAGAACTGAGCAGCTACATCCTCATAAACACACAAAGCAAAATATCCCACTTTTAATTCCACAAACATTAAAACTTACTTAGAAATGGCAAGAACAGACATTTAAATGCTCTACTGCATTTGTTCCCTGAATAAACATTCAAAACAAATATGTTGTAAAGAAAAACTGAGGAAGATTTCTTGTTTGATATAAGTTTTTTTTTAAGTATGCTGAAGAACTACAGTATATTTTCATTCAGCCAAGAGCAGCTTCATGTGCTTGACTTTTGTTTCTGCAGATTCAAAATGCTTAAGACATCCTCTGATCCTCTTCACGTCTCCATCATTTTCTCCCAGCTCATCATCCTGTCTCTCCTCTCTGTAGACTATGTTCCTGTCACTCTGTCACACATTTTAGTGTCATAAAAGCAGCCTAAACTGCTGCCCATCCCACCTTTATTCCCCTAATAAAGCACGACAATTAAGTCTGATGTCTCTTTACTCAGGGTCTTTGATGGCAAACAAAAAGCTGCACCCAAAAAAGACGGAGGCGCACTTCAGGCAGACAACTCCATGTCTGCAGCTTAATACAAGCACAAAAGTACAAAAAACATTTTGCCACCAGAAGTTTTTAATTTATCTTGATCAACTCTTACACTTGAGTTAACTTGTTGACTTCAAGTTAGACTGATGAAAAGAAGGAGCCAGGCGTACAAAGTGTTTTTATTTACAAGTGTTGATATTCAGGGCTGGAAGGGAAAAAGGACAATGCGAGCATTCTTTTAATTCTTCAGGTTTAGATGAATGATGTATTTTGTTTTGAAGATAGTCTTTTCTTACTGTGTCGCAAACAGGGGTGCTGGTGCAGATAAACCCAATGGTGCAGGCAGGCAGGCAGGCAGTCCAGGACTCAGGCGTATTATAAACTAAAGTATTTATTAACAAAGAATCAATAAGGCTGTCGGTGCAACAAGACTTACATGAATTACAAGAAGCAGACAGGACATCACCAGTGGACAGTTTACAATGCCAGGACAAAGGACTAAAACAGAGATACAGACTATATAGTAACTAACAAGGCAAAACACCTGTGAGGACACAAAGCTGAAACACATTAGGGGAAATGATAAACTAGGAAACCAGGGAGTGCAGGAGCAGAGACACAACACCAGATGGAGGCATACACTAGGAAAACACAAACCCTATAGCAAACAGAAATTAAGGATAAGAAGAACACAAGATATAAACACAAGATGGGGCTAGACACCAGGAAACGGACCACAATCCCTACATACTGGTGTTTGTGTTTATAATTGGAGCCAAAGAGGAGAGAAGTCCTAGGTTTCCATAGGAGCAATGATCCAGAGGAAGAGAGGTGGAGAGAGGAGCAGGTTGTTGTTCGGAGGTTGCTGATCCAGGTTGATGTTTGAATGGTTGAAGCGACAAGATGATGTCAGGGCGAAGTCACAAGGAATGAGTAGACCTTTAAAGACTTGAAGAGAAATGACTTGGAGGTCACTAGAGAAGAATAACGAAGGTTAGTAAAACTTGTTTAGGAACTAGTTTACCAGTTGACCATTATTTACCGTAAGATATCATATTTTCCCAACTTTGGAAGAACGTCTGGCAGGAGCTTTTATATTCAGCAGAGCAGTCCTCCAAATTGGGTGCAGGTGTGGAGTGGTGGTTGATTAGAGCAGCAACTGTGGAGAAAGTGAGTGTGGCTGGAAACCTATAGGAATCCCACAACTTTCCTAGATTAAAATTGAAGACCAAGCAGTCCTTGAAGGAATCCATACAACCTGTTGCCCATTGCCGAAGGGCATCCATCTTGAATTGCGACGACTAAAAGTTAATCAGTTGTAGATAATCATCCATTAAGTACGATCTGAGAATTTTAACTCTGTCCAGTTGTTCTGAGACATTTACCAATGGAGAGAGTTGCCTCCAGTGGTGATTGCAAAGTTTTAAACAAAAAAATGCGTAATCTGTTAGCACTGTGAATGTCAGTTAGGGATGAGTCTCAGCTAGTATTATTCCAAATCTTAGCTGAAAGCTGCAAAAATGACTGAACTTTAGTCATTTTTGTACAGCTGGAATGAGATGTTTGCATACACTAAATAAAATGGCAAAAAAAAACCTGACATTAACTCAGACTAAACATTTCCTGTTTTAGTGCATTTCCAAAATTATTTGTATTTGCTAAATGCTGAATGAGCGCAAGATATTTTTTATTACTTTATTCAACGTCACAGGTTTACATACACTAAGATGTCTATGCCTTTAAATTATTTGGGAAAGCCAAGATGATGGTGAGGTCATGGCTTAGGAAACATTTGATAGGTGAGTTAACAACATTTGGGTTACCTGGAGGCATACCTGTGGATGCATTTTAGGACACACCTAAAATACACTGCTTCTTTTGTGTGATGTCATGCCAAAATCAAAAGAAATAAACAAAGATATCAGGATAAAGATTGTGGATCTCCACAATTCTGGTTCAACCTTGGCTATAATTTCCAGAGACATTGGGCGTTGCCTTTTAATGAAAAGGTTGCCAAATCGAATCCTGACCTGGGCACCTTTCTAAGTGTTTTTTCAAAGTTTGCATGTTCTCTCCGTGCTTGTGTAGGTTTTCTCCAGTTACTACAGTTTCCTCCCACAGACCAAAAACCTGCATGTTAGGTTAATTGTTAACTTTAAATTGTCACTCGGTATGCGTGAGAGTGAATGGTTGTTTGTCTCATTTGTCTCTGTGTGGCCTTGTGATGGACTGGAGACCTGTCCAGGGTGTCCCTGGCTTCTCGCTCAGTGACTGCTGGACATGGGCACCAGTGACCCCCACGACCCGAAAAGGAAGAAGTGGGTAAAAATAATGGATGGAAGGTTCAAACAATTATACACAAGTATAAACACCATGGGAATTTTCTGGCATCATTCCATTCAGAAAGGACTCAGTGTGAGAATCTATATTTTGTTCTCTTTAGATCCTTGTGTTTTCCTGCACTCCTCTGGTTTTTTTCTTCATTTTTGTTCAGGTCCTGTCTCACCTGTCTCTAATTCTAATTACCCCAGGTGTTTGTCATTCCTGTCTCATTTGTCTCCCTTTGAAGTCAGCGTCTCTGTGTTTCTCCTTGGTCCGTGGATTGTGCTTGAAAACCTGTCATGTCTGTTTCGCCATCGCTTCCTAAGTCTCATACTTCATGCAAGTTTTGATGCCCCGACAGCTTTTGCTTTTGTTTGTGCTTAAATAAATGTACTCTTTATTTTTTACCTGGGAGTCTCCCATGTCTGCCTGCATGTGGGTTCAACACTCTAAACCACATGCGTCAAACTCAAGAGCCTCAGGCCAAATCTGGTCTCCCAAAATGATCATTTAAATGTAAAATATTGTATCTCTTCTAATTTTTTCTTTAAAAAAAAAAAAAGATAAATACACCATTTAGTATAGACTTTTCTTGCCAGCTGGCTAACTTTGAAGCCAAAAAAAGGCTGGGTCATTCTATCATTATTGATTCTGATGTAGAAAGAGCAATTAAGTGAGACAGATCAAACTCTTGTTGATGCACCTGCAACCAAGAAAAGATATAACATTGTGTCATCATTGTACTGTATGTTCCCATACAATGACGAAATTGGCTCTCTGCATTTAACCCATCCACCACCAGGTGAGGCAGTGGGCAGCTATTGGGGGTGCCTAGGGAGCAACTGAGGATAGGGTGTCCTGCTCAGAGACACCACGAGGTGTGCAATGACCAGGGATCAAACCCGGGACCATCGGGTCCCGAGTTGGCTTCCCTGCCCCTACACCATCTCGGCCCCCATATCAGGTATCTGACTCGAGTTAATGTATCAGCTGAAAGTGGCTCGTGGCTCAAACAAAGTTTTTAAATTTTGGCTCCTTTTGGTAACTGAATTTGACACCACTATAAACCTTCAGATCATGTCATCAGCTTCTGTGTTCCCAAGATGAACAAGCTTTAATGTGAAATGAGTAAATCAAGCCCAAAACAAAGGACAGTGTGGAGATGCTACTGAAGCTGGTAAGAGAGTGTTGTTGTAAAAAACACAGAGACGCTTTTGAACATGCAAGTTCTCCCTACTGATGTTTCAGGTTGTCTCCAAATTAACTCTATTTTATGGTCTGAATATGTTTTTCAAACCTCGGCTAAGTAATCCTATTGTGTAACAAATATGTAAATGAAAAAAGAGCAAATGTCTGTAAAAATAAGGTTGGATATGGGTCAAAGTTTTCCAAATGATAAACAAAAGTTTGTATTTTTTTAAATGAGAAAAGAGTTCTGAAAGAATGGAGCATGGTAAACAACATTTACTGGCAATACTTCAAATTGGGTTGATGACAATTAAAGCAGAGATAATTACCGAATAAATGCTAAAACATTTAAAACAAAAAAGAGAACATTTAAAAAACACAGCGTGAGTCCTGGAGAAAAAAAAAAAGAAATGGTACAACATGCTACTTTTCTGTTTATTGAGCTTTTCTTCTCCTATATGCCAGGACTCCGGGGGGTAAGCTGAAGATTTGAATAGTCAGTGAAAGTAAATTGAAATCCGTGAAGAAAAGCAGAAGACACAGCGCTGTTAAAATCCATCTTCGGTCTGTGGAGGATTCTGATACACAAGAGTGGCTTCGTTGTTGACAAGTGAAATTAAATCTGCAACCTGTTATTATACCACATCTTTTCAGCAGAAATAATCTAAGGGGACGCAAACGCAAACTTTTCTACTTTAACTTCTGCAAATTGATGCAAGGCTAAATCTTGTTTTCTTCGAATTGTGTGTTGCATTTGGATTTTAAAAAGCCTTTAACTTGTTACTTTTTGAGATTTTACAAAACTATGCTTTGAAGTACAAAAGAAAATGTACATTTATTTGTGTAGTTAATGTCTGTATGATCTAAAATTAGCAAAAAGTTTGTTGTTTTTTCTCTCTGGTATCTGTGAAACTAAATTTCATGTTTCTTTAGTCACTTTTATTCTGTTTTTAAATGGATACCACCTTTTTATTTCACATTTAACTTAAGCTGAACAACATCTACCTCCACCAGAAGAGATGAAGATGGTAAATGTCACCTGCAGCACCTTTTAAACCTCACTTAAGATTCCAAAACCTTTTTTTTTTCAGTCGCTTATGAACCCTCAAACACAACACGAGGAGGAAATTTATCATGAATTCAGCTAAATTAACTGTGTGATGTTCCTTTTAGTCTAGTGGAGACACATCAGCCACTGTCTCAAAGTAGTTTACCAAAACTAGGGTCCTAGCTAAACTGAACTAAAGGCTGCAGAATAATCTAACTAAAATATATATTATTAGTTATAAAGTCCTGATTTATATTAATTTCAGAATGACTGCAGCCCAGATTTTAAAGATACAAAGGTTTACTCTCCTGTGTCTGCAGTACAGGTGAGATGACTGCTTACAGGTTGTTGACAGTAATAATCAAGTTCATCATCTTCATCTTTATAGAATGAGCCTGTGCTCTTAATGTTTAATATTACAATCTTTTGAAGTGAAGTAAATTTATTGTTCTCTGTCATTCTAAAAAAACAACAGGAGTTGATAGAAGAAATACATTTCTCTACATGAAAAACTTAAGTTAATAAACATTAATCCCCTCATTTTAGTTTTTTCTTCAAACAAGCTTTGGTCAGACACACAAAATATGAGTCATCAAATGTTTTCCAAATGTACTTAAATTACTGAAATGATGTTTTAATTTTCCCATTTATTAAAAATAGTATGATTTAAACATACAACAGTGCAACTGTAGAAGCTGTTTATGTTGCCAATATTTATTTAATTAGTTTTATTAATAATATATGTACTTAATGATGGGTGGGATCACAAGCCTGTTTTTATGAGTTGAAAAATGAAAAGTTGGATAAAAACTCATTCAGTTCATCCAAGTGATGGAACTCCAGGTCCTGTCAGTGAGTCAGATAATGAATATCAGTTGGCTGTGGTTGTCATCTTGACTTGGTTTTACTCCAAAAGGATATTTAGTTGTAGATGTACTTTGAGAATTTCACTAAAATCTGACGCTCTCGCAGGCATAAACATTTTGACCCTTCAACCTTCAGCAGCGGATGTTTTAATACATTTTACCACAATATATCTTTAGTATCAAGGCTTACATAAGGAGAACTTTTTTTTTTTAACAGCTCATCAGAGTGATTATGGGGGGGGGGGGGATTAGTTCCCAGAAATCAAACAAAGAGGACATGTTTTGTCTCCAGCAGTTAATGTCTTTTCTTATCCCTGGCTATCCTTTGGTTGGTCCACATTTTTCAAGTCTGTGTTTGAGACGGAGCGCCATCATTTCACGCAGCAGCAACAACTCAGCAGTGCTCAGTTACCTGGGAGGCAGGTCCTTGTGAGCGAGCAATGTGGCTGAAACAAAAGCTCTGACAGCAGAAGTGTGGAGAGAGTGATGAGACCCCACGCTGCTGTTGGTGAGCCAGGCCTAAGAGCCCCCTCTCTGGCTTTCCCTTTCAGACTGCTGCCCATGAGGGCTCAGGGCCCTCAGAGGCCCCGCTTTAATTTATAAAATTATAAAACAAATGGAGATTTGTTTTTAAAACACTCATTTTATTTTGAAATTATGTAAGTACTTTGGAGGGCTGGCCCTACAGTGACAAAGCAAACGCTTTAATGTTCTGTATATTTCTGGTTTAATTAAAATGTGTTTTTAAAAACTATTTCCGAACATACAAGTACGCTGGTGTTAGGTTAAAAAACTTTCAGTCAGTTCTGAGCAAAGAACAATTGAGGGTACAATGTGAAAAAATCTTACACAAACTGGTTCACTACCAGAAAGAAGTCGTTGCTGATGACCTGTATCTGCACTTAAAGCACAGATCTTACACTTAAATCCAACACGGACCGAAGCCCAGGACAATATTCACAGTACTACACAACAGGTATACTTCCTGAAAACATCAGAAGAATAAATAAACGTGTTGCTTGGTTGGTTTGTCAAATGTTGACTTTTTGTCAAATTATTGACAGTTTTTCTGGTCTGATTGATAGTTATGTCAAACAGGCATCGTATGGGAACAATATGATTTTTCCCCCCCAAACTTTTGCTGAGTTTAATTAAAAAAACAAACCAAACACAAGCTCACAACAGGGGTCTGCAATCTGCGGCTCTGGAGCCACATGCGGCTCTTTGGTCCCTCTGCAGCGGCTCTTACCATAAATGCTTTGACCAAAACTAACATAAAACTGAATTTTATTGATTGATATACAAACAACAACAACAAAATAGTTTTAGCTGTGTTCCTGTCATTTCTTTTGCAAATACTCACTTTAACTTCTTGCTTTATTTATATACTTAATTTTTTTTTTCCACAATAAAAAAAATCACATAGGTCTGCCCAGTTCATAGTTGTTTTATTATTTAAATATATATATATATATTTCCGCCCTCTTTACAAGAATCTGGTCTTTTTATTTGTCTTAAGTTTACAAATATCAATAAATTTTAAAAATCATTAGATATTTTAAGATTAGTGCTCTATTATCAGAAGAGAACTGCTCTAATCAGTTCTCTTCTGATAATACAATGAGCTCTAAAATAACCTCATCATTTCTGGAAGTTGGCTTCATATGAGATGGTAATGCCACTAACTCCTACCGTCTTCTGGTTGCCGAGGTAAATGCCATAGCAACCTCTGGATTGGCTGTGGGCTCGGAGGGGGACGTCCAGCTGTGATGGGGCATGTGACGTGTTCCTCAACAATCAGACGCCATGACAACCTGGCAGCAATGCTGTTGAGTCAGCAAACTGGTCAAACTGTATGAAGACCTGGAAAGATGGGTGAATAAATCAGCTACTGAGAGGAGAACTGTGATGCTGCAGGCTGTTTTAATACCTGCAGAGGAGGAGAAGTTAAAAATGAAAAAAGCTATCATTATAATGCTGTGTACTTATTTGAATGTAAGTTATGTAGTCCAAAACACATAGATTATTTTCACAAAGTAGTCACCTCTAATGGATACCCACAACTAATGTTTACAGATGTAAAAAGAATAAAATAGATTTTAACAAAAGTCTACACCGCTTAAACAGTTTTACAGTAAATAGATTCAGTTTTAGACAAAATGCCAAAAATACACACAAAGAAATATTACATTCCTCTAGTGAGGCTCGTCTAAAAGATCTAAAATTGTGTCTAAATCAAAATCAAAACTCACATTTTCAACCAAAGATATTAATAATAAAATACTGCTTAAAAAAAGGAAACCAAACTGTTGTTGAGACAATTTGAAACAATTTGGCGACAAAACTGATAAGCGTTAACTGAAACAATGTTTAGTTGTAAAAACTAACCATTCTAAATTTTTATTTTTAAGTAATGTAAGTTTATTTCTATGCAGTATCAATAACAGATTTTAAAAAAAATATAATTGTAAAAAAAAATTTTTTTTTTAAATAAAATCCAGGATTTAAGTTTTTTTTTTTTTTAGAAAGTATCTTGGATCCTAACTAGTCCAGAGCTCCTGTACCACCACCAGTGCTTTATTGGAGCTACTAATTTATGTAATAAGTGACCAGAAATATAACTGCAACATGGCTACGCAAGTCAAACAATTTACCACAAACTAAATTAGAAAAAGGTGCACCATATAACTGCAGCAGCAGAACATTAAAAATTATTTTAAGTGTTCATAGAGCATCACCAAAGCTGTATGTGTTGGGGTATATGGTGGTCAGGCAAGTAAAAACTATAGTATTAAATATGCATATAGTACATGTATAAATCTTTATTATAACTGAGAATCCAGCAAGTGTATAAATTGTTCCTATGTAAATTCACAATAAAAAAAAATAATGTTAAAAAAAACTATGTTAGAAAAATAAGCTGTAACAAACCAGAGGCCTGTTTCAAAGTGTGCTGAGGTTGCACAATTTATTTATTTATTTGGAGGAAATCAAACAAGGTACACAAGATTTGTTAGAGATGTGTCATAATGACTAGAAAATGGTTTTAGAAAATATATTTACGTGCAAATAAATCATGATCACAAAAATACTGTAAAATAACCAGAAAAGATGTAAACTGCACAACAATCATTGAGCCTACACTGCCACCCAATGGTAAACTAGAAAGTTGTTTATAACTATAAATGGAAATGTTGATAAAGTTAGGACATTTTTAGACAATTAAGACAATCTATTAATTATTAAGACATTAGTTACTTAAGACAATCTATGTAAAATCCAATAAATAAAAACATGAATGCTAATTTACAGCAATAAAAAAGTATTTTATTTCCTTATTTACTATGTCAGTTGTAAAAATATTTAAAAGTTATTATTTATTTAAAGTAAAATACTTCTCTTATCCTACTTTCACAAAATTTAAGACAACATTTGAAACAAAATAAAAATAAAAAATAGCTAAATTATTTTTCATGAGAACATTTTCACAGATAGGCAGATCTGAAAAGTGATGTGCAAAATATTAGTCATGAGAAGTCAACTGATTCTTGTTTTATATTAGTAGGAGACATTTTATGATGGAAAAAATGAAATTGTTTGAGGAAAAAAAAATTCAAATGGAAAAAAATAATAGAAACATATATATTTTTAAACAAATTGCAAACACAAAAAGATGGCCAGTGATTAAAATTATGAGAGCTTTACAAAATGTGCCAAATGAAAACAGAAACATGTGACTGCTAAAGGAGTAAAGATGCATAAATGTTCCCAGGCCAGTCAGTTTAGACACGGACTAACACGGACGATGATGCCAATACGATATTAAAAATCATCACAATATTTGAAGTGAAAATATTTGTGACGGTTAGTTTTTCTCAGGTACTGCAACTGTTCCGAAACAGTTGACACTTCTGAAGAAATCTGTTTTAACTGTGTTTTAGTCAAGAACCCAAGAACATAAAAGAGTCTCCTCTTCTCCAACACATCGTGGGGAGTTGAGTTTAACTTTAGAGGGCAAATTCCAAAACAACCAACAAAACAAAATGTATCTGAATTAGTCACTAATTACAGAAAAATGTTGGTGTATAAAAATGTACACCCAATAATAAATAAACTCACAGCATAAACCATTATAAAATTGTTTAAATGTAAACAAATGCTATTTTTTACAACAAAATTAATAAATAAAAATCATGACTCAGTATTTAGAAAATTTTATTTTTTAGATTAACACAAAATAATCAGCCTTATTTGAATACAGCGGTGCTTGAAAGTTTCTAAAGCCTTTAGCATTTTCTATATTTCTGCACAAATATAACATAAAATATCATCAGATTTTCACACAAGTCCTAAAAGTAGATAAAGAGAACCCAGTTAAACAAATGAGACAAAAATATTATACTTGGTTATTTATTTATTGAGGAAAATAATCCAATAGTACATACAGCATTTGTGAGTGGTAAAAGTAAGTGAACCTCTAGGATTAGCAGTTAATTTTAAGATGAAATTAGAGTCAAGTGTTTTTAATCAAATGATGACCAGGTGTGAGTGGGCACACCCTGTTCGATTTAAAGAACAATGATCAAATTCTGCTCTTCACAACATGTTTGTGGAAGTGTATCATGGCACGAAAAAGGAGATTTCTGAAGAACTCTGAAAAAGAGTTGTTGATGCTCGTCATCAGGCTGGAAAAGGTTACAAAACCATCTCTAAAGAGTTGGATTACTGCAATCAATCGTCAGATGATCAGATCATTCACCCACTTAACATAAACTCGTTTGCAACTCTGAAAACCCTGTTTACATTAACCTACATGTATATATGTAGTCCTAAAAGTAACAAAAGAAAAAAAAAACACCAGTACGAAGTGTATTTTACAGTAAAAGTGTCATCTGGTTAATTAACTTTGGTGCCAAAGAACTGCAACAGTAATGTTCAAAATAATTTGTAGTGCAAGATCAACAATAAACAACAGATAATATAACTTAAATGCAAATAAATTAAATTGCGCAAAAACAAACAAAATAAAATAAAACAAAAATATCAAGGAAAAATCTCTGCATTCTTTCATTTACATTTAAAAAAACAAAGTTAATTAGTTCTTAAAACTATGCAAATTATGCAACAATTTGAAAAACTGAACTAAAAATATTAAACAACCTTTACCCACACATTTGGCCTGTTTATGTTAATTCTTCCTCAATACTTCACAAACTTCCTAAAACCTGTGCTTCCACTTAGGGGGCCCCCTAGTGGCCCCTAAGTCCTAAGCAGCCGCTTGCTTAGTTTGCTTATGCCTTGGGCGGGCCCTGAATGTTATCCCACACAGGAGTGGTCGACCAAAGAGCACTCCAACAGCAAGGCAGGTAATATCAGCGAGGTCTCAAAGAACCCCAGGGTAACTTCTAAGCAACTGAAGGCCTCACACCAGAAACTGAAAGCAAAGGTTCACTTTTGTCACACACAAATATTTAAAGTTGGATCATTTCCCTCAATAAATAAATGAACAAGTTTTGTCTCATTTGTTTAACTGGGTTCTCTTTATCTACTTTTAGGACTTGTGTGAAAATCTGATGTTTTAGGTCATTTATGCAGAAATATAATAAACTATAAAGGCTTCACTAACTTTCAAGCACCATGTTGTAAAACTGTAAGCAAATGTTTATACTGTATGTCCTGCTGTAAAAACTTTACACAACTTCAGATTGATGCAGGACAAATAACAGGCTTAGATTAATAAATGACAACTGACGTAATTTTTAACGTTTTGGGGGTTTTTTTACATGAAGGTGATTAAAAAATTAACTAAAAAAGCAAAAAAGATACTGAATCATAGAAATACAAAACTAGCATAGTTCCCGCCAACAGGGAAGCATTCACAGAAATTCTGCAACCGTCCACTCTGAGGGCACTGATGTTTGAATTTTTTGCCACAAACAAAATGTTTCTCTTGTGCAGCTTCCCACGTGGCCTTGAACCTCCGGAGAATCTTGTGTAGAAAAATCTGTAACGCATTTATTTTTGTAAGCATTTTTATTTACTTGCCAGTAACTGTTTTGGTACAGTCAAATACAACTTTTTTTTTCCTTACAAAGCGTAAAACTTCTTTTGGGCCTTTTTTTTTTTCAAATGCTGTGTAACCTCACTAACAAAACTACACTTTAATGTTCCTTTGGGAAAAAAAACTCGACCATAGGTAAAATTATAAATACTTTTTTTTTTTAATTCAATGATTATTTACCCACAAGGTGGTGTGCTGCTTTAACATCTTGTGAGCCTTTGTAACAATCTATCGAGATGAACTTCAACTTTACTGGAGGTACGCTTTTCCCACTTGGACATTGCTGCAAATTTCTGTCTTTCATTTGGACAAGATTGTTTTAGTTTGGATGTAAAAAGCAAAAACACTCTTGCATATTGCACAAGTAAACATTTAGTACAAAAAAAAGCAGTTCTTCAG
The DNA here is from genome assembly GCF_014905685.2 of Nematolebias whitei. Taxonomy (NCBI): domain Eukaryota; kingdom Metazoa; phylum Chordata; class Actinopteri; order Cyprinodontiformes; family Rivulidae; genus Nematolebias; species Nematolebias whitei. The sequence goes on along the minus strand of NC_056498.1, from coordinate 59,530,640 downwards.
GCATGCAGGCTGAAAAATCGGATGTGCCGAGGCTCAGAACAGCTGGCTCCTGTTAACTTTACTGAAATTACAATGTCTATAGTGGATGCACAGGTCTTCAGCAGCTGGTAGCATTTACTGCTCAGTAAGAGTAAAAAGTTAAAAAGAAACTGATGTGCAAAAGTTAAGTTTTAGGGGGGGCATTTTTTTAAATATAATTCAATAAATAAATTAATTAATTAAAAGAAAAAAGACAAAGTGATTTAAAGTAAAACACTTCTGTCAACCACCGAGAGACACGTTTGACCAAAAACAAGGCACCACTTTCTGATCTGAAAGGTCCTGTGAGATGGAGAGCCTTCACAAAAGCACAGAATGGATTTATTTATTTATTGTCAAAAAATCCATCAGGTTGTCCTAATGGGGGGAAATGTCTTCATTCATTCATTCTTCAAAAAGTGCCACAACATATACATTATTTTCAATTTTAAACTATCTGAAATGCAGTTCCTTTTAACTAAAGGCTCTTAACAAGTTCAAATAAAATAATTTAATTAAATTTTATATTTTTATTTCAGTTAAAATACCTCTAACACATTACCTTGTTTATTTTGTAGGTGTTGGGGGGGGGTAATAAATAGTATTTTTTAAGCGGTAATGTCACTGAGTTTTCCCCGAAAAACACTAACTGCCATAAAGTGAAAGGACCTTCTAGGGGTTAAGATTTGCTTTTATGTTGAATGTTTCACCACAAACTTCACAACCAGTGGTTTTTCTTTTTTGTGGGTAATCATGTGCATTTTCAGATTAATCTTTTGGTTGTTTTCTCACATAACCACAACTAAAGGGTTTCTCTCCTGTGTGCACTCTCATGTGCTTTCTCAGATCAGTCTTTAGGATGAATCTTTTAGAGCAAACATCACAACTAAATTGCTTTTCTCCGGTGTGGATTTTGACGTGTGCATCAAGATTTCCCTTTGAGATGAGTTTTTCTGCAAGCATCACAACCAAAATGTTTCTCTCCTGTGTGGATTCTCATGTGTGTTGTAAGATTTCCCTTTAGGATGAATGATTTACCACAAATATCACAACCAAAGTGTTTCTCTCCAGTATGGATTCTCATATGTGCATTAAGATTTCCCTTGATGCTGAACGTTTTACAACAAACATCACAACCAAAGCGTTTCTCTCCGGTGTGGATTCTCATGTGAACGTTATGATTTGCTTTTACGTTGAATGTTTCACCACAAACATCACAACCAGTGGTTTTTCTTTTTCATGGGTAACCATGTGTGTTTTTAGATGAATCTTTTGGCTGAATGTTTTCTCACATAAACCACAACTAAATGGTTTCTCGCCTGTGTGCACTCTCATGTGCTTTCTCAGATCAGTCTTTAGGATGAATCTTTTAGAGCAAACGTCACAACTAAATTGCTTTTCTCCTGTGTGGATTTTGACATGTGCATCAAGATTTCCCTTTGAGATGAAAGTTTTTCTGCAAGCATCACAACCAAAATGTTTCTCTCCTGTGTGGATTCTCATGTGTGTCGTAAGATTTCCCTTTAGGATGAATGATTTACCACAAATATCACAACCAAAGTGTTTCTCTCCGGTATGGATTCTCATATGTGCATTAAGATTTCCCTTGATGCTGAACGTTTTACCACAAACATCACAACCAAACTGTTTCTCTCCGGTGTGAATCCTCATGTGTACATTAAGATTAGCTTTTACGTTGAATGTTTTACCACAGACGTCACAGACAAACGGTTTATCTCCTTTGTGGATAATCATGTGCCTGTTAATGTGAGCTTTTTGTCTGAATGTTTTACCACAAAAAACACAACTATATGGTTTATCTCCTGTATGCACTTTGACATGTTTCTTTAGGTCAGTCTTTTCAATAAATCTTTTACAGCAAATGCCACAACTAAAGTATTTCTCTCCACTGTGGATTCTCATGTGTCTATTAAGACTTCCCTTTACACTGAATGTTTTACTACACACATCACAATCAAATGATGCCTCCTCTGTGTGGAGGTTTTTATCATTATTAGGAAGTTTCTCTTCATTAAATGCATTATCACAAACATAATGATCAAATGGTTTCTCTCCTGTGTGAACTCCCATCTGTGAATCCATATGTGGCTTTGTTGTGGGGAATTTCTTCTTACCCACACAGGAAGAGGACCTTTTTTCTGAATGGTTTGTTGTGCGTTTAGGGAGGGTAAAAGATTGTTTGGCCGCGTTGCTTCCTACGTCACCATTTTCGCCTGATTCAGGCAACTCAGTCTTCTTAAAACCTCTGTTATTATCTTGACTTTCAGGTCCATAATCAGATAAAGGGATCTGCCAGTTTTCATAATTAGCATTATCACCAATAATGACTTCAGTCTTGGCAAAGTCTGCACCCTTTCTATCTTTCAAAAGTTTTATATGATTAATTAGATCAGGGTTTTTCCCTTGATCTGAACCTCCAATGGAGGTTTTCACATTTATTTGTTTAGTTGATCTGTGGGTTGAAGGATTTTCATCTTTGCTAAGTTCAGTTTTGTTTTGATAAAAATGTACAGACAGATGTTCCTCTTCATTATCTTCACTTTTCACAGTAACAAGAGTGAAAGGAGAGCTGGTTTTTCCTCCAACTGAACTGGTCAAGAGTTCCTCCTTTTCCTCCTTAATGTGAGTTACTGGGTGCAAACTAGAGCTCCATTCATCAGGGTCTTCTTCAGTCACCAGCATCTGCTGAACATCTGCATAGAAAATTGAAATATAAAATACACACTTTGAAAAATAGTGACACTAAGATGCCACCATCATCAGGGGTGGCATTTCTTGACAAATCAAAGACAATGATACGCTAACTGGAAAACAACACGTGTTGAGTAGTTCATCAATGTTTTGTGAAGTTTTCTGTAGTTGAACTGTTCTCCATAAAGGACTCAACAATTAAGTGCAATGTGCAGACATTTAGAAACTTTTTCATATCTATATACTTTGGAGTAGTGCCGTTTATGCTTCAGGTGGACTACAGGAAGAACAACCCCCCCCCAACCCTATCAACATCAAGGGTACTAAGGTGGACACTGTGGATGCTACAAGTACCTGGACTGGACAGCTAACACCAATGCCCTCTACAAGAAAGGGCAGTCAACTTTTTTTTTCTGAGAAGACTTGGGTCTTTTAACATCTGCAGGACCATGCTGCAGATGTTTTACCACTCTGTGGTCGCCAGCGTCTTCTTCTTTGCTGTGGTGTGCTGGGGCAGGAGGGTGAAGAAAGCTGATGCCAACAGACTCGATAAACTCATCAAGAGAGCTGGCTCAGTTCTAGGAATGGAACTGCAGTATCTGACAGAGGTGTCTGAGCAGAAGATGCTGAGGAAACTGCTCCAGATCCTGAACAACACATCACACCCCCTGTATGACACATTGGACTCTTACCACAGCACTTTCAGCCGGAGACTGAGACCACTGAGGTGCTCCACATAATGCCACAGGAAGTCCTTCCTCCCTGTAGATATCTAACTTTTCAACTCCTCCCCCTTTCTACACATAGGATAATACATTTAATACAGTACTACAATAAATACTTTAATGGTTCTGTCTGCAACTGACCTGTTTTAGACCTTAATTGTTGACATTTTTTATATTCTCTGTTATTTTTTTATATTCTGTTTTTTATATATCTTGTGTGATTCCTTGTACATTTATGTTCTTTTGTACTGAAACTCGGGCACAACAATGTCCTGCAGGATCAATAAAGTTCTATCTTATCATATATGTCACAGCCTTTTAGACTATGAATTATCCTGTGCACTTTTAAAATTATTAAAACAAACACAAAGTAACAACAGTGAAGTAAACATATTAGTTCCTTTCTGAGAGTTCAGTTCTGTTCAAAAAGCAGAACACACATAATTTACCTTTGCCTCTTTGAAGCTGTTCTTCATGAAAATCAGCCGCACACCTTACATTTCTTGACCCACTGGGTTGAAATCCAGATGATGTTGTAGCATATATTGTCAGAGGAACTGCAAAGGAGAATGGAGAGGACTTGAAGCTTTGATTGGTTTGGTTGGGCTCTGGTGATGGTGGTTCAGTCATCTCAGGCCTCGGTGCATTTTCTTCTTTGGCACATAAGTCGTCACCATAAGAGTCTAACATCTGAAAGAAATTATAAAAAAAATGCCTAAATTTGTAAAGAAAACAAAACAGTATGTAAAAACTTAAGTCATCAATTAACCAGATTTGAAACAAATTATTAAACTTTTGTTTTCAATTGGCAGTCCTATTTAACTAGAAGTTACAGCCATTTTAGTTAAAAAGTTAAAACCTGCATTTTTGTTTATATCAGATATCTCTCTGATTTACTAAAAACAAGCCCATCAATGGGCAAACACCTTTGTAGCCAAGGCAACAAAGCAGCTAACGGGTAAGCATAGGTTGCACTCCATTTCAAGCAACCCATCAGCCAAACGCCCTGCTCGACTCCCATCAGCTAAATTCTGTGGCTGAAGTAAACAAAAAGTTGTTTCATTGCCAAGATTCAAACGTGATGAATGAAGTCAGTGAATTAGCTGAATATGATAAATTGCCAGCTCTATATTAAATGCAGATGCATTTATGTAATTAACTGTTAAATAACACCGTAAACATAAACTAAACAAATACACTGATTGGTCGTTCTTAATTTAAGGTGGCACCTCCTTCAACTACCTCCTCCCCATTACTTTTTCCCAGAAGATTGACTGACTGACTCAAAAGGAGCACACCCAGTCAGACCATCTGCAGCTGCCCTGAACCTTCAAGGGTCCAGCATACTCCATCCAAAGCTGATCAGTTGACAAGCAGTGACGTGGTTGCGTAACGTTTGTTTTCACACACACCTTTCATAATACATGAGACACATGGTGCAGAGCCCCTGGGAAACCCCTCCCACTGCAGTGCATGTCACAGCGCGGGTTTCTTCCCGCCAGGGTCTCCACTCCATCCCTGCATCTGCTGTTTGGCCACAAATCTATCACGAAGCAAGTGCCAAATTTTTATCAGACTCCTCCATACACAATGTCTGTGTGATCTCCATCCAGGAGTTTTTGGCCATTTGACTAATTTAATGTGTTCGTTTAGTCGTACAGCTGAATGTCCGAGCACATTTCCACATTGACAAACACGCCCACAAACTTCTGACACAATACTTGGTGGATACGTCTCTGAGCAAAGGTCCGACCCAGACCTTGTGCCGAGAAGGGGCAGGTGAAGCTACTCTAAGAACAAAGTGACGTGATTTTTGTCACGCAACTATGTAATTGAGAGCCAGTTTTGCCACTGGATAGAGTATGAAGGCCCTTTAGTCTTTGTTCTAGGCATGACGACGACGCATGTATGATAGACAATAAACAAAGGGTGGGCTCAGGCCATTGTAGGGATTTTCAACTAACTACTAAAAACAACAAAGACACATTAAAACACGAAAAAATTAGGATGAAACAAGAGCGTTCTAATCTGCTGTAGGATCTGAGCATACTGCTTTGAATTTAACTCCCATCATAGAACTCTTATCAAGTTCTTTGTTGTCATTCGCATCACATGTGGTACATGAGGTGGAATGATATTGTGTACTCAAGGTCCCAGTTACAACCAAATATACCAAAAAATATAAAGTATAAAAAAGAAACAATATACAAGGATTTAAGCTATAATATGGTGTATTAAATAGCAGCCTGTACATGAATCTGTTGAGAGCAGATGGGTATGAATACAGCAACTTAAAGACAAGAAATCAGCAGCATGGATAATCAGCAGCACAAAGTGACATATCACCAATTAAAGTGGCATTACAGTGATTTTTCTGGTTAGGGCTTTATGAGTCTAACAGCCTCAGGGTAGAAGCTGTTCCTCAGTCTAGTGGTTCTATCCTTAATGCTCCTCAACCTCCTGCCTAAGGGGAGTGGGGTAAAAAGTGTGTGCGCTGGGTGAGTGGGGTCCTTCATGATGCAGGTGGCCCTCTTCATGCATTTGGAGGTGTAGATGTCTGTGATGTTAGGGAGGTTGACTCCAACAGTCTCCTGTGCAGCCATCACCACTCTTTGCAGAGCTTTTCTTTCTGCAGCTGTGCAGCCTCCATGCCACACGTTAATGCTGGAGCACAGGATGCTCTCCACTGCACACCTGTAGGAGGAGGTGAGGACTGAGCTTCCCAATCCAGCTCGCCTCAGTGGCCTGAGGAAGTAGAGTCGCTGATGTACGTTTTCTAATGCGTGTTCAAATATGTATTTTCTAATGCGTTTAGTTGTATTTAGTTATTTGACACATTACAAACACTGAGTAGAAGAGGAATTGGGCGGGGTCTGCTGCAAACAAATATAAAATAGCACCGCTGGTAAACATATAAACACACCATAAGTCACTTCACCAACACCAAGTCCTTCATTTATACATGTCGGTTAAATAAATTGGAAAATTGATGATAACGACGACGTTGATCATTGGTGACTCTGAGAGAGGCTTTACCTCACATGCAGGCGCAGTAGGCTAGCTGGAAAGATGGAGCCTCAGTCTCTGTTGGGACTCTAGGAAATAGCGGCGGCTCGAGCAGGATATAGTTGAACCTTGAAAGTCTTCTTTCAATTCCTGTCTCTAAACGGCAAACATCAACCACACCATGTGCTTTTTGTAAGAACTTGGCTCGAAATAATCGCTGCATATCTTCGAACGAAGAAACCTCTTGGCCAAGCCACCCTGCTCCTCCTCACGGACAGTTTAGTTTACCGTCCCTGCATTATCAGGAAATCCAGCAGCGTCCTCCCGTAAAGTTCAGAAGCTTTGCTGCAGCCGTACAGAACATAATTAAACACAACTAAAGGACTAATTCGATTAGGAATTACGCGAAAAACTGACAATATCGACAAGCGCTGTTAGCTTGTGGCTTTTGTTTTTGTTATATATTTCCGGTCTTTTTCTTCTTCGTGGATTAAAAGAGCGGTTGGCAACTAACGTAAGAGGTGGATTAGCGCCACCTTCTGCTCTGAATCTCAAGCATACCAGACTTTTACAACTCTGTGTTTTTAAAATAATGACTTTTAAAATTGTGTTGGATACTTATTAAAAGTGAGTTACAATTTCTTGAACCTAACATTTTGAGAGGGCTTTTCAAGTTTAAGTGCCCTAACCCTATTCAGTTAAAAGTTATCACATCTTTATCATGGAGGTGATCTTAATTTTTGGACCAAAATCATCTTATGTTGAAAAATAAGTTGTAATGAAAAAACAAAATTCATTGTCACCCACTGCCAGGATCTTACCTCATGGAGGAATTAATGTATTTTTTTATTACAACTTATTTTTCAACATAAGATGATCTTAGTCCAACAATTAAGCTGTATAGGATAAAATTCCAAAAAAGCTACAGTAAGAATACCTAAAACATTTGGCCCAAGTCATACTATTAAAATTAAATGCTATAAGGAACATTTATTTGTAGTTATGGCTTTGTGAAAAGTAATTAGAAAAATATTGAAGTCATTGTTTGGGTATTCAGCAAATAGGAGTAACGTTGGAAATGTTAACAAAAACCTTAAATGCAAAAGGTTTTGTTTGATTTAATGTTAGACAGTGAGACAAAAGTACGTATTTTATATACAGTGCATGTTAACATTTGCTTTCAACTTGATAAATAAGTCGCAGAGCTTGTGCATTAATATTATAAGGTTTTTCTACTGAGGCACATGTTTTGTGCTGTTGTAAAGCTCTCAGAAACATCGAAAATACTCGGAGGATCTCTGATTCATTGTTTGACGTGACACAACTTAAGTGTGCACCGTCTTTTGCAAATAATTTTTTTTAAAATCATAATTAGATCGCAGCTTGCAGCAAAATAGTACAACAAATAGTAAACTGGTCATGGCCTCCTGTTGTATAAGTGAAACTCGAGTTTGATGTTTCTTTTAGACTGAAGTGTGTTTTTGGTTGAGGGCACTAGAGGGAGACCTCCACTCAGTCTTCAGAATTTGTTTGCTTAGTCAGTGGTTCCCAAAGTTGGAATCCAAACCCCACTGTGGGTCATGAACCACCAAGGGTCCTCATATATTTAAAGGTAAAGGGGGACAAAAGCACTCCTTCAAAGATCTCTCAGGCAACCATTCACAGACTGTCTGTCATTTCCCTCCAACCACCCACACACACACGCACACACCCTGTAAACACAAACCTTCCACACATCTGGATTTCAGCACCAGTTCTGTCACTGGGTTCTCCGCTCCTAAATTTATCAGGGCTTGCTGTCACGTGTGTTTCTCATATTCTGCCGGCTGATGAGACTTGCTAAGAATAGCACAGACACAGATTAACACACGGGGGCTTCTTGCTCTCCCTTCAACGCTTTCACAAAGCAATTCATGTGCAACTATGTTTCAGCTATAACCTACCAACTTCTCTGTGTGTGTCCTGACATTTTCCGGTCTTTTTACATACCATCCCCATTCGTTTTAATGTATGGGACAAGAGGCATGACCTAGGCCAGCTGCAGAGAAAAAGTTTGAAGATTAAAAACAACAGTCACCTCCTTCAGTGACTCCCAAATGTCACATCTAATCCCAGGATGAAGTAGGATCTCCTGTATGTCAGATGTAGTCCCTCAGAAAGCAGAGGGCTTTGAACTGATGCCGTCCTCCTCTGTCTCATAAGCTTTTTCCTAAAACTGACCGTGCTGATGTGTATAAATTACGAGCTCAGGTTATCTCAGGTAGACTGATTACTTTCTCCAAAAACACAACTTGAGTAAACATGTAGAAAGCCAAGTGCCAATGCAAACACGGTTGGCGGTTGCAAACAAACTAAGCCAAGGACACAGAGTGCAGCACACTTGGAGTGATTTGGGCACCATAATTGTACAATTATATGTTTATTTGGTTTTACACCCACGTTCATCACCCTGTTGTTAGCTGCCCACCATGGCATATGACACAGGAATATGAGGTCTGAACAACAGCTGCCCTCCTATTTCTGCATCTGTGACAGCAGCCGTCAGTATTTATGGGCATTTGTTTTGCAATCCTTATGCCCGAGAGCTGTAAAAACATCATAAACTAGAAAAAAGAGCAAAATTTCTCCTGCAGATATCTAGCCATGGTGTATCTTAAGTGTGCACAGCTTGTCAAAGAGAACAAATATAACCTTTGTTAGGGTGATAAGGAGGAGGTTTGTGTGGAGCTATTTGCCTCAACAGGAAGATATCAGGAGTTGAATGAAACCATAAATAAATAATAAATTATAAATTACTCTAAAAACTGCTGGGCTATCTTTTAACTCACTTGTTGGGATAAAGATGTTGGTAGCAGTTGGTTTGACCAACTACTGGATATCTAACACCGTCATTTCAAACTATTTTGCACATTATTGCTTTATACAACAAGCTTTATATTTTGATATGTTTAACAAGCAAAAATAACATGCTGAGACGTACTAAGGAAAATGGAAAAATTCACACTGAAAAATCCCATTTATAATTTATAATTAATTACATTTATACATTAAAACTGTACAGTTTACATAAGAGGAAATGTTAACATTTAATAATCCCAATTTTTGTTTGAACGCATCTGTTCATCACATTCTTTTTTGGGGTCCACCTGAAATTTAACTTTACATTTGGGTCAAATGAACAAACTTTTCAAGTCATGTAAGTCTGTAAAAAGTTCAAATAGCAGCCTAATTTATCATAAATCAATGAAAGTGAAGAAGCAGTGCAGTGGACTTGAGCCAGCTGCAGTGGAGCAAGGAGCGCGTGAAAGGGAAGAGAAACGTCTGTGACGTCACGCGCGTCAACTTTCAGTTGGCCAAGATGGCGGAGGTGAGCGGTCTGAGGAGCAGAGCTCTCAACGGTTTGAACTCTAAAAGCCACCTCGATGACAGAGGTAAACTGTTGTTTATTCTTGTTAGCTATACGTATCGTTTAGAGTCGAAAAGTAAACAGCTTTGAAGCGTGAAAAGTTTTTATATCGATGTACTTTATTTTTGTCTCATTTCCCCCGTTCACTGTTTTCAGTCCGAACTCACGGTGTTGTGCTAAATGTGGTACCCCCGTCAGAAAGCGCGCTCTCTAACTCGTACTCAACTAAAACACAGTTCTTAAACGCAGTTAAAAATGTTTGTGAATTAACTACACCATGGTGTGTCATGTTGACATTAATTTTGAAAAACTCTCCCCGAAATAATTTGAATAGTTATGGGACCAGATACGAAATTCACCCGCCACACTTGTCGGTTAAGTTTATTGACCCAGACAGCCACTTTCACCTGCGTGGCCCCGGGTGGCTTGAAACGTTTTTATTTTTAAACCCGCCTTTAATTAGCCCAATATGCTTCAAATACGTATTTTTTACTGAACATAAAAATATTTTCCATTGAGTTGGATGTTCTTAAAAGTGCGTTAATCTTATCCGAGCAATTACTGTGATATTTTTACACACCCTGGTTATTATTAGTCTGCTCAGTCTGTCTGCAGGCTTATCCACGTAACTGAGGCAACTTTTAACACTGCTGGATATGTTAAAATACAATAATAATACAGCAAAATCAAAGTAAACAAAGCCATTGTACTGTGGATGGATGCTGATTGTTTTTGATTTTATGCCTCATCTTTCAGTAGTGTACAAATCTTGTTTTATTAGATTTATCAGATATGAGTGTAGGTATATTAAACCTCTAATAACGTATGTATAATGATAATAAATGATAGGCTATTTGTTGTAATGCTCACCCCCATCAGTGTAATGTAAGAAGTGTAAGTTGTTTTCATTTTGCAGGCCTTATTTTGTCTGTTCTGGCAAACTGTGACAACTTCGCCTCTAATAGGGCTGCACAAAATTGTTTAATATGAATGACCAGTGACTAAATAAATTACTAGCAAATAGAACATGAATGCATAACACTTAAAATGGCCAATGCTTTATCGCAGCCCCTTGCAATACTAATAATATGCGCACTGATATTTGTGCGTATCCGTCACTAAATTTAGTCCACACTTGTAAAAAAAATCAGTCTCCATGGCTCATCACCGACATACAGTACGATTACAAATCTTCTTTCGTAATGACCTCCATGTCTACTTTTCTAAAAGCCATCTGCCTCTTTATCTGCACTTTGCCCTCATTGCTCTGCCTGCTGCAACTCTGCCTTTGCCCTCCTTGACTTGTTTCCAGAAAAAAAAAAAAAGTCTTGTTGGTGCTGGCAAGCATGGAAATTAGGGTGTCTGGATTATCTGAATAATAGTTTACATATACTTTTTTTTTTTTATAGTGCTTCCCTCCTTAAGGCTCATTAAAACTGCTCAGTTGAAGTGTGGCCTCATTATTTTGACTCCTACTATCACTGCGTGTCCTCAGAGGCTGCTTCAAATGTAGTGCAGGAGTCAAGGGAGCTGAAAGCTGATTTTGGATACAGTTCACAGATGTAGGCTAGCTTGTCCAGATTACACACCTTTTTTGTCATTTTAGATTAAACAGAATACAACAGTGAATATAGTTGTCTGTTTAGATAAACTACTTTATTCCTTGTGAGCACCGGTAACTTGCAAGAAAAAAAAGCAGAGCCTTCACAAGATAGCAAGATCGCTAATTTTAGTTCAGCCATTATGTTCTGCAAGCTGTCGAGCATAGTGCGCTGGACACTTTTATCAAGTGTGTGTGTGCGTTCAGCGCACTTAATGCTTTATCTACGCTTTCTATTATTACTTCTGTGATTATTTATTGATGTCTTCTCCCTCTCACTTTCGGCTGCAACACATCCTTCTTGCCACGTCTTTGTGGGTTCTTTCCATGGCTCCAGTCTGCCGCTTTACTTTGCTGAGTGTCGTTCTGGACTTGAAGAGAATCTGCAATGCAACAAACTGAGGACATCTTGTGGGCTAATTTGTCTGTAATGCAGATTGCGTTGTTCCATTAACATCCCCGCATCCTTTTGCAGTACTTCCAGGTTGAGCTTTAGATGTTCTGTTTGCATTCAGTCTCGTTTAAACAATCATAATGTTCGACATCCCCAAATCTGGATTTAAACCATTTATTTATGTAGTCCAGAATTATTGTTTGACTGGTTTTGTCCAGACAGTAATGTTAACTAGTGAGAAGCTCATCCTGATGTGTTTGCATCACTTGTTTTGTTGAATCCACAGCCTGAAACCTAAAACTGAGTCAGATTATTGTTACAGAAAATGTGCAAACAACTGAAAATCTTTTTTTTTTTTTTTTTTTTTTTTTGTGGAAAATCAATGTAACTATGAGACTTACTTTTTAAAATAATTTAACTGTAAAGCATTTTAATATCGTGTATTTAATTACTGGTATGTCAGTTTTAGTTTACCCCATGTTCTTTAAATGTGATTTCTTAGTTTACACATGGCAGTGCCTGCAGCCGTGCATGAAAAACATTTAATTTAAACTGTTTGTAAAGTGTAAGCTTTGTTTTGTTTGCGTCAACAATAGACACTGAATCACGTGTTCAGCTTGTCATACTAGTCATATTTTGGCAGTGTTTATACATCGTCAATGTTTTGGACGTGGACTTGTTAGCAGCTGGGTTGAAAATTCTACCATTAAAAATAGGTTTAAAAGCAACACAATTATAATTTGATGTCACTGAAACTCTAGCTTAAAGTGTCAATTTAGCTAATAGAAAATAAAAAATCACTCTGCTGTTTTTAACATTTGAAGCTACTCGTGTGTCGAGGGGTTTTATGAAGCGATGACTAAACTTGTCCTAAACTTTTACACTTTTTGTGCTTTTTTTAATTCAGAATAAAATTTATTTATCAGTAGATGGTTTGACTTTTAATACATGTCTGCTTCTCGAGGACAATAAACAAAGTGACACAAACCATATGTATCATTTGTCACCACTTTTTATTGTCTGTCCAAACAGGTGTCACTTGTAAATGAGTCTTCGAGGCTCAATGTGACTCATCTGTTTAAATAAAGGTTGAATGAATGAAAACAAAGTGGAAGAGTAAGTCATGTTAGTTAGTTTGCCTAAACCTGATTTAAATCTGACGTGAGACGGTGTGCTCTGGAATTTTAAACAACAGAATGGTTCATCATCACAGAGATATTTGACTGAGTAAGGCGCTTGTGGTTCAACCTGTTTGGACTTCTATTTTTTATATGTTGGGCTTGAGGATTGTTTCTTTAAGTGTTTCTCAAGTACCGGCAAGTGTTTTTATATTCTGTGTTGGTGATTTTTGTATTCACAGAGAAAATGAGAGAAGGATTGTTTTCCTATAAAAGAGAAAGTTTTTTTAATTAAAAATGAAGTGACTTACTAACAGTTTTGATTAGCCTATGTAAAATTATGAATAACCTCTACATAAAAAAATTATTTGCCATCCTCAAAGTGATGCTGAAAACTCAAACTATGATCAACATTAGCAGGCAATTAAATTTGGGATTTGGTGCATTTGCTATAGAACATAAAGGCAACAGAGGAACACTAAAACTGTTTTAATAGAAATCTGTTTGAGAACGGCTGTCCGTGAAATATCAATATAGTGAATGAACGTTTTTAAAGGCTGTCCTCGCATTTTATTCTTGTCCTTTTTTATGGTCCGTTGTGATTTTCACCAGAAAGCTTTTTTTGAGTTTGACCTAGAAGAGCAGCCTGGAGGGGATAACTGTTCCCCACAGAAATCTAGAACGATCCACATCTTCACTTTGATTCATATAAGATAATTAATCCTCTCCTACTCTAAAACGAACAAACAGATGTAAACAAAATGTTGGAAAACGTGACGTTCATGCTCAATAATCCAGGTAAAAAAAATCTAACAAAGTTACGTCAGGTTCTCTGAACGGATTCTTTGTGTTGAAACTGTGTTTTTCTGAACCACTGTGGCCTTGGTTGTCCACAGGCTGTTTCTGTGAGTAGCAAGTTGGCCACCTGGCCTAAAACACTTGATTGCTGTTAATGATGACTGATGGTTTCGGATGGGTGTGCTCTCTTTGCACGTGTTAAAAAGGGGAGTGGTGGCGCAGAGGTTAGAGAAGGTGGGCCTGTGATCGGAAGATGGTCGGTTCAAGCCCCGGTATCGACAACATAAAAAAAAATGTGGGTGGGGTAGGTGAAGCACCTACACCTGCCCCCACCCTCATTCGCTCCACTCTGGGTCCATGAGCAAGGTCCTTAACCCCCATCTGCTCCCTAAACAGGTCTCTCTTGAAAATGAGTTCTTGTGGCTCAATGAGGGTGCATTCACACCAGCCCTGTTTAGTCCGCTTTAATCGAACTCTAGCTCATTTTCCTAGAAAGTCCGGTTCGTTTAGGGAGGTGTGAACGCGCCATCGAACTCTGTCACGGAACAAAAGGTGAACTCTGGCCCGGGCTAAAACCTAGGTCTCTGTCCAGTAGAAGTGAACTCCAGCACAGTTCGAGCACAGTGTGAATGTAAACAGACCGGACCCGCTCCACAGGGTAAACAAACACGCATTTCTCTGACCTTAGACTACCTGTATAAATAAAGGGTAAATGGAAAAAAACAAAAAAAAAAACAAGCCTGCTTCTGAGATTACAACAGGAGGTTGACTTGAAACACAGCAGTGAAGGATACCTATGGGACAGATCGGGTTGGCAGGTCGCAGACTGACAAAGTCCTCTGGTTGGTGGAAGAAACGTTTCTGCACTTAAAGAAACTGATCCAGATGACATGATTTAACCATTTTTGTTGTTTGTGTTGAAACGTTTCTTCTTTTATTCAAAAGACTTCATCAGTCCGAGGAGGCTCCTCGGATTTATAAAGTATTATAAGTAATATTTATGGAACCGAGTTTGTTGTTGCTAGGCATGTCGCAATAAACAATAAATCAATTAATCACGTGATAAATGAAAATGATCTACCTCATTTATCGACTATCGTTTCTTCGTGTCTCTCTTTCTACTGAAGACACTGGATGACAAAAAGCTCAACTCTGGTGCTCTTCACTGACCCCTCCCTTTCTCTTTGCTCTTTAAAATCAATTTTAACCGTCCAAAATTGTGTTTTTCGATCGTTAAAAGCAGCAAAGCTAAGAAGCGAAGCTAACAGGCTGACCTCGGGGAAAAAACTTCCATCTTGTCAAAGCTCCAAAATTCACAGTTGAAATACATGTCTTTGTGTAAAAAGTTGTTTTTGTCTGCAAAAAGAAGCTGAGAACTTGTTTACTGATTTTTTTATTAAAAGCTTTGTATCAAACTCAAACCACACCGAGCGTCCGCCATTTTGAGAACCGAAAAATAGGAATGGGACAGCCCGTGTCAGTCAAGGGGCCCTCTCCCATTTTTCTTCGAGACACGCTGCTTGCTCCCTTACTAGCCATCCTTTGGTTCATACAGTCTTATACTGCCATCCAGTGGTCAAAAAAGATACTACACACAAAAATTAACCCAATATTTCTTCTTCAATTTGTCAATTACTAATTATTGTCAAATTTCAAACAATATTATAGTTTATCGCAATAATTTTTGAGACAATCGCCCAGCAAAATTTGTTATCGTGACAGCCCTAGTTGCGGCTCCTCGGACTGATGAAGTCCTTTGGATGAAAGACAAAATGTTCCAACACAAAGAAACCCTCCAGAGGACATGACTTAACTTTGTTGGAATCTTGGAAAACTTTCTGTGTTCCTTTGAAAACCTACTTCAATGTTGTTTGTTTTCCTTCAACTTTCTAACTTTGTACTTGCAACAGGATTTTCTTTGTAACCGGTGCAACTTTGTTTTCTCTTTTTGCATTATTCTGTTATCTAAAGGTTGTAAAGACATGAATAATGCCCCCGTTGCACCACACAAGCCGACGCTTCCTTTAAAGATGACTGAGGGCCGCTGTGAAAATAAGTTTACTGAAAACTCAGGCTTTGGTGACAGCCCCATCCCCTCACCAGACGAAGGCATCGAGGAGGATAAGGTAAAGTTTTATCTTCCTTTGCACTAATAAGCATGTGGACGTATCCTGTTTGAAGATCCTTTATTACCTTTTTATTGCGTTCAATTTTCATTTGTATAGTTGAAAAGGTATTTTGAAGGTGAAAATAAATCTGTGATGATTTATTACTTTGTTGGATGAGGTAATTTTTTGTTTGTTTCCCCTCTGAAACTAGCAAACTGCAGTTTAGTCACATGAGCTTCTCTTGGTGTGAGTTCTGATTGACTGGAAACCTGTCTCTCCAGGCTGTGGTGGAAGAGGAAAAGGCCAAACCCGTCCCGATTCTTTTGGCCAATTTAGACGAGCACTCATTTCAGCTGGACACTTCTGCGCTGGAAAAGATCCTGCTGCAGGATCACGTGAAGGACCTGAACGTGGTGGTCGTGTCTGTGGCCGGCGCTTTTCGCAAGGGCAAGTCCTTCCTGTTGGACTTCATGCTGCGCTACATGTACAGTCAGGTGAGGCAAAGTGTTTATTAGAGCACATGATTTAAGAGTTAATTTAAAATAAAAACTCAGTTTGGAGTCATTTAAGTGATTTTTGTTTCTGTTTGCAGAGCAGTTGTTTTAAATCATCCATATTTACCTTAAAACATCGTTCAGTTTCAAACCCAAAGTTGATCATCATAAGAACTGAAATCAGACCTGATTTCCTTCTTTATGATGATTCATTTCACAACTATCTGTAAAATGACTGTTTCGCCCGTCTTTAAATTCTGAACGGTACTTTCTGAGAATGTGTTTACGAGAGCTGAGTAAACACAAAACGGCTCCTCCTTCCTCTGAGCTTTATAACTGTGGAACACTTGCCGTCAGCTGATACTATAAAAACAGGTGGACTCATGAACAAGCGCAGCAGATGAGATTACAGCTGGCTCTCACATGTGTTGGTCATGAGCAAGTTTATTCTCATCCGAGGTTCTTGATTAATTTAAATTTTAAACTGTGGACCACGGGTGTACACCAGAGTAGTTTTAACTAGTCTCACGCTACAAGAAAGGAGAACTTCATCATCCTTTTTTAAATTAAATATTTTTAAATTTTTTTTAAATGCACAATCCTAACCATAATCTGTCACACGCTGTCGTTCAAACTTTCTGACCGGAGCCACCCCAGGATCACTTTACACTCACATACACACTCTTGGACACAACAGCATTCGATGAAGAATGATGTGTGAGTTTACAGCTGTCTCTCCCAGCTGTTGGGCCACACACAGATCGCCTTGCAAGTCTCTGCATGTTTTTCGTTGACGGTGTTTCATGGAAAAACTGTTAATGTTATGAAAAGTATTTTACAAGTGCAGACAACTTTCACAGCAATGATTTGTGGGAGTTGTAATGAAGTCATTATTGGGTGTATTATCAGTTCTCATGAATAGTTCCTAAAGAAATGAGTCTTCATGTCATCAAACGAGTTGCACTGCATTGTTTTACTGAACAGGAGTCAGACTTCAGTATACGCTCTGACTCAGATCTGGTACTTGCTTTAAAAACACCATTTTTATTACCTTTTTTAATTAGCAGCTTTTCTCACACGTCTGGAATAAACGCAGAAGGTTCAGTTGATCTAGTTTGAAGATGTTCACGCTCAAATAGAAATGTTTTGTGAGAGGAAGATGGATGAGATGAATAATTTTTAAGTTTTATTTTTCCCCTCGTCTTTTTTTAACCTTTTGTTACCCAGTGGTTTGTTTAAACCGGCTGCTGCAACAAACAGTTAATATATAAATACGTTTTTGTCAAAATTGTACCATGTGATGTCAGGATAAATTATGACCTTGACCAAAAAGTGCACTCTCCATCGATGGATTCAGCTCTTTCAGAGTGAAGTTTGTCAAATGTTGTCTAATAATAGAAGAGGTTTTACATCTTAACAAATCTCCATATTTCCCCCCCCCCCACAATCCTCCTGCAGCAGAGTGACTCATGGATAGGAGGCGATGATGAGCCCCTGACAGGGTTCAGCTGGAGGGGAGGCTGCGAGAGGGAGACCACAGGAATTCTGCTCTGGAACGAGGTGTTTGTGGTCGACAAGCCTGACGGCAGCAAGGTCGGATTCTCCTGGCGTACTGATCAACATCTATAATCTTTTTTGTTGATGAGCTTTTGACAAAGCAGAAACTCACTCTGGCTGTTGTTGCAGGTGGGTGTGCTTCTCGTTGACACTCAGGGAGCATTTGACAGCCACTCCACCATGAAGGACTCTGCCACTGTGTTCGCCCTCAGCACGATGACCAGCTCTGTCCAGGTGACATTTAAGTGTTTTGTTCTGAAAAAAAATTGACCTTTCTGTTTTGGTAACTAAGACATTTGCATGTAGATCTATGCTCACATTATGTGTTTTTTTCCAGGTGTTTAACTTATCACAGAACATACAGGAGGATGATCTGCAGCATCTGCAGGTTTGTGTCTTTTTTTTTCCCCTCATTGGAATGTTGCATTGTTTACTGTTTTATAATGATTTTAATTTTTTTTTCTTTGAAGCTCTTTACAGAATATGGCCGGCTGGCAATGGAAGACATTCACCTGACACCTTTCCAGGTACTGCCAGTTTTTAATGACCATATGCACATTATTCTAACATGTGTTATATATGTAAAGCTAAAGAGGTTCAAGGTTCTTTATTGTCATTTGCATCACATGTGGTACATGAGGTGAAACGAAATTGTGTACACAAGGTCCCAGTTACACCCAAAAATAGCAAAAATATAAAGTATAAAAATAAACAGTGTATAAGGATCTAAGATATACACTAAACACAAATAATGTAAAATAATACGTTATATTAAACAGCAGCCTGAACATGAGTCTGTAGTGAGCAGATGGGTATGAATACAGCAGCTTAGAGGCAAGAGATCAGCAGCATAGATAATCAGCAGCACATATAAGTCGAAGATCAGCAGCATGGATAATGAGCAGCACAGAAAAGTCTCAGATCACCAATTAAAGTGGCATTACAGTAATTTTTATTTTCCTTACAGTGATTTTCCTGGTTAGGGATTTATGAGGTCTGAGTTTTCCAATTTCTTCTGCCAAAATCGTACTGGTTTTGTCTGTGACTGTGAATCAGATGTAAGAGACTTAATTGATTTCTGTGGTTGGGTCATTTGCCAATCTGTGGTCCAATTAGTGCAACAATGCTGTGTGATCAATAAACATGGCCACTACATCATCTAGGTCGTTTTAAACCAATTAAGTTAGTCAGGACAAAATGTGCACATAGAAATTACAATTCATTAGCATATGATGCATTTTCCTTTCTTTATATTGTTAAATAAAACAAGTGACAACATGCCTGACCATTTTGTGTTTTTGTTTCAGTCCCTAATGTTTCTGATTCGAGACTGGTGTTATCCTTATGATTATGAGTATGGACTGGAAGGAGGAAACGCTTTCCTGGAAAAAAAATTACAGGTGTTGTTCAGATAAAGTCGAGCTGAAAATGCACACTTGTTTTGGCACTACCAACATACGTGGTGGTATGCAGTTACGTACACGAGGACAAAGAAAACCTCACACCTGGGCTGTTTTTATTAATTGCAGGTTAGAGAAAAGCAACATGAAGAGCTGCAGAATGTGAGGAAGCACGTCCATTCCTGCTTCTCTAACATCAGCTGCTTCCTGCTGCCACATCCTGGCCTCAACGTGGCCACAAACAAGAACTTTGACGGCAGACTGAGAGGTGAGACCAAAACCCCACACCTGTACCAACGATGCAGTGTAATAGCTGTTGGCATGCCAGGATATACGGTAACGGCACATGTCAGAAGTGTAACTTCTGGTTTTTGTCTCTTTCAGACATACAGGAGGATTTTAAAACTGAGCTGGCCAAGCTGATGCCTCTCCTCCTGGCCCCAGATCGATTAGTAGAAAAGGAGATTGCCGGGAAAAAAGTCACCTGTGGGGAACTTGTGGAGTACTTCAGGGTGCTGCAGCATTTTTAAGACATTTCAGTTGTTTGATACACACATTTCATACCTGCCATACTGGTTTAGTTGTCTGGCTAAAACAGATACTGGTAAATGTTTTTGTCTTCATTTGTTGGGATTGTTTATTTTGCGAAACCTAACTTCCAAATTCTTATGTTGTTCTCGGCGCAGACGCATAAGAAACGTATTTAAACACACTAACAGATATTAACAATAAATAGTTTTTGCATTTGTAAAAAAAAAATAAAAAATCGAGAAGCTATCAGTCTTGTAATTGAAGTTTGACTCGTGTGTGTAACGTTTGTCTTTTGCGTTTTCGTTCTTGCAGTCCTACATAAAGATCTACCAAGGTGACGAGCTTCCTCACCCAAAGTCTATGCTGCTGGTCAGTTGATGCATGTTTTACTAACTTTATTTGGGATTTGTTAAGATGTTTGAACGTTCTGCCAGTTTCTACAACAGATTAATTGACTGCTAAGATGTTTGGAATAGTAGATGTAAATTATCTGCTCATCTTTCCAAGCAGGGATGGGTTGTGGCTTCTTAGAAAAACATTTCTCATTTCAAAGTCCAAAGAACCTGGTTCTTGTTTCCGTATGTTTATCTCTTTCTCTGTGAGCTGTGGTTATTTCAGCAGGATGATGCCAGGCCTCATTCTGTACACCTTGGAACAGCTGGTCTTTAAAGAATCAGTGCGTTTGAAAAACTGATGCAGAATAAAAAATAAAAAGTAATCGGACATAGACGGAATAACCGTTGATCTAAAATTGCGTTTGGTCATAGTTAATCCTGATTTTTCTTGCAGAACTGTTGTCCTTATATCTCACAGACTCTTTAATTGAAAGAAGGATAATGAAGCAGAATACTAAACGTGTTTCAACATTAAATTTTAGGTGTTATATCCTGTAAAATACATGAAGTTGGGTGTGGCTGCGACTAGAAAAAAAGCAGATAACACCCCACTGTGTGTGTCCTCAGGACCCCCTAAAAATAAATAATTTATGATCTCAATATGACCTTCCTGGTTTAACAAATGACACAAAATTATTTGACGATTCTGAAAATATTTTTTGTCTTTTTTTAGGTTCAAATCATTTAATTATTATTAATATGTTTTAATTGAAATGGGTTATGTACCATATAGTTTTTAGATTTAATTTGTCATTGTAATGTTGGCTAGATAATTAGAGATACTTTTTTTTTAACATCAACAGGGTAAGTACACGTTTTCCAGCCATACCCACAAACATATGATTAAAAATGGCTTGCATAATTAATATTGCAGTAAAGTAATAAAAAATAGTTCAGTGTTATCTCATCACCTGTTTCTTGTTTTCAGGCAACTGCAGAGGCCAACAATTTGACAGCTGTGGCAAGAGCCAAAGACTCGTATAACAAAAACATGGAGAAGGTAAGAGAACTCTTTATTTCACCATATGTCAAAATAAATTAGAAAAATCTCAATGAATTTTGAAGGCTAGAACTCTCCAGGTGTTTTTGTAGAAAAGCAGGAAGTAAATTCATGTTGCATGATTAAATTCCATAAAAGAAAGTGTTTATCTGTTGAAAGAAACGGACATTAGTCTCTCCTCAGGCTTCATTTAGACAAAGTGTATTACATCACTAAAGTCCTCTCACTGTGTAACTTGTCTCACAAAATGAAATCACAGCAGCTTGCCAGTTGTGTTGCGGTTTAAAATGTTATGAAGGTGAATGGAAGCTGCTGCAAATGCCACTTTTCTTCATGTTTAATCACATTAAAAAAAAGTCGTAGTCGTGTGAAATTAGACGGCACTACTGGAAGAGCAACAGACTTTATCAGATGAGAAGAAATTAAACTCTTAAAGCTCCATTTCTCAAGCATGTTTTGCCATAAGAATGTACGTAAAATTAGATTTGTTGTTCAAATTAGGGGTGCACCCATTGCAGTTTTCTGGCCGAGCACCGATTTCTAAAAAGTTTGAACTGCCGATTCCAGTTTTGGCCGATACTGATATTGTTTTATAAGCGACATTGTTGTAAGTTCACAATGTACCTTCAAATTTCCAGTCTTATTTTATTGAAAAACATTCCCTTGAACAATATCCTAGAAACAATACAAACTGGTTTTAACTGGCCATGAGGCAGTGCTCTGAAATATAAATGAAGTTTAGACAATTGTTGTTAAAACGACAAAATATCGGTAAAATTGGTTTCTTGTGCAAGTATCGGCCGATTTCCCCAAATTAAGGAAATCGGGTGTCGATTTATCGGTGCACCCCTATTTCAAATGCCACTGGAATCTCTTCCACTCTGTTGTTTGTTCCAACAGGTTTGCGGAGGGGGCAGGCCCTACATGGCGCCGGCTGACCTGGAGTGCCACCACAAGGAGTTGCGCGAAGAATCTGTGAATATTTTCCGCTCTGTGAAAAAAATGGGCGGCGAAGAATTCTGCCAGCGCTACCAAACACAGCTGGAGTCTGAGCTGGACGAGGTCTACGGCAACTTCGCAAAGCAGAACGACGGCAAAAACATCTTCTACGTGGCTCGCACCCCCGCCATGCTCTTCGTCGTCATGTTTGTCACCTACATGATCTCTGGCATCACGGGCTTCATCGGCCTGAGCACTCTGGCTTTGCTGGCTAATCTGGTGACGACCGTGACGCTGCTGCTGCTCTGCATCTGGGGATACGTGAAGTATTACGGAGAGTTCCTGGAAGCAGGGGAGTTGATAGACCAGCTGGCTGATGCACTCTGGGAAGAGGTGAGCAGTGTGTTATTATTATTTTTTTTTAATTCTATAAATGTTACTACATGAAAATGTTGATATTTGTAATGGTTCAACTTAATTGGAAGTGCTTTAGGTGTTCAGATAGGTAAGTGTTTGCGCTTTTGTTCCTCGGATACAATACGTTCCGGTGTAGAAATAATAGAAAATTGTTATTTAGAGCTGCAACTACAGAGTAACAATTCACCAAGTTTTAAATTGGACTTTAAAATGTCAGAAAATATCAGTATGACTTCTGATGCTCTGCTAATAATCATCACAGTAAATTTTATTCTTTGATAAAGCGGGTAACGCTGACAGTCTTGTATGTTTGCATCACATGTCCAGTTTGTTCAGGTTGAAACCAGTTTAATTTTTTAGGTCATTTTTTTCCCAGCAGAATGAATTATTAGTAATTTGATTGCCACCTATTTGTTCTTTTGTGTAATATCTAGTTGTTTCTCTTAGAATATGTTGTGATGCACACTTTGTCGTGCTCATTGCTCTGTAGTGTTTAAGTTACATATAGAGCTGGGCGAGATATCGATATTTTCAAAATATCAATATAAAATTTTTTTGCGATATAAGTTGAGACTATCACGATATAAAACAATATAGTTTTATACTTGAAAATCCTCCTGCTGTCTTTCTCCCACTCGGCCCCCCTCCTTCTCCCTCCTTGAACACAAACCCAGCCCCTCAGCCGCTCCGCTCCTTCCTGCTTCTATAGGAGGTGGGTGGAGATGTTTACCACAACAAGTAAACATGGGAGATATGAAGAGCAGCTGCTGCTGAGGGAAAAAACAATGTTCTTTCGGAGCTAGTTTGGATTTAGATTGTCAGATGAAGGGCAGAAAAATGATTTTTGTAGATAATGCTGAAAATGGTCCTGACGTAAGGTCGGAACTACAAATCTTTTTCACCATTTAAACAGCGGAAGTGAAGTATGAACCGTGAAGCTGTTGTTGATTCCTATAAATATTTGGGTGTCTTGGTCGACTCACATCTCTCTTTTAAGCTCCATGTGGAAAACCTAGTAAAGAAACTGAAAGTTAAACTGGGTTTCTTTTTCAGAAACAGATCCTGTCTAACTCTGAATGCTAGGAAACACCTTGTATCTGCTATTTTCCTCCTCTCCATTGACTATGGTGACATTATTTACATGAACGCTCCTACAAGAACCCTGCAGATGTTGGATGCTGTCTATCATGGTGCACTAAGATTCAGAACTGGCTGTGATTATCGTACCCACCACTGCACCCTGTATTCATTGGTTAACTGGTCATCATTAACTTCACACAGACTCTCTCACTGGTACATTTTCATCTTTAAATCACTTCTTGGTCTGTTGCCTTCATACATCTCCTCCTACATGTCTCTGCGTGAGTGCAGCTACAGCGTGCGCTCTCAGGACATTATTACCTGCAGTGTTCCCTCAGTGAGGACTGAACTAGGCAAAAGGGCCTTCTCCTACTCCGCTCCTGTTTCCTGGAATATCTTACAAAAAGATCTGAAGCTCTCGACCTTGACCTCTCTAAGTGGCTTTAAGAATCTGTTGGACTCCTGGCAGGGACCAATGCAGACATGTTCCTGTTTTTAGTTTTCTATAATTGCCTTATAATCTAGCTGTTTGTTACTGTTTTTGCCATCTTATTTGTTTAAAAAAAAAAAAATCTGTATGCCTTTTTATAACTGTCCATTGTTGTCACCATTCTTTGTTGAAATCAGGTCTCTCTTGTAAATGAGTCCTCGAGGCTCAATGGGATTTACTTGTCTAAATAAAGGTTGAATGAATTGAATGAATGAAAATTCATGGATGGGACACATCAGAGGCAATGAGTTCAATGTCTTGCTCAGGAACACTTCAGCATGTGACTGCTGGTGGAATCGAACCCCCAGCTCTCCTATTGGAGGAGACTGCTCTAGCCTCTCAGCCACAGCTGCCCTCAGCTGAACAGGATTATTATTTAATATATGTAAATAAATGTCTAAAAAATAAACTAATATATGTAAATAGTAAATTTTTTAAACATTTATTTTGTAGAGTTCCAGCTGTTAATAAATGTGCCTGTGTGACAACTATGACAAAGCTTTGACTCAGAAATATATTTTTGTTATTACTTTATGGAAAGAAAAAAATAGAGATATATATCGTATATCGCATTTATAATAAAATATTGAGATGTTAATTTTGATCCATATCACCCAGCTCTATTTATATACATTTATGCATTAGCAATAGTTTATCTGTTATTTAACTTTTTTCCTCTAGGATTGTAAGACACGTGTGCAAACACAAACTTGTGCTATTTCAAAAAGCTGTCAAATGATTCATAATAGTTTTACTTTTTGTAAGTTGACAACAGGCCCTGTGATGGACTTGCGACCTGTCCAGGGTGTACCCCGCCCCTCGCACAGTGATTGCTGGACATGGGCACCAGCGACCCCCGTGACCCAAAATGGAATAAGCGGGTAAAGAAAATGGATGGATGGATGAAGTTGACAACATTTTTTCTTATTAACTCTTAAAACCTAAATGTTTTAACGGTCCTAAACTAAAAGTAGACGCTCCTGATATTCTATATTTATGTCAGACACAGTTTAGAAAATCTGTCATCTTTTTAATTGGCATAAACGTTAATTATCAAATGGCTTGTGAACATGTTTGCACCAGAGGTAAAGCAGATCATTTTCCTTTAAGCGCGCCACAGACTGTGCTGTTTGCTCATCTGTCAAAAATCACACCAGCAGTTTCTTCAGGGTTTCTCTGAAAATCTGACGGCTCCTATAGTCATTACATAACATTAGCCTTTCTGAAGTTAGACTTCAGGTCTGAAGCAGTCTGTCCACAGCTGGAGCGCCCCTCATGTCTTATCACCTCCTGTTAAAGCTCGCCTGTCAAGCCTCGTCTTCACAGCCGTTATCCGTCTTCCTAAGTCCGTCAGATTATGGTTTCATGTCATGGTTCAGAGCTCCTTTCACTTAAACAGCCAATGCTTTCTTCATTTCAGCTGTTGCACCACCTGGCTGTACTTGAGGAGAACATGAAGTCTCACAGTAGGCCTGTCGCAATAAACAATTAAATCAATTAATCCCATGATAAATGAAAATTATCGACCTCATTTTCATTTATCAGCTTCATCGTTTCTTCGTGTCTCTCTCTTTCTATTGAAGACACTGGATGACTAAAGGCTCAACTCCGGTGCTCTTCACTGACCCCTCTGTTAACAGAGTTCACTTTTGGCACAGCATTAAACGTGACGCATGAAACTTGGTTTGGCTTCGTGTTGTTCCTCCTCACTCTAGCAATGTTTTGAAGGAGCACACACCTTTTTATTAATCACAGGTGCGATAAATTAGAGAAGTCACATGACTCACAATAAGCCAATAAAAATAAGCCAATAAAAAAAAAAACAATTCTAAACAAATGAGAGCATCAAAAGACAAAAACATTCATAATGTCAACACCCTCCCTTTCTATTTTTTCTTTAAAGTCCATTTTAACCGTCCAAAATCACGTTTTTGGATTGTTAAAAGCAGCTAAGCTGAGAAGCTAAGCTAACAGGCCAACCTCGGGGAAAAACCTCCATCTTGTCAAAGCTCCAAAATTCACAGTTGAAACTCATGCCTTTGTGTAAAAAATGTTTCTCTGCAAAAAGAAGCTGAGAACTTGTTTACAGTTGTTTTTTTTTGTTTTTTTTATTAAAAGCTTTGTGTGAAAAATGTTATGCTAAAGAGCTCAAACAACACTGAGCGTCCGCCGTTTTGAGAACCGAAATTATTTCTTTGAAAACACTTGTTGTATTTAGCCCAGTTTTATGAATTATTATCCAAAATTCTACTTTGGTCGGTTAGTGAAGGTTTGTTGTAACATAAAGGAATTCATTATAGCTATATTTTTGTATTGTACTTAATTTAGCTAATTTTGAGATTATTTTCACATTTTTTGCTGTTAAACCTAAACATTAGGTTTAAAAAGTATCACCATTAAATCTAAAGATCTACATCTGCAGCAACTTCTTCAGCCTCTGGGTCAAAATCATATTAATCTTTAATTGTAGTTGAGGGCTGCACAAAATCAATCCAAGGGCCACAAATGGCCCTAGGGCCGCACTTTGGACACCCCTGCACTAAATCAACATTTTATAGAGGAAAGCATCAGTTCTGTTCTTTAAATGTTTTGTTGATCTTGTTCTTTCATTTTCTTTCTCTGCAGTTCGAGGATGAGAATTGTTGTCACGCTAAATTCAGTTTTTTTTTAGTTTTTTTTGTCGTCTCGTTTCATTTTGTCTTTGCTCCGGACAGTTTTGGAGTAACAATGGTCTTTTCCTCTCCTCCAGGTTCTGAAGTCACAAATTGAACATTACATGAAGGACAACGTCAGACAGACAGTGGTGAACTCAATCAGAGCCAGCCTAACAGAAACGGGCTCCAAGCAGACCAAGTTAAAGACTCAGTGATCCTCTCCACCACCCCCCATCGCCCACATGCTGTCCAGCTGTAGAACTGTGGACTTAGTTCAACACCAAAGCTGACCTTTTCTTTTTATTTAATTTTTTACTATTTTTCTCTGGACGACCTCTCTTTGCTGCCCTGGTTTTGTCTGTAGCAGACTTGCAGCCCCCCCCCCCCCCCCAGTGCCTCGTGTTACCTGCTGCACCTTCTTGAAGACGAAGCAGAGAAGCTTTGACACACGTAAGCTGCAGTCGCTACAAGATTACGCTGCTGTTCAAGGAAAACCGACACCTCCGACAGCCGCAGCTCTCAGACGTAAGCTGAACCTCTTTAAAGCGCATGTGATTATTTGCCTTAAGGCCAGTTCACTTCTCATTCAGACTGATGACAGCGGTTTCATTCTGTCAAAAACTGATCATTAATTCTTGAGTTAGAATCAGTTGAAGTTTATGTATAACTGAATCAAAAGCAAGAAATGAAAGATCCTTTTACCTTTGAGTTTTCAACACATACCAGGTTTAATTCAACTCCTGGGCTCAGGTTGCTTCTAGAGATGAGGCGTTGTCTATTTTATGTTTGTGATAAATAACTAAAGAGCTGCTTATAAGTTTAGATCGTTTTAAATGTTTTTATCGTAGAAGCTTACGAAGCCTTTGAAACGGTCTCGTCTCGTGTCAGACCTGCCAAGCGTTCAGCTCTGCACGTTCGGAGCCTGGTCTTAGAAGTCACTCATTTTAAACATTTGACTTTTATCCACGCCTCTTGTTGAAGCTGCTCCTGCTCTGCTGGAGGCCGTTTTAGGAGCTCCAGCTCAGATATTCATTCATGGTTTGATTTGTTGCGTTTTTACGATGAAAAATCTTTGTTCAAATCGGAACAAGCCGAGTTTGAGAGGTAAATGTTTTTTTTTTGTTTTTTTTTACCTTGAATCAGAGCTACTTTGATTGTTCCCATCTCAAAACACACAGCTGTAGTTTTAGGTGATGCTAAAAGTTGTTAAATGCTTCTTTGAACCTGATATCAGAGTCAGAGTTTTTTATGTAAACAGGGTCCCAGTTACATCCAACAAAAGTATAAAACAGTAATAAGATCTAAGATATGAACTAAGAAGAACGTCAACTAAAATTACACTAAGCACTAGTAGCACAAAAACAATACGCCGAACAGCAGCACTGAAATGTGGTTCAGCTTGTAGCTACAGTTTCATCCTCAGAGCTGATGTTTTCAAACGGCTCAATAAAAATCTTTTTCTGCACAACAGAGGGAATCTTTCATTTTGATTTAGCTCGTTGCAACATGTTTTTTATCGATTCCATCCATGATTAATCATTAAACACCAGGATCATTCTGTAGTTTATCCTTTTATATGATGTGAAATGCGAATCAGGCTGTTGCTGTATTTAATAAGCTCTGTACACAATTTAAAGAGTCATGACAATGGTTAGCTCCTTCTCTTGATCAACTTACAAGTCTTCAGTTAAAGAATCAATCACTTCTGTAGGCTTAGGTTAAGGAAAAACAGTCCTCGTCTCCTGCCTTTAAAAGTTATATTTTTTATTAAAATGTTCATTCTGAGAATAAATCAACACAATTCTCTCATCTGTTTTGGTCTGTTATTGAATCTTACGTTTCTGAGGTGTCTGTTATTTTCTGTATGTTAAATGTGGGCGAAGGACAAAGCACGACTTGTCAGGCTGTAAAAATAAGTTGCATGATTTTTTTTATTTATGTTCTTCTGTTTGGAAACTGAAAAACTTGATTTTTTGAAATTTTGCAACGTAACAGCATTTCATGATATGGGGGGGGGGGGGGGGGGCACAGGTTAGAGAAGGCGAACCTTTGATTAAGAGGTCACCAGTTCGAATCCCTGGACTTGCCAAAAAATGGACAGAAAAAGTGAAAGTCTGAGCAAGACCCTTACCCCCCCACCCCCAAATCTGGGGGCTGCAGTAGCTCGACAGCTGCAACAGAAAGGGCATCATGAGAGTTCGCTCGCTGAGGTGACCCCTGAGAAACGGAGCAGAATCTGAAGAAGTGAACTGCAGCGAGAGATCAGCGTTTAAAAATGTGACAGACAAAATTCTCTATAAACTTCTAAAATCTTTAATTTGACCACATGGTGGCGCTGCAGGGTAAGGAAAAAATATTCTACCAAAATTAATTTTATAAGCAACATTTAAACGTGGCTTTGCATACCTGCAGATGATGTGCTCTTTAAGAGGCTTTACATGTTTACAGTATGAAGGAGCTTCATTTGAGCAGATTCACTTCGTAATAAATAATAAAAAGGCCAGTTTTTCTTTGACAGTGAGAGAACGACATGGATCCTGCAGTTTACATCAAGATGCTCTTGGAAAAACTACATCTGGGAAAAGATAAATGTACACATCTGCATGAGTCCCGTCACCATTTGTTTCTTTAAAAACCTGATCAATTATTCTTGAAGTTTTACTTTAGAAACAAACGGCCTTTTCATTTAATGCTCCAGTTTTGTTTTTATTTGAGCACTTTTAATCGTTTTAAATGAACAATTTTAGTCTAAAATGGCCCCTAAACTCATCGGACAGCGGCATTGGTTTTTTTTAAGGAAATATCAAATTATTTTAACATCGTTTCTTATACACTTAGCTGTAGAAACTTTGATTCAATTTCTTTTGCTGCATCCAAAGGAACTAAAGATGATGGTTTGAGAGACATAAAATAGTACTGTAGCACCGACAAGCTGAGCCGTTTGCTCCAATTAACTGATTTAAAACGAGTCCATGTCTTTTGCATTGTCTAAATTTTAAGCTGAACGGTGAATTGTGCTTTTTTTCCCCTCATGTAAAGCCCATGAAATGTAGAAACTTAAATTTACAGACAAGTCAGCCTGCATAACAATTTACGTTGTTGGCTTGGATTATCTTCATATTGCTTCGATTTTTTTTAATGCTTGTGGTACTTCTTCCCAGTTTCTGAATACTTTTATTACATTATTTCTAGTCAAGTATTAATACCTTTAAATACGATTTGCATTTTGATATTAAAGATTGTGTTTTAAATACTTAGGGGTCAAACTGTTACTGCATTTCCAGAAATGACCAACAGGTGGAGCCAGAGATTTAAAAATACACATTTATTTTCTCAATGTTTGAGGCAGAAACATGAGCAACTTTAGGGCACCCAGATATTTAAAAATAAAAATGAAAACCAACACTGTGCTTTAAAAAAAGCAGTTGGTTAAGATGTAAACAGCTCTTCTAATGAATACTGACAATAACTAAAGCAATTTTTTTTTTTTTTTAAAAGCAGCAATTGCCATAAAAAGCAAACAAAATACTGATGCAACTTCAGGCTCAACACAGTAAAAACTATTGCTTGTACAAAACCTAACTCTTAACGAGAACAAGCATAAAAAGGCACGCACTTCCTGAAATAATAAGAAAAAGTCTCCCAAATATTGTCACATTTGTTTTGACCTCAATGGCAGCTGCATGTTTTGCATATTAAAGTTTCAAAAATACACAATTTATTTTGTAACAGTACAAAAACTAAACAACACGGGCTGAAAATCTAAAGAGAAAATGTTTCTATTCAAGTCAAAGTGATGTAAGAGGCAGACTGGTAACGACTTTGTCTAGAACTAAACACGAAAACGTCAAATTATCTATCAGCTACGGATTAGGATTTTAAAACGCTGCAGTGACAGAGCGAAGTGGTTCAGCTGAAATCCCTCAGAGTTCATCTTTTCCCATGTTGTCTTTGCGTTGTTGGTTTTTTTTGGTTTAAATCAAAGTTAAAAGCTGCAACAGTCCACTGAAATGTGACAATTTCATGTATTTTATACACTTTACATCCCACCAAAGAGCATTATTTCTAAAAGTTTTAGGGACATTTTTTAAAAACATAAAAGCTTTATTGCTTTGCAAAATAGCCTTTTGTTTCAGACCTTGGGGGATCTACGTGCAGTCTTCAGGAATATTGCTGGAATCATTACATGTCTAGATGCTCCTTTAAGAGTCCTTCATAAATACTTTTTAAAACACTTTTGGCTTTAAATTACTTTGATCAGTGCTAGATTAAAATAAAACCCTCTAAAACAGGTAAAAGCACAATACATTGTGCGACTGAGGGGGAAAAAAAAAATATATATATATGTTATAGCTCCCATTGGATTATCGAGTCTTTCTTAAAACTTGTGGATTTGTTCTCTAGCCGTCCAGTTTACACCCCACTCCATACCGGCTGAGCTCATGACGGAGGAATTGATGAAGATGAGGTGGTCTCCAGACATTTATGAAAGATTCTTCTGGAGATTTTAGATCATGGCCCGGACAGCAAAGGAGATGGCAGCACCCAGTGCCAAGCCGAGGGACAAGAAGAAGGCCATGATGGCGCCCGCTGTCTCTGCCTGATGCTGCGGCACCTTCCTGCACAAAGACAACAAAAGGGCGGAGGGGGTAGCTGTTAGGAAGAAGTGGTTCAGCATGAAAACAGAACAGGAATCAGGACAGCGTGATCAGGCCGAGATTTTTCACAAACTCCTCTGCGCAGGGCGCCTTTGCATTTGAGTCTTACTTTGGTCCGAAGCACATGCAGAGGCTGGCCAGGTATCCGTTGGAGAAGGAGAAGATGATGATGAAGATGATGTACCAGGCGTCGTGATAAAACAGAACGGGGAGGTAATGACGAGGCGTGACATTGCAGAGCATGAAGAGCGGGATGAAGACGACCCGCAGGCCCACCAGCACAGGAAGCCAGATACTGTCTTTACCCGGCTGGACAGAGAAACGCGCGGTTACTATGGAAACCCCCAACACAATATCTGGCAATCTGGTTCCCTCCTTAATGTTGTTCCTCCATGTTTTCTTAAGGAGGTATTTCCTACTGTTGGCCCCTTTATCCTTAATGTGATTAACAGCAGTTTGATGTTTAGTGTGGTACCAAGCCATATTAGACATGTGGTGCAAACATTGTTAAACGATCTGGCCTTGATTCATCTTCCTTGTCAAACGTTAGACCAATCTTGAAGTTACCCTTTATATCCAAAATTTTAGAAAAAAATAGTTTACACCCAGCTTTGTTGTTTACACCCAGAAGGCCTTTCTGGATTCATTTAAAAATTTGCAGTCTGGATTCAAAACATACCACAGCACTGAATCTGCTCTTAAGTGTTTTTAAATTACATATTTTTAGCACAGGATTCTGGGAACTGTTTTTACTCGTTCTTTTAGATTCAACAGCTGCTTTCGACATGGTCGACCATGACATTCTCATCTCTAGATTGGAGCAGTGGGTGGGCATCACTGGTTTAGCTCTTCAGTGGTTTAGGTCCTACCTTTCTGATAGAGGTTTCAGTGTGAAGATGGATAATTTTACCTCTGCTTCTGCTGCCCTCCCCTGGGGGTACCCCAGGGCTCCATTCTTGGTCCTCTCCTGTTCTCACTTTATCTTCTGCCACTGAGTTCCACTTAAAGTTGCCACTCTTCCTCCTATCTCATCCATGCATGGTGTTCCTATTGAGTTTATGGATTCATATAAATACTTGGGAATTTTGGTTGATGCACATCTCCCTTTTAAACCACATATCGATAACTTGATAAAGAAACTGAAATTAAAACTGGTTTTCTTTTTCAGAAATAGATATTGCTCAACTCTGAATGCCAAAAAATGCCTTGTAACCACTACCTTCCTACCCGGTCATTGACTATGGTGACATTACTTACATGAATGCTCCTGTCAGCTCCTCGCAGATGTTGGATGCTGTCTACCATGGTGCACTAAGATTCATAACTGGTTGTAACTAACATACCATCACTGCACTCTGTACTTCGTGGTCAGTTGGTCATTATCTACACGTAGGCTCCCACACTGGTTCATTTTCATCTATAAATCCCTCCTTGGTCTGCTACTAGTGCAGTTTCCACATGCGCTCTCAGGCCATCATTACCTGCAGCGTTCCCTCAGTGTGGACTGAACTCGGCAAAAAGGCCTTTTCCTACTCAGCTCCTGCAACACCTTGCAACAAGAACTGAAGTTGTCCACCTTAATTTCTTTACGGGGTTTCAAACATTTGATGTCGATAGAAAAATCAAAGCAAATATGTTCTTGTTCACCCTGTTTAATGGCACCCTGATTTATGTTTTATACACTACTCTTATTTTAACTGCATTTTTACTGTAGTTTATTGTTGTCCTCGTTTACCGTTATTGTTGTCTGTACTTTATATGTTCTGTCTGGAACAGGTCCCTCTTGTAAATGAGTCCTGGTGGCTCAATGAGGCTAGCCTGTTGGTTGAATTAATGGGTTTTATTTTCAGAAAGCATGGTGTGCAATGTCATTTGTATGTGGATGACTGTTGTAGTGAACTAAGCCTAAGGTCAGGATTTGACCTTAAGAACTATATGGGACAGAAACTGTCATTTCATTGATTTGAATCCAGAAATACAGGTTGACCCATCCTGAGATTTTCTTTCTTGAAAATTCAAGTGAAAGAACACTCTCTTTTTTATTATCATTACTATTTTACAAATGTTGATAATCAAAGTGTTTTAGTCCAAACCATTTTAGATGTTGTAGTGAACTAATCAATTTTTATTAACTGTGAAACAGTAATAACGATTTTTAATCCTCATGCAAAGTTAGAATTCATGTTAAGGTCTGTTACAGAGTAATTATGCATTTTCTGATTTTCTGTCTTTGAATGAGCAGTGTTGGTCCAAGGTTGGACTCAAACGCAGACAAGTGTTGGAACGAACTGTCTTGTTTTTACATCCTCTCAGACGTAAATAGAGAAGCTGGCACCTGTTTTCCGCCAACTCGTCTAAATATCCCTCTCGTCTGTCTGAAAAACATTTTCAATCTGTTCCATAACATTCTTGCTGTTTTTCCTGACTCCTAGTGACCTCTTACGTCACAAAACACACCTCTGTCTGGTCGATATTGACCAATCAGAAACTCCCAAATGAACCGGAAATAGAGCTCTTTAAAATGTCGGTACTTCCTAGTTTAAACCAGTGTCTGGAGAGTGGCGGAGAGTGTCGAGAGTCGTGTGGAGTTTCCAGTCGAGTTTGGAGTCGTTGCAGCTCCCGTGCTGGGAAACAGGAAGATCCTGACATGACCACAGAGCTCTTCCGAGTCTTATGGGATTATAACATCTTCCACCTCTGGGGGGAACACTGACGGACTCCACTCATGTGAAGTCCACTCGTGAGGTGAACTTGTGTCGAACAAGCACCGTCACTACTTCGGACGATTCACAGCTGTTCCTACGGAGACGCTGAAAGGGTGCGTTGAATGGACTTTCGTACCGGTGGGGACATCTCCAGGTAAAAAGTTGATTTATAACACCTAAGTGTACTGGGGAAGAAGCTGAGAAAAGCCCGGAGAGTGCCGTTTCTGGTGCCGACATAAACAAACCCCCTCACCCATCTTTTTCTCCCTTTAAACTTCATCTTTCCATCTTTAAAATTCTTCTATCAAGTAGAAGTCATTCCAGATATTTTAGAAATGTCTGTGTAAAGTTCTCATCCACCGCCGTGTGGATAATCAAAATTGTACAGTTTGCTAAAACTAGCCATGTTATTTTCCATATTTTGCCAATTAATGTAAATGTGTGATGTGTTAAACTTTGATTCTGTTAATAAATGACCGCATTCATTTTGATGGGTCAAAGATAATTAACGTCTCACGTTACATTTCTAAATTCAATGCACATTATATACAGTCCAGAAAAATGAAAGAATCCGTTTAATTGATGAATATATCTCATGCATATGTTCATCTACACTGTCAAGTCTACTTTCCTTTGAAACATATCGACTCCACTGAGTCTCTCCTGGACTATCTCCATGACATTAGAGGATGGATGGCACTTAATTTCCTCCAAGACTGAGCGAGGTTATGATCTTTAAATCCAGTGGCTCTAGCAGTATCCCCACCTTTGATTTTCCCTCTTTGGCCCCATACAAAAAAATCTACTGTCACAAATTTAGGGGTGAAAATGGACCCTTGCCCGAAAGTTGACTGCCATGTCAACAGCGTGTTTAAGTCATCTTTCTCTCAGCTGAGGCGCCTGTCAAAAATCAAGCCCCTCCTTTCTAGGCGCCACTTGGAGACAATAATCCACGCTTTTGTCATTTCATGTCTGGATTATTGCAACTCTCTTTTGATCGGAGTTAGCCAGGCCTCGCTCTCACGTTTACAGCTGGTACAAAATGCTGCTGCACGAGTTTGAACTGGTGTAGGTAAACAAGAGCACATAACTCCAGTTTTGGTGTCCCTTCATTGGCTTCCTGTCTAGTTTAAAAAGTTATATTGTTTGTTTTTAAGTCTTTCAATGGTTTAGTCCTCATTTGTCTGAACTTCTTCACCTTTATATGCCATCACGTGCTCTTAGATCATCTGACCAGATGCTTTTAGCAGTCCTGAATACCTTTGATAAATCCAGAGGAGACTAAATTGTGGAACGAGCTGCCGCTAAAGGTCAGGCAGGCCCCATTACTTTGTTTTTAAAACTTGTTTAAAAAAACAACAACAAAAAAAAACATTTTTCTTTGGCTTTTAACCTAAAGTGAGTTAGCATCTGCGTCTTAATGTTGTACTCATTCCTTGCATTTGTGATGTTTTGATTTCTATTTTCTTATAGTTGTCTTATCGTTTTCTTCTTCTTCTTTGTTTTTATTTTTGTACAGCACTTCAGTCAGCTGCTATGTTGTATTTTATGTGCTTTAGAAATAAAGTGGTATGGTAATATGAGCTCGGATCAATTGTGCAAGAGCTTTGTTTAAACTTTAGCCGTTAACGGTTTGGAGTCAACTCCGTTTATCCGTTAGGAAAATATGTCATGAATTGCTGGACACATTTTTATTATTTTCTAAAGTTTTTACTTCAATTTGCTGCTCTTCAGTTCTTGTAGTGAGAGTTGTGACCTGCAAATTATAGCTTGTGAATTTTCAAGATGTTACAAAACAAACCAATATAAAAATTAATTAACTAGAGCAATTAAGGTTAATGTCATATATAAACAAGTGTAGAAAATGTTTAAAAAAAGTAACTTAAAGTTATGACCGAGTGAGGAACCAGGAGGATCTCAGGGGTCTTGATGACGCTAATAAAAACGCTCACATGCTCCTGCAGCAGCTGACTCCTGTTATCTGCACCGAGGAGCTGCATTCCACCGCAGGTCAGACTGTGTCGGCTAAATGTACTCCTTTTATCCACAGCTGATTATATTAGATTTAGTCTTTTCCCTCACAGGAAATTAAACCTTCAATGTTTGTTTTCAGTTTGTGCATGAGGTTTTGTTTATGAAGCCAACATTTGTTTAAACACACCGAAGGGAAAACACAAGCCTGACATTTGATATAAAAACAGAAGAAAAAGTTTAATTCTTTGAATATTTGAAGTAATGAGCGTAATTAAACCTGATGGAAGTCAGAAACATCTTGCCGAGAATCCCGAGTGAGTCACAGAGAGGTCAAACGGGACAAATGCGAAAAATTTAGAGTACCTAAAGTCATTTTAAATACTTTTTGAAAGCTTGATAGAGTTCTCCAGAAATGCTTTGAAATGTTGACATCGAGCTCGGATGTGAAGCAGCACCGAGGGCCTTGTCAGTAACGTTTGTTGTAAAACAGCAGTTAAAAATCACTTTTCTCTGAGCTCTACAGAGATTTCCTTCACTCACAATAAACATTTCCCTGATCTCAGCAACTAAACTTCAGCACTTTCAGCACAGACTCAGTCCAAGTTTTGTTTTTCCAACATCCCTCACATGACACAGAGATTTGCTTGCAGCTAAACATTTGATCCGGCTAAAGGCTTTCCAACTGTTTACAAGAGTCTGTTGTTCACGGAACATCATGACTGCTGGGAAAACTGCAGATCAAATTAAATATTTTGAAGTGGTCCCTTTATATAAAGAAATTAATAGTAAGATGATCCCACAATAATACACTCTCCAAGTTTAATAAAGATGCTCTCACATGCTGATGTACGTCTGGTTGCTGGTTTATAATTTGTAAAATATATATTTGATTTTGCCCAGATTGTTTGTGTGTTGTTACTGACCCACATGCAGAAGGCCGTCAGGCTCCTGCCAGCCCAGTCCATCACATTGAAGAGCAGAAAACACGACACGGGGATGAAGTAGGTTTCTGAAAATGGATCAAAACAAACGGAAGTTATTAGAAAAAGTCCTTCTCTACACGATAAAATACGGTTAACTTAATCTC
Organism: Nematolebias whitei; assembly: GCF_014905685.2. Classification (NCBI taxonomy): domain Eukaryota; kingdom Metazoa; phylum Chordata; class Actinopteri; order Cyprinodontiformes; family Rivulidae; genus Nematolebias; species Nematolebias whitei. The sequence continues at coordinate 59,493,374 of NC_056498.1, read as the reverse complement.
AAACGTCTACAGCCTGCTGGTCGAGTTATCCGAGGCGACCGATGAGAAATTATTTCACGCAGCAGAAACTTTGGGTCAATATTCAGGTTTCTGCTGAAAGAAATTACAACTCGTTTCTGTAAATGCATCATCTGCTTTGTAAAAATTAAAGCCTTGTTTACAGATTTTATTACTTCATACATAAAAGTAAAATATTACAAAAACCAATTTATCATATGATAAAATGCACTGATGAGGAAAAAAAGGCATTAGCAAAAATAAATGTCCAAAAAGTCTGTTATACTTAAACTTTGAGGGGGGAAAACATTAAATTTGCATAAATGTGTCAGCTGATTTTATTTTTCCCTCCACTACATTTATTTAAATCTACTTTAAATATAAAAAGCAAACCATTAAATATTAGTGTCATTGCAGAAACCAACAGAGCACTTCCTGTATTTTTCAGTCATTTCACTCAGTTATGAAATTATTAATGTTGCTGGTTCACTTTCACTCAACAAATAAGTAAAGAGGAAATCCAGTCTCACCCCAGCTGCCTTCGTTTGTGACTGTCGTCTTGACTTCGGCGGTCACAGATGGGAAGGCTCCGATGGTGACGAAGAAGATGAAGCACACAGACAGAGCCATCACCCAGATCTGATTAGAGAGCATAATCCGTGTTATGCAGGCAGTTTAATCTATGTCGACTTGGTAAAAACTCAAAGTGGACGAATAGAATTGAAGACGTCTACTAAAACCTAAAGGACAACAATCAAAGACAAGTATTAATTAAATATTACTAATCATGAACACCCCATCTGATGCCTAAATATTGGTTTTATATGTGAAGGTGAAGCAATTTACATTTTTAACTTAACACGTTATTAGCCTTTACTGTGATTTGTGTTCATGTGTGTGACTTTAAACCTGTTTGAAGATGTTAAACACAGAAACAACAGGTCTGCTGTCCTCCTCCATGAGACTCATGTCCGGTCGCTTCTCTTCTGTTGGGTTTTCTGGGAAAATAAATAAATAAAAATACATTTACTGGTCCAATTATACTAAAATGAATGGCGGTCAGTACAAATTTGAAGCAAGTACATGTACAAGAGTCTGATTGGTGAAATCTTGCAAAAAATAAAAACAGGATTTCTGCAAGTTTCAGTCAGTTAAAAATGAGACTTTATAAAACTTTGGAAGACTATTGTGATTTAACTTAAAGAGTTGCAGGAATTACAAAAAAAAAATTCAAAAGAATATTTTTGTCTTTCATCCAAAATACTCCTGAAACGTCCTTACATGACCTGCGTTTTAGTTAAAAAAAAAAAAAAAAAAAAAACCTACAGGATTAACATTAAAGGAAGCACAGAAATCATATTAAATCATATTTTAACCAACTCAACTCAAGTCAGACACCGAACATCTTTTCTCGGCCGCAGGTTCCAGATAAGAGTTTAGCGTTCTCCATCTCTTTCTACATAAAAATCAAGGTTTACTGAACAATTTGAACTAATTTTTCTTAGCTTCAAAAGTTGGCCAACTGTCATTAGAATTAAATAAAATATATGATAGGTTTTTAGGCAAAGTTAGAAGTGATAAAAATATTTTACATTTAAGATGTGGGGCCGGATAAGATGCTAACAAGGGCCATATTTGGCCCCTGGGCCTTCAGTTTGACACGTGATTTCAGTGGAAAATACTTTTACAACCTGCGTTTGTGTTGGAGTTGCTCAGTTTTAACTCTTTCATTATTTACAAAAAGCTGTAACAAAAAGTAACCAAACAACATTATTGTTACTCTTCTACCTTTTTTGATTAAGTCCATCTTGTTTTCTTCATCAGCACATGGTCTGGAGCCATTACTCTCCATGTAGTACTGGAAGAACTCCTGTTGACGACAGCAATGAAGAACCCGTTTCACTGAGTTTGTACAACAAAATATATATATTTTTAAATCATCAGTATCCCTCGATGCTATCCATCCCAAAAAGCTATTACCGTTCTGAAAAAAAGTTCAAAGTCAACAGAAAAATAATGTTTGAAGACGATGAATTCTTACCATCTTGGGCAGAGTGAAGTAAGACATTATGGCCAGAAAAATGACAACACAGGCTGTGATGAAGTAACCAAAAGCACTGTCCTGCAGTCTTGATCCAGCTGGGGACAAATAAACAAACAAAAATCATTACATCTGGCTACTGAGCATTTATATTCAAAATAGTCAAGTTATAGCAGCAACCTTCTTTACTTTATTGCAAACAATGATTTTTTTTTTTACTTATGAACATAATTTATTTTAAATTTAATAAATGAACATGCCATAAATGGTCAACTATGCTAATTATATTATTTTAATTTTATACTTACTCAGCGGTTTTAATTTGTAAAATCAAAAGCACCCGTGGTTTGCAGACTTTAATGAATTGGGTTTAAGTGATTGACAAGAATTCAAGTTCAGTCACTAAAATTTGCTCCAAACAAAAAAGCTAATTTAACTATTTTAGGAAGGTAATTCTACACAGATTAGTGATTCCGTCGCTGCGTGCCAACAAGTCGTTCAACTGCTCAGCGTTTTGAAATTAGTCGGTCTGGTTTTGGTCCCACAGGCAACACAATGTTCATGTTTATACTGAAATAAGAAAGCTCTTTGTACCTGTTTTAAGTTTACAAATGAACGAGATTTAAATGAGTTCCTCGAACACAACACTGAATGAAAACTGATTGAGGAAGCTGTGAGTTACTGTAGTCCTAGAAAGACGAATGATTTCCAAGAGATAAATGTGCCCGTTGTGCTGAAAAGTTTCAGTGCCAACAGATATGAGATAAAACTGTTTATTAGCAGAATATCTCATATATAGATATAAAATATATCTCACTGGATTGATTTTATAAAATAAAATAAGAAATCAGAATGTTATCATTGGATGATCAAAACTGATTACCAGTACATTTCAAGATGGCCACTGCAGCTAAAACCATTAGCAAACTCAAAAATTGCTGTAACTCAGTTGTTTTTACAGATATTAAGCTAAAACTTAGCTTGATAGTAGCTGAGAGTCATCCTCAACACACACTCTGAGGGCTAACAGATTGCAGATTTGAGCTGCAATAATGCAAAACACTATTTTAGGATTTTACCAAAACTGCCACAACTCCATTTTTATCCAACATAAAATAATCTTAATTTAAAATTCTCATTATTTAAAGATTTGGCATGGACTGCATATAATCTTTTAATTTATTGTGTTTTTATTCAGCAAATAGTTGCACAACTTTAATGAAGAGTTATCCAAGGCCTGAGGAATACAGGTTTGATCCACGGTCGTGAAGATGAAGTCATTGTTTTCAAGATAAAGTTTCTTACCACAGAGCAAACCTGTGCCTGTTGGTCTGGTTTTAATCCACCTACATTAATGGTGGGTTAACACGGGGATTAAGATATGTAAACTGAATTACATCCCAAACTATGAGCCACTGCTGAGGCATATTCTTTTAATAATATAAAAAGAACATAGTCATTTGCCATCATATCAACAGAAAGTGTTGTGTGTCTGGAAGGTGTAAATATAGTTTTGCCCACCACCTGTCTATGCGCTATTTTTATAAGAGAAATGTACGTGTGGTTTCAGCATGAGACATACTGGCCAGCGCGCAGATCATGGAGAAAGCAGCGAAGGTGCCAGCCAGACCCTGCCCGCTCATGATGGGTGTGGTGTAGGAGGCGGGGAGGATTCCTGCCAGCCCGAACAGACTGCTCTGAAAAATCGCCCCAAATGCTGGACAAAAACAAAACATTTAAAAATAAATTAAAATCAAGGAACTTTGAATAACTGATCACAAAGACACAGAAAAACAATAGATTCTCAAATCTACATGAACTAAATTAACTCTGTACATAGTTATTATTTACCCACTTTCATTTTTCCTTTCGCTCTCTTACTAAAAAGTTGTAACCGGTAAGTTTTTCCATGAAGAAAAAAAAAAACATTACACAATATTTTGGATCCGAGTGCAGAAATTTTGTAGAATGTGCCGACAGATATCAAAGTGTTCAGGGTCACTCCGTCAAAACCAAAACATGACGGGCCAATCCACATGAGAACGTGGGGGTCAGGGTTGACCCGCTGAGAATAAGGAGGAGGGTTAACATATCGACGCTGTGCAAAGACTCGTTCTAAATAAACACAGCGAGACTAAAGACTGTGTTGGGAAGCTCAGCACGACACGAAGATTTGTAGTGCGTGTCCATTTGGCAACCATAGATGTAATACTTTGTTTTTAGTAGCCAACGAATCAAATAAGTTTCCGTTCGGCTCGCTTAAATTTAGGTTGAAACAAAAATGTAATAAAAAGGATAGTTAATAAAAACAAGCTCGCTTCTTCTGTGCGTGAGCCTATTTATGTTTTTAGGTGCGAGATGATGACCCCAAAACTCAGACGTTAGATCATCTTGTTGCTTTATTTTGATGCGCGCGTTTAAAAAATGTCACCCGGACGACAAATTTCTTCACCTCCAGTTTTTACAGATGGACATTAAAACCCAGTTTTCAACCTTTTTTTTATTTTATTGCAACCTTTATACGCTAAGAGTAATCTATAACCATGAACTGAGCGAAATACCAAGACGGACTTTAATGTTATTTTTAGGGATGCACAATATTATCAGCATGGTATCGGGCGATATTAGCGTTAAAGTTCAATACCGGACATCAGCCATTCATCAAAACAACACGGATATAAAAAGGCGCTGTTTTTGTATGACAGCCCAGTGACGAGGATGCCTGCAGTGCCAGCACAACGTGATGACGTCACGCGCGCCTACTTGATCTGTTCACGGCGGAGAGGAAAATTCTAAATGTCGGCGCTGTGGAAGTTTTTTTTGTTGGTGAGGATGTTGGATACCAAAGATTTTTTGATTACGCTGAGCCTCGCTACATCGTCCCCAGTCGGAGATATTTTTCCGATGTAACTTTCCCAGAGTTATAAACCATCATTTCCGACGTCATTGAGAAGCTAATAGCCGATAGCACTTGGGTGAGTTTTACCACAAACATTTGGACGTCGTGTTAGCCCCGTTAGCATGATTAGTCTACAGAACAATGGATAGAGAAAAACTTTGAACTTAAAAAGTCTGTCCTTCATGCACAGGAGTGAAGAGGATCCCACACTGCAGCAAGGAACCTGGAACAAGCCTCCACAAGTGAGACAGCATCACAGGTGACTAATGCTAATAAATATTCAACACTTTTCATTTAATATAAGTTAAAGTGCTATGCATATGGCTGTTACTGGATATATGTAATCAGCTCTTACAGCTGTTGCACAAATTTTGTAGCAAATAAGCCTAAATAAGAGGGCTATGTTCTGACAAAGGAACATATATACAGTAAAATATCAGTATCCGTATCAGCCAAATAAGTTTTAACATCAGCACATCAGATATCAGCCAAAATTCCAATATCGTGCATCCCTAGTAATTTGAAATGTAAATTACTGAATCTTGTAATGTAATGTCTACATGAAGTATCACTTACAGTTGATGCAGACAATTTTGATCATTGTGAGGACAAAGAAGGGCAGAGGCTGCATGTCCACTTTGACAAACACCGCCGTCAGCATGAAAACCAGCAGGATGACGGTCAAGCTGCCCGAGATACGCAGCTTCTGAGGAATCCTAAAACGAACACAGGGAAGTTCAAAGACTCGCCGCTGCAAAGGTTGTAACAGTGCAAGCAAAACCTTGACACTCAAAAGTTAACACAAAAAATATATAAATCGCATAAAAGTTAAGTGCCTGAAAATTTAAAGGTCAGTGGGAGAAAACTGATCCTTTTTGCGTAATAAGGGAAGTGGTTAGAAAACCCTATACACTTGTTTTGTGATCACGATACTTGGATAAAATCAAGTTTCTTTATAAGGAAATGTTCATTCAGCTGTAAAGAAATTGAGAAGTCAATCATGACGTGCATGCTTTTGTTTTGAAGAAAGAGGGAGAGTGAAAACATCAGAAATAAAGACAATTGAAAACCAAACATCTGGACAAAAAATAAAATAAAATAAAAATCAAGGTGAAGAAGATGGGGGGGGGGGGGGGGGGGGGAAAAAAAAACATAAATAGCATTCCTTAGTGTGTTTTCTCACAGTGAGTCTACACCAGACCTGAATGTGATTCTAATTAAAGCAAACATGGACATAAAGGATTAAGGGGATTTAGTTACATGTGGCAGAGTCAGAGGGTAAAGGAGGGGAGCAGGAAAACAGTGATGGACTTGTTAAAAAAAATAAGATTTGCAGTGATTTTTGCTAAAGATTCTCCTCCAATAAATCAGTTAATGTCTCTTTTAGAAGCTATATTTGTTTGACCAATGTTTAACTTTTCTTTTTTCACTTTTCAGTGTCAAAGATTTGACCAGTTGTACCCGACATAATGCAAACTTAAAATCATGCACTTTAATAAAAACAGTCACAACCCTCTTTGCAAACAAACTTCAGATAAATAATAATGAAGCCTGAACAGCTTACAAGTAAATTGCGCATGTTGCACGATAATAAGGAAACTGTGATAATATCATAGATTATTACAATGGAGGATATGAGCTGAGATTAAAATGTTCACAAGTATTTCCATGTTCCAGCCGGGAGTGGAAGACCATCTGGTTGACAAATTTGTTTTTTGCTAACATGTTTCTGTCTGTAATTATTTGGGATTCTTTACGATATCAATAAATTTTCAACATGATGTACAGCTCTAATCTCGTGTATTGTTGAATATTTGATAACGTACGTCAGAGTTGATAATGCATGGAAAAAAACTTGATTAAAATATCAAAACGTTTTTCCTGAACACACAAAATCTCAAACATACACAAAGACATGAGCAGCCTGCTGGAAAAAAAATGATTGTTATAAACACATCTGTGATTTTTGATTCCTGAAAATATAAAAATTTGAAGTTGGACTTCTGATAAACAATTAGGGCATATTTATGAAAATGTTTCACAAGAATGAAGCATAAAGAGTATTCCTTAAATATTGCTGACACTCATTTCTAATGAAAGCTTAAAAATGCGGCACCCGTTGATTCGAATCAATCCATGCCAAAACATTAAAATAAAATGAGGACAGACTCAGCTGGCACTTCACATTAAGGACAAGTTTAATTCAATTAGAAGAAAACAGTTTTTCCTTTATTAGAACCATTTGGACCCAAGACTTTTCTACAGTTCCTGCTCCCTGATTGTGGAAAAAAAAAAAAAACACACTGCTGCAAAATACAAATATAACATGTGGGTATGGGTGAGTACCTCTGATGAATGAAGGAGTTGAGGCAGGTGAAGATGAGCAGAGGCACCATGGCACAGAGCGTCATGACGTTGTTGAACTTTGACTCCAGCACATTGCGAGTTTCTCCCACAGTTGTGTTGAACGCTGTGGAGTTCAACGAGGCGTCTTTCAGTCTGCTTGTGAAGTACTAAAGAGGAGCACAGAAGACTTTAGGTCCATTAGAATATTTCTGCCATCACCAAACAGCAGCATGAAGTCACAGGTTTGAGTGTCATGTGAAATAAATACAACAAGTGACATTATCAAGCAATCCTTTGGCCATATGTTATATAAGAGCCGTATTTCTGGTCAGTGTACTTTGTTGCACAAAGGTGACTTTGTTCAACTTTAATTTCTTTAGTTATAATAGTAATGCTGTTTTTTTATCAAATATGCAGACGATGCCCCATGCAAACAATTTCCAGTAAGGAGACGCCCCCATCATTCAATTCAATTAAAAAAAAAAAATACTTTATTAATCCCAGAGGGAAATTATATGTTGGGTAACTCATCATCCTGGTTTCATTAATGAGTTGTTCTAGATGCTGATGGCTGTGGGCAGGAAGGATCTCTTGTAGCGGTCTGTCCTACAACGGATTTGAAGAAGCCTCTGACTGAAGACATTTTGTTGTTGTATGACAGTCTGATGAAGAGGATGCTGAGGGTTGTCTATAATGTTTTTCATTTTATGAAGAATCCTTCTTTGTACAATCATCTCCAAAGGTTCTAGAGGAGTCCCCAGAACTGAGCCAGCCTTCTTTATGAGCTTGTTGAATTGAATTGAATTAATCCACCATGCTGGTGAAAATTAAGAAATACGCCAGGTAAACAAGAGGTCTTTGTTAAGTAAGATGACTAAGTGGAGCCCAGCCTTTCAATTAACCATCATTTGATTTGGTCTCTTGCTTTATGGATTAAAAGCAATTGCCCACCAACATCCTGACATTCAGAGGATTATGTCTTTAATCATACCATTGTCGCTGTCATGAAGAAATTCCATGGTAAGAGACTTCCCAGGCCCAGGATGAAGAAAATAATCCATACGGCATTGTACCTGTGAAAGCAACAACCAGAAAGTACATCAATCAAGCCAGTCATCTTTGAATCAACAAACAACTTATTTACTGACCCTCATCTTAGCCTAATTTAGAACATGCAGATGTTAAAACACAAGGGTCATTGCTTGACACAAACATAACTTCCTGTCTTTGAAAAGAACTTCTCTTACTTGTCCCGGGGTGCGTTGATGGCCGTCATGGTTCTCAGACCGTCACTGGTTTGTTTTCACTGTTTGATGGAAATGGAGCCAATTCTGCAGTGACCACAAAGATGAGCATGTTAAAAAAATAAAATAAAATAAAAGATTTAGCAGGACATCACAGAAGCGCAGTCATCATTTCTTTTATAAGCATAGTTGTTTCAACAGATGGAGGCATTAGATTTCTTATGAGGCTGTCTGAAGAAAAGACTGCTTTTTTACTCTCCAGTTTATAGAAACAAGTGTTAAGACATTTCCAATGTTAACCTACTGCATTCATATACGAACTATCAAACATCTGCTGTAGGTTAATGACTTAAGTTGTTATTTTCCAGACAGGGTGAAGATATTGTTTATAAGAATGAGGAACTTAAAAACTTGTATCCAGACGTTCAAAACAAGCTGGCACAGGCAGTAAACTCCCACCACTAATGACCCTAACAAAAAGAGGCCCAAGGTTGTTTAATGTTTATTACAACAAACAGAAAACCGCACAATTTTTTGCATTTAAAAAACACACAAACTTCTTCATTCCCATCAGTTTCTCTAAAACAATTGGACTTCAAAATGCAATCTTGAATCAAAACAGAAATTAATTCAACTGAAAAATGGACTTAAAGTCTTTTACTCCAACTTCTTGCCAGACTGATCAACTTTGAGCTTTAAAAAAAAAAAAAAATAGATGTGGTAACAAGTCCACTTCCTAGTTTTTGCAGCAGGAACTCAAGGCATTTATTGGTCAGACAATCCGGCCACAAGAACTAAAGCTGGTCAAACACACATGCAACAAACATTTTGAAACAATCTTGCTGCACTGAGGTGAAGGAGCACTTGTGAATTTTAGAATAATAAAAAAAAAAACTATATAAATGAGAAACATCATCTCAAAGCACATTTCTCCTACAGTAGACAAAAACTATTTTAAAAAAGAAAACTTCATAAAACAAATTACTCTGAAAAACTTACTTGGAGAGACGAGTTCAAGGCAGTAAATATACCACTCATTGGATGCACAAGTACCAGATAAGCTTTAGAGGCTTCACTTTATAGCATACATAGATTTAGTAGGTTGACACCATTAGACCTGCCTCTCTTTGCATCTCTGTCCCTCCTTCTGCTCGTCTCCCAACCCCACCCTTCAACAACTTAACATTTACAGTCTGTGCACATATATGTGAATTCTTTCAGTCTAAATTCATATTTGAAGCTAAACAATGGAGCTTTAATGATGATTCTTAAATCGCCAACATCACACCCAATGCAATTCCTCATTGCTATACAGCACAACCACCTTCATCTCTGTTCAAGAGTTCATTTTCTCTTCACTTTTTCACAGGCACATCACACACCCCAACACGCTCTTCTGTTTTGTCATTTTTAAAATGCACCAATTAGTTTTAGCCAAACACTTTTCCCCACCTCTAAAGTGTATTGGAGCAGATGTGTTCAGATGGTTCAATGACACCTTTTGCAAACTGAATAATTTCCCTGGAGAGCAACGCCTCCTTTGAAAACAAAGCAATTTGGTGTCTCATCAACCTAAACAGCAGGTTAGGTTGTCCCAAAATGAGTTTACAAGAGTTTAAAATGTCACAGATAATCAAATGAAAGTGTCTGGTCATCAACGTAAACACATTAAATAGCTACAATATAGACTTTTTTCTACTTCTGGTAGTGCTTTAGTTTCTGTAAAAAGTTTCCAGTTTTTGTGTCTTGTTCTTGCAGCCATGTAATAGACCCTCAACAGATTCCAATGTTTTCACATTGTTCTGCTGCTCAAAGGTGGTGGCTATGAGTTATGCACAGAAGGTGAAATACAAAGACGACTTCACAGAGGAGGGTTTTTTTTATGAGTCACACAAGAGAGCGGCAGATTTATACCCATATTATGATTTTAGCTGCAGATACTTTAAATTTAGGTCATCAAAGGTTGTTCCACAGCAGCCACACTGACAGGATGTGCCCGACTACCAGTATATCTTGTTTGTAGTACTTTTCATATCTAGATGTTGTGAAGGGCAAACAATAGACATTTGGATACGATATGACTTCAATCTACCTAATCAATGGCATCACTAGTTTATTAATCTTTTTAAGAAATAAACATGGTGTTTATTCCTTAACAGTTTTCTTTATGCATCAATTGTAAAAATGTTTACCACTGGAAAAAAAATGTCAAAATTAAACTAGACCAATAATTTAAAGTGTCTGCTATAATAGTGACAATTTACATTCAACGGTTTACCGCTTTGAAAAAAAAAATCCATATATCACAAGTTTTGATGATAGGACTGTCCAAAATGGCCTTCTTAAATATCAATTTAAGGAAGCTAAAACTCACTCAGGCAACTTTAAATCTCACTATTCGCAAGGCAAAGATCATTGTTGCCTACTCATGAGAAATCACACTGTTATTCTGCATATTACTCACAGGGTCCACCACATAATCACCCCTCACAAATCACACATTAGCAACAGAAGACTGCTATGGCAACCAAAAGCTGAGAAACAATCATCTATGGGACGGGACAAGAGTTTACCTGGGATATAACAGTGAGGTGTGGAAGTTTCAAAACAAGCCCGGAACAATAAATTAAATCTAAAGTCTTCAGACAGTCATTAATTGTCTCCAAATTGTGCTCACAACAAAAATAGTTCAATGGAAACACTGACCTGAGGCTTTGTGGTAGTTTCAGGGTTTATCTGGGTGGTTTTCTCCATCGGATTAAGATAATTTGATCACCAGATGTGAAAGGGACAGTTGAACTTCTGGTGCCATTTGTTACACAACTTCTTCTCTAAAGTTCATTCATGAACTGAACAACATTCAGAAGAGACTGAAAAAGTACACATGATCAAATTTACCATTTATCTCAGTTTCTCTCCCTCGGCCACGGATTCTTCAAAATTAGTACATTTCTAATTTGTTTTCAACATGACGGCATACTCCACTAAAACCAGTGCCTTACTGAGAAATGTGACGTCATTTATTCACTTATCTCCCTCTTCAAATTTTTTTTTTTATAGATTACTCTTAGTACTTTAATAATCTAAGAGAAAATGATCATTAGAGGAAACAGCTTCAAACAGACCTTTTTTTTTTTGTCCTCTATCTTGTAACCCTTCCCGAGGACAATTGTATTGACAATCTTATGGTCCGTTTTAAAATGGGCTTCTGGGAAAAATAAAGTACGACCCATTTTCTCTTCTTCTGGTTGTCTTGACAAACGTCTAATCTCTCCATTGTGCTCAGTCAGGCCAAAGCTTATCAGGAAGGCTTCACAGACAACAACAAAGGACAGTTTAAGACGCAGTGGCCATGTTCCTGTTAAAGTATTCCTCTCTAAATCTAATGTGTCATTATCACAAGCCAGCTGGCAAAGGTTTACTTGGCGCTGAAATGTTTCCCAACACTCAATCACTCACACACAAACACACACACTTGGCAGTCTGCAGAGTGGCACACAAGTTTGTATGGTTGGTCTTCCTGTCACATTCAAAAAATGACACTCAAATGAACAAATACCTAACATCTGATTGCTTGTTAGTTTTCTTCTAAAAAATAAAGTTTAAAGTATGCCTAACACACCTTAGGCAGCAAAAGTTGTAACAGTGTCCAAACTTTAAATTGGGAAGCATGTGCTGTGCACGCCTGCTGCCAAATTATATTCTGTATGCTGCCTGAGCACAACCGTGCATGCTGAGAGGAGAGGTTTACTGTTAAGAGAAGTCGTTGAAGTTAAAGTGAACTTCATCCATCTGAGAGTTAACAAAAGAGCGGACACCAGCAGAGAAAGAAATCTCAAGTAGGTAGCAGTTTGTCAAGTCCAAAACAAAAAGCACCATGAAATGTTCAAATTTCAAGGAAAGAAACTGCTTTAAACATTTCTTTGGTTGCTCCTTACACCAGGTCGTATGTTGGTTTAAATTAAGAACAAAGTGTTCATGTTTCTCACTGTACTCTTCTGTCACAGAGTTGTCTTTATTCCCCCACAGATTCATGGAATAGTTTGATGTTGGTCATATGATGACGGGGAGGAACACCCTTCCTGGAGATCATTTCCTTTTCCTTATGGGAGCTAAACACACAATTTGATCCATTTCATCTAAACTGGAATTCATTTCTCAAAAGTACTCAGAGAAAATAAAAAGCAATAACATATTACTTTATAGACAAAAAAAAAAAGTGTTTTGGGAAATTTAAACTAAAAAAAAAGTCAAAATGTTGTACAATGTTGTTGTATTTAGTCACAATGAAATCTCTTTCTTTATAAGAGAACCAGAGAAAAATAAAATTCACAGAAATAGTTGCAACACAAACACCCTTCTCAACATGAGGTGTTGATTTAGGGAATGACACCAAATAATAAAAAAAAAACCAATTTAATTCTGTCCTCATTATGTCTAAAATTATGTTTAGCTCCTCAGCATCAGACTGGGAAAAAAAGAAAGGTGGCTGAAGGTTACCTAACATTTAAAAAAATGATGCAAACTTCAAACTATTGCATAACAAAAAGAAGCTAGAAGAGTCATTTTTTCCAAGACGTCTGGTCTGAACATTGAAGAGAAATGAACAAAAAAAAAAATTAAGATCTTTATTTAGGTGCATCAGCTGTCCCACTTTAAAGGCAGACATGAGGGAATTATTATCCAGCATTTCCAATGTTGCTGCCTACTCACTGCTAATATTATTTAAATCATCAAGTGGATCTTTGACACTGGAAGTGGTTTTTCTGGGACATGAAACACAAATTTATCAATTTAAAGTATGCTATATGAGCCTTAGCATTTCTGGTATTGGATACTTTAATTTTATATTATTACACTCAATATAATTGTACCGAACTTTTGCTAGTTGAGCAGCAATAATGGACAGTTTGCAATAATCATAAAACAAAACAAGTGGTCTGCTGATCTCTTGCCTTTATGCTGTTCTTCATAATCATTTGCTCACTATAGACTCGTTTGGGCTGCGGTTTAATATACCATATTATTTTACATTATTAGTGTTTAGCATATATTTTAAATCTTTTAGCGTATTGTTAATGTTTGTCTAGCGCAGGGGTCTGCAACCTGTGGCTCTGGAGCCACATGCAGTTCTTTGGTTCCTCTGCAGTGGCTCTTTCAAGCTTTGACCAAAACAAAACAAAAAAAAGTGAAGTTTATTTATTTACATCAATTGTGTGACAAAGTGAATATGAAAAGTACTCAACTTGTCACTTTATCCACATTTTGTTATGTTACAGCCTTTTTCCAAACTGGAATAAATTCTGTATTTTCCTCAAAATTCTACACACAACACCCCATAATAATATTTAAAAAGTTTTTTTGTTGTTCTCAAATTTATTAAATGAAAAACAACAAGGAATCATATGTACATAAGTATTCAGCCTTTGCCATGAAGCTCAAAATTTACCTTAGGTGCATTCCATTTACACGCATCATCCTCGAGATGTTTCTACAACTCAATTGGAATCCACCTGTGGTAAATTCAATCGATTGGACATGATTGGAAAGGCACACCTGTCTATAAAAAGGTCCCACAGTTAAAACTGTATGTCAGAACACAAACCAAGCATAAAGTCAAAAGGAAAAATAAACTGGAATAGGTGAAGCAAGCGCTGTGAAAACCTTCTGGATGTACAATATTTTTGCAAACATAGTTTATATTTTGTATAAGGGTGTTGCAACTTTTGGACAGACAATTTCTACCCCCCTCCACACCCCTGTTTCCATCGATCATCCATATGATTTCACCTGAAAATACATTTGTATCCTGTGCAGGCAAAGTTAGTCAAAATGTGCACAGGCCAAGGTGCAAAATAAGTAAGACTGTTGATTTTTGCTAGAATAAAGATTAGCGTAAAAATGAGTTTATAACAACATCATCTAGCGAACCCAGTAACTACAATAGCATATAATCTTCCTTCCTTTAAATCAAAGTTTTCTAAAACGTATGTCTTCAGAAATGATCCTTTGTTTTATAATTTCCTTTGAAATTCACCATTTATCTCTGCCAGCTCCTGTAGCACCAGGACATCCGCTCACATATTGTTCGACGTCAAAATGCAGCTTAGTCATTTTGAAGACAAGACTAGGATTTCCGATGACATTGTTTTTGACCAATAAAATCTAATTTCAAACTGGTGCTCTCGTAAACAAAACCAGCTTAAGCTTGCCTGGTGATAAATCGCCAAACTTGAACAAACTACATATCATTGAAAAGCTTTTGAGATGTAGATTTTGAAAATAACTCAGTTTTGATCAATTCCTTATTGCGATTCATTTTACTAGCCAAGGCCACATTTTATTTAGACCGTGTGATCAAGTATATATTCACAAACATGGGTCCAATTTAAAAAATAAAATTTCACAAAGTTATGCACTTCCTGCTGACTACTCAGTGTTGTGTTCATTCAACCTTTATTTATACAAGTTAATCTCAATGAGTCACGAGGACTTGTTTTAAAGAGAGAGCCGTTTTAAATAAAGCATAAATAAAACACAGATGAGGCACACACAACAACAACAAACAGTCATAAAAAGCATATAAAAAGTAAATAAAAGTAGTGATATAAAACAAAATAAAATCAAGCTACATTATAAGACGGGGTAAAATATTAAAAACAGGAACATGTCTATTGATTTTGCATTGAACTTAATTGTTTAAAATCCCTTAGAGAGGTCAAGGTCGAGAGCTTCAGATCTTTTTGCAAGGTGTTCCAGGAGCAGAGTAAGAAAAGTCCCTTTTGCTGAAATAAAAATGTGTGCCAATCTTGTGTCATCATATTCAAAAAAGGTTTTATACTGCAGTTTCTGCCAAATTTGCATCATCAAAGTGTTCAGCAAAGGCTGGATACTTGTGATTTCTTAGTTTTCTAATTTTTTCTAATTTTTTTTCCTAACATTTCAAAGAAAATGTTTGTTTTATGCTGTCATTATGGGGTGGCGTGTGTAGAATTTTTTAGGAAAGATTAATTGCGAGCTGGACTTGGAAGCTCAGTCCTCACCTCCTTCTACAGGTGTGCAGTGGAGAGCATCCGGTGCTCCAGCATCAACGTGTGGCATGGAGGCTGCACAGCTGCAGCAAGAAAAGCTTTGCAGAGAGTGGTGAAGGCTGCACAGAAGTCTGTTGGAGTCAGTCCCCCCCCCACCATCACAGACATCTACACCTCCAGATGCAGAAAAAGGGCCACCTGCATCATGAAGGACCCCACACACCCAGCACACACTTTTTGCCCCGCTCCCCTCAGGCAGAAGGCTGAGGAGCATTAAGTGTAGAACCACTAGACTGAGGAACAGCTTCTACCCTGAGGCTGTTAGACTCATGAATCTCTAACCAGAATAATCACTGTGAGAAATCACTTTGAAAAAAAAAAAAAAAAAAAAAACCTGAAAAATCACTAATGCCACTTGGTTGTTGATATGTGCTGCCAACTATCCATGAAGCTGATCTCATGCTGCTGATTATTTCATGTTGCTGTGTTTAGTCCTCATCTGCTCACACAGACTCATGTTCGTGCTGCTGTTGTTGTTTTGGCGCATCGTTTTTGTACTATTAGTGCTTAGTGTATTCTTAGTCTTGTGTATTCTTGGTTTAGTGAATGTAGTATATTCTTAGTTCATGACTCAGATCTTACTAATGTTTTTGTTGTATGTAACTGGGACCCTGTGTACATAGTTTTGTTCCACCTCATGTACCACATGTGGTGTGTATGACAAATAAATCTCTCTGTCTCGAACTCTAATTTAGTACAATTTGGAATAAGGCTGTAACAAACTGGAAAAAAAAGTGAACCAAGTGCTGTGAAAACTTTCTGGATGTACATTATTGCAAACATAGTTTATATTTTGTATAAAAGGTGTTGCAACTTTTGGACAGACAATTCCTACCCCACTCCACACCCCTATTTCAAACGACCATCCATATGATTTCACCTGAAAATACATTTGTATCCTGTGCAGGCAAAGTTAGTCAGAATGTGCACAGGCCAAAGTGCAAAATAAGTAAGACTGTTGATTATTGTTGGAATAATGAGTAGCGTAAAAATGTGTTTATAACATCTAGCGAACCCAGTAACTACAATGGCATATAATCTTTCTTCCTTTAAATCAAAAGTTTTCTAAAATGGTAACCGGTAAATGATCCTTTGTTTTATAATTTCCTTTGAAATTCACCGTTTATCTCTGCCAGCTCCTGTAGCACCAGGACAACCGTTCACATATTGTTTGACGTCAAAATGAAGCTTAGTCATTTTGAAGACAGAATTTCCAATGACATTGTTTTTGACCAATAAAGACTTATTTTCAAACTGGTGCTCTCGTAAACAAAATCAGCTTAAGCTCGCCAGGTGATAAATCACCAAATTTCAACAAACTACCGGTACATATCATTTAAAAGATTTTGAGATGTAGATTTTGAAAATAACTCAGTTTTGATCAATTCCTTATTGAGATTCATTTTACCAACAGAGGTCCCATTTTATTTGGACTCTATGATCAAGTATACATTCACAAACAAGGGTATAATTTAAAAATAAAGTTTCACAAAGTTATGCACTTCCTGCGGACTACTCAGTGTTGTTATGGCAACTGTGTGACTGTGTTTCTATCTAGTTTGTGCCAATACATATAGTTTTCATGTGTCGCAACACATCCCAGCACTTTGTCGCAAACCACAATTTTTGTAGACATGCAATAGCTCCAGTCACAATCGAGTAAGTTTGACCATGAAGGAGCTTTTTTGTTTGTTTGTTTGTTTTACGTGCATAGCAATAGTTGTTTCATGTTGGACTAGAGGATGTTCCCGGGCAGACAGTTCTGCAATGCACAGTTTTAACTTCATCCCAAAAGTCAGGAAATGCAAAGGACCTCAAATGGAGGATCTGAGTGCAGAATGTTGTTGTCTGGCTTGAAATAACAAGCGAAAGGATCAGCTCTGATCACTTTTATCATGTAAACAAAAAAATTCTATATTAACCATTTTGTTAAACCATGTCAGAATATAACTGTATGTGTGCTGGAAGTACTCCGTTCATGATTTAAAACATCTCTGCTGTCCACTGAGCATGCATCAGGACATCTCTACTGGAGTTAGCCATGTGCAAAACCTCCACACTGTAAACACTCACTCTGCCCACATGGATACATACCCATGTTGTAATTTTGAGCATTTGTTGCACTGGCACACCTCAAAATGTCATAATGTCTAGTCGTTAGTGTTAATGTGTTATTGGCATCACGAAGGTTTAGTGGTTAGCACAGTCACCTCACATCATGAATGTTCCGGGTTCTACCAACGAGTTGGGCCTGGGGTCATTCCGGAGATTACATGTTAATATTTTAATTTATTAAATTAATTTATCATTTAATTTTAGCTCTCAATTCAGACATTCTTCATAAAGCCGTTAGAATATTGATTGTTCTATGTCATATAGGCTTCGCCCTTTAAGGCTGTCGCTGATGGGTTTATCCCGTTATGCGCAAGCATCGTACTGAAAAAAAATTAGTCCACGCCCACCTGCTGTGTGGGCCCCACCCGATCCGTATAAATTACGTTAAGAGCGGGTAATCTGCTCCCAGTTTTTCTTCAGCAAGCATAATAAACAAGAATAAACTGACCTTTTTCGTCGAGATGTCCAGCTCCAGCACCATCCGTTTGTGTCCCTCGTGCAAGACCGGCTACTTGCTTAGCTTCGACCGGCACGACACCTGCGAGGGATGCCTGGGTCCCCGCCACGTCGCTCGCGCTTCCTCCTGCCGCCTCTGTGACGAGCTTCCACCGGAGGAAAGGCAGAGGAGAGCAGCCTTGTTTAAGGCTACCATCGAGGACTGCCTGTCCGTGGCGGGAGACTGTTCGCTGGACGACGCCATGGATTTCTTCGACGCCGGCTCTCGGAGTGAATCGGATGATTCCTCTGGGACCGGTGACGCTAGCAGCAGCCCCGACGCTCGTTCCCTCCCGGGGAGCGCAGTGTTGGAAAGAGGGAGGCCGAGCGGATGCTCGACTCCCCCGGGGTTTCCCGCCTCAGCGACCACATCGCTCCCTGCCGTGGGCGCGCTCCTCTCGGAGCTGCCCGCCATTATCCGGGAAGCTGCTAGCGTTAAGGGGCTCTCCGTCCCCTCACCCCCCCCGCTCAGATCGGATGATCTTGCGGGAAGGTTTGGCTCCACGCCGGCTCGCCGTCCTGATCCCATTTGGCCTCGTTTTCCTGCGGTGACAGCGTACTGGAACGAGGCCGCAGCCGGTCCTGGTAGGTTAAGGGCGCCCGTCTCCACTTACGCCCCTATCACCAGAGTGGAGGGGTTCACCGAGCGGGGCTTTCCCTCGGTACCCCCCCTTGAGCCAAGCCTCGCGGAAGCCTTCGGAGCGAAGATGTCCAGGCTGGAGAAGCGTCCCGTCCCTCCGGGGAAACACGACCAGGTGGCGACCGCGCTCTCCAACAGAGCCCACCAGTGTGCTTTTCAGGCGGCCGCGGCTAACAACAACGTGGCGCTGTTAGCATTTAGCATGTCGAAGAGGCTGGAGGCCTCAGGCCTGCCGGAGGAGACGAAGAGCTCCCTGTGTAAATCGGCAGACGCCGTCCTCAACATGTGCGCCGCTTCCACGGTTTGCCTGTCGAGGATTGCTTCATGGATGACGGTAATCCAACGCTCCATCTGGCTCCGTCACTCCCCATTGCTGCCGGAAAAGCTGCACAAGGACCTCATGGAGGGCCCCATCTCATCGGACGCGCTGTTCGGAAGCAGCTTGAAGACCATGCTGGCGAATTCCAAACAGTCGGAGGAGATGTCGGAAGCGGTACGTCATCTCATCAAGCCGCGCGGCTCATCCCGTCCCCCAGCTCGCTGGAAGGATCGCCGAGAGCAGAGGCAGAAGCACCGACGCTCCACGGCAGCAGCAGCTTCGTCTCGCCCAGCTCCACCACCAGCCCCGCCCGCCAGAGACCACCCCTCCTCAGCCCGGCAGCCTGCACTTCAGCGCTTCCCCAGAGATCGCCTGCAGACGGCGCTCGGGTCAAACAAACCGCAGAGCTCACGAGGGAGAAGGTTTAAGAAATGACGGTCTGCGGGGGATGTGTGTATGAACGAAACAGGAAGTGAAATAAATGATTTTTCAAAAATCAGAATGCCTGTTTTTAGCCAGTCTGTAAGTTCGGATGAGCTCACAGCCGCTACACACACATCCTCCACACAGAGAGAGCCGGTGTCCTTAAATAAAGGTTTTTTAAACCCACCGCCGCTCCTTCACATGCCCAGACGCTCACGTGACACCACGGTAAGCGAAATATCTTGTTGTCAAACAGAACCGCACGATCACCACTCAAACGGTGTTAAACGCGCACCCGAGCGAGACAAGCACCGTCCATCCAAACGGCACTGTGCCGATGATGCACGCACAGCTGCCCGGCGCTCACCGGCTCACATCGGGATAAATGTGGGACCGCAGGCCGGGTCCGGTGGAGGTCCCCGCTCTCAGCAAAAACAACACACGTTTTTCCTGAATAAACGCGAACAGCCGTCATCCATCGCGCCTCTGCGACCAGCAGCTCACGGCGGCATAAGCGTGAGACAGCTGAATGAATCCAACGACGGGCCCCGCCCTCAGCGAGAGCGGCGCGCGTCCCTCCAGAGAAAACGTGCGCTCCCGCGAAGTTCACAACCTTCACTTCGACAGCACGGCGTTGATGACGTCACGCCCTCCACCTCTCAACGTTCGCACAGCGACGTTAAACGTGCAGCCTCTGGACGTCACCAGCTGACACACGCCTCGCCTCAGCGCACACCGCCCCGCCCGGACATGAAGGTTGGTCCGCGATCCAGTCACAGCGCACGGGCGCGCGCAGAACAGCCCTTTCGAGAAAGCCTCGCCTTGGGTCACGCGGAAAACATTTCCGCGACGCATGACGGCGGTCGAGGCGGAGGTTTGGATGACATCCGTTCAAAACACGGCACATCATTTAAACGCACGTCCACTCCACGAACGTCACGCAGAGTGGTTAAAAACATGCTCACCGGACAGATGGATGGACAGAGTGTTATGCAAGGGTTACACGCTGCAGTTTGCAACCCGACCCCCTCCGTTCGGAGGAGTTATAGAGACGGTCCTGTCATCACCAGACCAAGTCTCAGCCTTAAATGCAGAAGTCCAGGAGCTTCTGATAAAAGGTGTAATCTCAAAAGTTCCCAACGAGGAGGAAAACACAGGGTTTTACTCACGCTACTTCCTGGTCCCCAAAAAGACCGGAGGGATGAGACCGATTCTGGATCTGTCAGCTTTCAACAAAGCGATCATGAACAGACCTTTTCACATGTTGACGAACAGACAGCTGTTGGACAACATC
The DNA here is from genome assembly GCF_014905685.2 of Nematolebias whitei. Lineage (NCBI taxonomy): Eukaryota > Metazoa > Chordata > Actinopteri > Cyprinodontiformes > Rivulidae > Nematolebias > Nematolebias whitei. The sequence continues at coordinate 59,472,470 of NC_056498.1, read as the reverse complement.
CAGAAAAACGACTGGTTTGTTTCCATCGATCTAAAAGATGCTTATTTTCACATACCAATCATCCCAAAACACAGAAAATTTCTGCGTTTCGCCTTTCAAGGGATGAAGTACCAGTACAACAGGCTGCCTTTCGGGTACTCCCTCGCACCTCGCACGTTCTCAAAGTGTGTGGAGACAGCCCTGCATCCACTGCACAGAGCAGGGATGAGAGTTTTGTTTTACCTGGACGACCTGCTGCTCCTGTCTCACTCCAGACAGGAAGCATTGATACAGGCTCAGGTGTTGGCATCACACCTGCTAAATCTGGGCTTCGCCATAAATTGGAAGAAAAGCTCGATTTTTCCCGGCCCAGACAATTGTTTATCTGGGAGTGGAATTAAATTCAATTACCATGACGGCTCGCTTATCACAAACAAGAATCGACACTCTAAAAAACCAATTACGCCACGTAAGACCTGGCAAAGTGGTAACAGCTGTCTCCGTCATGAAGCTGTTGGGAATGATGTCATCAGCTCACACAGTGGTCCCGCTGGGTTTGTTACACATGAGGCGCCTCCAGAGGTGGTTTACGCGCCTGCGTGTGGATCCAGTAAAACAAAAGAGACGGATGATCACTGTCCCTCCCTCCGTGAGAGCAGACCTCCGACACTGGGGAAACACCCTGGCTCTGTCAGAGGGAGTCCCCGTCAGCAAACCCTCGACACACGTGTCAGTCTTCACGGACGCGTCTCTGTCAGGTTGGGGGGGGACATGCCTATCTCAAGCAGTAGGGGCGCTGTGGCCCCACCGCACATCAGCCCACATCAATGTTTTGGAGTGTCGCACAGTGCTGAATGTGATTCAGCATTTTGCTCCCGTGCTACAGAATCAACACGTGTTGATTCACACAGACAACATGGTGACTGCTGCGTACATAAACCGCCAGGGGGGTGTGCGTTCAGCCCAGATGTTACACATTGCACGGAAGCTACTGTGTTGGGCTCACCAAAATCTGCTTTCCATCAGAGCGGTTTACATACCCGGCGTTCTGAACAGAGGAGCAGACGTGATGTCCAGGGGCGGCCCACGTCACGCGGACTGGACCCTCCATCCAGACCTGATGTTTCAGACGTGGCAGAAGTTTGGCAAAGCAGCTGTGGACCTGTTTGCGACGCGAGAGAACGCTCAGTGCCAGTTATGGTTTTCCCTGAGCCCTCGAGACGATCCACCGCTGGGGGTGGATGCATTTGCCCACAGCCCGTGGCCCAAAACGCTTCTGTACGCGTTCCCTCCTCCTCCTCTGATTTTACGGTTCCTGAACCGAGTTCAGGAGGAGGGACTGACAGCTCTCCTGGTAGCTCCCGAGCGCGTGAACGCACCATGGTTCCCGGTCCTGCAGCGTCTGTTGTCAGGTCGCCCGTGGAAACTGCCATGGAGGGAAGATGCTCTCCTTCAAGCAGGAGGAGCGATCAGGAGTTACCCGGAAATAGGCCAGCACCTGTGGGTCTGGCCGCTGAGCGGTCCCGCTTAGAGAAGATGGGTCTCCCTCAGGAGGTAGTGCGCACAATTCAAGATTCACGTGCTGCATCTACCACAGCCCTGTACACATCAAAGTGGACGGCTTTTCAGCGCTGGTGTACAGAGAAAGGTTTGGAGGCCACCTCATGTCCATTAGGTGGCGTGCTGTCCTTTCTTCAACAGCTGATGGATAGGAAGTTGGCGTTCAGCACGATTAAAACGTACGCTGCAGCCATCTCTTCCTGCCACGAAGGGTTCGGGGACAGAACAGCTTTTAACCACCCGCTGATGAAGCGGTTTTTAAAAGGTGTACAAAGACATAGACCGGTTTCACGCCCATTCGTTCCACAGTGGGATTTAACGCTGGTCCTGCGAGCCCTGATCAAAGCTCCTTTTGAGCCTCTGGATCAAGTTTCACTTAAATTCCTGTCTCTTAAAACAGCCCTGCTGCTGGCTTTAACATCCGCCAAGAGGGTGAGTGATTTATCTGCCCTCTCTGCCGCTCCGTCATGTCTCAGAATCCAGGCTGACGGTAGTTCAGCTGATTTAAGACCAAACCCAGCCTTTATGCCTAAATGCATCACGAGCTCTTTTAAATCGAGACAGATATCGTTGGAGGGATTCTTCCCTCCCCCCCACAGATCAGAAGAAGAAGCATCTTTTCATCTTCTCTGTCCGGTGCGGGCGTTATCGTGTTACATAGCGCGCACAGCTGCAATGCGTCAAACTCAACATTTGTTTGTGCATTATAGAGATGCATCCGCAGGCCGCCCGTTATCCACCCAGCGCTTGTCACACTGGCTGTGTGAGGCCATTTCTGAAGCCTACAGAGCATCAGATCTAGAGCCTCCTGTCAACCTCAAAGCACACTCAACCAGGGGTATCGCATCTTCGACTGCTCTGCATAATGGTATGTCAATGCAGGACATTTGCACTGCGGCTGCATGGTCATCACCCTGCTCATTTATTCGCTTTTACCTACGTGATGTAACGGCTCGTTCCATGACACATTCTGTCCTTAGTGCTCTAACAGAATGAATATTGTTGTTCTCATGGAACTCTGTTTAAGCTCACATCTGTCTGCATGCATTACAGTGTGAGATGTTGTTATCAGCCACAAGTTGTGTCTGTGATTCGGTTCTATTGTCACTAATCAGTTCATGACTATTGTTACCAATCAGTTCATTTGTTCAATAATCAGTTCATTGATATTAATCTGTTTATACTGTTCAATCATGAATCAGTTGCTTCATGCCCCCCCCCCTCCTCTTTTCAATATCTTCCCCGTTGAAGTTTTTCCGGGGCATTCATGCTGTCAGAACGCATAGTTGCACAACATGCGTCTGTGCATGGCACACAATTACGCGATGCGTAATTATGCACATGGAGAACTGAGTGGCAAGACGTTTTTTGGGCAAGCTTCCGCTTCTTACTGGGTTCGAATGGACCCAGTGAGGCGAGGACCACATCCGCTTCGCCCTTAACCCATCAGCGACAGCCTTAAAGGGCGAAGCCTATATGACATAGAACGTTGGTTACGTACTGTAACCCCAGATTCTATGAATATAGGCGTAGCCCTTTAAGCGTCGGGCCTCACTGGCTCCTGAATAGCTGAAGAAAAGAATAAGCTATTTGGGAGCAGATTACCCGCTCTTAACGTAATTTATACGGATCGGGTGGGGCCCACACAGCAGGTGGGCGTGGACTAATTTTTTTTCAGTACGATGCTTGCGCATAACGGGATAAACCCATCAGCGACAGCCTTAAAGGGCTACGCCTATATTCATAGAATCTGGGGTTACAGTACGTAACCAACGTTTTCATCCATGGGTTTCAAGCCGCAAAGCTCCTCTATTGTGTAGGCACTCATCGTGTTCATTAAAAAATAATAATCAACTGTCATAAGAAATCGGAGGGAACGCCTGTTCTTTCTCTGCCCTGTATGGGTCAGTCCCGACAGCCAACGATTTACTGGATAAATCTTTCTCTTGCACATTGGTCAAGAGTCTCAATACACTTCGTTTTGGTTTATCCTAAAGCCATCTTGATCGTTGTTATCTAGCGCTTGCCTACTGTAATGGCGGAAAAGTGGCGTTTCACACTTTTTATGTATTGAGTAATTTAAGCACAGTCAAACACAGCGATTGCTATCCTTTGTAATGAGAGGATGTAATCAAGGCAGAGCAAATACTATCCGGAAACAAAAGCACAAAGACAGGAAGTAGTCTTTCACAAGACGTCCTGATGCATGCTCAGTGATCAAGGTAGATAAATCTAATAAAGATTGAGTTGGGTCCTCTGGATGAATTCTTCTTTGTTCAAGTCTTTTATCCAAAAGACTTCTTCAGTCTGAGAGGCTGCAACAAACTGTCTTTATTTAGATCACCTTCTCACAGTGGATCAACCAATTCGCTGGCGACAACCAAAACTAGTTGTTCACATGCAAAAGGAGGACCATCAGCTGATCAACTGAAAGTAAGGATGTGGTGCCCATGCTGCTGCTGTCAAATCAGCTGTCCGCTGAAAAACAAAGCCACAACTCTTCTCCTTGCTTCAGCGTCAGCACAGTCACAAATAGCACAGACACGTGCAGCAGGGAGCCGAGCCAGGAAACACAACACCATTCAGTCAGAAAGATCTCATGTAGTAGATTATAGTCACAAAAATCATACAAAAAACACTTAACCCAATAATTAAACCATGATAAGACTGTAACATTTAAAATATTACACATTTTCATTCACTATAAGAGCAGTTAAAAACACGTAGATAATGGTAAATAAAGACAGATATGACATCCAGCCTATACAAGACTAAAAAATAAAGTCTTGTTCAACGTAAACTCGTGTTTGCAGACATCAGTGACAGCTGATAAAGCTTTAAAAAGACTCCTGTCTTATCTTTGCCACAGTGTTGTAGAAACCAGAAGAGACAGACCCACGTGTTACACCTCAAACTACTGCCCCATGATTTATCACAAGGACCTGGCTTACAGCCTCGGGCAAACTATAGGACTACCCGGTTAGAAACATAAAATCCTGTCAAAACCTAATTTAATAATCATTTGACCTATATATGTATATTGATTGGTATACGAAACACCCAGTGTCCAGGACTTCATGTTTCTTAACCCCCAGCACCCTAATCTGACGGGATACAGAATGTGGTAAAACACCCATGAGCCGCTTAATAAGAAAAAACACCGGCCGGTTCAAGAAGTTGGCGGCAAAAGTCAACAAAGAAAGAGGAGAGATTAGTGTGGTACCCGGCTAGAAACAGAACCACGAGTTCCGTCTACAAACGAGTCGTGAAAAAAAATTAATGACTAAACAAGGCAGAACAGCATCCGAAACTAATACCAACCAGTTCGCGGTTTTTTTTTAATCAACAAAGAGCTCAACTGCCAGTTGTTATATCGCACCAATGAAACGTTTTTAAAGCTGAACACAAAGTCCAACAATCCCTTTTCGTTCGTGGTAATTAAAACCCGAAGACCTGACAAAAAAAGTGCGAAAATGAACGGCGGTGAAACATCTTACCTCTTAAAACTCTGTGTTGCCTCTGTCTCTGTTTAGGATGTGTTGGTGTTCTTATACTACCTCGTGCTCGATTGAAGCTAGAATTAAAAATGTTCAAGTGCCGATCGGAACTATTACTTTCTCGTCGCATACGCTGCTTTTGGGGCCGTTTTTTTTTTTTTAAACAACGCAATTAAAAGAAAAAATACTTTTCATAAACGCATAATAAGTATAACAAAACAGTCGAAATAACTGTACAAAAAAAAAGACTGTAGCCATTAATTTCCCTACTCTAACATTTAGGGACTTTTTATATAATATCATATTTTCCGAGTATCATTGAACTCATCATCAGCTCCTGTAGGTGGGGACTAGAGACGCAGCTGTACTCTTATGCTAATTATTATCGCGTGTGTGCGCGCGTTTGTGTGCGTGTGTGTGTGCGCGCGCGTTTGTGTGTGTGTGGGGGGGGGGGGGGGGGGAGAGAATAATTTTGATGGCATATCATCATCATCATTAAAACCTACAGCTGAAACAGAAGATACAAATTTTAATGTAACAGACTAAATGGATAACTTTGCAGCCTTGCTCGATAACAACTTTCACGGTCTGAGGTGGTTTCTCAACTCCCTTGCAGGCAGTATCTGCTAAAGTCTCATTAGTTACTTTTCCTCCAAATTGCAGTCTGACTCATCCCATCTGATTTCAATTTAAATTGGGTGTGGAGGCCAGCGGTGCATTTTGTGTCCCATTGCTCTTTGAACAAACAACCGATGATCCCAGTAAACTGCAACCAGAGGGGGTGACTTGCCATGAGTTTACTCAAACAGGCCTCCAAAACTTCTGTCTGATGTTTTTCACTTGGATCCATACATACCATTAACATTCATTCACACTGTCTGAACCTCTCTAAAGATGTCTTTTTCTTCAAGTATTTTTTATGCTAAAATGTCCACAAAACAAAGAAAATAAACTAAAAAGCAGCACAAGCTTCATAGGAAAAAGGCTCAAGGTTCTTTTGAAAGGATTCTACTTGGATACAATTATCCGACACTTGTGAAATATGCAATCGTCCACACCTCTTACATTGTATTTCATTTTGGAGATTTTTGGCATTCTTTAAAACAACAAATATTCATACAGTGACGTAAAAGCACCAGTATTACGGGACACCTCTTTCACATTGTCTATTGATAAGTAATCAGGATATTGATAAGTAATAGTCTGGAATTCTAAACGATTGAGAAAAACAATCTGGAAAACTGTGGAATAAATTAATTACATGTTTATTGTATTTTCTAATGTGTTACATATATCTATATATATAAAAAAAGATAAAGTGTCAATGTTTTTATCCAGAAAGTTTGTCCATTTAAGCAATTTTCTCATCCAGGAAAACATTTTTTGTTTGTTCACTTGTTTGTTTTTATTGAACTGGAATAAAGTCACTGCCAGAACCTGAAGTTTATCATTCTTATTTTGCCCACACTTCACAAGCAGACATTTCTAAAGAGCAGATGTGTAAGTGATTATTTGGGTTGGTGAGTCAAAGATGAGTGTTTTCAGACTTTGTAGTAAAATATGCTGTGTGTGAAAAGCGTAAGACAAGTGAATTATCTGATTTTATTCACTGGTTACATTGTTCAAAAACCCCTGTAAATCACGAAGGTCAAGGCTGGACAACTGGAGACCAGTTGGAACAAAATAATCAAGCAGAAGATAAGATAGTCTGAGAGGACTTACATTCGTGTGAAATAAAATGCATTGTCAGTACAATATACATCGATAATATACAATCTTTGTTTTGTTATCTATAACACCAAACAAAAAATACTTTACAGAGAAAAAATGTGCAATCAGTTGATGTTATTATGCAAGACACAGATTGTTCTTTTCTTTCACAGAAGAGCATGTTTTCTTAGGTAACTCCAAAATGTCACACAATTATGCAGCCCACATCCAAAAAGGTTGGGACGTTGTGTAAAATGTAAATATAAATGGCAAATTGATTTTACTTATACAACACCTATCAAGATACTCAAGTGCTTTACACTACAATCTGTGCCCTCATTTACCAATTCATACAGCACTCTACTAGCTTTCTACAAAGATTAATCAATGCTTTATCACGTTCATACACCGATGGGACACACATCAGAGGCATTGAGGGGTTCAGTGTCTTGCCCAGGGACACTTCAGCATGTCACTGCTGTTGGAACCGAACCTCCGGCTCTCCGATTGGATGACAACTGCTCTAAACGCTTAGCCACAGCTGCCCCAAACAGCTTGCAGGGATTTGCAAATATCTCATGTTTTATTCGCAATAGAACACAGCAAGCATATCAAATGTTTAAATTAAGAAATCAAACCTTTACATTTGTCACGTTTAAAAAAAAAAGTTGGGACAGTGGTGACAAAAGGCTACAAAAAGTGGAATGAATCAGAAAAAAGTGGAAGAGAACGTTGCAGCTATGGGCTCATTGGCAAAAGATCAATAAGAGGACAGAGTATAAAAAGAGCATTTTAGAGAGGCGAAATCTCTCAGAAGTAAAAGTTGGGCAGAGGTTTACCAGTCTGAGATAAACTGAGTCTACAAATAGTGGGAAATTTTAAGAGTAATGTTCATCAATGCAAAATTTGGAGACTTTGAATATCCTATTACCTACAGTTTATAATATCATCAAAACCACAGAGCAAACGTCCTCTCTGGAGAGAAACCATCTGGCCACTGTTCAAAAGCCTGCCTCTCTGATGGTATGGGGGTGCATTTATCTCTATAGCATAAGGAGCTCACACATCTGGAAAGGCATCATCAATGCAGAAAGGTAAATATAAGTTCTAGAACAACATCAATGGTATATGTTTACTATGTTACATTATGAATTGGTTTATGAGATTTGAAAGTCACTGCATTCAGTTTTTATTTAAATTTCCCACTAAGTCCCTTTTGGAATTGGGCTTTATTTTCATCCAGTCCTGAGCTTGTCTGAACCGAAGCGCAGAGGTGTTATTCTTGATTGTGAATCTGGACACTCCGAGTTGGTGTCTGCTGTTTACTCATACAGTTGTGGTAGGTCCACAGTCATCCACACCCCGTCTCCTCTCCGTCTAAAAACAGTCTGCTGTGGTTGGTTTTGTACAGAAACCATCTGTGACAAGCTTGAGAAGTCAGGCTGTTTTTCCCTCCAACTCCAAAACCCCAAACAGGAGGAGTCCAGCTCTGCAGAACTGAGAGACTTCTGTCTCGTGTGAAAACACAAAATTACACCTAATTTCCAAAAGTTGGCCGTTTAACTACAGTTTTTTTTTTTTTTGACAGATGAAAATGTCTGCCTGTGTTCCTCTGACCCTTGTTTATTCTTGTATGTCCAAAAGGGAAAGCCAGAAAGGAGTCAGGCAGAGTAGCAGAGCAAAACTTTGACTGGGTTTTTCCACAAAAAGGATCAGAGCAGGAGATGAGAAAGGAAGTAATAAAAAATGTGAGTTAAAAAAAGGACAAATTGCATCAGTGAAAATATGAATTAGCTATTTGAATTTGAATGCATATCATCTAATATCTATAAGCAAAACTGAGTTATAGTCAATTTTGGGATTTTAACCTGTTTTTTTTTCCCTCAATTTAGATTTAAAAAACCAAAAGTCCTGTACAATCTAAAAAGAATATGAATTGCAGATCACTTCTACAAAATAGTTTGTTTTTTTTCGGTCAGACGACAAATTTGTAATTACCTCCATTTCATAAATTTAAAGAGAAAAGCTTTTTTATATTGTTCAAATGTCTGTGCATAGAACCATTGTTTCTAAAAAAAAAAAAAGCAGGTTTGCAGAATATAAATTCTACAGGTGTAAATTTAAACTTAAACGGCGAAAATGCAGTGTGAATTGCTGAAGAAATAGCTGAAAAACAACTGAAATTGGCCAAAAACATGCTGAATTGTAGCTGAAATGAAAGAACAGACCTTAATTAGAGGATAAAGAACAAATGTTTGCTGAATTAGGAATAAATGAGCAGAAATGAGCACTAAAATTAGGAAATTGGCTAAAAAAAAAGCTGAAATAAGCACAAAAATAGCTGAAAAGTAGATGAAAAGGCATAAAGAAATAAACTGGCTGTGGCTGAGTGGTTAGAGCAGTCATCCTCCAATGCAAGAGTTGGGGGTTCGAATTCACCAGCAGTCACATGCTGAAGTGTCCCTGGGCAAGACACTGAACCCCTAATAGCCTCTGATGTGTGTCCCATCAGTGTATGAATGTGATAAAGCACTGATTAGTCTCATTAGAATAATTTGTTCAAATAGCTTTGCAGAGATCTAGTAGAGTGCTGTATGAATGGGTAAATGAGGGCACAGATTGTAATGTAAAGTGTTTTGAGTATCTTGAAATAAGATAGAAAGGCGCTAAATAAGTACAGTCCATTTTACAGTCCATTCAAACTACCAGAAGGAAGTGGAAAGAGATGAAATTAGCTTTAAAAAAGGCAGCATTACCTGAAAACGTCAAAACTAGCATACAGCTAGCTAGTAGCTGAAATAGCAGAAAAAGCTAAAACTAGAAAAAAAAAGTGCAAGGTGCATAACAAGCTGAAATTAGCAGAAAGAAGTTAATTAAGCTGAAAGTAGCAGAAATTACCATGAAAAACTTGACTTTATCTGAAAACAGCTAAATTTAGCTAAAATGTAGATGAAAATGCAGAACAAGCTTAAATTAGCAGAAGAAAGCAGAACAAACTCAAATGTACTCCCAATTAGGCTAAAAGAAGCATAAATGAACACAAAAAAAGTGGATCTGAAAAAAGCTGAAATTGGCAACAACAACAACCAAAAAACAGCTGAAAAGTAGCTAAATTTTCAGAAAGAAGCCTAAATTCCAGAAGGAAGTGAAGAGAGAGCAAAGTATTGCTGAATTAGACCCAAAAAAGTTGAAATGAGTGCAAAAATGCAGAATTAGCTGAAAAAGCTCAAATTAGCCAAAAACAGCTAGACGAAACAGCAGAAAAAGCTGAAACTTGCAGAAATAAGCTGAAAGGAACATAACAGGCTGAAATTAGCAGAAAGACATTACAAGACACACAAAAATATTGTAGTTAGCAGAAAGAATCTGAAAGTATCACAAAATAGCTAAAAAAAAAAAACGAAAAAAAAAAAAAATCCAGCAGAAATTATCTGAAAGTAGCAGGAAAAAAAACATGTAAATTTGCACAAGGAATCTGAAAGATGCTGAACCAGAACAAAAAACATGAATGGAGCAGTAAAATGTTGTAAACAGATCTAAAGATTTGAAGGATGTAAAATGAGCTCAATTCATTTTCTGTGAGGAAAAAAAAAAGTGGCAGAAAAGTCTAAAGCTAAAATGATACCAAAAGTCATAACACCCTACTCCTGAATGAGCTGAACATTTTGATATATGATTTTTGAAATAGCACTAATATTGTGGAATGAGAAAGATGCCCAAAAATGTGTGGAAGAAAAATGGATCACAATAGTGTGAATGCTTCATAAACATTCACGCAAATAACTAGTGAAAACCGTCTGAACTACACCTCAAAGAAGAAACGTGGCTGAGGTTTTTTTCCCCCCAAACAGATTTCAATAAGTCACCTGCAAAACAGTTCATCTGTATATGATGAGATAAGTCTATTTATATATACAGAAAGACAAACAGGTAGCCAAAGCTTTTTGATAGTAGGCCTCTTTTCAACTTTACCAGGAAGAACCCAAAAAACAATCATTCTGCTGCATATTTACTTCTAAGCTATTGTCAGGTGAACTCCTTAACTCCTTCGCTTCCTGCTGACCGACAAACCTTCCCCGTCATGCGATTTTTAGAGCGCAAGATGAACAAATAAACTTCATACATGTCTAATTTGAGAATATCCTGTGGATTTGTGCCGTTCAAGGAGAGGAAGAGGGCATGACATGAAAGGGTTGGAAGTGGCTCTCAGTAGAGAGATGTAAAGAGGCCCACAATTAAAAGGAATTCCATTGGAGCGCCTCTTCAACCTTGAAATTACTCAGGAGAGTTACCAGAAAGAATGAAGTAAATCCTGGATGGGATTAGGAATTTAGAGCTTTCTTTGTGGGATTAAAGTTTGAACTAAAGCAGACAAAGAAAAAAAAAACCAGAGCTAACTGGCTCCTTGTTTTACCAGGTACATTCAAGGTGTGATGGTCTGTAGGCGACAGACACTTTAATATTAAAGACTTGGCATCTCTTGAATGAATGTAAATCTCCCTCTGCTACAGATTTAAATTAAATTCATCTGATTATAAAGCACAGAGCCGTTTCATTCAGACCTTGCCAGTGAGTTGCGCAATTTCATGCAATATCGCAACATCTGTTAGTGCTTGCAGGATGTTTAAGGATGACTCTCAGCTACTACCACAGTAAACTGTAGCTCAATGTCTGTAAATTTGTCTAAGTTATAGTTTTTTTTGTGTGTGTGTTTGCTGAATAGAATTGGTATTGGTCTTAATTCAGCATCAAATCTTTGTTCACATTCTTTTGTGAAACCACCCCAAATCTTAAGCAACAAAGTCCATGCTCAATAATCCCAAATCGTGTTCTTTATTTTAACTCACACTTTGGATGAAGGTTGATCTAAAAAGTGAAATGTTGCAAAAAATAAAATAAAGAGAGAGAGATCCAGGATTAGCAGTCAGCAAATGAACTGAAATGTTTATTACTGCACTTTTTCAATCTTCACCTTGACTGTTACATAAAGTTCATTGACATCTTCTGACCTGTGAATAAACTGTTGCTGTGTTTTGGCAAAAACAAACAAGTGTATAATTCACAAATTGAAACAGGCTTTCCAAAAAAGATCCATAAAACCGTATCTTGGCAGATTCTTGATTCTCATCCTCCGAAGGCTCATAAAGTTTAGGAATTATTTATTGTTTGTTAAGCTCTGAATCTGAAAGGGAGGATTGTATCATTCTACATCCATGCGCTGCTATTTTTTTATTATACATTTCAACATGACCGCGTTGTCCAAATCACAAGACTGAATCCAGTTCTCTGGAGTCAGTTGTTCCAGCGCCTCGAGCCAACGAACACGATGTCGACACAAAAACATGAACTGAAAGATGGAAACCAGGACTAAAATCTGTGATTGCCAGATACTGAGTACCAGCTCAGCCAGAAAAATCCATTTATATTTTGTTATGGATTATAGCTCATGATAGCAAGCCCATTTTCACAATAAGACATCTGAACTCTTTCTTGGGGCGTCATGGAAACTTGAGCTGTAGGGGAACAGGAGCATCATAAAACTAATGGAGGGGATGTTAGGAGTTGATTGTTGCTCCTTTTATTTCCATTCTGGGTAATATATATATATATATATATATATATATATAATAAGCTTTGAAACTGCATTTCCTGCAAAAAATGTGATGTGAAGACTTATTGCTGAAGAAATTGCTGAAAAACAGCTGAAATGTAGCTGAAATTAAAGAACAAGCTCAGCTTAGGAGAAAAAGACAAAAAGACATATGTGCTGAATTAGATTTAAAATACGCAGAAATTAGCACAAAATTTAATAGGTAAAAAAAAAAAAAGGAAATTGGCTAAACAAAACAGATGAAAAGTAGCTACAAAAGCAAAAACGAAGTTTAAATTGCTAGAAGGAAGTGGAGAGAGCACATTTTTGCTGATTTAAGCAGAAAAAAAGTTTAAAGAAGTGCAAAAAAATGTGGAATTATTTGAAAAAGCTAAAATTAGCACAAACAGCTAAATAGTAGCTGGAATAGCGAAAAAAAAAGCTGAAACTTACAGAAAGGAGCTGAAAGGAGCATAACAAGCTGAAATTAGCAGAAGGAAGTTAAAAGAAGCACAAAAATGTTGTCGTTGGCAGAAATAACCTGAAAGGAGCACACAACAGCTGAAAGTAGCTGAAAAAAGCTTAAATTTGTACAAGGAAGGTAAAAGAAGCTGAACCAGAATAAAATGTGAAAGGAGCAGTAAAAGTTTACAGATCTAAAGATCTGAAGGATGTAAAATTAGCTCAATGACTCTCAGCTACAACCGCACCAAACTTGAGCTCACTAAGACTAAGTTAGTCATTTTTATGTTTGCTAAAGTCAGTCAGCTGTGGTGGCCATCTTGAATCAGTCTGATCTCACAAGTTAATCAAAGACATACAATGAAAGATTACTTTCTTAGAGTTTTGGTTAAAACTGTTCACTGATTCATAGGATATTCAGTTAACACAAAAGACAAATGAACACACAAAAAGCAAAAACATTATTTTTGGTTTCAGTAACTGACAGTAAAGTTAAACAGCCTTCGTTATCCTGACAAGTGAACGAAATGTTCATATGTTCAACGAAATGTTCAACGAAAGTAATAACTGGAAGATAAACGTTTTTATTACTTTTTCTTTTATTACTCATTACCATCCCTGTATTGTTAAATTTGCTGTCGTAACAAGTAAGACATGGCAAAATGTCATTAAGGATAATCAAGTTTTTCTCTGGTACTAATTTAAATTAAATTTAAAAAAGGCAAAAATTCTTGTTTTGACAAAACTGAGCCACAGACATTTTTAGTTTCCATCTTTAGCTCAGTGGGGAATCTCTCACACACACACACAAAAAAGTTAATTTTCACGAGTAAATTTTTTAGTCATTCTTCTTTTGCAAGATCTTCTTATGACCACATAATCACATGGCCAGGAGGCATTTAATGTACCATAAATGGCACTCAGCGCATTAATCTACTTCCAAAACTAAATAAAGGTATTTTTGCAGAAAAAACAGCATGAGTGCTGAATGAGTTTTCTGAAGACGCTTGAAATGAATTGTTAAAATAAAAAAGCATAACACTGACTACATGTATATGCTAAATGTAGCAAAGAGCTGTCTGAAAGGAGCAAAAGGCTAGCACACAGTTAGCAAAAGCCTTGCTAAATGTTAGAAAACAATAACTAAGAGCAGCAAAAGGCTAAAAATATCAAAAGGCTAGCTAGAAGATAATAGTAGCAAAAGGCGTGCTGAAAATAAGTAGAACAGTAGCTAAAAGCTCAAAGTATGTTAAAAATAAATCAATTATCAAATAAAAAAACTTCCATTATTACAGATACAAAATCTAATAGTCATAGCATCCATCTCCTGAATAAACTAAATGTCCAAAATAAAACAATTTATGCAGTGCTGCTTGCAAAATGTACAAAAAAAACAGGAAAACAACAGATTGAACGCTGAATCGGCATTCACACAATAAACAGCTAAATGAAAAAAGTTGGTTTTAAAGCATTTAAATCGGACGTTTTACGTTGACCTATGTTGAAAAACGACACTGAAGGCCAATTCTGAGCGATGTGGCCGCCGGGGGTCCTGCCCGTGTGTTTGTAAGTGATAAGGGGGCCAGGTTCTTGAGCTGTTTATCATGTTAGCAGCTAGTGCAGCGCTCAGGGTTTCACGTGCGTCAGATGATTATTTCACTGTACACATGTGCTACATTCAGCTACAGTATGTTGTGTGTGTTAGCTTGCTGTAGCCAAATGTCTTCTGGGCAAAACATCACCCTCATCTATCCATTTAATCTTATCAAAGCCTGACAGTAGTGTTGCCGATGTGCCAATGAAAATAACCAACCAAAGATAATTAATGCCCTGAGAATTTGTAGAGATGTTACTGGTGTGTGTGACGATCCATTACACAGTTGTTCTTTCTTGATGCAAAAGTTTTGTTTTTCCTCCTCCTACACATTAAACCTTGATTACTTTCAAAGTTTTAAACACCAAAGTGTACAAAACTTTGCAAAATTATGAAATTTCCATTTTCTTCCAAGAATGCAGACTTTGCTGTTGTCTTTCAAAGAGGTCTTGATCAATTGTTCTTGCAGCTTACATCTTACATATGCTATTAGCTGCACATAAACCTCGTGACAGCGTGACTCTCATATGATTTCGTAGATATAATCACCAACATGTCCACCCTGCAGACTGCATGTGAGCATCTCCACTCTGAATGGCAACATGTAGATTAAAGAAGGGCTCAGTTCTACATTCTGACTAATTACATATGCTTTGTGTTACTGTTAATAACTGTTTGCATCAGATATGGAAACATACAGTGATGACAATGTGATGATATTATTATTATTATTATATAAAAGGTGACATGAATGGAATACCAAAGCTACAAAATGATACCAGAAATTATTATTGAATGAATATTCTTGATGGGATGCTAAAAAATAGAAACTGACAATGTTTTTAGTTGTATTTTCCTATAAAATACATGTTTAAAACTTAGCAAGATTAAGTTAATTGACACAATGCAAAGGTTGTGATCAGCAGAGGGAGAAAAGGCCAGGTTGAGTAATATTGCATTAAAAAGGGAAGCAGAAATTGTAAAGTATCTGTAAATGCATAATTTGATATTTGTGTTTTAGCCAAACCTAAATGATTTAAAGTATTTTTTAAGTGTTTTAAAATGTTGGAGAGCAACCCCAAGCATTTTCGTCTAAATTACC
Source organism: Nematolebias whitei (assembly GCF_014905685.2). Lineage (NCBI taxonomy): Eukaryota > Metazoa > Chordata > Actinopteri > Cyprinodontiformes > Rivulidae > Nematolebias > Nematolebias whitei. The sequence continues at coordinate 59,456,976 of NC_056498.1, read as the reverse complement.
GTTGGTCTGTGTTTCAGTATGATTTGACTTTTGTAAAATATAAACATCTGTTTTCAGTTATCCCTCTGAGTTTTCGCCCTACAAGATGGAAAAAATTAACTTTCAGATGAAAGAGGCTTTCATCAGGGTTATATTTATCAGTCTTAATGTACAAACATTATGAAGTTGCCTCAGTTTAATAGTAAATATGTGATATTTAAGAGTTGCTAACTCAAGTTTTTTTTTTATAAATATTTGTTGATAAAAGCCAAACAGATCCCATTTCACCTCCTCCAAACTCAATAAACTCATGATTTATTCAAGATATAAAAACAAACTTCAGATTATTTACTTATAAAAGCTGATGAGCCAACATTCCAATAAACTAAACTGACCTAAAGCAAAGTTATTTTCTAAGCAAAGTTATTTTCTAAACAAACACAGTAAAATATTAGCATATGCTGTATATTAGCATATATATATAGTCTGTCGGGCATCTTCCCCTGGCCATCTGATCCAACTCACTACCAGGTGGTGATCAGTTGACAGCTCAGCTCTTCTCTTCACCTGAGTGTCCAAAACAAACGGTCACAAATCAGATGACATCCTGATGCATGCTCAATAATCCAGGTAGAAAAATCAAAAAAAGTTAAGTCTGGCCCTCTGGAAATTCAAAAAACACAACAAAACAAAAAAATTGTAGAAATGCTTTGTCTTTCATCTGAAAGACTTCCTCATTCTGAGGAGCTGTGTTCTGCTCAGTCTTATAAATAACACCTTCTCGTAGTGGGTCAACCAGTTTGCTGCTGACAGCCAAAACCAGCTGCTCACATGTTCAAGGAGGACCATCAGCCTAACGATGGATCGTTAGCACCCTGATGGCTGTTTGCTATTCACAGAGGACTGAGTGATACTAGCAATAACAGCATTGTAAGAGGGGGACAGTTGAACATGGAGGCCTCCACCCCTGTTTAATAATGAACAGTTTCGTTTCACAAAGATGGCCTCCTTTACTCCTCTCTCAAACCATCGTTCCTCTCTATCAAGGATGTGAACATCTTCATCCCTGAAAGAGTGACCGCTGGCCTGGAGATGAGTGTAGACCACAGAGTCCTGGCCTGATGATGTTGATCTTCTGTGCTGGGCCATCCTTTTGGCCAGTGGCTATTTAGTTTCCCTGATGTAAGACTGATCACAGCCCTCCTGACACTGAACAGCATACACAATATTACTCTGTTTGTGCCGGGGGACTGGATCTTTGGGATGAACCAGTCTTTGCCACAATGTACTTTGGGGTTTAAAAGCCACTGGGACGTTATGTTTAGAAAATAAACATCTCAGTTTCTCTGATACTCCCGCAACATATGGAATGACCACTGGTCTGGGTCTGGGTTCCTCCTTTTCACCTGATGGCTGGCTGGAGTCCTGTTTGGGTTTCTTCTCTGCTTTCAGGAAGGCCAGTTACGATATATGCATTGCTCTAGAGCAGGGGTGGGCAATTATTTTTTCCATGGGGCCACATGAGAAACAGCAAATATTGTGGAGGGCTGGCACAAATTACTTTTTCATTCAACCTTTATTTAGACAGGTAAATCCCATTGAGCCTCAAGGACTCATTTACAAGAGAGACCTGATTTCAAGTTAACTCAATACTGCATAATAATAGTATTTCATTATTAAAAGAAGTACATAGCACTGTTTTAACAAGCTGGTAAGAGTATTTGTTATGATTAAGCAACGAAAAAGCGAGGTTTCCTTACAAAAAATGTAATTTATTCAATTAAATTTCCCAGTACAATGGTAAACTGTTTACATTTTTACCATTTGTGACGTTATATTAATGATCATTTTCAGTCACATTCACCCCAAAACTCATTTTGAGTTTTACATACTGCTGGAAAAAGTTCTTAGCTTTGTAAATATATCACAATATTGTCTTTGTACTCCAAATATTATGAAACATCATATAATAGTGATCGTCACTGAACTGTGATTTCGAGTACCGGTTCTTTACGTGCCTACATTTGTAGTCTAAACATCTCATTTGGTGTTTATCAGTTCTTTTTTCTTGTTTAGTGAGAGAAGTTTAGTCTCTGTTGGGCTTTAACGGAAATGTTAAAGTCAGGTTGAAGGTCTGAGGTGGAGATGTGAAGCAAAGCTGACATCATCATTGAGAGAGGATCTATATCTGGATTTGGTTAACTTCATTTGTTTACATATGTATTTTGTAATTCCCCTTACGGGGTCGGTCAGAGTCAACCAAAGGGCCGCATGTGGCCCTGGGGCCGTACAATGCCCAGGTCTGCTCTAGAGCCTGTCTTGTGTGGGATTTTTTTCTTCTGTCTGACTCCTGAGTTAGTGGGGACACTGTCTGCTCTGTGGTACAGAGTCCTGATGACTACTAACTTGTGCTCCAAAAAGTGATGGGAGTCAAATTGCAAATACTGGTCTGTGTGGGTGGGTTTGCAGTACACCTCAGTTTGCAAATGTCCTCTATCAGAAACTGAGACCTCACAGTTCAAGAAAGCCAACCTGGCATTTTTTACAACTTCTCATGTGAACTTGATGTATTTATCCACAGAGTTGATGTGATCAGTGAAACGTTGGACTTCCTGAGATTTAATTTTAACCCAGGTGTCATCAACATACCTGAACCAATGACTTGGTGGTGTCCCTGAAAAGGATGTCAAGGCTCTCTTTTCTACCTCCTCCATGTTCAGGTTGGCCACAATAGGAGAAACGGGAGACCCCATAGCGCCCCCATACATGAAGTAGATTGACTGCAGGCACAGTTTCAAGAGTTGACACAGTTGCTTTGTGGCAAGCGTGGTCCTGCTACTCAGAGTGGTGTCTGATTTTAATCTTAAACTGACCACCTCTACTGCATCATCAACAGGAATGCACGTAAAGAGTGATGTGACATCAAAAGAGACCATTGTTTCATCAGTCTCCATGATGACATCCCTCACCTTATCCACAAAGTCCATGGTGTTCTGTATGTGGTGTTCTGAGCTACCAACTAAAGGAATGAGTACAGACGCCAGATATTTGGAAACATTGCAAGTGACGGAGTTAATCAAGCTAACAATTGGTCTTAAAGGTACACCTTGTTTGTGAATTTTAGGTAAACCATACAGACTAGGTGTGGCCTCCTCTGGGTACAGTCTATGGTACAGAATACGGTCAATAGCCTTGTCCTGCTCCAAAATTTTCAGGCAATCTATCAATTTCTTCTTGTAACCACTTCCTGGATCTCATTTCAGAGGTTCATAAGTGTTTAAGTCACTAAGGAGTGTCATAACTTTCTCATGACAGTCTTTCTGGTTCAAAATCACTGTGCACCTTCCTTTGTCTGCTGGGAGATTTATGATGATTTTGTTCTTGCTAAGAGTGGTGAGTTCATCCCTCTCCTTTCTACTGATATTGGAAGGTGGTGGTTTGGCATTGCTGAGGCAGGCTGAAACTCTGATTCTGAGTTGTTCTGCCTGACACTCTTTAATTTTGTTGTTGCGGATGGCTGACTCAGTGGCTGTGATCATCTCCACCAGAG
>NC_056498.1:59452666-59453437 GCF_014905685.2 Nematolebias whitei | reverse complement strand
ACTTTCTACAGACTCTTCAACATTAGGCCCAATGACTCGAAGCCTTAATCTAATCTATCCATCCATCCATCCATCATCTTTACTGCTTCTTCCTTTTCAGGTCACGGGTGTAACTGGTGTGCATGTTCAGCCATCAATGTGCGAGAGACTGGGGACACCCTGGACAGGTTGCAAGTCGTCACATGTCCTTCACAGGGACACATAGAGACAAATGACACAAACAACCATTCACACTCACTCACAGCTTGTGAATCTTGAGAGCTGGGATTACTCGGGGAACTCTGTTTTTTCCCACCAAAAAAAAAACAAGATTCTAAATAGCCCTTAGTGTGTGTGTATGTGTGTGAAAAGATTTTCTGCTGAGTCTAAGATCAATGACTCTTCAACATTAGATCTTACGACTGCAATCCTTAATCTTAAAAAAAAAAAAAAAAAAAAAAAAAAACTCCATGAGACGATTGTCTGTCCTGTCCAGTCTGTCTGCACCTCCCCGTGTTTTTCTTCTCCTCAGTGTTCCTCCTCCTTATATTCAGGTATCATGTGTTTCCAGTTTTAATGAGAGATAAAAATTCAAAATAACAAGAAAATATACAAATATTTTATATATATTTATATATGTGCATATACATGCATATATATATCCATATACATGCATATATATAATGCATATACATGCATATATATAATGCATATACATGCATAGATATATATATATATATATATATGTAGCGCCCCCTAGCGTCCTTAGCGTTATGGGGGTGGCTAACCCGA
>NC_056498.1:59424117-59442666 GCF_014905685.2 Nematolebias whitei | reverse complement strand
TATAAAAACAAGAATAACCAAGATCCTGAAGTCCAAAATCTTCTTTGATGCACTTACAATATAATATACAAATGTAGAAAAACTACTGGAGTAAACTCTCAAACACCTCTATTATCTTATTTGAATCAGTCGTGTTGGAGCAGAACACATAAAACCTGCAGGACAGTGAGTCCAAAGAATAAGAAACAGTAGTTAAACTATGAACAGAACAATTTGTTCCCAGTGAGAACAACAGCTTTCTCAAAGCCCCAGGACCAAGTTCAATTACACTGCATCAGCACTGCTCAAAACACACCAAGGAGAGAGAGAGGAATGGTGACTTGACAACATGCTGAGCAGTGGTACTGTGGGATCTATTCTTGGAACACTTTCATGTTTTATCTGCTGCAGGGGTGGGGGGTGTTTGTGCAGAAGAGCCACATTCTCACAGGACCACCTGCTGCTATGCCTCAACCCAAACTGTGTTCAAGTCTCAACCTTTCTGCTCAAGGAACTTCAGAGTCCAAAAGTCCTCGTTCCAACTTCCTGTGCAGCTATCACAACATGGACGCAGGAGGACCAGAGCAGCCTCGTGCATTCAGACCGTCTGAAATCATATATCCAGCTTCCAGGCGATGCCTGAGGAGAATGTTTGGTGGTGAAGCTCATGCACATGTGCACATTAAACTGAGCAAAAGATAATGTGTGTGCTCAACTTGCGTCCCATGCAGGCTCAACTATAATCATTTGCTCACTCATATAGCAGGCTGTCAGATAGTTTTCAGTAGTTATTAAACTATCAGTCATACAGCCCAGAATATAGAGGAAGAGGCAAAAGTCTTCATCCAGGCTAGGCTAATGGCTACTAAACGAGGCAAGATTTTATCATTTTTCACAAACAAAAACAATTCGTTCTCAAAAATGACACATCTGTGTGAAAGAATGCCACATTAGCTAATATTAAACTTCTACACTTTTGCATGACATATATTTTGTTTTGACACTGTTTTTGCAACCAAACACTGTCTGTGTTTCAGTTCGCCAGGAGTTGAGTAAACCTTTAGTTGGCGATGCGCTGATGAAGCAGACTGATAGACAGAGCACATGTGTGTGAATGAGAGAGAGGCCGGTGGAACATTGAGGCTACAAGGAGCAGAGGTCACAAAGGTGCAGGACTTCAAGTACTTGCTTTACAGCAATCCTTCCTTCTATCTTATCTTCGAATGGTGTTCCTATTGAGTTTGTAGATTCTTACAAATACTTGGGAATCTTGGTCGATGCACATCTCTCTTTTAAGCTGCCTGTCGAAAACTTGATAAAGAAACTGAAATTAAAGTTGTTTTTTTCTGGGTTTTTTCTTCAGAAATAGATCTTGCTCAACTCTGAATGCTAGGAAACATCTTGTAGCTGCTACTTTCCTACCAGCCATTGACTATGGCGACATTTACACGAATGCTCCTGCAAGCACCCTGCAGATGTTGGACACCGTTTATCACAGTGTGCTAAGATTCATAACTGGCTATAACTACCGTACCCACCACTGCACTCTGTATTCATTGGCCAACTGGTCATCATAAATCACTGAACAGTTCTGCCCCATCCTATCTCACTGATCTTCTACAGTCATATGTCCCACCGCGCTCTCTGAGGTCAGCAGACCAGATGCTCCTTTCAGTTCCAGAAACCTGTCACAAGCTCAGAGGTGACAGGACTTTCTCAGTTGCAGGTCCAAGACTGTGGAATGAGTTGCCACTGCGTGTCAGGCAAGCTCCCACACTCACAGTCTTTAAGTCTCGCCTGAAAACCCACTTTTATTCCATTGCCTTTGACACGGTGTGATTTGCTTTGATCCCGTCTGTAGTCCACAGTGTTGGCCATTTAGTTATTATCCACTGCTATTTGTATCTATATTTTTATTTTATGTTTTCCTTTCTGCTGAGCTTGTTTGTTTCTATTGTACAGCACTTTGGTTGGCCTTGTTGCTGTTTTAAGTGCTCTATAAATAAATTGGTTTGGTATGGTATGGTATGGTATCATTAACTTAACGCAGACTCTCACACTGGTATATTTTCATCTATAAATCACTCCTTGGTCTGTTGCCTTCATACCTCTCCTACATGTCACGTCGTCAGTGCAGCTACAACGTGCGCTCTCAAGACATCATTACCTGCAGCGTCCCTTCATTGCAGACTGAACATAGCAAAAGGGCCTTTTCTTACTCTGCTCCTGGAACACCTTGTAAAAAGATCTGAAGTTGTCGACTTTGATCCCTAAGGGATTTTAGACAATTGTTAAGTTCAATGCAAAATTCAATGCAGACTGTTTTTAGTATTTTACCTCGTTTCATAATGTAGCTTGTTTGTATTTTGTTTTATATCACTACTTTACTTTTATTTACTTATTTTATATGTATTTTATTGCTGTTTATTGTTGTGTGTATCATATCTGTGTTTTTTTCCTAAAACAGGTCTCTTGAAAATGAGTCCTCGTGACTCAGTGAAACTAACCTGCATAAATGAAGGCTGAATGAATGAACTTGGGATCCACTAACCAGGAAAATGAGGAGTGTGGTAAAGAGGTGAAAAAGAGTCCAGGCAGGGTGGAGTGGATGGAAAAAAGTTTCAGGAGTGATTTGTGACAAAAAAGATGTCAGCAAAGGACAAATGAAAAGTTTACAAGATGGTTGTGAGACCAGCTATGTTGTATGGTCTGGAGACAGTGGCACTGACAAAAAGACAGGAGAAAGAACTGGAAGTGGCAGAAATGAAGATGTTGAGGTTCTCCTTAGGAGTGACAAGGATGGATAAGATTAGGAATGAGATCATCTGAGGTACAGCACAGGTTGAACAACTGGGAGATAAAGTTAGAGAGACCAGACTGAGATGGTTTGGACATGTCCAGAGGAGGGACAGTGGGTATATTGGTAGAAGGATGTTAGAAATGCAGCTGCCAGGAAAAAGACAAGGAGGAAGGCCAGAGAGGAGATATATGGATGAAGTTAGAGAGGAGGAAAGGAGGGAGGACAGAGGATGCAGAAGACAGAGTGAGATGGAGAATCATGACTAACTGTGGCGACTCCTGAAGAGGGAAAAGCCAAAAGAAGAAAAATATATATTCAGCAGCCTCAGCACCTTTAACGTTCAGTCTATTTATGTTACGTGCGTAAGTAACCCGGACATTGTTCGATAACGAAAACAGTGACAAACTAAACAAACGGTGTCATGCAAAATGTAGAGGGTTAATAGAAGATATTGTAGAAGTCTTTCAATAGAAAGAGTTGTTTTATAATCCTGGAAACCTATAAAAATCTGGCATCCATTTGGCTAGCCTAGCATGGATGAAAACCTTTGCCTTCTTTTCCATACTTTGTGCTCAAGTCCTGATATCACAGCTGATTGTGAGAACTATTCTTACTGATTCTTACTGAATAGTTCTTGTAAGAACTATTGATACGTATTAGACAGAACATTGCCTCAAAATTGCTTGAATCTTTTACGTCATCTGGAAACTAAACATTTATAAGCATTTAGAACTTGTTTTCTTTTTTTTACTAGTGCAGGGAAGATACATTTGGAAATAGAAGTGCACAATTTTGACATGCTGGATGGCAGAAAGTAAACAGTCAACAATGAATGAGTAGCTAAAGAAGAGAATCAACCCATTATTAGCTGATTTATACTTATCAGATTATGCTAAGAAGCTTATCCCTGAGGCAAAACAGCGGCATGTGGTGAAACTACTTTATTATTTTGGTAAAAACTCGCTAACCGATCCTACACGCCAGTGATGTGGACTCGAGTCACATGACATTTATATTATGACTTTAGACTTGACTCGAAAAAATGTTCATAGGCTTATGACTTGACTTGGACTTTGACCTGTTTACTTGAAAAGACAATATTTTACCTATAGCTTAATCTAAAGTTTAAAAACCGCGGTGACGTTGGTTTAAGGTTGGATATTCGAGCTCCGCAGATTCAGCGATGTCTTCCTCTCGTTCGATCCGATGCAGACAGACTGATTTTGGTCAGCTTCGCTCAGTCTATCCCCTCCTCTGAGGTGCAATGGTTCACTTAGGAACCGTCAATAAATTACCAAAACAAACATTCTTGAGGAAAAAAGTAATTAATAGTTTTCATATCATGTGACCCACTGACAAAAAACAGTCCAGGACTACAGCTGAGCCACTACCTGGATATTGCTGAAGGACTGAACGCCCTCTTGTTCTGGGCAATGAACACGCAGACTCTTTCTTCACTGTTTCATGTGGAATTGCGTACAAATGACTGACAGACTTTTGGCTACTTTGTTTTTTTTGCAAATGCAGATTAGCTAACTGAAATGACTTAAAGTGCACGTCCCTGTTCATTATTCATTTTATGCATTTGTTTTATTTCTCTCTGTCACACACGAGCACATGCAAACATCTGCTCACTAAGTGACCAGATGAGAGAGGAGAGGAAATAAATTTACTGTGATGGTTCTTTGTAATGTAATGTGGAACTGTCAGCACTTTTTGTCTGAACACGGAGTTCTGATTTTGCATTTTTCACTGAATGTTTATTCAGGAAAATTATAGTTTAAAAGGAAGACTATTCTTGCAGCCAAGTTTAATTTAACTGTGTGATGTAAAGGTGCAATTTTAGAATGACTTTTAACACTTTATAAGTTTATTTGCACATGTTTCATCACAATTTGAGATAAATACAGATTTAAAAAAGAACACACAGTCATTAACATTTAACACAATTCCCTGCGGGCTCAATAAAGTTCCCTCATCTTATAATTGCAACATTGTTAAAAAAAGACTCAAAAGGATTTGAAATGTCAAGTTTCAGACATGGGAGTTGACTTGTGTCTTTACTTGAGACTTGACTCGGGACTTGCGGATAAAGACTTGAGATTTAGTTGATGCAGAACTTGCAAAACAATGACTTGGCCCAACCTCTGCTACACACTGAGAAGTGGTTGGAAATCTGACTCAACACTCTCAACCATTGACATTTGGGAGGTTCTGACTGAATTGTCGGGTTCGTTCACCAGAGAGCTGCTGAAGGACTTCGTCTGTCTGAAAACAAAGAATCAAATTAACCTGAAAGGACATGAACGCAGCAGCACGGTGGATCAGTTGGCAGAGCTGTTGCAGATGCTGGAATTATGAACCTTGCTCAAGGGCATAGTTGCCAATCCACTTATTACAACTGATTTTGGGCTTGTTTATTTCTAAAGTTGCTTGCAAATCTTGTGAGTCACGGGTTGCGGTTTTTTGGGCTTGTTTTGAACGTGAAGTTGCTTTTTTGGGCTTGACTTTCTTTTCGAGTGAAACTAGTTGATGCACAATAAAGCAAAAGACGAGTGGTAGTAGGTAGTTTGTCCCTTCCGTGGCCCCCGTTCCTCGGTTATCGCTCCCGCCCAAATTGGCTAGGCGATAGGCGCACACATAGACGTATACAAATAGATCTGCGAGCGTGCACCCCAAACACTCATACTGTGGCCGGCCACTAGGGGGCTCCACTCTCACGCAGATGTCAGGATGTTTTGTTTTTAAAAAATGTAGAAAAAAATTACATAATGCAAAATGTATTTTTTTTAAGTATGTTATTCAAAGTGTTTAGCATAATTTTGCTGTTGTTTATGTGCAATGCCATGTTTATACTGTTTAAAAACAGCCTCTGTTTTACACAATGTGTTGGTTGCCAGATGGGCTTGTTTTCGGTTGCTTGTTTCTATCGCAAGATCTGGCAACACTGCTGGAGGACCCAGGCCAGAGTGGGGCAAATGAGGGTGGAGACAGGTGTGGATGCTTCACCTTTCACTACCACATTTATATGCTATTGTCAGGGGGATTCAAACCATCTGATTACAAGATTACTTCTCTAACCTCTGCACCAGCACACCCCCTCCAGCCACTCTGTTGATATCTAAAATAGACAAACGTTTAATTTGAATATATGGTAAAACAGCTTGCTATACATAATGAAATATTTGGCAAGCAAACATGAAGAGTTGAGCAGCACGTGACACGTTGAGCGAGTGCGTGTGAGAGATGGCCGCACAGACAACACATGCACGCGCATCCGTCTCAACAGTGCGCGCTCAACTTAATGGCACTAAAATGACTCCACACCCGCCTCCCAGATGGGCACCTCCCACCTGGGCATCAATTGGCGCATGAATCAACTTTGCGCACTGCGACTCTGTGCGCATTTGACCTTGTCAGCACCTATTCCAGCTCATTCAAACAGAGAAACTGTGCAGTCACCTTACCCTGAACGTCGCATGACAAACACTTACGGTCTCACACAGTATGCCCGGGATGCATCAGAGCTGTCGTTGGTTCAGAATGCTGGTCCGTGCGCGCTCTTCTGCGTATTTTTTGTCTCGTGCAGATTTGCTGCAAAACTCAACGCTCCGCAATCACGCAGCTGACACACAAACCGGCTGCAGGAGGAGGAGAAGGAGGAGGAGCGGGGGGATCAGTGACAGGTCCAGATCATGGCAAAATATCAGGCCAGCTGCTGACTTTGGATCATATTCATAAAACCTACGTCAGCACCTCCACCCCCCTAGAGCCTGATGTGGTGAAATAAAGTCACCAGTTAATAAACTAGGTCTATGATCTGCTCTTGCTGACGTCACAGTTTATTTACAAAGAAAAGAGGGCCAATCGTTTGCATATTGATTGTTTTATTGATTTATTATCAAGCCACAGAGCTATGAAACAGCCAGCTGTCCTGGAACATTTTAGCTTAGATTCTGAGGGGGAACGTTGCTCTGTGAGGTCCTAAAATAAAAAATAAAAAGTTATATTTATGTAACATGCAAGTCATGAAAGATGTGAGCTGCTTGTACTTAGTAGAATGATTCCTCTAATGCAAAACACAATAGATTAAATACAGTTAAAATTATGTTTAAACTGATAGAAGCACAATCATTTGACATTTAAGGACTATGCAGGAATGCATATCACCTGACACCACCTTCATGAATGACCTCATGATGTATTAACTCAGGGTGGGGATGGATGACGCTCATACAACCACATAAAATTTTAGCCCAGTATATGCAAACTGTCATTTTTATTGTAGTTTTTAACTTACCTGATACATTCTGTCATCCTGATTTACCAAGGGGAATTTAAAGTTGAGGAAACTGATTTTTTTTGTTTTGCTTTTTTGTGTGTATGTGTTTATTTCAGACACGTGGACAGAGGTTGCTTCCACTTATAGTAAGAGGAAATTTACCCTGCACTGATTGATGCAAACTTAAAGGATATGCTTTGAATACATTGTGATCAACCAATACATCCCCCGATTCATTAAATTTATTTTAGATCCATTTTTCTCACTGGTACACCCTGTATATATATATATATATATATATATATAAGATCTTTCAGTCTAATGTGCTGACACGTGGTAAATCTTTTCATATGAAACTGATGACTTGCAGATATCAAAAAGTTGATTATGTTAGAAATTTAAATAATTCGACATGCTTTCAGGGGTGGTAAATGTCCCTTTTTTGTTGGGCTACTTTTTAAATTTTTAATAATATTTAAGGTTAAAATCATTTAATATCAATGAAGCAACAATTAAAAAGTAGTTTTGCTTAATTCAGACCTCAGCTCTGCAATAATGGGTGTGAGAGATTTTTAACATCTGTTTGAAGTGAAAGGGCAATGATTTTGTCCGTGTCTGTTTTTCTATCATGTTAGCGAAATATACTGAACAAAAATATAAATGCAGCACTTTTGTTTTTGCTCCCATTTTTCATGAGCTGAACTCAAATAGCTAACACTTTTTCTATGTACACAATAGACTTTTTACTCTTAAATATTGTTCACTAATTTGTGTAAATCTGTGTTAGTGAGCATTTCTCCTTTGCCAAGATAATACATCACAGGTGTGACATATAAGATGCTGAATAGACAGCATGATTAATGCACAGGTGTACGTTAGGCTGACCACAATAAAAGGCCACTCTAAAATGTGCAGTTTTATCACACAGCACAGCCACAGATGTCACAAGTTTTGAGAGAGCGTGCAAGGTGCTAAGGTGTTCCCAGGTCAACCGAGAGACAGTCTCTCCAATGTGTCCTGGGTCTTCCCCAGGGTCTCTTCCCAGTCAGACATGCTTGAAGCACCTCCCTAGGGAGGCGCCCATGGAGCATCCTTACCAAATGCCCAAACCACCTCAACTGGCTCCTCTCCATGTGCAGGAGCAGCGGCTCTACTCTGAGTCTCTCCCTGATAACTGAATTTCTCACCGTATCTCTAAGTTCAGCTACCCTGTGGAGGAAACTCATTTCAACCAGCTGCATTTGCGGTCTTGTTCTTTCGGTCAGAGTTCATGGCCATAGATGAGGGTACATAGACCGACTGCCTTACAGCTCAGCTCTCTCTTCATCACAATGGACCAGCACAGAGTCTGCAATACTGCAGACGCTGCAACAATCCGTCTGTCAATCTCACGCTCCATTTGTCCCTCACTCGTGAACAAAACCCCGAGATACTTGAACTCCTCCACTTGAGGCAGAACCTCACCCTCAACTCGAAGAGAGAAATCCCCTTTTACCGACTGAGGACCATGCACATAGATTTGGAGGTGCTAATTTTTATCCCAGCCATTTCACACTCATGACGAACGGCTCCAGTGAGAGCTGAAGATCACGGCACGATGACGCCAACAGGACCACGTTATCCACAAATAGCAGAGAAGGAACCCTGAGGCCACCGTACTGGACTCCCTCCATCCCTCCATCCCCTGGCTGTACCAAGAAATTCTGTCCATAGAAGTTATGAATAGAATCGGTGACAATGGGCAGCCCTGGCGGAGTCCAACTCCCACCCTGAAGGGGTCCAACTTACTGAATGCGACCCAAACTCTCACACTGCTTGGGTAGGGACTGAACAGCCCATAACGGGCCCCCAATCCCATACTCGAGGAGCACCCCCTACAGTGTACCCTAAGGAACACGGTCGAACGCCTTTTCCAAGTCCACAAAGCACATGTAGACTGGATGAGCAAACTCGACTCCTCAAGTCAAGGACCCTAGTGAGGGTAAAGAGCTGGTCTAGTGTTCTACGGCCAGGACCGAACCCACATTGTTCCTCCTGGATCTGAGGTTCGACCAACGATTGGACTCGCTTCTCCAGTACACCTGAATAGACCTTACCAGAGAAGCTAAGGAGAGTGATGCCCCTGTAATTGAAGCACACCCTCCAGTCCCCCTTTTTGAAGAGGGAAACCACCACCACCCCAGTCTGACAATCCAGTGGCATTGCCCCCAATGTCCACGCAACATTGCAAAGCCGTGTCAACCAAGACAACTCCACAACATCCACAGCTTTAAGGATATCAGGACAGATCTCATCCATCCCCCAGAGCCTTGCTGCCGCAGAGCTTTTTAACTATGGTACCTTAGTGACCTGAGTTATGGACAGACCAACCCCGAAGTCCCCCAACTCGGCTTCCTCCATGGACGTGGGAGTGAGAAGATCTTAGTAGTATTCCTTCCACCTCCCTCACAAATTACACACATTTGTGAACATTTGAGAAAAAGATTTGTTGTGTTCATAGAAAAAGTCTTAGATCTTTGAGTTCAGCTCATAAAAAAAAAAACTAGAGCAAAAACAAAAGTGTTTATATTTTTGTTCAGTGTATCCACTGAAACACTGGACAGATTATTATGAAATGCTCACAAAATAATCTTTAGATGTATGTATATGATTAACTGCTGTTTGGAATCTATCTGACTCAACATGGCTGCCTTAGGCAATGTTAGAAAACACAAAAGTAGCTACAACTCAGCTAGTGGTGTGGTAGTAGCTGAGAATCATCCTTAATACATACTCTTAAGATCTTTGCTTAAAATCTTGGCTTTAATTGTTGATGTTAACCATGTTTGCCAGTTAGCAAAATATGTTATGAACCACTGAACAAATTGAAACAAAACGTTCAAAAATATAAATATTGGATGTCCATCTACAACTGATTCAGAGTCATACTGAATCAAGATGGCTGTCAGACCTACAATATATGGTCTTAGCCAACAAAAAAAAACAACCCAGTTTTACATATATTGAGATAAACTTTGGTGTGGTAGTAGCTGAGAGTCATTCCCAACACACATTTAGAGATAACACATCTTGTGAGATCTTGCAGGACACCACTCATAATAGAAGGCTTGACCAAAACAGCTTAAACTCTGCCCCTTAGTTTAAAACCCTGGCATGAAATGTGGCAGGTGATACACATTCCTCATGCTAGACATTTAAATTCTCAACACTTTCCCACAAATCAATTTGCTTTTGAGTTTAAACTCCTCAGAAACAAAAGCTGAAAGCTGTCAGTGCATCGCCGACTCCTGTGATTCACTCCCACATGTGAAATTAAGCTCTCTACTGCCCAACAGTCTGCTTGTTGCCATGTTTGTTGCCCTCCAACCCCTCACTGACACCAGCATTCCCCCACAAATCCTTTGGACTCACTTGGTCCTGCATTTCTGCTGGGTGGGTCGGCGAATAACTCGGTGACCCAGTTATGCAAACGGAGGACTTGTGGAATTCCTGATGACGGTTCAGGTCCAGCTGAATTCTTTGTGGGTGCAAAAATGTCACCTTTCACACATTCTACAAACACACCATAGAACTGCTAACCTTTTCACACAATCTAACCCAGATAAAGAAAATCCTCTCAGTTCTCTTGGTTTCACGTAATTTGGATCACTCTTAACCTTTAACAGAAAAGCAAATAGCAAACATTTAGTCCAGTAACTATAATCTAGATTAAGTCCTGTTGCAAGTACATACATGAACATAGTCTGGTTAATACTTTTGCAGCAATTTTGAGTTAAAGATTGATGCTGTATGTGGGAAACTGTTCCTGAGTAATAAAGGGGTGCTGAGCTCCCTCTCTGAGAGTTTACATAACCAGATTAGCGGATGTTAGTTTAAGATTCAAGGATCATAAAAGACTTGATTAGCTCTTTAGCTGCGCTATCTGAAAAGCTGAATCGCCTGAAGCAGTTTGCTAAAAAACACAAGCTCCCGATTCAGCTGTGGGGCTTTTGAGGCCGCATGGAGGCGAACCCAGTGTGTTTTGGATTTATTTTTTTAAAAGCCTTTTGATATGAGGACAACACCAGTGCTTTAAATTCTGCTGAGGTAGAGAATGTATTGACAACAAATATTTAAATAAAAGAGCAAGAATGGAATAAAAACTCTGGAGTCGACAAGTGTCCTTTAAATATGTAACTAAAGTGAGTTAGAAAATGTTTGAACAATCCTATGTTTTACATCATAAATTAAAAAAAACAAACATTGAAGGCTAATAAAAATGTGTTTTATTGGAAATAAACCTTAGGTATAAACAGTATTGGATCACGTGGCTCCATTTTGTTTCGCCTAACTGTATTGTTTCCCTTCCCTTGACCCTACAAAGGACCTGTTGGTGTTTGTCAGGCAGCTCTGTAAATAAGAATTTATTCTTAGTGTTTATGCCTGTTTAAATAAAGGTGAATAAATAAATAAATAAGTGGACTCTGGCTGACCTGCTGTAAAGATAAAGGTTCCTGTTGTGCCCCCTCGTGGTGAGTGTTATTATTTACGCCCCTGTGAGAATTTGAACAAAATCAACATTTTACTGATAATTTATAAACATAAATCTTCTGTTTATTTAATATATATTTGTTAAATTTTGTTTGTGTTCATATGAATTTTCTATCTGTAATAAAAAATTTTTATGTGCAGACAGTTCTTTAATAATTGTTCATTTTTAAGGAATAAAAAAAGCTGAACGATCGGTTCAAAAAAACAACTTTTTAATGAAAATGTGTTATCAGCTAATTATCAGCTAAATAAAAACTTAATTGATTTTGTGATCAACAGTTCTCCATTTCACCAGCAGGCTGTAACAAACAGGAATGTGACAAATGTATTTCACTCCTCTAAGGTTGTGCAAACACACTCAGAGAAGTTTCAGTGCCTTGCTCAAGGGTTCAATTGTTAAATAAATAAAAAAAGATCTTTCACTGCTTTATTAAAGTCAGTACAAAGTTTGTCAGAATATTTTTAAATGGGATGAAAAGCTCTGCAACAAGGAGCATGTTCAATTAAATGTGCTAACTGTGAAAATGCAATTTAAAAATCATCAAGTTCAGAAATATTTAATTTTCATCGAAATACCAGAAAACTGCTTATATCTCTAGTAAAGAGGAACAGAAGAGCTCAAAGGCAGACTGAAACAAAGTCTGAAAGCAAACATTTGCACTTTTTAAGATGTCAAAATTATTCCTTCTTCAATTTAACTGGAGCTTTAGAACGAGTGCACTTTAGTTTTTAGTACTTGATCAACAACTTGCAAGTGGTTTTCACACAAAATATGTATTATTTGGTTTTAAATACATTTTGTGGAGGCATGTGGTTGAAAAGTTACAAAATAATTTGATGTATTTTTTTTTTTTGACAAATGCTAAAATTAACAACAGCTGGTAGCACAAGCAGGGTTTTGCTCTTTAACCAGTCATATTTCTTTAAATAATTGTAGTTTACGCTCCTCAGCTTTGTATATCGAAGTTAGCAGTTTTTTGTAATTGTTAATAATCTGATCAGTAAAATAAGCAACTCTTGCTCAAAAACAGACTGGTGTGACAAACCTCTATAACATCCATGTTTAAACATTTAGATCTTTGCATGACACTGTTGGTTTTGGTGCCGTTTTTTCCAACTGAACATTTGTGTTACTACGTGAAGGATCAGTGCGTCTCGCCAGTCCAAACGGTCACTCAGTTCCCAGCAGCCTCGGGACGCACGAATGTCTTGCCTAATAAAACTGCAGCGATGGGGTCCAGTCTGGCTAGACATCAGCCCGACTCTTAGGAAGACGTTTTTCTTTTTTCCTTTATCTATAAGAATGATGTCAGCAGCTGATGAGGCACTACTGACAAGATCACTTCAAATTTGACTGAACCGACATTTATGTTCGATGGTCCCCACATTGTTTTCTTTCAATTTGAATATTGGTTTCAACTCCAATATATAAGCTTTACAGCGACCACATCAGATCAGTTCTCCTCTGGTTTTCTTAATATTTATTGTCTTTTTGGTGGCTGATATTTCTCCTAATCTTTGTCTCCTGTTTCTTTGACACCCATCAGGCTGCAGTCTGTCATGGGCACGAACAGATGATTTTTTTAGTACCTTAAGCACAAAAACTTCTATTTAGCTCCAAATGTGTTATTTTTTAACTAGTTATCAGGGTCTTTATAAAAGTAATAAAAGCATACACTTCAAAAAATATTTTGTAGTGGATGTATGTTACCAAAGACTAAATTCCTACACAAAGAGGCTAGTAATTAGGGATGCACAATATTGTTGGCATGGTAACGGCTGATATTGGCGATAAAGTTAAATATTGGACATCGGCCATTCCATCAAAACAACTCACAGATACAAAAGGCGCTGTTTTAAGTTAATTTTTAATTGAAACTGTCAAGTGCATCTATTAATGTGCTACGACTTATGCACTTTTCACTTGCCGCTTGTGAACAAATTGAATTTAGATTTGTGAAGATTCACAAATTTACACTGTTCGAGTGTTGTCATTGTGTTGGAGAGAGTAAATGTCATGAATAAATTTAACATTAAACATAATCCAAGTTGAAGTGTTGCATCATTTTCAGCCCCCTTTTTGGCATCTGCATTTGGTAGAAGGGCCAAACTGACAAAGATCATGCAGAATAATGTAGTATTTTAATTCCACAGCAGAGAAAGCTGTGTAGTCTCTGTAAGTAGGTCTAGGGGAAAAAAATATTGGTACTAGTATCGGTTATAGGCCAAATAAATTTTAACATATCGGCCAAAAATCTAATATCGTGCACCCCTACTAGTAATGGCATTACATTTAACGCAATGTTTTTGTTGAACCCTGTCAGTCTGCTACATATTTGTTAACCAGTTTCAAAAATAAATTATATATTTTTCACTTAAATAACCTATTTAAATAATTTTTTCCAGTTCAAATGAAATATGCAATTAACATAAAAAAAAAATAAAAAAAAACAAAAACAAATAGGATGACAAAAATTAAATATAGCCACTGGAGGTCACCTTACATTTGACCTTTTATTAATTCTGTTGGTTGAATATGAGCCCAGTGCTTCTGAGCATGAGTACCTAAGTGGGATTTGAGGTGTGTGCGCTGCAGAAACGCTCTCCCACAGATGTCACACCTGTGCGGTCTCTCTCCCGTGTGGCTTCTGATGTGCTTCTTCAGATGTCCGCTGTGAGTGAAGCTCTTGCAGCAAAAAGGGCAGCAGAACGGCTTCTCGCCCGTGTGAATCCTCATGTGTATCTTCAGATCGCCTTTGCGGCTGCACTCCTTCCCGCACAGATGGCAGCGATGCAGCTTCAGCCCCGCGTGGCTGGCCATGTGCTCCGTCAAAGAGGTCGCGTTCTTGCACTGTTTGCCACACATGACGCAAACCTTAGAGTTCTTGTGGGATTTAAGGTGCAAATCACGACTTTCCGAGGACTCTGCAATTTTTCCACACACTGGACACATGAGGCCGACGTCTCTCGAATGATTATGAAAAGCGTGATTTATCAAGAGGTGACTGGAGGAAAACTTTTCAGCACATAAATGGCATTGATAGTCAGCTCCAGTTAAGTTAAAGTGAGATGAATCAGCGGGTTCTCTGGAGACAATAAAAGACACTTGACTTTGTTCTGTTTGTTGTGATGGAACTCCTGCAGCAGCTTCATATTGTGAGGGTAGAGTTGCAGCAGGTGATGGGCTGAACAGTCTGCGTTTTACTTCCTGCACCTCCTGAAGCGCAGCTTCTGGTTCACAGTTTTGTGTCTGAGGTTGGACAGGTGGTTTGTCCTCTTCATTTTCCTCCCAGATGGAAGACTGGAGTGTCACATCAGTGTCCTGTCCTGTCTGTTCCTCCTCCTGTTGATCTGAGCTCCAGAGCTCATGCTGTTCCTGTTTAATGATCATAAGCTTCGGTTCGCTCTGCTCATTGCTGCGGAGGGTTGATTCCTTCTCACAAGGAGCTTCACCTTTACAGGAGGATGACTGGCAAGTGTCTGAAAGAAATAAAATACACACATCACTCTTAAACTTGCTAAATGATTTACATTTAAAACAGTCATAGCTATAAAAACAGGAAAAATAATCTTAAAATACTTGAATACCTACTTTTATTACTGAATAATCTGATCATTTTCAGTCGAATTTTATTATTTCTTGCCCACCGCCAAAAGATTTTACAGAAACGTCCCTGTATGGTAGTAGCTGATGTCCATAACATACGCCGAGTTAACAGACTGACCAGGACCTTTGTTTAAATTTTGCTGTTACCTATTTGAAGTTGAATCAGTCTGTTAACAAGCTCTCTTAAAGAACACTAAACTGATTTTAATGAAACTTCCAGGAATTTACCACTGGATGAACTGGATGATAATATACGGAGCCAGCCCAATTCAAGATGGCCGCCTGAGCCAACACACCTTGGAATACACAAAAATGGCCACAGTGTTACACATGTGCTATATTTTGGTGAAGCTGTGAGGCAGTAACACATACTCTAAAAGCAACTCTTTGGCTAAAACATCAGCGTTTACTGCTGCTGTCAACTCAGTTTGTTAGCAAAATATCTCAGAATCAGAATATCTTTATTGTCACTATACCAGGTATAACAAAATTAAGATGCCCCACTTTGCGGTGCTACAGACAAAACAAAAATTTGATGAAACTAAATAAAAATGTTAAAATGACAAGAGACATAATAAAAGAAAACTGTTAAACCCAGCAGACCTTATGTCAGTAAACAGTTAGATTGCACAACAGCTCCGAAGCAAAAATTGCACATTGCCCTTGTATCAGTGAAAAGTAAAATAGTGAATAGTAAAATATTAGAATTCTATTTGAATTAAATTGTTCTAGAATTGCGCCGCTCAAGGTGGCTGCATGTTGGAGCAGCTCTGTTACTTTCATTCTGAGATTTTGCTTTTGGAAACTTTAATTCCTCTTTTTCTGGATGTAAATCACATTTTTTTGGATGGTTGTTTCCTCTGGTATCAGATGCTGTGCAGCTGGAAGGATTTTTACTGAAACTTTTTTCGTTTTGGACATTTGTTATGATGCGTAACCATGGCAACAAGGCAGTTTTCTACAACCAGCAGCTGATTAACATCTCAAAAGCTCAAATATCTCAGCTACAGCCCCAAATCTCAAGTGAGTTGAAAAGGATGTTCTGTGGACGCATTCTCATCTACCTGCCAGCTGTGCTTGAGTGCCTGACCATGGAGATCCTGGAACTAGCAGGAAACATGGTTCATGACAGTGGAAGGACAGGATCGTCCCTCGGCACCTACAGTTGGCTGTCCACAGTGACGAGGAGCTCGGCAGACTGCTGGGAGGAGTGGCCATCGCTCTGGGAGGAGTTCTGCCCGGCATTCAGGCGGTCCTACAGCCCGGGGGAACCGAGAGGCCAGCCAAGTCTGGGTGGACGGATCGGACGGCATCTGCAGTCAGTTTCTTAGGATTCACTGTGGAATGGACCTTTACAAGAGATCCTTCCTGTCTACAGCCATCAGTATCTATAACATCTCTTAATGAAATGAGGACAACGAGTTACTACAACAAATAATTTCCCTCTGGGATTAATAAAGTATTTTTGAATTGAATTTGAATTGAATTACACAGCCCCGTAATCTATTTAAAATGGGTATAAAAACAGAGGTTATAATAGGCTATTTAGTGCTCGAACTGCCGTCGGGTAAAAGCTATTTCTGAGCCGGTTGGTCCTTGTTTTAATAGTTCTGTACCGTCTGCCTGAAGGTAACAGTTCAAAGAGATGGTGACCGGGGTGGGAATCGTCCATAACATTTTTGTGAGCTCTCTGAAGATGAGAGCTGTGTAGGTCCTCCAGTGTGGGTAGAGAGCACCCAAAGATTTTTTTCTGCCAACCTCACAATCCTCTGTAGTTCTTGTGTGCTGCAGTGCAGCTGGAGAACCACACACAGAGTCTGTGAGGATGCTCTCTATGGTGGAACGGTAGGAGGACACCAGCAGCCTCTGATTAATGTTTTTCCTGAGAATCCTCAGAAGTAAAGTCTCTGCTGTGCCTTTTTTTAAAAGGTCCTTGATGTTCACACCCCAGGTTAGGTCCTCCTCGATATGAATACTCAGGAAGCAAAAGTCTGTGACTCTTTTCACACAGTTCCCATTGATAGTTATGGGTTGAATGTCCTTTCTCACCTTTCTAACATCAATGACTAGCTTCTTTGTCTTTGACGTATTCAGACGTAGATTGTTGACTTTGCACCACATTGACAGCCGTTCCACCTCGTCCCGGTAGGCTGTCTCGTCGTCTCCGGAGATGAGACCCAGAATGGTAGTATCATCCGCAAATTTTACTATGGTGTTACTAGTGTGAGCCGTGGTGCAGTCATGGGTGTAGAGCAGGGGACTCAGCACACAGCCCTGAGGAGAGCATGTGCTGAGGCTAATGGGTGAAGAGGTGTGAGGTCCTACTCTAAACTTTTGTCTGAAACTCAGAAAGTAGTCATTGCATCTACAACTGATTAACTTTTGGGGGTCAATCCTACTTAAAATGACAGCCACACTTAATGGATTAACAATCCATGTGCACATAAACATTCAAACTTAATGTACATGTGGAAACTGAATTACACATTTATATACAAAATTAACATATATGCCTTAACAGGTTTGCAACAAATATAAATTATTTAACATTTTAATGTGTTACAAACAGCTAATAACCTAAAATTTAAATACTTGTGTTCACTCTGAAAGTAACAGCAGTCAACAGAGGTACTTGAACTCATCATTCAGCGAACTGCGGTAAAGAGATACCTGTCAGATAGAAACTACAAAGCTTTGGTTTTATTATTCCGGTGCATTTTGTCATTGACAGGTGGATAAAGTTACGGAAAAGCAGCAGAAAACACACCTGTCCTCTGATTTTCCAGCTCCAGCAGCACACCTTTGAGCCGCTCGACTTCTTGCCTCGAGCTGGACGCTTCTTCTTTGTATCTTGCTACTGTTTGTTCGAAAACCTGAAATATTTCCTCGAGTACAGTCGTCAGTCGATCGTTTACAAAGGCCCTAAAAAGCAACGGAGACATTTTAAACCGAGCTGCTACGAATAAACACCCAGAAAATATGTTCAACAAAGAAGCTAGGAGCTTCTTCTTCGTTGAGGTTTTACGACAGTTTACGTCTAAAAACGGCGCTTTGCCGCCACCTGCTGGACAAAATGAAAAAAAATTCCCACCAGCAAGAGTTTCGATAATGTTGGGAGTATTACAGTACTGTATTCTAAAAATCTAAATAAAATTTACATTTTTAAATAAACACACTGAATAAACCACGCATTTTAAAAACAAAAATATACAATAATGTTTAAAAACAAACAAATACAATAAGTAATGCATCTTGTTACAATTAAAATTACATTGTGCAACTCAACAGTTTTAGTTTAGTTTTTTCACACACACACACACACACACACACACACACACACACACACACACA
>NC_056498.1:59390293-59423717 GCF_014905685.2 Nematolebias whitei | reverse complement strand
ATATATATATAGTTTGTTTGTTTAAAAAGGCATAAGTAGAAAACTATGTAATGTAATTGCTGCATTTGCTTGATTTGAAAGAAAATAAGCATGAGGAATAAATAAATAAATAAATAAATAAATAAGGGACTTGTGAGGAATGTGAGCAGGAAATAAGATAACAATTCTCACACTCCAGTTTCCTTTCATCTGATGCATTCGGTGGGAAAGAACAACCACAGAATCCCTGGAGTCCAGAACCGATTGAGACACATTTGCCTGAAAATTTTCCTTCAACAGGTCACAGTGGAAATGGAACGTTGGTTTGTTAACACAAGGCTGAGGCGTGACCCACTGTCCCACTGTTCCCACAGTTTCCTCTCGTCCCCGCCAGCTGACCATCTGTCCCACACTGTGCTGAAAGGAACCAAAGGACAGTCGTGATGTGAGCCATATCGACGCTGCAGATCTCCAGATGGATCATCTGAAATGTTGACAAAGTGATTTGTTGTGGTTTTAGTTAGAAAGTCCTACTTCTGCATCCATATTACTGTTTTTCTTTTACAATTTAGGCTTTTGTTGGATGTTACTGGGACACTGTGTACACAATTTTGTTCCACCACATGTACCACATGCGATGCGAATGATAATAAAGAAACTTGACCTTGAAACAATCTAATAATTGTTGGTGACATTTTGAACATTTCACAGGCTTTCAATTTTGTGCGTAACACAAATAATTGCCTGAGGTAGTAGGAAAAGGTTAAGTCATAATTAAAAAATACATACATTTTCTCTTAACACACACCGTCAGCTATGATTAAAAAAACAACTCAAATTACCTATAACAAAAGTACGACGGAGCTTTAGGGCCACGCTAAAAATAAATAAATAAATTAATTAATTATATAGCCAAATGTGATTCTACGGCTTTATTCTCGTAATTTTATGTTTTTTTTGTTTTTTTTCTTCGTGTGCAATGTAATTTTATTTATTATTTTTTTAGAGTGGCCTTAAAGCTCCATCGTACAAAAGAGAGCTCTGCTGGTTGACAAATATAAAGATTTTTCTATCTGTGTCTCTTGATCATTTGCGTAGTAATGATGGAGCATGAAAAACAAAAGCCAAAAGAAGAAGTCTAGCAAAGTTGTCAGGTCCTCTGGACAGTTTATTTTTGTTGAAAAATTTCATCTTTCATCCAAAAGACTTCATCAGTCCGAGGAGTCACAACAAACTCAGTTTTATAAATAGCACATTCTCATAGTGGATCGGCCTGTGCTAAGATGGTTTCTGTAGTCCACCTTCTCCCCCGTCAACTCGTTTGAGGCAATCATAGCCAAAGTGGTTCAAAATATCCTGATTCATGCTCAGTAATCCATCCATCCATTATCGTTTCCCGCTTCTTCCTTTTCATGTCACCGACTTGCAGGGGTCACTGGTGACCACATCCAGCTATCACTGACGTGGAGGACACCCTGGACAGGTCTCCAGTCCATCACAGGGACACATAGAGACAAACAAGACAAACAACTATTCACACTCTCACTCACATCTACGGCCAATTTAGAGTTACCAATCAGTCTAACGTGCACGTTTTTGGTGGGAGGAAACCGGAGTACCTGGAGAAAACCCACACATGCACAGAGAGAACATGCAAACTCCACCCAGGTAGAAAAAAACAACAAAGTTAAGTCAGGACCTCTGGACGGTTTCTTTTTGTTGAAACGTTTCGTCTTTCATCCAAAAACCGAGGAGACACAACAAACTCAATTTTATAAATAGCACCTTCACATAGTGAGTCAACCAGTCTGATGGTGCTCAGGTGGTTTCTGTTGTGTGGGTGGTAAAGAAACAGTCCAGAGGACCTGACTTAACTTTGTTAGATTTTTCTACCTGGATTATTGATCATGAATCAGGATATTTTGATCCACTTTGGCTATGATTGCCTCAGATGAGTTGGCGGGGGAGAGGGCGGACTACAGAAACCACCTAAACACCATCAAACTGGTTGACCCACTATGAGAAGGTGCTATATAAGACTGGGTTTGCTGTGGCTCCTCGGACTGATGAAGTCTTTTGGATGAAAGACGAAACGTTTCAACAAAAAGAAACTGTCCAGAAGACCTGAATTAACTTTGCTAGATTTTTCTACCTGGATTATTGAGCAGGAAGCATAAGACAAAGAAGAAGGAGATTTTTGATTTTTAACAAAACTTTATTTACACAATCACAACAGTGTTGAAAAAAATGTGATCAGGACAAGCTTAAAATAAAATATTTACATGAGGAGCTTGTTGTATTGTAGTTCTCCCTGATCAGAAATGGTGCATAAAACCTTAAATCCCCACCGTTTCTCAAAATTCTCCAGGTGTCCAGTGTCTCTGTGAAAGCAAAACTCCAACACCAGTCTGGCCTTGACGTTGCACCGCCACAGAGCAACAGCATCAAGTTTAGGTCCAGCCTGCAGTCTGTCCCTGCGAGACAAGTAAACAGCCATTTTTTGCTTCGGCCACTAAAAAGTTTAAAGTTTGGAATTTAAACAGTGGCTTTGCTGTAATGTACTTCATTAATAAAAACAGATTAGGTGAAAACTGTGTCAAAAAGGCAAAGGAGCCTCGTCATTAGATTAAACAGAGCCGTCGGCCGTGCACAATCTGTAAAAACATGAAAAACGCTCTTAGACAAACTTCAAAAAGGACACTCGTTTAAAACCTCAGGATTGAAGAAGAAGAAGTTCAAGTTTTGCTACTCAGCACTTTAGCTATATACTTTATGCTGCCGAGAAATACTTTCACACTGCATGGTAACTTTCAGATTAGGGCCTAAAACCTATACTATTTCTATAAAATGTGAAATTAGCTCCACAGAATACAGCCTGTATGACCTCATACAAATGCTTTTATCTCGTGTTTTGGTCCGTAATTATACAATTAAATAGTTATTTATCAGTAAAAATTCTGATTAGAGTGTTGTTTTTCTGCATCAATTATTTTTTTAAGTACTGCTTCAAATGTTGGGGTCACGCTGTCCTTGTATTACAGTACTTTTCGTGTTATTTCCATCACTCCTCCCTGTACATGAACACACCTCCAGAAAAGTAGGAGCGTCCCCTGAGATTGTAGAATCAATGAAGATGAATCACTGGAACTCGGATTTGAAGAATCTACGGCAGATTAGGGTTTCTACTTAAAATAAAACTCATTGTGAGCTATTTGACTTGATAAGACACAGTCTCATAATTTTTTTTACATTAAAAATAATTCATAGTAGTCTATTTTTAAACTTGAGAGTTCAGGCAGTGTGTCGCGCATGAGCAGAGCGATACATCGTAGCGTCTGCCAATTACGCGGAGTGATCCTCTTCGCTTATCTGTTCGATCTTTGGCGAGCAGGCAGCGCAACACGGTCTAGTCAGCCGCCGGGAAGCCAACAGAAATGTCTGAAGGTGGGAGCCAGGAAGCCGCTGGGGCCTCGAACGGCAGCGGCAGCCCGACGAAACGGACACCCAGACCAGCCGTTGGCAACAAAGTGACTGTGGTGCTCGGGGCTCAGTGGGGCGATGAGGGGAAAGGGAAAGTTGTGGACCTGCTGGCACAAGATGCGGACATGGTGTGCCGATGTCAGGTACGTGAACCTCGGACGAAGCGTCAGTTGACAGGTCCACAGGTAACTGTTGGTCGGTGTCGGGTTGCGTTCATGCTACATCTGGAAAAAAAAAAATAACATGTTCCCAGTGGTAGCTTCTCCCGTTTGGTGCACGCTCCACAACAAAGTGATGGCACATTTATACCTGACTTTACATCAGGTCAGGTGTGACTACACTGACCACCCCGAGTGTCAAGCGAAGGTATTAATATTTTTTCCTACTTTAAAGGTAATGCTTGAACGCAGCACTGTTTTCCACAAGCTAACGACTACCTGTTAGCAAACAAATATCTGATACTCTGTTCTACTAAAGTCACCTTGAATTCTTGCTAGTTGCTGCTTAGCTTTTTAAATTATGTGAACACATAGCGAGAGGGAACAGGTGCATCATCTTTAAAGCCCAAGTCTTCCTTATTATTCCTCAACACATTCTGCTGTAGCAATTACAGTCTAAATTACTTTATCTACAGGATTACATATACCATATACAAGTTGTTTCATATAGTTTTAAAACTCTGTGTACTGTTTAGACATATTTAAAATAAACTGATTAAAAAAATATATTGGTGCATAGGTTTTCCAGCTGTTAATTAGTTTTGACTGGCATAAATTAATTATTAGGATTACTAAAATTGTTACTACTACAATCGTTTTATGTTGAAAGATAATGGAGTAGATGCCATTTTGGTTCAAACCATGTTCTGTCTGAGGTGATATCCATGTAGAGCTTGTGTTAGGTGTTGTTAATGACCCTCAGCTACTACCACACCAAAGTTTAGCTCGGTGTCTGTACAGTTCACTGAAGGCTTAGGTCAGCTTGCTGTGGTGGCCATGTTGAATTGGGTTGACTCCATAAGTTAATGAGTTGTAGATGTTCATCCAATAAGTTCATTGAAATCTTCCAACAGGTTTATGAAATATTTTGCTAGCAAACAAACAGAGTTGACTTTCACAGTTGTTGCCAAGGATCCTATATTAGCATTAGCAATGATAAAACTGTGATTGGGGAAAACCCTTTCATCTAATTGTTTGCATTGGACAAACGTTCATAATTTCTTATCAGATCTTTATTGTTAGAAATCCTGCTTGTTTGAACTAATGTACTTTGATTAAAAAGACTGTTTGACTTGGAAGTTTGCACAAACTTATTAAAACCATCCACCCCCAGTCAGCTATGACAGATCCACATGCGTTTCCAAGTCACGCACACTTTGACACATAAAAAGCACATTTCTTGTAAGTAATTCTAATAATAATTGAGCATAGGTTTTTGTAGTTTTAATCTATTATAACCATTGGAACCTCCTTAAGAAAGAAGTAAAAAAAAAATTGCTTTATATTTTTATCTTTTAAGCGCAGCATC
Source organism: Nematolebias whitei (assembly GCF_014905685.2). Lineage (NCBI taxonomy): Eukaryota > Metazoa > Chordata > Actinopteri > Cyprinodontiformes > Rivulidae > Nematolebias > Nematolebias whitei. The sequence continues at coordinate 59,418,731 of NC_056498.1, read as the reverse complement.
AAATGTTCAAAGTGTCTTCTGGTTGGATAGAAAGGGTCTAAATGAGCCTGTGCCGTGTCAGCTTTGTAGCACATTATGATGAAAGAAAACAGACTTGTTGCAGCCAGTCATGTTGCCCCTCTAAATCTGATCATACTAAACAAATATCAAAAATTTCCACCAGAGTCAATTAGTCAGAAGTCACAGGAAAGTGTAAAAAAACACCTTATATGTACATAAGCACAGACTCAATCTGTCCTGATATTATGCAGGCTGCACTGGCACATATTTATTCTTGCACACTACACATACCATTTTTAACCCATCCTATCTTTTTAGACAAACTAAGAGTGGCTGCAATGCAAACAAGAGTACAGGCATGAAATCTTAATGTATGGCGTCTCATTTTGAACAGAATCTGAGCGGGCGCTGTAGACTCGTTGAAGTATGTGGAAGGGTGTGTCTAGTTCAGATAGACTTTTGTCGTCTTCAAATAATTGTTTTTATCTCATATCTATTTATATACTGGTGACTTCTCCACTTAATATGCTGACTCGGGGGGGGTTGTCACAGTCTGCATCTTCTGTTTATTGTTATTTTTGTAAATCAGTGGATTTGAGACTGACAGGCATCTATATTTAATAGTTTTTTTAATTTTTATCTATTAGCTTGTATTTGTGTCTAAATGTCTCCCCTTTCGGCAATTACAAAAAATGTTTCTGTAATTGAGCCACTTCATTGCATCAGCTGCATGACCGGGATGTCAGCAGGGACTTCATGTAAATAGTTGTGAAGGGAAACTTGTTAAATGAAGCCATAAAGGTTGAGTTTGAAGTATTTTGCCTCCATATCTTGGTTGAGGTGTTTAGCATATTTGTCCAATGAGTCATGCCCGTTTCTGGGATTCAACTATTTTATTTGGTTAGAAACATTTGGTATCCATTTCTGACATTTTTCTTTTTTATGTTCTAAAAGATAAACGAGCAAAACTTTTTTTTCTTCATTTTAAGGTTTGTAGGATTTGTTTTGTAAAGAAAAACAGACTTGAAGTGAAGCTCGTCAGTTCATGAAAGTATTGATGTCATTTTTAACCAGTGCCAAAAGACAATGGCAGAGTGATAATTAGTTTACCTTTCTGTTTGTTTGTTACCAAAACAACAGATATTTGAACCACTGGAATAATTTTGTTTCATAAAACTTTTAGGAAATATTGATAAAATGTAGATCTGCAATTGATTAACTTTTGGAGTCAATCCAAGACAAAATGGCCACCATTAACTAACACAGAAATGACCATAACTCAGTTAATTGTACAAATACTGAGCTAAAATTTGATGTGGTAGTAGCTGAGAGTCCCTGTCCACGGATACTCTGAAAGCTATTGACCAGAACGGGTATAAATTTGTCTTTTTTTCAACGTAAGATGATCTTTGTTCCTGAAGAGTGATATGCATTCTTTCAAAGAGCGCTAGGCCTCTAATGTTAGTTTTCATACATTTAAGCCAAACACCATTAGCTGTTGTTTAAGGTTTGACTCAGGAATAACTGCAGTGTTCAGAGAGCGATGAGTTTCCTCTGTTGATAACAAGTTGACGTAACGGAGCTACTCCCGAGTATTGGAGCGTCTTTCTTTCTGCTGTCCTGCCAAGACGGCTCTATTTAAAACGGGAAGAAGGAAAATGAAAAACACACCCTGCACATGGTTCCCTCCATACTTCATCACATGAGTGTACAGTGTATGTTCAAGGGGGGTGGGTTCACTGATACTTGAGTGAGCGTAGCACATAGTGTTGATCTTTTTATAAAACTAGCTTTGCAAGCGGTTTTTCTCTGGGTTCCTTACAGACTGGGCCTCCAAGATCAGAGCAGGGAGGAGCAGAAGGAGCAAAACACACAAAACTGATCAGACATCTATCTAAACATTTCCTCTCCATGCATTTTCATACATGGGTCATGGGCAGCTGGTGTCTGTCACCAGCAGTCAACGTTGCAAGAGGTGGGGTACACCTTGGACAGGTCGCAAGTCCATCACAGGGACACATCGAGACAAATGAGACAAACACTCATTCACTCTCTCACTCAAACCGAAGGACGGTTTAGAGTTACCTGTTAACCTAACATGCATGTTTTTCATCTGTGGAAGAAAACCAGAGTACCTGGAGAGAACCCACGTGTACACGGAGAAAACACACGGTATCTGTGTCCACACAGAAAGCCCCAGGTCGGGAGATGATCCTAAGACCTTCTCGCTGAGCGGTGACAGCTCTAACCACTGCACCGCCGTGCCGCCCACTGATTGCTCGTGCATAGCATTCACTTCACCTACGCTACACACAGGTTTGATACGTAGGATTTTGTAGCTGCAGCGTAGAGATGTTTGCACATTCTTAACAAAAGAAAAGCCTGTGTGGGGAACAGGAACTGCTTCTCTGTTAGCCTTTTCATTGAACTTTTGGTAAACAAATCTTGTCTGCATATGGTTTTCTGTACATATCATATACTCAAGTCAAACCTGTCCAGGAGAAACATGTGCATGTGTGCACCCGCAAAACAAAAGTGTACCAGTATTTAGATTCTCTGATATTCGAGAAGTATTGCGTCACAAAAGACTAAACCACATATAAACCTAAAAAGCTAAATCAAAGCTAACCTTTAAAAACTTAATAAATGTTACTCTTTTAAAGTTTATTATCAAACGAGCAAATGGTTTCCAACATCAACGTTTTCAATGTTTTCTGAGTTTTTTTGTATATGTGTATGATTGTATGATCTATGATCAAATTAAACATTAAATATGCATCTACCACATCATTTGTAACAAATGAGTGAAATCAGCAGTCGTGTTTTGTTGCCAACAATCGTGAGTTGATTTACATTTAAACATTGACAAGTGAAGGAAGAAGAAGGAAGAAGCCACATGCATCATGAAGGACCCCACTCACCCAGCACACACACTTTTTGCCCCACTCCCCTCAGGCAGGAGGTTGAGGAACATTAAGAACTACTAGACTGAGGAACAGCTTCTAACCTGAGACTGTTAGACTCATGAATCTCTAACTAGGATAATCACTAAGGACAAAAAAAAAAAAATCACTGTAATGCCACTTTAATTGGTGATATCTGACTTATCTGTGCTGCTGATTATCCATGCTGCTGATCTCTTGCCTTTTACGCTGCTTTATTCATATCCGTCTGCTCACTACTGACTCATGTTTTGGGCTGATGTTTAATATACCGTTGTAGGGGAACACCACCTCAGAAACAGTTCATCTCAGCTCAAACAAACATCATTCATGTGATTTGTGTTTAAACTGTTTAAAATAAAATGCATCTATTCCCTTGGGAACAAACAGACTTTGCTTTACAGGTGTTCAACTCAGCACTAACTTAGTTGACACTAATGAAAGGGTAGTAAAAAACTGTCACTGTGTTAACTTCACTGCCAATATGAACTCATTTCCCATGAAACGGACAGATCGTTTAAATGAGTTTTGGTTCAACTGACCTTGAAGTGAAACATCTGCTGAGACTTTAACTTTTACCAAAAAAAAGGAGTATTACTCCCAGGATGGGTTTCCATGAAGAGAACACATTTTAAAGAACCCCTTTGTTTAATGGCATTTTCTTTTCAGGAGATGAACAGCGACACCTTTAGATAATCATATTTGTCTTATTTTTCCCTTTTAAAAAGAAGAGTGACTTTTTAAAGGCAGACAGAGAAAATGGACTTTAGATTTTATAAAACATAACAAAGAGTTAGGACCATCCCTCTTCCGAGAGGTGGACCAAAGTCAATCTGTAACACACAGACAGTTAAGTTTCCCTTCTTCTTCACCTTCACTTCTACTTATACACAACCCACTTCAACTAGTGAGATATCCTAGGAAGGAAGAGAACGGGAGAGAAGCGGCCTTTTCTGCAAACGTCTCAGGACAAGAAAACCTGACCAAACCAGAGCCATTGCACCACAGAGTGATAAATCCCAGCCGACTTCAGAGCCAGTGGCCGGACCTTCGTCCCTCCAACGGTGATAGGTGACTTTTGAGGAGACATCCCACCTCTGTCACTGGAGCATCTCAGGCCTTGCTGGTATCATTTTAAGCAGTTGTGGAACATTCTGACTGCTCATTCTGGTGAGAGAGACCCTTTAATGCCTTTCTGGTGATCATACATCACAATAATCTTGCTTTACACACACTACAGCTCATTTAGACACAATTTTAACTACTTCACAAACGGAACCAGTCCAAAAAATCTGCCTTTTTTAAAGTTTCACTGATTTGAATAATCAAGTAGACCTTTGATACAAAGCTATTTGTTATTCGTTTGTTTGTTATGCATAATCTTCATCAGATATATCACAGGTTATTATTTTTGTAATAAAATGCATAAAATCAACTAAATTTGTGATTATTTTGGCATATCTGTGTGTATTAACTGATTTGATGCCCTTTAAACACGAGAAAAGAATTCACGTTTCAGTTTACATTTAATTTGGGGTTAGAGACTGATTTTTCCTCTGAAAACAGGTGGTGCCCATACACACGAGTTTATTTGCATAATAAATGCATATCTTATGAACTTGGCTCATAACTGATAATTTACAATATATATCCAACCCCATATCCCTCCACACCATATTATTTTACATTATTAGTGTTTAGCGTGTATCTTAAATCCTTATATAATGTTTATTTTTATACTTAATTTTTTTGCTATTTTTTTGGTGCAACTAAAACTTGAGTATGCATTTTCATTCCACCTCATGTACCACATGATGCAAATGACAATAAAGAACCTTGAAGTACACTTTGAACAGTCTCTTCGTGCAACTGTTATTGCGTCAGTAAAATAATCACTGAATGAAAGCAGATAGAAGAACAATGCAGTCAAATGTGCCAGGTTAAGAGCAAAGTGTTAAGTGGTGACGAGCTGAGCGTTTTTTTTTTTTGTTTGTTTTTTATAAAAAAAATCTGAGTTTATTTTACTAACTTGTACATTAAAAATTAAAGTAAAAAACACAGAGTAATCTCATATTTTGACAGCTGTCATGCCTGTTGTTCAGAGACGGTGTGCTCAACACAACCTGTGACGAGTCTCACAATTAGCAGAAAACACATTGAGTGCCAGGGCTATTTAACTGCATTACTCATGGGACCACGGTTACTGAAAGCCAACAAGTCAGTGGCTGGATATATAGCAATGAAATTCAATTTAATTTACAATATATATAATCTAATTTTTTTATTTTTTTTTACTTATCAGCAGGTGAACTGATTTGTATAGACCTGTTATAGTTCAGCTATAAATTAAAACATGATCTAATGGAGATATTTATCATTTCAGTTTTTTTTATATTTTGATTTTAAAATCTAGCTTTACTTAAAATCAACTCATTGGCGCGTCGTACTGAGCTCACCTGTGACCTGCCATGAGCTGCCAGTTGAGCAGCTGAAGCTGAACAGTAGATTTCTGACCAGGAACATGCTCCCGTTATATTTTTACACCGATGATTCAGTGAGATGGGTTCATACAGTCTGAAGAAGACGTAAAGGTTTTTGTTGTGCTGATAAATGTTTCCGAAACTCTTAACTTGAGACAGTTTAACTTGTGTTGTTTCAAGTTACATATTGACATTAATAACAAGAAACGAGGTGTGAGGGGAACTTTAAAAGGGCGCTTGTATATCATGCGGGTAGGATCATGAAGGGTTGAACAGCACAACGTTTTTTTCCCGGCAATTCAAGTTTTTACTTTAGCTTTTAAATACGGTTTAATTTAGCAAATGGTTAAGAAAGGGTGTATAAATCCAGCAAGCACAGTAGTTTGTCTCATGACAGAATTTATAGATTTCCATCCATCCATCCATCCATTTTCTTTACCCGTTTATTCCATTTTGGGTCACGGGGGTCGCCGGTGCCCATGTCCAGCAATCACTGTGCGAGGGGCGGGGTACACCCTGGACGGGTCGCAAGTCCATCACAGGGCCACATAGAGACAAACGAGACAAAAAACATTCACTCTCCCACTCACACCTAGGGACAATTTAGACTTACCAATTAGCCTAACATGCATGTTTTTGGTCCGTGGGAGGAAACCGGAGTACCCGGAGAAAACCCACGCATGCACGGAGAGAACATGCAAACTCCACCCAGAAAGGCCCCCGGACCAGGATTTGAACCAGGGACCTGCTCGCTGAGAGGCAGCAGCTCTACCAGTTGCACCACCGTGCTGCCATTTATAGATTTCATATTCCTTTATTTTATTCTGAGTACTACAGGAAAGAATTAAACCTTTTCCTGTTTGGTAACTAATCTGTAGTTGGGTTGGTTTGTAAATTCAATTCAGTTTATTTATATAGTCCCAAGTCACAACAGAAGTCATTTCAGGACACTGTACAGAAACATTCATATACATTAAAAAGGCCAATTAGTGAAAGTTATTTATCTAAGGAAACCAGCAGATTGAGCTGAATCTTCACTTCGTCATATTCTTCCATCCTGAGCAAGCACAAAGGCAACTGTGGAAAGGAAAAACTCTTTTGAACAGGAAGAAACCTCCAGCAGAACCAGGCTCAGGATGAGCGGCCATCTGCTTCAATCAGCTGAGGTTTGAGAGGACACGAAGGAGAAACGGACACTGAATGGCAGGTTCAGGTGTACGTCCTATTGGAGGAAAGGCTAAAAGCACATGTTAAGGATAGAAATACTAACAGGTAGAGTAGAGCCAGTAAAAACGGCAGCAAAGTGAGGAAATATGGTCAATTTGTCCTCCAGCAATCTAAGCCTATAGCAGCATAACCAAGGGATAGATCAGGAAACCCAAGCTGAAAACTAAGTGGGTTTCACAAGAGAGGAGCCTGATAACCGCAAGCTCTGCCTCTCGTTCTACTTTTGGAAACTCTAGGAACCACATGTAAACCTGCAGTCTGAGTGCAAAGTGCTCGGTTAGGGAAATATGGAACAATAAGATCGAAAGTTAGTATGCAACTACGGTTCTATGAATCCCGGATGACCGCCAGAGCTTCTCTGTCACTCAGAATCCTTGCATTCCGCGAGAAGATTCTGTAGGAGCAGAGCTGCGGATGACGTTGAGCTATATAGCCTCTGATTGGTCATCCGTGTCACACCTGTGACTCCGTTGGTATTATTACTCGGAACAGCGCATGCGCGAAGGGAACATTCAGTGCTTTCAGCACCGCCCTCTGGCGGTCAGGAGGGATGAAATAGAACTGTAATATAAGATGGAGCTAGGTTGTTGAGAGCTTTGTAGGTTAGAGGTAAGATTTTGAATTATTTTCTGATTTCAGTTAATACAAATAAAATCAAAAACTTTTTTCAAGTTTTTATTCACCAAACTTTTTTTAAGAGCTCCCTAGAAGACAACAATAAATCAGTGATTTAATCTCATTGAATGATTATGCTTTTTAATAATTAAGATGTTTTCTTCTTCTTGAGATCAAAGCAGAAGGTAGTGTAGTTACTTAAAAGTCCGAATCGTTTGTGTTTTATTCTGATAGAGAATACTTTTTATACTAAATCTTACAGATGTTTATTTGCCTGCACATTATATCTGTTCTGTGTGTGGAATGTGACCTGAAATTGTTACGTCAGTAATTTAAAAACACAGATAAGTATAGCCATCAAGTGACAATATCAGGATGATGGGATCATGGGACTGTAGGAAAACTGGCTTTCTTTGGTTCTGTTGGGGAGGGTGGGACTTGTAAAAGGACCATCTTAAAAAGGAGTGGCATGTGTGCCCCCATCATGAGTTCCCCTCTGCCCCTCCAGGGTACTGCAGTGGCCAGGAATAACTTTAAGAGCACATGCTGGGTTTGATTTATATATGGAGTCGACAGAGCTGGGAGCACATCCTGGTCACAGAGCGGACTGTCGCTGACTCAGCAAACTATATTTTTGTCATTTTTTTTCCAAGTAACTTCTCCGTTTCTTTTTTGTTCACGTTACATTCTGTACTGTACGTAACTTCTGCTTGTGAGGATTTACGCAAAGCAGCTCGATTTGTGACGTCCCGTTCTAAGAGCTCAGTCTGTTCTCTCTTTAGGTTCCACTTTCTGCTCAAAACAAGGCTCCATGGTTGCAAACATTCAACATTCAGTACAGAAATTAGCCTCTTATCTCACCAGTCTTCAACCGTCACAGCCCAGTGAGAAACCACCTTAAAGCTCAACTCAACTACTCATTAAATTACTGTCTGCCAGGCAAACAGTCAGTGCTGTTCTGATTTTACAAGTGGTTTTGATATAGGTTGCTGTTAATACAGCTGTAAAACGACAACATTCCTCCATCTCCATTTCTTTTCTTTTGAAAATGACCCGAGTTTACTTGGAGGCACAACCGTGAGCTGGTGTTTGCAATTTTATGTAGCCACTGGGAGCAGCAGTCCTGACGGAACATGTTGGAATTTTTGGGTGTGAGGAATAAAAGACGATTCCAATAATAAACGTTGCATACCAGCAATCTGTATTGCTTGTTCTGCCTTGTAGGTTTAAGTGAGGCTTTATAAACTATACTAACACAGTGGCTGGATAACTACAGAATAAATGTTGCTTGTTACTACTTGCTAAACTATTCAACCTTTCTTCGTTCTCGTTAAAATTAAGCTCTGTTAGGCCTCTACGTTGCTGTTGCTTTTACTCATAATGTTGTTTTTTCTGCTGCAGGGCGGCAACAACGCTGGACACACAGTGGTGGTCGACTCAGTTGAGTATGACTTTCACCTCCTGCCCAGCGGCATCATCAACCCCAAAGTCACGGCCTTCATCGGTGCGTTAACACAAACACTCTTTTTATGCAGTGCACACACGTTTACTCACTCACAAGACTCTCCTGGGTTATTTTCTGTGTCCTGATCAAGAATACTTTTAGTCTTCATTGTTGCTGCTACAGAATCAGTTTTAAAGACCGCTGCGTTGCGTGTGATCAGTTTGACTCTGTTCCAGGCTGCAGCCCAGTCCACATCCATTCATCTGCACTAACTTCATTTGCTAATGGAGCTCTAACTCTTTCTTTAAGCCTCCCAAACACTCCCTGCATGCGCACTTTAACAGACAACAGTTGCTGCTTAATCACATCTTTGCTATTTTTGACTCATTTGTGGGTTCTAATGCTCAGGGAGGTTTGCAAATGGGGTTTTTCTAACGCAACAATCACTTAAATTAATGTTTCCATGTTTTACATTTGCCCCACCTATATGTATTTATGCGTTTTGTTCATGCTGCCAAAGCTTCACTCAGCTATTTTCTGTTTGACAAAGAGACTGCTTTGCTCCTTGTTGTGTTTTATAGAAAGGAATGGGGTTACTTTCAGTTCTGGCAATAGGCTTTGATATCATTATCACCTACACATACATTTAAAGCTTAAACATCTATTCTTTAATGCTATTTTTGTGTATACAGATATATGTTTAGCTCTGAATATATCTCAGTACAATCACTGCTATTATGTCTCAGTTTTCATAAAATGTGGTAAATTCAGGGTCCCCAGTTAATGAATCATTGATAATCCCCTCAATTTTTTCTTTTACTTCTATCCACAGGATGGCGTTTTCACTTATTTTGAAGTCAACATTTACCTGAATACACCTTCTCAAATTACACACTCTTTTTTTTTTTTTTTTTTTTTTTAAAGTCACAAATTAGCCATTAAACTAAATGCACTAAAAACGCACAATTAAATGTATCGCAGCTAGGTAAAAGCTACTACATAAATCAACAACAATTGAAACTTGATGAAAAACTATTTAAAGTGTATTTGTTTTAATTCAGGAAAATGTTCCATTCATTTGCACGGAGACAAGACAAAAATGTGCTACAGCCAGCCACTAGAGGGCGCTTGTCTTTTGAGGCTTCAACTTCCAGCTTCTGGTCTAGTCCTAATATATGTGAATGGGACAGATACTTTAAAATCAGTGATATTCCTTGAACTTTGTTTTCATATTTTATTATAATTTCCTATCTACCTACCTATTAAGATGGTAAACTATTTTCATGAGCTGATCCCTAAATTTACATCAGACATGGGTGGAGCTGGTCATGGCAGTGACATGAAGTTGGGACAAGATGCGTTTGTCTCAAACCCAGTAATTATATTGGCAACATCCCAGCCACAGTTTCTCTTTCTGAGTCAGTGTCTTCACTTCACCTGTAATGCTTTGAGCAGATGCATGAGTCAGGAACAACAGCTGTTTTTGGCAACACCATTAATCAGTAAAATGAATCAAACTCAAGTAAAATTATTATTGCAAACACGAAACGGTACAAATATTAGAGAATTACCTTTCTGTCTATATTACCTTACGCTGTACATTCTTTAGCGTCTTGTAAGCTACGTCTAAATTTCAAATAAACATTCAATAGACACTTGATATAGACTTTAAGTTTGTATATTTATTCAAAGTAATTACCTCACCTTTTCAATTCAATAAAGCTTGATTTAAAGCCAAGTAGTCAGATGTTGCATCACTCTTGAGAACAGGCATCAATCAGGCCACCTTCGCTGGATACCATTACCATAATTCCCAGACTATTGTACTGTTGAGCGCACCTGGTTATAAACCCACTAAATAAATAAAAAAATAATAATAATGTGCATATGTATACCACACTTTTCTATAAGTCGCAGGTGTCCATGTTGTCACATGAGATATTTACACAGAAAGATTTTTTAAAACTTTTAATTAATTTATTTTATTTTTCTGAACAGTGCCGGTAACATGTCTGTTTTAAAAAAAAAAAAATAATAAATAACTACAGTAGCCTACCAGGAAGTCTTTGATCGCTATCTTCACCCTCCTCCTGCGCACTGCGCGAGAGGAAGGAGGATGGAGGACCGCTTGTGCTGTCATTTTAAATGCACGATTCACACTTATTTCGAGTGGCTGCAAATACGTCATGTGAGAGACGTGTATTGGATTGCTATGTGAGCGCCCGGGTGTGACGAGGATAAATGCTTTGGCAGCATGAAGCTCGTTGGCCTGTCGCGGGGTTCAAAGAGTGTGAAAAGAGTAGTGGCTTATAGTCCAGAAATTACAATACTGTTTAGCAGCCTAATTATTAGGCTGGCATGTCTGTCTCAGTCACACCCTTTAGTTAAGATTTAATTTGAAATTAGACTTCAGGTAGCTAAAGATAAACAACTCTTTTCACAAGGGAAGTTCCAACAAGTGCTAGTAGGCTGTTTTATTAGTGACCGCTTTAAAAACCGTATATTAAATGTAGCCTTACTAAACAAACAAGGCAGATATTTGAGATATTAAAGAGTTTTAAAAATGTTTTGTTTTTTTTACTTGATGTCAGGACTTTACATAAACATCTGATTTGATTTGAAAGCTGAAAAATGATGCGGATGGTTTTACGTGAGTGAAGCTGTTGATTAAAAGACGAGACACTTTTTCAGTGGGGAAATCAAGACGTCACTACACCATGTGCGAAATCCCAGACAACTGTGAACAGCTGTTATTAAACTTGTTAACGCCTAAATAAAACTGTAACTATAATTCTGTTTTTATCAGAAACTAAACGTTTACACTCCATCTTTTTCCCTCAGGTAATGGTGTTGTGATCCATCTTCCAGGCCTGTTTGAAGAGGCAGAAAAGAACCAGCGCAAAGGAAATGGTGAGCATTTGTTTTTAGGCGAGAACAAAACGGGTTCTGTTTTAAACAGTGAAAATTCTCAAAGCGTACCTCTGTGTGCTTAGGTCTAAAAGACTGGGAGAAACGGCTGATCATCTCAGACAGAGCACATATAGGTAAGTCCTCTCAGGCCTGTACTCGGGTTTTAATCTGTGTGAAAGCTTGAGCGAACGCCTGAAGAAATGTGTGTGTTCTGGGATGGGTGAGCCCTGCTTTCTCTGAAGTGTGTGAGTGTGTGTGTCCCCTCTCTCCCTCCTCCGCAGTGTTCGACTTCCACCAAGCGGTTGATGGCGTTCAGGAACAGCAGAGGCAAGAGCAGGCGGGCAAGAAGTAAGAAACGTGTTGCTTCAAAAAAATGGTTGAAACGCACCCGCATCACGACACGCATGCATCACGATCACAATCAAGGACGGAAAAACTAAATCGTGCAGTTTTTGTTTGAAATAGATGTATTTTGAATCTTCTTCACATGTATATAATTTATTGCCCCATGCTCAACGGGACATAATTGTGTTTTTTTTGTTGTGTGATACTTGGTTTGTCTTGTGAGTTTTTGTAAAATCTTTGTAGTTTTCACATCATTGTAGGGGTTTAATGTTGATATCACAAAGCTCACAACTGTAAAATGCATATTAGATATTGTAGGTGGTTAAATGTTACATTGCAATGTTCTAATTTTTAGTCTTTACCTTAAAGCAGCTTTCTGACTTTACTTTTTTCTCATAGTTAAAGGTACTCGTTGCAATGTTTGACGTCTGGTCAAAAAATAAGCAAGGAACAAAAATCTTTTTTTTTGGACACGTGTCCTTAAAGTAAATATTTTTAATCACAATTTGTAGCTGGAGCACCACTTGCATGTGTGTACTTACGGAAACGTATGAAGTACCTGAAACTATGTCAACAATTATGTCGTCCACGGAAGAGCTGTTTAAGATTTGAGAAATCCGACAATTCTGATTTAATAGTATGTACTGTATTTACACTCAGGCTTGTTAAGTAAAGTATTCAGGTAACTTTTCAAACAATCTAAACTGAAATGGACTTTCAAATGTGGTGTATTTCACCCTTTTTTTCTAGATAATATATTCAATGTTTAACATGTAACTGACCATGGCCAGCCTGCTGTAGGTCAGTAATGTTACTCAAGCTTCTACTCGGTTCGAGTGCTGTGTTTACGTGGAGTGCGTACCCACATTTCAGAATTGCATTTAAATATATTTGGAAAATTGATGGAGTAAATTCTTTCAAACTGCACTATTTGGTCCAAGATGGCATGTTTGTTTTATTTTATATTTTGCATTGAGTATCTTTAACTAAATCTCTTTCTTAATCTCAAAATTTGATGTTTTCTTTACTGTGGTACGCAGATGCATATTTTTTGAAAAGTTAAATGTCTTGGCTGTTACAGAGATAATGGCAGTCATATTCTCCTACTGGAAACACAGCTTCACAAATGTCTGAAGTAATCTTTTGTAATTATAGTATTTTCTTGTTTTCAGCCAGGCACACACCCTCAATAAAAGCAGTTAGATTAGAAGACAGGAAACAAATACTGTATTTTCCGCCGTAGACGTTGCACCTTTATAAGTCACATCAGTCCAAATATGTCTAATAAAGTGGAAAAAACCATAAATATGTCGCTTCGCCATATACATTGCATCTATTATGCATCACCGCTGACACGCCGCGTTTGTTACGTGTCACCCGGAAATGTGGGCCGAACATGGAAATATTGGCCGGTGTTGTGTCAAAAATCAATTGGCTGCCAAATGGCGGCCACAGGAGCATGCACGGGAGGACTTTAACAAGAATTTAACAAGACTAACACTTAAAAACAATTATTTGTTGGCTAAAAATTATAATAAAGGTGTGTCTCAGTCTATAGAGAATGATTTACATAATGTCACACACACCCCTACCTACCTATCTATATATTTCTTTATTTATTTGTTTATTTATTATTGTAAAAATAAAAAAAACCACCAACTTTAGAATGTAATTGTGTGTAATAGATCCAACAATGTTCAGTCGGGTCATCTGGACATTTCCTTTTTTTTTTTTGTTGAGAAAAAAAAAAAAAGGAAATGTCCAGATGACCCGACTGAACATTGTTGGATTACTTTACCTGGATTATTGATCATGAACTTTGATGTGTGTAATAGAATTAAAAAGCAGAAAGTTTAGTGTTCTCCAGGAAATTAACTATTTTAGAGCGGCAAGTTGATTTTTTTTTTTGCTGTTTCTGAAATAACAACACAAAAAACTATTACCCGGTAATTAACTTATTACTATAGGCAAGGCAAACGTATCGTGATAACTAAGGTGGCAAAGTACTATATTCACTAACAAAGCAACATGAAGCAATATAAATTATATTATACATATTATATAAAGTAAACAAACATCTTTTATGAGGCACACGGAGAGCATGACTTGGCTTATTAGCTTTAACAGCACACTACATGCAACGTAACTTCTGCATGACTAAAACATACATTAACATGATGTTAACATCCAGTCTAAATGATATAACATCATTAGGCTCACCTTCTGTCATCTACACACAGCAGTAAACCAGGAAACCAACAACAGATGCTCAAATAAAAAAAGCTATATATGTATTGGGAGAGAAAAAGACTTTACTGCAGCAGCAGTGAACGTTACACAGAACGGTGCGTCAGAACATCCATGGTGCATTCAAAAACATAGGATTCATGAAATTAAGAAAGAAAACAAGCTACAGTCAAAGAGAACTTAGCTCAGCAAGCAAACTAACCACATAAACATTGTGTGCTTTCTAACAAGAATTGTATCAAAATCATAAAATTAAAATAAATCCAATTCAACTTAGGGGGCCCCCTAGTGGCCTGGAGGCCCTAAGCAGCTGCTTATGACGCTTATGCCTCCGGCCGACTCTGAATACCTGATCAAGAATTTTCCATATCTGTACCGATACCAATATCAGATCGGTGCATCTCTAGTGCCAACCCAGTTCAAGATGGCTGCCACAGCTAATAAACGTTGGCTAACAGTCCATTGTGTCACAAAAGTAAAAAACTAACCAGAAATCTACCTGCTTTTTGCAAGAACACATTTAACTCGGGCACTTTAAACCCACACGACGATTGGAGGCTGCACGTTTTAAACGGACTAAAAGTGAAACCACAGAGGATCTTTGTCTGTTTCTGCTCTGTAGTTTGCATGGTGGGTGAATAAATGTCGCTGTGCTGAGCCCTCTTTTTAACAGAAACAACTTATTGAATGTACCTGTTGACATGTTAAAAGAAAACGTGTATTTAGTTTAAATTTTTTGAATAAATCATTCTCTTGTCAGTTACAAAAACTGTTACTATAGTGTGAGATATTTTATGTCTGAGTGACTGATGTTGTGCGTTAGATTATTTTTGTCACATCTTCGCGTCACAGCTGATTCAGAGGTGCCATGATCAAAAGAAAACATTTTTAACTTAAATTAACACATACTGTTGTTTAGTATAAATTTTATCAATGTATTGTGGACGAGGAGTTAATTTCACAGAATGTGTGAAATACTTGTTTACTAAATGAACATTGTAAATATTGTTTTATCGTCTCCTCCTCCTCCCCCCCCCTCGGCCCTCCACAGCCTCGGGACAACAAAGAAGGGGATCGGTCCCGTTTACTCTGCCAAAGCAGCACGAAGTGGACTCAGGATCTGTGATTTGTTGGCTGACTTCAATCAGTTCTCAGAAAGGTCTGTTCCAGAAAAACTGTATTAAATAACTTTGCATTTTAATACACCTGCTTTGTTCTAAGCAACAAGTTACTAATTAAGAGTTACGTTTGGATATTTTTGCTTCAACTAGTGAACTTAGCTGCAGCTGCACATAGCTCATTTTTAGTTTTACTTACTGTTTAAAGAACACGAGTTCTTTTAGGGTTTGGATTTAATGGATGTGTTAGTAAATTATTTTATTGTTCCCTGTCACAGAGAGACGAGGGGGAATTGGAAATACCCTCTCTCTGTTCAGCTGTGAATGTTTTAAGCATAACTTTCAATTTGATGTAAAATTGCATCTAGGCGAAAGAAAGGTCCCTTTCAAAGACTGGGTTGCCATTTAAAAATCCAAGATGGCTGCCACCATAAACATCCATGCGTGTTGTGAGCATAACTTAAAAAATAAGTAAGGTACTGACTTCCTTTTCGGTGTCAATTTCAATTTATTTATGTAACACATAGAAACAGCAAGAGTTGACCAAAGTGCTTTACAATTTAGTCCAATTAAAATAAAAACAAAAAGGACAAGAAAATACTTGTCACTAAGGAAACACAGGAAGGTTAACAATAAAATACAACAACAATAAAATTCAGCTGTAACTGGCTCTCAAACTCTGCCTGGATCAAACACCAGGGAAAAAAGACGAGTCGAGCAAAGATTTAAAAGTCTCAACAGTTAACTGAGATCAGATAAACAATTCCACAGTTTTGGAGCAGCAACCGCAAAAGCCCAATCACCTCTGGATTTCAGTTTAGATCTGGGGAAATCTAAATTGGTAGACCAGAGTGATCCTATGGCAAGTACGTGTTAAGAAGATCACAAAAAGATGATAGGAGCAGAGCTTTTAAAACTTTAAAAACAAGCAGTAAACTCTTAAAATCTATCCAGATGTGGACAGAAAGTCAGCGGAGAGAAGCCAGGACCGAGGTTATACGTTCATGTTTTTTACTTCCTGTTTAAAGATGAGCTGCTGTGTTCTGGATGGTTTGTAAGATGTAAAGATGATTTATCTAAACCAACATACAGAGCATTACAATGGTCCAAATGAGAAGTAATAAAAGTGTGAATCACCTTTTCAAGTTCCCTGAAAGGGAGATATGACTTCACCTTAGCAATGCGTCTTAGTTGGAAGGAACTGGATTTCACAGCTGCATGTATCTGTTTGTCTAATTTAAAAGCACCATCAAAAATAACCCCCAGATTCCTGACAGTGGAGTGAAAGTTATATTTTCTAAAAGCAACGGCAGCATGTAAAGATTACAAAGAGGAGCCGCAGACAAAGAACATTCCCCTAAAATGAACAGAAAAACTCCTGTCAGTCAAGTAGGATTCAAACCTGGATAAATATGGTCCTTTGATACCAACCACCTCAAGATGTTCTGCTCCACTGCATCAAAGGCTGCAGAAAGGTCTAAAAGCTCTAAAACAGCAGAGCTTCCTGAATCATCCGTTCAACAAAAGGTAATTAAAACCTCTTAAAAGGGCTGTCTCAGTGCTCTGGCCTGATTTAAAACCTGACTGGAATTTTTCCACAAATGTTGTTGGCAGTTAAAAATCTCTTAAGTTGATTAAAAACAACTTTCTGTAAAAAAATTTGACAGAAAAGGCAGTTTAGAAATAGGTCTATACATTGGTGCTTGAACTTATGTCAAACCTTTAGAGTTTTCTATATGTCTGCGTAAATATGAACTAAAACATCAGATTTTCACTTTTTTTTCCAACTATCCACATTCTTAAACAAAGTGAAACTCCTACCCACTTGAATATCTTGCACCAAAAACATTAAGGTTTACGTGTATTCTCTCTATTCAGTTACTGTCCAGAAAAACACTCTGCTCAAAAACTACAAACATTCACTATACAAGTCCCTCAGCTATGGAGGACATCTGCATACTGCTCTTTACATGAAAAGCAATGAGAAAGTATGTTTAAGCCAAATAAAATGTAACGTCAGTCTTTGTAAATTACCGAATACACCGATGGTGTAACATTCCTCAAAAGATTGCATATCACCCATCACCTTTCATGACACAGTTTTAGATCATCTATTTTAGTCAAACCTTGAAAACAACTGTATTGGCTTTCTCGTGGAATTTTATGATATCACCCTCAGCACATGGTAAATGATTCTACTACCACATCAAATTTTAGCTTAAGAGCTATAACATTTAAAAACACCTTATTGTCAGCTTTCAGTTTTCAGCAGTGGAGGATAATAGACTAAATTTGGCTAAAGTCCTGTGTTAGTAATGCGTCTGCTGCTCCGAAATCTGCATATACTTCAAGACACTAACCAACCAGGAATCATTCATCATTTTGTAAAATCAATAAAAAACAAAACCTCAGGTTAGAAAGTCCCCTTTCTCAACATAAACTCCTGAGAGTCATGTTCTTACATCAGGTCCTCTGCTTCATCATTCTTTGTTCTGTTCAACTTGGAACTTTTTGTCCTTTCTGGGGGAACTTGTTTCTAGAGGGGTTTTTTTTATTATTATTTTAATTTATTTTTCTATTTGTTAATGTTGGTATAAATACAAATAGCTTGGGAGAAAATAAATATGCTCCCTAAATGTATGTGATTTATTTAAAACCAAACTGGTTTACAGAGCAGATGGGGGAAAGTTATAACCTCCTTTGTGTGTCTAGAATCATCCTTCACAGGTAGTGATGTACCAGAATTGGTTATGATAATTTTTATTTCCCTGCAGTATGATTAATAAAATGTTGTTGGGAAATGTGTCTTGAAAGGAAACGAACCAGAGCTGACCACTGCTGCTTGTTGTAGGTATAAAGTTCTGGCCCAGCAGTACAAGGATATGTATCCAACACTGGAGATTGACATAGAGGGAGAGCTGGTTAAGTTAAAGGTAATGAATAGCATTAATAAAGTCATTAAGTTATAATTGTAATTTTGTAAGTAACAGTAAATGTTTTTCTGATCTAGGACTATGTGGAGCGGCTTAAGCCCATGGTGAGGGACGGTGTGTACTACATGTATGAAGCTCTTCACGGACCTCAGAAGAAAGTCCTGGTTGAGGGAGCCAACGCAGCACTACTGGACATAGACTTTGGTCAGTAAACCTGCATGTGTAATTTAAATAATTACACCATAAAATTACCTGTAATGTTTTTGCTAATGCGCTATTTTTGCATACATCAATTGGTTCGTCAGCAGCAATCTGATGATTTGGTCCTGATAATCTTAAGATTATTCATTGCTTTTTATGAAAGCCTGCATGGAGCTCAGATTAGGAGCAACGGTAAGTTAAATTGTTTCTGATGTGCACATTCACCAGTTTAAAACCACTGGGTGTCACCTGACTGCATGAGCACAAAGGCACCCGGTGTCAGCAGTCTGTCAGTCACTTCAGCAGAATTACAGTAAAGCTTCAATCCAGAAATGTTCTCATGAGAACTGGACAGTAGTGCTTTTCCTTTCAAATTACATACCAGACCCATGTTGCTGTACGAGAACACACGTGCATTACTGTGAACAATGACCACAATTAAAACTGGTATCAAAACATTTGTTTTACAATCACTGTTCCAAAAAGAATGGGACAATGTGTAAAATGAAAAGAAAAACCCTGAATGCAATTTTTTTTTTCCAATTAAATCTTTATTTATACAGGTTAGTCTCACTGAGCCTCGAGGACTCATTTACAAGAGGTAAATAAAGTTTTAAACAAAGAGCACAGACGAGGTACAAACAACAGTAGACAATCATAAAAAAGCATATAAATTGAAAAGTAAATGGAAGAAATTATATTACAACAAAAAAAAGAAACAAAAAACAGCTACATTATAAAGTGATGTAAAATACTAAAAACAGGAACATGTCTGTTGTTTAAAATCCCATAGAGAACTCAAGGTCGAGAGCTTCAGAACTTTTTGCCGGGTGTTCCAGGAAACGGGAGCGGAATAGGAGAAGGCCCTTTTGCCTACTTCAGTCCTCACTGAGGGAACACTGCATGTAATAATGTCCTGAGAGTGCACGCTGTAGCTGCACTCACAAAATGACATGTAGGAGGAGATGAAGAAGGCAACAGACCAAAAAGTGAAAGTTAAAAGATGAAAATGTACCAGTGTGAGAGTCTGCGTGAAGTTGATGATGACCAATTGACCAGTGAATACAGGGTGCAGAGATTGACTGCAGACATGTTCCTGTTTTTAGTTTTCTACATACGCTTTAGAATCTAGCTGTTTTTTTGTTACTTTTCTTTTTTTAGCCATCCTATTTGTTAAAAAAAAAAAATTGTATGACTTTTTATAACTGTTTATTGTTGTCGCTGTTGTCCATTGTTGTCGTCATTCTTTGTTGAAATCAGGTCTCTCTTGTAAATGAGTCCTCGAGGCTCAATGGGATTTACCTGTCTAAATAAAGGTTGAATGAATTGGTACGGTAGTTACAGCCAGTTATGAATCTTAGTGCATCATGATAGACAGTGTCCAACATCTGCAAGGTGCTTTCAGGAGCATTCATGTAAATAATGTCACTGTAGTCAATGGACAGGAGGAAAGTAGCAGATACAAGGTGTTTCCTAGTGTTCAAAGTTAGACGGGATCTATTTCTGAAAAAGAAACCCAGTTTTACTTTCAGTTTCTTTACTAAGTTTTCGACATGAGGCTTAAAATATAGATATGAATCGACCAAGATATCCAAGTATTTGTAAGAATCGACAAACTCAATAGGAACACCATTAGAAGATAAAATAGAAGGAAGGACTGCTGGAACCGACTTCCTGTTGGAAAACAACATCCGTTAGTTTTGTCAGCATTTAGCACAAGTTTAAGATGGAACAAATCTGACTGGATGATGTCAAAAGCGGACTGTAAAAGCCGGAAAACCTTAGCAACTGTTCTAGCTCGACAATAAACAACTGTGTCATCAGCATAGAAATGTGCATAGAAATGTAAGGATGTGTCAGGAATGATCTGACCTACATTACTTATGTAGATTGTGAAGATGGTGGGTCCTAAGACTGAACCTTGTGGTACACCATTGTTAACAGATAGCTGGAAGAAGTACCATTATGTTGAACACATTGTCTCTGGTCTTAGAGATAAATAGATTCACAATGATTTGCAAATCTCACAACCTATATTTTATTCACAGTGGAACACAGTAAACGTATCAAATGTTAAAATTAATTTATTGTACCATTTTTTTGGGGGGGTGGGGAGGGGGTAATTCTGAATTTTATATTGGAGACCCATCTCCGAACAGTGAGGACAGGGCCATGTCATGTTCCCACTGTGAAGCCTCCCTCTGTCCGTAAACGTCTTGGAACAGAGGAGAGCAGCTGCTGGAGCTTTTAGAGAGGACTGTTGTCATGTTCTTGTCCGATGTTGGAGTCTTGCTGTTCAACTGCTTTGGGTCTTGCTAGATGTTGGGTTTTTTTTCATGGCTCACCAAATGTTTTCGGTTTTTTAGAGGTCTGGACTGCAGGCAGCTCAGTTCAGCACCTGGACTCTTCTCCTTTAAAGCTACGCTGTTGTAAATGCAGTATGTTCTTTAGAATGGTCTTGCTGATATATGCAAAGCCTTTCCTGAAAAATATTGTCAGAGGATTTTGGTCAGAAGTTATACGAGTTATGGATATATTATCACTAGTGTTCTTTCCCTTTAAACAAACAATCAAGTTGTCTGTCAAAACACTCTCTTATCCTGCCCGTGCACTGTATCTGTGAAGGTCAGGAGAGCCATGAAAGACTACAGCTGGCATCAAGGACACCCACTGAAACCTTGTCAAGCTGATAAGGATATAAAAAGCAAGCGAACAATGCAGCACGTTGCAGATTATTGTGATCAGGCTTCAGGTGTATACATTTAATGCATATCAATGTGAACTGTTATATCTGGCCTTGCAAGTAAAATTGTGCCAGAAATAAATCCACCTGCCGTGTGAGT
This sequence comes from Nematolebias whitei, assembly GCF_014905685.2. Lineage (NCBI taxonomy): Eukaryota > Metazoa > Chordata > Actinopteri > Cyprinodontiformes > Rivulidae > Nematolebias > Nematolebias whitei. Next base: position 59,397,426 of record NC_056498.1, on the reverse strand, counting down.
GTAGTTCATTTAAGTGAACATCATTTAAAGCGTTTTCCTCTAACAAATATATATTTCTTGCTTTCGAATAGTTTTCTGTATTTATGGTGCCTTTCCAGAAGTGTAAACTGTTCATTCTATGGGCATTAATGCACCCCCATACCGTCAGAGAGGCAGGCTTTTGAATTGTGCGCTCATAGCTTGCTCTTTAATATGGAAGAATGTGTAGTTTTTAAAAATGATTTCAAAACTTGGTTTGTCTGACCACTTGTTTTATTAAAATAAGCTGTAGTTAAGAGAAGATGGCAGGCTTTCTGGGTGGTGTTCTCATGTGGCTTCTCATTTGTAAGTTAGAGCTTTATTCTGTTGTTCCACTAGTTTTTGACACATTTTTCCAGAGACTGATAAACCTCTGCCCATATTTATATCTAAAATCATCATCCTCTCTAACATCGGTCTGTCTGTCTGTCTGTCTTATTCTATCTAGGATGGAAGTATGATAGATTTAGGTATGATAAATTAGAATAGATTTAGGTATGATAAATTAGAATAGATTTAGGTATGATAAATTAGAATAGATTTTGGTATGATAAATTTAGTAGATTTAGGACAGACGTGTATATACCATTAATAAAAGTTGATGTCACGTCAGCGACTCCATTACAATGTTACTGCTAGCACTTGAGTTGCTACAATGTCCATGCAAGTACTTGGGTTCAGCTTCATTTAAAATAAATTTGATTTTGTGAAAATTAAAATGTTCCTGTATGCTTTTGTGGTGGTGGGGGGGTGCGATGTCTCCAAAAAAAGTACTACATGTGTTTTGTATGCTCGTGAAAATGTTGAAAACTGTGACTCGCCCCTTGATATGAAGGCCTTTCAGGACTTTTGTCCTGTCTTTTTGAGATGTGAGGCTCCATAAAATTCAAAATTTCTTTATTTTTCCTACAAAAAATGGTACAATTTCTTCACTTGATCATTTGACATGTTTGCTGGGTTCCATTATGAATTAATTCATGAGATAAAATTATCGCATTCTGGTTTTGTTTGCACGTTACGCAATGTCCCAACTTTTTTGGATTGAGGTTGCATTTCTGTTGGGCACATTGTTTGTCTTTCTGAGTCACTGCACCTGACTGGAAAACATCTCAGTGGCAGCAAGTTTGTCAGATTTTAAGGTTTTAGGAACTTGAGAACATGTATGGAGCTGATGAACACCGCTGTTGCTGTAGATATCAGATCTGATTACAGGGAAACTGGACTTTAGACAAACGTCCTGCTTTGTTTTTAGATGCATATTAGTTTAGCCATTTCCTGATCTATGAACCCAAAGAATGACGGGTCTTCATGGCTGATTTCTATTACAGGGACATATCCATTTGTGACATCGTCCAACTGTACAGTGGGTGGGGTGTGCACTGGCCTCGGCATGCCTCCTCAGAACGTCGGAGAGGTTTATGGGGTCGTTAAAGCGTACACCACCAGAGTGGGCATCGGTGCCTTCCCCTCAGAGCAGTGCAACGTAAGAGGATACACGAATGCTTTAAACTGCGTTTGTTACAGAATAAAGAATGTTTAAAGAGACGAAAACTACCAAAATGTCTTATCTATTGATTTCTCCTGAAAATGTGTCATTTGTTGTCAAACATCCCCACCTAGTGGATATTTTTGTAAATCATCACCTTCATTCATTAAGCTTAATATACCCAACAACTCCAGACATGACTGAAACTAAAGTGAAGCTTTATCAACTGGGTATTTTTTTAGTTTAGATTTTTTTTTTATTATTCAGGAAAGTTGCAAGAAGTCTCCTGTTCTAGATGTTTGTTCCTTTCTTACTGTGATTAGGAGACTGGAGAGTTGCTTCAGACTCGAGGGAAGGAGGTTGGCGTGACCACAGGCAGGAAACGACGCTGTGGTTGGCTGGATCTGGTTCTCATCAAATATGCTCACATGATCAATGGCTTCACTGCGTACGTTCACTTCATCTGGTTCTTATTAATATTCTTGTGCATGCATCTTTTGCAGTTTGTTTTCTATTTGGGCAAGTCTTTGTGTTTTAAATAAGGTCAAGTTTTCAAAAATGTAGTTTTGTTGACTATTTAGATGGAAAGATCTAGTAAAAAGATAACTGTTAAGAATGTTCAAAAGGCATCAAACTGCAAAATATAATGGTTAGAGTAATTAAGTTTTAAGAAGGCAGTTAATATTAACAATTTTTTTTAAATCACCAACAATATTGATTTATTTGTTTCAAAGTGAACTCTATTTTCAGATTGGCTCTCACCAAACTTGACATACTCGATGTATTCTCCGAGATCAAAGTGGGTATAGCGTACAAAGTCGATGACGAAATTATACCTCATTTTCCAGGTGAGTCTGTAAAAGAATCAGGAATTTAAAATGTTTTTAGTGCTTTGATTTTTTTCCTCATCAGGTCTAGGTCAAAAATTAGACCAGATGTATTTCAGCGTTGTCAAACTGCATTTCCTGATCTACAACAGCTGCTTTGAATCTTTAAACACAGCTGTAGTTCCAAGCTGAAACATATTCATCTTTATTACGCAGTGCTGACCTACTGTGATTATTATTATTTTTTTTATATATATTATCTTCTGTTTAATTTGCGGCAGCCAATCAGGAGCTGTTGCAGCGTGTTGAGGTTGAGTACGAGACCCTGCCGGGTTGGAACAGCGACACGTCGGCTGCTAGGAGCTTCGAGGAGCTGCCTGACAAGGCTCAGAAATATGTTCACTTTATTGAAGAGCATGTGGGAGTGCCTGGTACGGTGACGCACAACGATTGATACATGAAAACTATACTTTTCTGTATCTAGAATCTGTGATTTTTTATAAATTTATTTTTTAGGTTTAAATGTAGCAAAAGTGTATAAATTCAAGTTTGCACTCAATTCTAGTATTTGAGGGTACGTTTCCATTTGTCCTGTTCAGGTCCAGCCAAAACATTTCCATCTGCTTTCCCTTAACTGTTTTAGCTTTAGCTTAACTCTTTAAGATTTTATGTATTAAACAAAAACACTGTTTTCTTGTCATTTCTTTTATGCACAGATATGCAGTAACGGGGTTTATTAATGAAAGGAGAAACTTTTCTCTCATGACTTTGAGTGTTTTTATATGAATAATTTACTAGTAGTTTTCTAATTAGAGCCCAGTGCAAGAACACAGATATTCGAGTTTAATAAAGTAAAATTTACTGTGCTGTATTTACAAAGTATATGTGATGTCACTAAACTCAAAAACATCATAATGTAGATGTTTGACACTGAGTCTCCTGTTGTGTGTAACATAGAGATAAAAGAAACCAGTCGATGTCCAAACCATTGTTTTACTTGTTCCACTTAAAATAAAATAAAAGTTATAAGATTAAACAATACTTCTTTTTTCCCCTTTAGTTAAATGGATCGGAGTGGGGAAGTCTCGAGAATCCATGATCCAGCTGTTCTAGACGGAGGAAGAAACACGAGGACCACGTACAGCAGTGAATCAAATGTACCTTTCACCCCCAGCTCCTCGCACACAACTGCCTTTCTCTGCTCTCGGCTGGAGACACGACCACCTCTGCTCTTCGTGTTTTACCATCGGACTGTCCCGTGGAACATACATCACACTTCATCACACTGACCACTGAGTTTGAAAGGTTTTCAGCATCCCCATTAAAATGTTTTCAACTTCGTAATAACAGCATCCATTTTAATTTGTCTGTTTAATGTTGTAAACATTTAATGCAGACAAACTGCGCAGCAGCTGCTTCAGATTTTAGAGGAAACGAGGGAACACTGATATATGATGTAGACTGTCTAAAAAAAAAAATGTCCCCCATGTTTGACTCAGACTTGGTTCGTGTGTTTTCATTCATTTCTGCTGTTTGAAATGATCTGTGCCAGTTCAGCACTTTATCTGCGTTATGTTTTATCTTCTGTCAGGTTTTCACAACATCCTGGTTCGGTAAAGGGATCCTTTCATTTTAAAATGCATCTTCTCATCTTTTTGATACCAGACTCGTGTCAACACTAACCTAAAAAAAAAGCCTTTTTTAATCTTGTATTAGTGTACGCTTCCACCGAATGCAGATAATGACAAGTTAACATGCATTGACCCATTACTGAGAAGTCTCAGTTCATTTAGCTGACATATTTCTACTTTTGTTTATTTTTATAGTCTTTGCACTTTTAGAATGAGGCTGTGTTAATGTGGGAGAAAGTGGTAACGTATGAACCGATAAATATAATTAGAAAGATTTGGCTGTCGCTGCCTTTGATTTGACAGATGTTTTGAGTTTGTACATTCTTAATTTTATAGTAATAAATTTAGCAGGTTATAACGGAGAGTTCTCCATTGTCCGTTGTTGAAGCAGTCACCCTGAGCTGTGGTGAGGTTGTTGGTGCATCTCGTGGCAGCCATCTTGAACCCAGTAGAGGTTACCCCAGGTGAAGGTCTGAAGGAAATGCTTCAAGCCTGGTTTGCTGGTAGGACTCCAGAGGTAGCTGAGGGCTAATGATGGGCTAAGTGGGCCGCAGCCCTGCATGTTGCAGAGGCTCAAGTGTGGGAGAAATTTGGTGAGGTCTACTCTTATTGACAAAATGTACATGATGTATTGTAAATGCTCTGTATAATAAATCTAAAAAGAGGTGGTGCACAAGGCTAAAATAATTATATGTAAATGTTTATACATCGCTGAAACTCATACCAGAAATTCATAGAAAAACTATAACTGGAAAACCCTAATGATGGCAGTGGTGTTAGTTCTTTTAAAGAAATGGTCACTTACTTTTTATGTATACGAATGTTTCTGTACAGTGCCCTGAGGTGACTTCTGTTGTAACTTGGGGCTATATAAATAAACAGAATTGAACTGAATTGAAATTTAGGATTTTTGTTTTGTTAAAAGCTAAAAAAAACAAAAAAAAAAACGCAAGGAGTTAGAAAGTAATTAATCATTGAAGCAAATATTGCATCATCACACCAGATTAAGTCGATTTCAATCAAAACGGAACTGCAGTCTGATAAAGAAACTTTTTAAAATTTAATCACATCTATGGGGTGCCGTTAAGTTACACAGTCAAAAATTAACAGCAATATTTTGGTTTATTTAGCCTTTAATAAGGAAAAAAGTATGTTTTATTTTTTTTTTCAAAGTCATATTTTCACCATGTTCAAAAATCAAATGCTTAACTTGCAAGTTAAATGTTTAGTTAGTAAACTAAATGTTTAGTTATAAAGTCAATATTTATTTTCAAAACTAAATATTTAATTTCCAAACTAAATAATTAATTTCTAATCTAAACATTTAATTCCTAAACTAAATATTTAATTTGCTAACTAAATATTTAGCTCTGACCTAAATATATATTTACAAACTAAACATTTAATTTCCAAAATATATATTTAATTTGTTACCTATACATTTACCTCCGTCCTAAATATTTAACTTGTTAGCTAAATATTTAACTTGTTAGCTAAATATTTAACTTGCAATTTATATATTTAGGTCAGACTAAATATTTAGCTTGTATGCAGATTCCTTGCCGAATAACGGAAGTTGACTTTCAAAATAAAGGCCAAACCCATGTGACTTAACATTCGGGCCGATCCGTGTCACCTGCAGACGCTTAGTAAATTTTATTTATGACTGATGTTCCAACCGGATAGACGGTTCATGTAAGTGCACTTTTCAATTCATCCCCAAAAGGGCTTCAAAACTGATAACTTGTTCTACTCACTAATTATAAATAATTTATCATATCTGCCATGATAAATCATTATTGATCATTTTTGTGTAGTCCTTAACATTAAGATGTGAGCAGGCAGTCTCACATATATGTAAATGTATTAGTAATAATATTATTATTACAGGTGAGCTGTGCAAATCGATGTATCAGACAAGTATAGGCCTTCGTGTCTCGGTCCCACTGAAGTAGCTCTCAGTCTCAAAAAGGTCGGTGACCCCTGGGTTTGAGCCTTGATGTGCCCTGGGTCGTTCCTAAACACCCTAAAGAATTTTATTTCATCTGAGGGTGACAAATGGTTACCCAGTTGTTTTAAAAAAATTAATAAACTTGCATGTAACAACAAAAATCAAACGTGTTCACGAGTGATGGTAGGCTGGAGCGAAAGATAGATCAGATCCTCAATAAGGAGGGCGTTGCTTCGGTTGGTTGTGGTGAAAAAAGTGCTGAGTCAAAAGGCAATTAAAGTGCCTGCTTTACCAGCCTGTCTACAGTCAAACTCTCACCTGTGGTCATGAGGTTTTGGATCATGAACTAAAGAACGAGATCCTGGATCCAAGCAGCTGAAACTAGTTTCCTTCGTTGGGTGGTTTGGTTCAGCCTTGGAGATTGGGTGAGGAGCTCCGTCATCCGGGGTGAGCTTGGAGTAGAGCCGTTGCTCCTCTGCATCGAAAGGAATCAGTTGAGGTGGTTGAGGTATCTGATTGGGATGATCTCTTTAGAGGTGTTTTGGGCAAGTCCCACTGGGGCGAGGCCCCGGAGTAAAGCCAGGACTTGTTGGAGGGATTGTGTATCTTCTCCTGGGAACACCTTGATGTCCCCAGGAGGAGCTGGAGAATGTTGTTGAGGAGAGGGATGGCAGGTTTTCTCTCCTGGACCTGTTGCCTCCGTGACCCAACTGTATTGTATTTATTTATTTATTTTAAATAAAAATTCATTCATTTATTCAACCTTTATTTAGACGGGTTAATCCCATTGAGCCTCGTGGACTCATTTACAAGAGAGACCTGATTTCTTAACAAAGAGTGATGACAACAGTGAGTAACAACGACAACAATAGATAATCACAAAAGAGGTATACAAAATTTATTTATTTATTTTAACAAATCAAAACAAAATGGCAACCAAAACTGACAGTCAAAAGGAAATGTAGCGAGAAGAAAAAAACGCTAGATGCTGTAAAAATGCTTTTCTGTAACTTGTCAAATAAAACTAAATGTTCCTGAGATGGACTTTACGTTTATTTGTGTAAAAACTGAAATATTTTAACGTACAGAAGCACAAACTACATGAGACATTAATTCAGAAGTTGGGTTACACAAAAGTCAAATAACTTTTACAATTCACATCAACTGTATTTAAAAAAAAAGGGTCAGAAATTACTTAAAAATTATGCTGTGTGCTTTAA
>NC_056498.1:59327823-59390193 GCF_014905685.2 Nematolebias whitei | reverse complement strand
GGGGGGGGTACTTTATTTATTGTAACCCAAACTATTAGATTCATAAACATCAGTTTTAAAATATGCTTGAAAATCAACTGTCATGTTCAACAATGACCACTAGAGGAAGGTATTTGACTGCAAATGTAAAATACTTTTTAATTTTTTTTTTTGTTGCATTCTTCGTCCTGATTGAGAAAATAGAAATGATTTTCATACTTGCTTTCACTTTAGAGTCAAACGAACCAGACGTGCAGCTAAAATAAACTAAAAAAAAAAAAAAATCCCACTTCCACTCTTTCACGCTTTGATTTCTCTCTTGTTGCCCTTGACCTCAGCCTCACCTGCAGCTCATTTCCATGTGTTGACCAAACTTCCTCTTCTCATTTGACTGCATCTGAATGAACCAACAACATTTAAACCTCAACATTAATGACCCAGAAGTGTCTGTCATGAGTGCACAATCGTTATCGGAGGTATCGCGTTTTTAAGCTGCCCCTCAAATGAAGTTTTGCTGGCGAATGGAGCAAACACTCGAAGAGGCACCTGGCACTCAGCCTGGCCTTCTGTATTGTGTGACTGTGTTAATGGGAGGCTGGGTGGTGTCACAGCAGAGCAGGGGGCACCTCTGTCCCAAGATTTGAGTGTGGGGTTACGCTACAACCAGCCTAAACTTCTGTCACCTCCCCCCATCTTGTTCAGTCCATTCAGTCCAAATGTAACCTCGGTACCCCGCCTCCAGCATCTTTACCCTCTCTCTCTCTCTACGCACCGCTCCTCCTCCTCTCCCCCTTTTTTGAATCCCACAGCGAGGCCTCTTTGTGCACTAGCTCTCACTGCGTTTGCTGCAAAGGAAAGCAGAGCCACAGGTTCTCCTACAGCTGGATGACTCATCTTACTCAGCTTGTTCCCAATGTTTAAACCAAAATCAAACCCCCCCTGGAATAAAGGAGGGAACGTGAGGGCGCACGTCACAACTGTAGTTCTCTGTCTGAGTTTGTGAACGCCTCGTCGTGAATGTCCAAAGAGCGACAATATTTTTGTGCCCTGAAATCTTGCCACAGTGTGTTGAAAATGTTAGCGTTTAAAAGCAGATTTTAGAGGCCATGCCGTCAGCAAACTGGACAGAAAAACACAAGTTGACACATCTGGAGTTAAAGTTCAGACTCATAGTTGATGTAAGAATCAACTCGTCTGACTCACCTGACAACATTTATGTTGTTTAGTTTAGCAGAGATGATATTTGTGGCTGAAGGTGGAAGTTTTCACATTCCAGGTGAGTTTCTCCACAGCTCATGTCTTTGTCCCTCTCTTGAGGTGTTTTGACCTCTGAGCAAAGGTCAACAGTTCACAGTATTTAGGTGGCATGTGTGTTTTTAGTCAGGTAGGGTTGCATTCTTAGGTTTAAAATGCTTTTCTCAAATTAGCGTCTACTGTTAGGAATGTGAAACTTTTAGTGGTTTAGACAACTCAACCTAAATCAAATTGCTGGCTTTTTTTTTTTTTTTATTGTGTGAAGCCTCATTCCACATTCACATTATAGTGATCCTGTTTCTCTATTGTTTCTTTTTTATATATATATATATATATGTGAATCTACTTTTTCAAACTGTGCTATTTTAACCATTTAAATGTCGATGTTTAACTCATTTAGGATTTATTATTTTGGCTATGACATCTGGTTTTTCTAACTTTTTTTATACTTTTCAAAATAATTAACATTTCCTATCGAAATACATTGAGATCTCTCTGAAAATTTTTAGTAAGCGTGTACTATTCTTTGTTCTCTCATGGGATTTGTAGTTTCAGGCTAAAAGTTTGCTATGTTTAGCTTTTAGCTAGCGTTTTCCTTGTATTAGAAGGCGTTTAGCTGTTTTTAGCTTTTAGCTACTGTGTTGCCGCTTTTTGGGTTTAGATTGTTTTGGTACTATTATAGTTTAGCTAGTGTTTTAATACTTTTAGCAAGCATTTTGGTACTTTTAGCTTTTAGATAGCGGTAAGCTACTTTGATGTTTTAACCAACATTTTGCTATTTTTAGCTTTAAGCAAATATTTTTTGCTACTTTTACCGTTTAGCTAGTGTTTTACTGCTTTTAGAAAGCATTTTAGTAATTTTAGCTTTTAGATAATGTTTTACGTTTGCTATTTTTAGTTTCTGCTGGCATTTTACTGCTTTTGACTTTTAACTAGTGTTTTTTTGATGATTAGCTTTTAAATTGCATTTGTTCCTTTTTAGCTTTTAGCTAGTGTTCTGCATGTTTTAGCTTTAACAACTCAGTTTTAGTTTCTTCAGTATTTTATTTTATTTTTTCCACACATTCAGCATTGTCTGGTATATATTTATTTTTCTATTGGGGGTGTATGTGGGGGGAGGGGATGTAATACTTGCTTAATGAGGCAAGTATCCTGCACCACTACTGCAGTGCCCCTGAGCCACACACAGACCCTCTACCTGATCTGCTCAGCCATTTCTCTCCAACTTTGACCTCTCTGTGGAATGTGCGGCTGTAAAAGCCTATAAAGTTGCTTTTGCTCTGTCTCCCCTGACCCTCCTTCACCTGCTGCAGTTCTTCTCTCCTTGTTTTTCCACCCCCACCCCCTCTTTCCTTCCTCCACCCATGAACCGTGGCCCTTCTGTAAAACAGCCCAGCAGATGTGTGACGGCGGACGCTTTTCCCAGCTGTCAGCTCTCATGTCAGCTCCTGTTTGGCCTTTAACTCCGCACACTAAGTGTGTGTTCCTACTGTGGCCACCAGCAGCTGTGGTTCAAACATCACAGATTATTATGCCAGCGTTTTAAACTGAGATATCCTACAACAAGAAGGGACAAAGTTGTAGCCATTTTGGTCAGAACTTTAAATGACGTTCGGTGTGATCTCATGAGATATTGGGAGTTTGTGTTGGAGCGGGTTTGAGCTACAACCACACCAGATTTTAACTCTATGAAGTAAATTTAACTAAGTTATAGACATGCTTGTGTTGAATAAAGTCAATTAGCTGTAGTGGCCATTTTGAAATGGGGTGACTCCAAAAGTTAACTTAAATGAACACCTGGTGATTACTTTGCGAGCTTTATTCATTCTGCGACTACAAAATATTAGTTTATTAAAGTTTATTAATTTATTTTTTACAAAAATGTAGTGTGAATGCTGAGTGTTGATTGACTTTGTTGAAATTTGCTGATAAAAGTTCAACTTTCCTCAAGTTTCAACTAGCAGACAAAAACGAAAAATAGCAAAACTTAGCTAAATGCTAAAATGTGCTAAACCGAAAGCTAGTTAAACATTAACTAAAAGGTAAAATTAGCCAAGCAAAAACTTCAAAGCAAAACACTCTTAAACTAATGTTCATTCATTTAAATTAAAAAAAAGGTAAATAAATTGAAATATGAAGTGTAAAAGTTACAAATGCTGACACTCATCTCATGAATGAACTGAACATTTTGAATAGTTGAAACGTACCGAAGCATCTTTAAACCTGGAAACAAAAACATCAACAGGAACTCATTCAGGCGATGTTCTCATCCAGGGGATCAGGATTCTGTTCGCAGGTGAAAAGTGTAGAGCGTTTCCCACGTGGACCTGCACAAATGTGTGTCGTCGTTTTTATTATGATTGTCAACCCAGAGATTCCCGTTTGTTAAACATTTACCCAAAGGCATAAACTGGTTTTATCATTAAACACCAGCTCTGGTTCAGACTGAGCGGAAGTTCGGTGTATTTTGTTTGCTCAAATTCCTGCACTAAATCATTCTAGCGTGAGTAAAGGGCATTTTCTTTTGTTGCCTTGACATCTGCCTGGTTTGTTGTAAAGTTAGATTTCAGCACAGTTTTGAATTTACAAGTGCATCTTATTTCTTTATTTCTCTGTATTTGTATTTAAAGCTGATACTCTGTCATTGGATTATTGTTGTCTCTATATGATGAGACGCAGCACATTTCAGTTTTGCACAATTGCCCACTGTTCATATGTCTGTCTGTTAGCAAAATAGTTCACAAATGTGGATGGATTTTATTAAAACTTTTTGGAATAATCAGTGGATGTATGTCTATAACTTTTGAAGTCAATCCAATTCAAGATCACCTTTAGGCCTTTTACTTATTCTGTATTAAGTCAGGGGTGGATGAGATTCGCCTGGAGTTCCTTAAGGCTCTGGATGTTGTAGGGTTGTGTCGGCTTACGCGACTCTGCAATATTGCGTGGACATCGGGGGAAGTTCCCCTGGATCGGCAGACCGGGGTGGTGGTCCCCCTATTCAAAAAGGGGGATCGTAGAGTGTGTTCCAACTACAGGGGGATCACACTCTTAAGCCTCCCTGGTAAGGTCTATTCGGGGGTTCTGGAGAGGAGGGTCCGTCGGATAGTTGAACCTCGGATTCAGGAGGAGCAGTGCGGTTTTCATCCTGGTCGTGGAACACTGGACCAGCTCTACACTCTCAGCAGGGTCCTGGAGGGTGCGTGGGAGTTTGCCCAACTGGTCTACATGTGCTTTGTGGATTTGGAGAAGGCGTTCGACCGCGTCCCTCGGGGAACCCTTTGGGGGATACTCTGGGAGTATGGGGTACCAGGCCCTTTGATACGGGCTGTTAGGTCCCTGTATGACCGGTGTCAGAGCCTGGTCTGCATCGCCGGCAGTAAGTCGGGCTTGTTCCCGGTGAGAGTTGGACTCCGCCAAGGTTGCCCTTTGTCACCGACTCTATTCATAACTTTTATGGACAGAATTTCTAGGAGCAGCCAAGGTGTTGAGGGGATCTGTTTTGGTGGCCTTAGGATTGCGTCCCTGCTTTTTGCAGATGACGTGGTCCTATTGGCTTCATCAGATCGTGATCTACAGCTTTCGCTGGAGCGGTTCACAGCTGAGTGTGACGCGGCCAGGAGGAGGATCAGTTCCTCCAAATCCGAGGCCATGGTCTTGAGCCGGAAAAGGGTAGCGTGCCCTCTCCGGGTCAGGGAGGAGGAGGTCCTGCCCCAAGTGGAGGAGTTCAAGTATCTTGGGGTCTTGTTCACAAATGAGGGAAAAATGGAACGTGAGATTGATAGGCAGATAGGTGCAGTGTCTGCAGTGAAGCGGGTGCTGTACCGGTCTGTCGTGGTGAAGAGAGAGCTGAGTCAAAGGGCGAAGCTCTCAATTTACCGATCGATCTACGTTCCTACCCAGAGGAAGACCCAGGACACGCTGGAGGGACTATGTTCCTCGGCTGGCCTGGGAACGCTTCGGGATTCCCCTGCAGGAGCTGGACCAAGTGGCTGGGGAGAGGGAAATCTGGGCCTCCCTACTTAGGCTGCTACACCCGCGACTCGACCCCGGATAAGCAGAAGAAAATGGATGGATGTATTAAGCCATTATTTTATGTTTTAAATGACAATTGTGTTGATTATATAACCTGCAGAGTGAAGAATTGTGGGTATTTAATACCACAGACCCATATTTTTGTACATTTTTTTTAATTTAACAACGTTTATCCCGAACTGTTGAACACAATGTTGAAGGTTAGCTTGAGTTGAAAAAGCCAAAGTTAATTATTTAATCAAAATGGACAAAACATGAAACCTACAAAAAAAAAAGCAAGAAATGGTGACAGAAACACTTCAAACTGCAGCTGTAGACCTTTATTCCTACCACTTAGACCTACCTCTACTTTTTGCACGTTAACACCAGTTGATAGGAGTGTCTTAATTATTTTATTTTATTTTATTTGTAATTTAGAGCAAAGTTGTGTGGCTGTCTGTCTCAACAAACAAGTTTTTTGCTAATTTCAGCACTGTATTTTTTTTTTCAGATAATTTCCACTTTTTCTGCTCATTTTTGTTTCTTTCAGAAAATGTGCTCTTTCTGCTTTCTTCTTCTAATTTTAGCTTGTTCTACCTTTTCAGCTACCTTTTTAGCATTTTAGCTCATTTCAGCTGTTTTCAGATAAATTCAAGATTTTCGTGTTCATTTCTTTTACTTTCAGCCTAATAAACTTCTTTCTACTAATTTCAGCTTGTTATACTCCTTTCAGATTGTTTCTGTTAGTTTCAGTTATTTCAGCTACTATTTTGCTGTTTGATGCTATTTTTAGTTTTATTAGTTAATTCCACATTTTTTTAGCTCATTTCAGCTCTTTCCACTTCCTTCTGGTAGTTTTAGCTTATTTCTGCCTTTTCAGATACTTTTCAACATTTTTTTGCTAATTTCAACTTTTTGTAGCTGATTTCATAATTTCTGTTCTCATTTTTGCTTATTTAAACCTAATTCAGCAAATACGTGTTCTTACTGCTTTCTTCTGGTAATTTAGGCTTGTTCTTTTTCAGCTTAAATTCAGCATGTTTTTTTAGATAATTTCAGCCGCTTTTCAGCAAGTTCTTCTGATATAAGCATTCACACTTCATTTTCGCAGGAAATGCAATTTCTATATAGCGATTTCTAATTTTTGTGTTTGTTATCACAGCTAATGTCAATTGGACAAAACGGGCAAAAACCATCTTGCAGCAGCAATAAGAGCATCGGCGCAAGAAAAGGTCCACACCTCAGTTTGTTCCATGTTTTCATGAGATATGATAGTGACACTCGACTTGTAGAGTAAGCGCTGCTTTCACTTCCTAATGTAGATGTTCAGAAGACAATTTATATGAGCTGGATTGTTACAAGCGTATCTTAGTTTTAACTTGATTAACCTCTTTGTCTCTGTCTCAGCATCTGGCTGCTGTCCCAGACCTCTCTGCTCATCCCTGGCAGCTCTTATCCCTCGCCTGTTGCCCCTACTGCTCCCCTCCTCTCAGCTGAAAAACTGCTCCTTTCTGGCCACTTTAGCCACCTCAGCCCCAGCTTCAACTCTTCTCCAGGCTCCAAACCTCCAGCCCCGACCTTGACGGCGCACTCGGGTCCCAGCTTCGGGCCCCCCGAGTTTCCACCTTCTCTCCGAGCCAGCTGCTGTCACCTTCCCAGCCATCCAGCCCAGCATGAGAAGCCTAGCAGCTGTTGATCAATGGGCAGCCGGGGCCAACGCCTGCCTGCCCCCTCCCCTGACCTCCTACCCTTACCCACACACAGACACAGAGAGATGCACGCACACACACACTCCCCAGGGAGGCAACAGATGGGGTCAGCCAGAGGAAAGGGGTGTGGTGGGGTACAAAAGGGTTGGGTTAGGTGCGTGTTCTTGTCTGTTTTTTTGTTGTTTTTTTTCTGTTTGTTTATCAAATAGTTTCTCCAACGAGAAGAGGATTCACAATGTGTGTGTGTGTGTGTGTGAGAGGCTGTGGCTGGACATTTGCTCGCCGTGTGTCTCCATTATGGACAGGTGTTGGCGTCAGCAGTGTCCAGACTCGTTTCAGCAGCTGCTGCACCCCTCTCCTCCCCCACAGTTCTCTCCTCTCATCTCTCCCTCCCCTGACAGATGTAGCCACACCACCACCACCTCTTGGCTTTTTATGGGCCCAGTTTGTTTTGACTTTAAATATTTGCCCAAAACGTGCATGCTCTCTTTCAGGGAGCTGAAGAGGCGCGTGTGACGTATAGTCACAGAAGCACACTCGCTGCATATGAATTTGTATACCTTCCCAAATGGAAACCTGTCCGAGAGGAAGTTTAGATTAATTGTGGGTTATTCTGTTGTGTCAACAAAATAAAATAAAAAAATAACAGCAAAACAAAGAGTTCACTCACTGAACTCCCTGCAGGATGATGGAGTGTAGTGGTTCAAACAAAGCTTTCATTGTAGGTTTTTACACCTTCACTTTGGCTTTGAGTGCTTTTTTTTAACACTGTGTATACATTCTCAATCAAAAGCATCAATGTTAGGTATATGCAGCCACAAAACATCCTGGCCAGCTGGGTTCAGCATCAGGAGGAGAAAAAGACACAGCGAGAGCTAAAGGAAGACAGAGATATTTGGGCATCAAGGAGAAGAGTGGTGGAGCGCACCTTGTGCCATCTGGGCCGACTCCCCCTTGCACAAATATCTCTCCTTCCTCATTTCCTCCCCCTCCTCCTTTCAGCCCATTAGGAGGGAGGATTAAGGTAGTGGCACTTACAAGTTGCAACTGACAGGAGCACACTCAGCAATAGATTTAACTGTCCAGGGGAGGAAATTAGGGAGGTTGAGAAGCAAAAGGAGGAGCAACGCATGAGATGACCATAAAGATGAGATGAAGGTTGCACATCAGGAATGTTGTTATAACCGCAAAAATAAACTTTCTTCACAGCCCTCTCAGCTGATTCATCTTTAAAAGTGATTGAGTGAATGCCCAACAGATGCTGGTACAGTCACTGCGGTGTCTCCGAGTCCATAACACCAATTCGCCCCCTCCACCCACCTAACAGGCCGAGATGGGAGGGGAGGGGGGGACAGCAGCTATGGATGGCGCCCATATGGCCGCAGCTGATGGGGGTGATTGTCGGTATTGTTCACTTTGTCAGCGATCCTGGGGATGCGGGAAAGAGCTAATGATAATGCCGAGTGCAGATGTGCTTCGGAGCAGCCCAGTCGTTAAGAACAACAGCTTGTGTTTTGTGTGCATGTGTGTGTGTGTGTGTGAGAGAGAGAGAATAAGAGTTACAGCCACAGCTGCTTGCCAGCCTGTTTGCCTTCTTGTGGAAAAACCTTCTGTAGAGCCGTGCACAAACGCACAACCGTACACACCACATGAACGCTCACACACAGCTGTTTAGGCCTTTAATGCAGGTCTGTGCTTCTATCCATGAAGTGAACAGTTCAAGCATTGACGCCTTTTTATTAAAAAAAAAAATGCTCTGATTAATCATGTTAATGTTACCTTCATAAATAGTTTGTCTTTAACCTATAAAGTTTAGCAAGTTTGCTCTCATATTCCTGTTAAATAAATTGTTGTTCACATAATCATACTGTGATTTATTTCATACTTTGTATATTTTACCCACTATAAAGCACTTCTTATATTCCACTTGAACTCCAATAAGCTCAATGCCTTGCCCAAGAACACTTTGGCATGCTACCAGACCTGAGAATCAAACCTCCACCTCTCCAAATGGAAGCCAACCTCCCTACCACTATGCCACGCTGACCCCTACTTTTGGTTTATGTCTCAGTTTCTGCTACTTGATTGTTAAAATGTTAAAAAGAACAGAAAACAAGTCAAAACTGCATCTGATTCAGATCTAGATTATAGATCCAATAACAGTAATTTTAATCCTAATTTAACACATTTACCTACAATACATTGTGAAAATCTAATGGGGGCGCAGCCGTAGCTCGGTGTTTACGTGCTGCCTGTTCAAACCCAGGTTGCATCAGGAAGGCCATTCGACATAAAGCTATTTCCAAATCTTTCATGCAACTTCACTCACTCTAGCAAGAAGAAGAAACTTTACAATATGAAATTCTAATGAGTAAAAAAACATCTATATTGCATCAAATCATCATTTTGTTGCAAACTGCCCCATCATGAGCAACACAATGGGGACAGTGGAAAGGAATGACTTCCATTAAACAGGAAGAAACCTTCAGAAGAACCAGGCTTAAGATGAGCAACCATCTGCCACAAACAGTGGAGAGGACAGGAAAGAGTGCCAGCCAGGGGAACTGAGGGACTGGTCCATGTGTCATTTCTATGGAATGGAAAATATCCACAGGTTAATGACAGCAATAATAAAAAATATAAACACAGAGAGAGAATAGAGACAGTAGCAGAGTGAGGAAATGTGGTCAGCTTGTCCTCCAACAGTCCAAGTCTAAAGCAGCATAACAATGTGATAGCTCAGGAAATCCAAACTGACCCTAACTATAGGATTTATCAAAAAGGCGTGTCACCCTCACATATAGTCATTGAAAGTTGGTTACACCAGCGAAGAGCCTGATAATGCTCTTCTTTTTGTTTCAAACAGAGGTGGAAAGAGTACTTACATTTGTACTCAAGTACAAGTACTGTTACACTGATTAAATTGTACTCTATTACAAGTAAAAGTACAGGTGTTATAAAAATACTCAAGTAAAAGTACAAAGTACTCTTCTCAAAAACTTCTCAGAGTATTAATTACCTTTTAACCAATTGATGTTTTGTTGTGTTAATAGAAGGCATTCAGTTTGATTTACTGTATACAACGGCTACATTCAAAGTACATTTCTCAGACGCTCAGAAGCTCCGTCTTATTTTAGTACCAGGCAAACCGATGGCAGTGACAATATCTAAGATCTTTGCATACTTAGCCAAACTAATAACCCACACATACAAACAATAAAACAGCAACATTATACAGCTGTAAAACCTCGTATACCACCATATGTTTTTTGAGATTAGATGCTGAAGTCTTGTAAGATGCTAACACCGTAGAGCTCAAACAAAGTTTGCATCGGGACGCTGTCTCCTTTTCACCCTCTGTACATGAAAAATTCCTCCAGGTACGTCCACGGACACTCATCCTCAGCCTTTACCTCATCATTTTCTCTGTTCACAGTGTTGTCCTCTGTCTCCATTTTGGCTTTTTCTTCAACTCTTCGGTCCATAAATGACTCTACACTACAGAGTTGTCCTTTGCTTATAGGTAATTGGCACATTCTCGATCTGAGAGCCTTATTGGCTACAAAGATGCAGATGAACGGTTCAAATATTAATTCCAATTGCAGCCGTACTCAGTAGCGACTTCTGATTTTAAAAGTAGTGACGTAGATGACATGGTCTAAATTGTACTTAAGTATGAATAAAATTACACACTTGAAAGAAATACTCATAAAAGTACAAGTACCTCAAAAAAATCTACTTAATTACAGTAATGTGAGTATTTGTAATTTGTTACTTTCAAACCCTAGAAACCACAAGTAAACCAGCAGTCTGAGAGCAAAGTACTCTGGAAAACATGAAACAGTAAGATCAGTGGGCACAGTTCTGCTAATCTGCTAACAGCTAACTTTTTTTGTTTGTTTAGCGCATTAGTGTTTTCACAAATTTTGCAAACTGTTAGCTTAATTAGCTTCTGCTAAATTAGGTTTAACCAACTTTATGTGTGGTAACAAAATCCACAGAATTGTTCCTGTCTGTTGTGGGTGTGTCTCGAAGAGTCCGTTAGGCGTGTTATTGGCTTACACGTACATGTCAAGACATGATTAGTTCACGCAGCAGAAGCTAGCTGAAAGCACTTACTATATGTACATGTGACCAGACGTGATTGGTCAACACAGCTTCAACTGCAAAGAGATGAAGACATGTGACCTAACTGAGTGACAGTCATCTTAGCGATTTAGGATTAGCTTCCGATATTTTTTTAACCTTCGTTGCGGTTTACCATTAGCAAAGCTAATTTTCTAGTTAGCGAAACTAACTTTTTGGTTAGCTGAGCCCACCACTGAATAAGATCAAAAATACAAGATGGAGCTTGTTCACTGAGAACTTTGTATGTCAGGAGCGAGTTTTTAAACTCTGAATTTCACAAGGAGCAAATCTTCGTAAAAGCAGTAAGTTTTGGTGCACTTTTCTTCATGCGTCATTAGTATCACGTCAGTTTGTCTCCAGATGTCCTGAACTGAAGGTTTCCATTCAAATGCTGATGGTTCTGCTGTGCTACCTCCAGCTTCTAGACTCTGGAGAGGTCCTGTCCCACTTCTCAACTTCACAAGGTGCTTCAGATCATGATGCCAAAACTGTCTCTGTGGTAACCTCAATACATACTCTACATGCTTCCAGATGATTTCGGTTGAGTTTTTTTTTTCTTCTTTTGCAACAGAAGCAAAATGTGATTGTTGTGGCACATTTTTTTAGCAGAAACTTCCAGTTATGATTTATTTTGTTTGCCTGCTTGTCGGTGCACTTTGTCGGTGGATTAATGACACAATCCTAAATTATTACTGTCTTAAAAGTTTACAGGCGTCTAGCTGATATCAACAACAAAAGTACCGGTAGACTTGAAAATGGTTGGTCAATCCAGACCCCTTCCCGCTTTGTGACCCTCTCCCACTGATTTTATTTTTCTGAGGTGGCTGAGGTGTTTCTGTCACACAAACATTTATTGGTGGAATTCAAAACCCACCAAGCTCATATTAAACTAATTTAATATCTGTTTGAAATCATCTTCACAAAAGTTTGCCATACCATTAAAATGAGAAAGCTCTTTTTTTTTTTTTTACCTCAGCTCTCCTACAGCCCCAATTTCTAAAATGTTTCAATGATGCAATAATTTGCAAATGACCTAAACCCATATATTATTCACAGTTGAACATAGCAAACATAGGTTTTATACAAAGATATTGTACTATTGTGAGGAAAAATAAGGTAATTTTAAATTTACTTTAGCAACACATCTCAAAACAGTGGGGGCAGGGACAACAAAAAGCTATAAAAGTAAAGTGGTACAAATGAGAAACAGCTGGAGGAGCGTTTTGAAACTAATTACAAATGGCCAGTAAGAAGATTGGGTAGAAAAATAGTTTTAGGCTTTTAGTTTGCAATAAATTACTACTACTACTACAACTACTACTACTAATACTTAAAATGGTAGCAATTTTTCAGAATAATGTTCCTCTATGAACAAATCAGGGATGACATTGAAGATCTCATAATTTACAATTCATGATTTGTTCTACCTTTGTTGTTCTGTCTTGGCTAAAGGGTACCTCACTGAACAATTATTGATCAATCTCTAAACTCTGCATTTTAGCCAAGGTTCTAGGAAAAACTGATAAACTCTCAAATCAAAAAGTATTTGGACTCATTTAACATCTTACCTCCTCATCACTGGTTTCAGGAAACAACACAACAACGACTGCTTCACTGAAGGTTTTTAATGACATTGTTGAAGCACTGGATGCTAAGGATTATTGTGCTGCACTTTTCTTAGACCTGTCTAAAGCTTTTGACACAGTGGATCATAACATCTTGTGTCATGAGCTCTCAGAAATTGATTTCTCAGATCATACCACTGGTTGGTTCTCTAACTACCGGTATCTTTCAGATCGGAGGCAATGTGTTCAACATAATGGTATTTCCCCCAGTTATTTAACAGTCAACAATGGTGTACCACAAGGTTCAGTCTTAGGACGCACCCTCTTTACAATCTACATAGGTAATGTAGGTCAGAGCATCCCTGATGCATCCTTACATTTCTATGCTGATGACACAGTTGTTTATTGTCGAGCTAAAACAGTTGCTAAGGCTTTCCAGCTTTTGTAATCTGCTTTTGACATCATCCAGTCAGATTTGTTCAGTCTCAAACTTGTCCTAAATGCTGAAAAAAACAATGGGATGCTTTTTTTCCAACAGGAAGTCGGTCACAGCAGTTCTTCCTCTGATTTTATCCTCAAATGGTGTCCCTATTGAGTTTGTCGATTCCTACAAATATTTGGGTATCTTGGTCAAGTTGCATCTCTCTTTTAAGCTTCACATGGAAAACCTAGTAAGGAAACTGAAAGTTAAATTGGGTTTCTTTTTCAGAAATAGATCCTTTCTAACTCTGAATGCTAAGAAGCACCTTGTACTGCGACTTTCCTTTCCTCCATTGCCTATGGTAAGATTTACATGAACGCTCCTACAAGCACCCTGCAGATGTTGGACGCTGTCTATCACAGTGCTCTAAGATTCATAACTGGCTGTAACCATCGTACCCACCACTGCACCCTGTATTCACTGAACTGGACATCATTAACTTCACACAGACTCTCACTGGTACATTTTCATCTTTAAATCACTTCTCGGTCTGTTGCCTTCACACATCTCCTCCTACATGTCTCTGCGTGAGTGCAGCTACAGCGTGCGCTCTCAGGACATTATTACATGCAGTGTTCCCTCAGTTCGGACTGAACTAGGCAAAAGGGCCTTCTCCTACTTTGCTCCTGTTTCCTGGAATATCTTGCAAAAAGATCTGAAGCTCTGGACCGTGACCTCTCTAAGTGGCTTCAAACATCTGTTAAGTTCATGGCAAAAACCAATGCAGACATGTTCCTGTTTTTAGTATTTTACACTGCCTTACAACCTAGCTGTTTTTGTTACAGTTTTTTAAATTATCCTTTTAATTACCATTATATTTTCACTTGTTAAAAAAAAGTAATTTGTACGCATCCTTTATGATTGTCTATTGTTGTTATTGTTGTCCACTGTTGTCATCACTCTTTGTTAAAATTCAGGTCTCTCTTGTAAATGAGTCCCCGAGGCTCAATGGGATTAACCTGTCTAAATAAAGGTTGAATGAATGATGTCTTTAAAATATTTCAGGAATCTGGATAAGTCTGTGTTCAAATGCCAGAGACCTAAAAGGTGACATTTATGAGATTAACAAATCACTGTATTCTGTTTTCATTTTACACAATGTCCCAACTTGGAGTTTTGATTGTAATATACAAGAATCAACAAACAGCATTGTCATCCAACTCTGAACAACCCGCAAAGTTACTAATGATATTCTTATGGCTTCAGACAATGGACTTGTGTCTACACTGGTCCTGCATTTGATACAGTTGATCACAATATTCTACTACAGAGACTTGAATATGATGGCGTTACAGGAACAGATCTAAAATGGTTTAAATCATATTTATTTAATAGATTCCAGTTTGTAAATGTAAATAATGAATCTTCTTTATACACCAAAGTTAGTCATGAAGTTCATCAGGGTTCAGTGCTTGGACCAATACACTTTACTTAATATATACTTTCATTAGGTAAAGTTATTAAACAGCATGGGATACATTTTCATTGTTATGCTGATGATGCACAATTATATTTATCCATGAAACCTGATGAATCCAATCAATTACCTAGATGACGAGCATGATGTGAAGACTTAAAAACCTGGATGACCCTTAATTTTCTGCTTTTAAACTCAGGCAAGACAGAAGTTGTGGTTTTTGGACCTGAGCATCTTAGGAATAAACTGCAGCCTTTCACTTCCTCTGGATGGCAAAAAAATTGGCCTCCAGTTCTAATGTAAAAAAAAAAAAAAAAAAAAAAAACTCTTTCGTTTTTCCTTTCCACTGTTGCCTATGTGCTTGCTCAAGATGAGAGACTACAACGAAGTGAATATTCAACGCAATCTGCTGGCTTCCTTAGAAAGATAACTTTTAATAATTGGCTTTTATAATGTTTGTGAATGTTTTCAGTGCCCTGAGACAACTTCTGTTGTGACTATATAAATAAATTGAATTGAATTAAACAAGACAAAAATGATCACATTTGTCTGAGCTTATAGAGCTGCAGGCTTTGCTAACAGTTAAGATCTCTGAGCCATGGTGTTTATAAGATCCCATTACAAACAGCTGCACCTGCCATGTGCAGCCAAACATAGGTCCAGGTAAAAAAAAAAAAAAACAGCTTGCAGTGTAGCCATTAGATCTGATTAGTGGATATCAGAGGCTACTGGCTCAGATGTGAAATAAACTGGGTCACATTAGAGGGTAGATCTGAAATGATGAATCTGACTTTTGACAGGACAGCATTCACACTTTTACCCGACACAGTAATCTCAGCATTCCTGTTTCTTCATGTCTCAGAGTTTGTATTACAGCAGGACATGCACTTTTCTGCTCTTCAGTGTGAAACTCTTCTTGCCTTCCCTTTGGATGAACCAGTTTCTGCAGGTCAGTGAACTGGAAACCATAAGTATCACTTGCTGTTTGTCTATGTGTGTCATCTCTGCGATCCACTGGTGACCTGTTTTAAGTTGTTCTCACCACTCAGTTTGGGAAAGGAACCAGCTGCAGGTAACCTGGCACAACATGACTACTGTGAGCAAGTACCTATGTCCTCCCTGACTAAACCATAGAGTTCTTTTGGTTTGGTTTCTCTTGAAGCTTCATTTTACATGTAAAGCACAGTGCTGAGATTCATGATTCTTCTGTTTTCTGACACAGAACTTGATATTTTGTGGCATTTCAAAAATTCATCAAACTTTCAGCTCATTCAGGACATTACTGCTATGACCTTTGGTATTTATGCAATTTTAACTTTTAGAAATTTTAGCTTTTTCAGCTATTTTTTTTACCATGCTCTCTTTACAACCTTCAAATTGTTTGCACTGTTTACGTCTTTCTGCTCATTTCAGCTTTCTGGTTCAGTTTTTCTTTCAGCTTTTTTGGGCTATTTTCAGCTACTTTTCTGTTAATTTCAGTTTTTTTGGTGCTCTTATAATTTTTATTTTTTTAAACAACTTAATTTGAGCCTTTTTTTCAGCTGACTTTTATGCTCCTATCTGCTTAATGTCATTTTTATTCTTTGTTTTTCAGATATGTCTCAGCTGTTTTGTCTTTTTTATGTCTTGTCTTTCTACTTTTCCGTTTTGATGCATTTCAAGTAAGCTTTCAGCAAAATCTTTCCACAACAAGCATTCACTTTGCATTTTCACAGGAAATGCAATATCTCTAGGCGGAATTAATCGATTATGGTCTTTTTAAGAAGTTTATGTTTATGTCTACAATTTATTTACCCAATTCACATCTGGTCCTGAGAGTGATTTCCCACACATACCACAACCCTATGGCTTTGAAGCAACAGTTGCAATATTAGCAGTGGTGGTTAAAATATTTCAGTACTGCGAGTGATCTCACACACAATATTTTATTCAAGATTAGACTAAAACTGCAAGATCTGACATTTGTAACATGATAATCTTGATTCCAAACTGGGCATAAAAGACCTCGGGTCACATGTATCAATTGTCTCTAAAATGACATATCCCTTCAAGAAAAAAAAACAATTGCTGCAGATTCTTTTTACATGAGCAGATGTTTGGGCTGTGTATTATCAAGCTTGAACATGACTTTGACATGCATTTATTTTAATTAAAAAAATTTTTTAAAGCTCATCAATGATACCGAGTGTAATACATCGGAGCTCATAAAAAAATACATAACTGTTATGACAATCAAAGGATGGACTCTCCCACTTTTGGAGCTGATTTTACACACCAAGGGTATTTTATATTTAAATGCCTGAAGTCAGTTTTATCACATGAATGTGAGCTTTCCAACAAGTGTACCAACTTATGCACAACACCTGCGTAAACAGTGAAGTTGTGTTGCAAACAGCTGACGAGCTGCCAATGATCCACTGTGGTAGGAGTTAATTAATTATTTTTTTTATCTGAAGAGTCGATTCTGTAAAATCACAACTTTAATTTACAGTCAGATCATTCATTTTGGGGCCCAAAGCAAAGCACAGACATTGGAGTCATCCATTGCTCAGGCTTGTCATATTTTTTTCAAGCAATGTAAGACCTACTTGTGGTCTTTTGTTGTTTACTGATTCAAGATGGATGCCACTGGTCCATTAGCAAGCATTCACACTAATAATGTTGGGGTGGCACACCATAGCTCAAAGCCTTAACGGACATAATTGTAGACAATTGCCACATATTTGCCAGCACAAAAGAAAAAAAAGTGTTATTGGTTTATTTCAACATATATTTTATGAGGCCTCTAGTATCTTGAGGCTCAAAGGAAATGCCTACCTTTGCTTAAGTTGCTTAACTTTTTTTTTCTTTGGGCTGCTCAGGGGTCACCACAGTGAACAAACACATGAAGACTTGACAATTGTTTTTACACTGAATGCCCTTTCTAACGCAACCACAGAGCTACCACAGCCCTCTGTGTGGAGCAGAGAGCTGCCATCTATGGTGTCTGGATGAGCAGATGGGGAGGTTAAGGAACCTGCATGAAATTGGCCTCCCCACCTTCTTCAAATCTAACAAAATTGGTGTCAAACATTTGTGCTATGTTTGTGTTGGCGTGTGCAGCAAAAAATTTCATTTGTGTCACTATCATTTGAAAGATATTAATAAAAAGTTTCCAGGGATCATCAGAGGTCAACCAGCCCTCTACATCTACAAAACATCTGTGCTGCTTTTGCTTTGAACATGTTACTGAAAGTTTAAAGGTAAAAAGGTCAACCAGCCCCCCTCTGCCCACCCCCGACCCTAACCCTAACCCTAACCCTAACCCTAACCTAACATGAACAGATTTTTGTTGACCTTTGATGAACGCTGGAAACTTTTTTATTATTATCTTTGAAATGATAGCGGTACTTTTTTCTTTTTTTTTTAACTGCACAAACCAGCACAAGCGTAGCACAAACGTTTAACCCCATTTTTGTTAAATTTGAGCAATGTGGGGGGGCTGTTTGACCTTTTGACCTTTACATTTTCATTAATATCTTCAAAGCAAAAGCAGCACAAACGGAAATATTTCCTGCACAAACCAGCACAAACGTAGCCGAGTTGATTGACACCTATTTTGTCTGATTTGAAGGGGTGGGGTGTGGGGGGCTGGTTGACCTTTCATGACCTCTGGAAACATTTTTTAATATCTTTAAAATGATAGCTGCACAAACAAAAACATTTTGCTGCACAAACATTTGACACCAATTTTGTTAGATTTGAAGAAGGTGGTGTTGGTGGTGGTGGGGGGGGGGACAGCTTCGCTCAGGTGGTTAAGGGCCTTGCTCAAAGGCCCAGAGTAGGGCAAATGAGGGTGGAGACAGGTGTGGGTGTTTCACTTTTTCCACCCACATTGTTTTATGTTGTCAGTCCAGGGAGTTGAACCGGTGACCTTCCGATCACAGGCCCACCTTCTCTAACCTTTGTGCCACCACTCCCCTGCATAGACTAATTAATTAAGTGGTTCATTACAATGGTTGTAACTGTGCCCTGTGAAACTCAGGTAAATTAATAACATATTTATATCTGATCAAGATTATGCAGTAGTTCAGAAACACTAATGGTCCCTCTGAAGTCCTGTTTGTTGTTTGATTTTTATTTGCATGTAGCGCAGGCAACTTGAGACCAATCACAGGTGGTCGTTCAGGATACATTTTACTGCCAGGTCTGAACGCTCAAACTCAGAATTGTCCATTTCTGACTGGAGCAGCCAGGAGGCGTCATGAAGTCAGGTCTGAAACTGAGCCATTTCTTTTACTTCATGTATACCTGTACACTATTTTGATGCATGCAGTCCTTCTCACAACTGTTAGAGGTCATAGTTTGTTTGAATGTGATAACGTTTCTGCAAAAATACAACTGCACTGTAACATAAGCTGAATTAGTGTAAATGGAAACTGTTTCATTTTCTTTTACATGACTGCTGATTTTTCTTTTTTTTAATGGGGAAGCTATGCATCCATACAAACAAACAAGCCCATCTTTACAGGCCTCTTCTTCCTGTCTCTGGTTTGCTTTTCTTCTCCCTGCTCCCTCCTCTCTTCTCCTTCCCTACCACCATACAGATGGTCCCAAGCTGCCTTCAATAATCCAACACACAACCATGCCAGTACACCCCAGGCTACACCCCTGATGCTACACTCCTCACACACTTACAGACAATGCCAGTTCCCTAGGCAGGACCCCTGTCTTTCTGGCCCAGATTTGATCAGCGTGGTTCAGCACGGAGCCGTAACACTGGGCCTCGGGGCTCTACATGAGCCTGCAGGGTCCCACGTTGGCCTCAAGTAGCTGGGGCTACAATGGAAAACAGCTCAGAGGCTTGTACTTGTTATCTTTTGATGATGAATGCTATTATTATTACACAAGCTGGAACAGCCACATGTTGTTATTAGTTTAAGCTTTCTCGTGTAAAGGCGCAGAGGAGATGACAAAGACAATAAAGACAAAGAAGAAATGAATCAGAGCCGTGATGGAGAGCAAAAAAAAAAAAAAAAAAAGACTTCCTGATGGAGAAAAACGGTGATGGAGAATGGACGACGAGGAGTTTGAAGGAAGACGCAGGATGACAGGAAAGGTAGATGGAGGTAAATAAAGAAACAGGAGGGATGGAAAAGGAGGATAAGTACGCACAAGGAGGGATGGACAGCATGCGGCGGATGGGGGAGGGATGAAAGAAGGGATGGAAGGAGGAATGTGACAGATGGGTCGTGCCTGGCCAGAGCTGGGAGGGAGCGGAGAGGTTGGCATCACAGGGTGAGAGAACACACACACAAAAACTGCACACACACATACACATGTACGCTTCTTAACTCCTCTCGTGCACATTCTCTGCTGTCAGGAGTGTTTTCAGAGTCCTTTCTTGTGTCAAGAAAACGTCAGCCTTATGATAAATAGACAAATAAACGGTGCAGCGGACATGTCTCAACATATTGTTTGCATACATTTTCTCCTCCTGCAGTCATTTTGTCTGTTGGCAGTCTGATCTCACAGTCCAGTTAGTAATTTGGACTTCCACCTCAGAACTCCTCAAAGTTGTCCCTGACGATTATTGAAAGTCGCAAAAATCAACAGGCTTCTTATAGTCGGATCTCTGAAGCATCAGGGTCTTTTTATTATGCATTTAAGCTCATTCTTGTATATTTAAATTAAAAACCTGGCATTACTTGAAGGAATGCTTATCACCTGCTGCCTTTCATATTAATTTTAAAATGCAACTAATATAAGTTGTAATAACTTTACCTAATGGAAGCATATATAAAGTAAAGGATATTTGTCCAAGCACCGACCCCTGAGGAACTCCACTGTCTTTTCTTGATGCTGAGAAAAGACAGTACTGTATAGCCATTTTGCTAGGCCTTGTAAAAGACCTTGTGCATGATCTCGTGTGATATTGTGAGCTCTCAAGAGTTGTGTTAGAGTTCATAGTAGATTAATTGTATGACTATCAGCTACTACTCTGCCAAATTTGAGCTCACTATATTTAAAACTGTCAGAGTTAAAGGCATTTTTGTGTTGGTTAATGGAAACCATCTTGAATTGTTATGACTCGTATATGTACTTTCTGAGCATTTCACTGAAGCCAATAGTTCAAGAGATATTTTGCTAACGATCGGTGTTGACTAATGGTTAATGTCAAAATTCTATTTTTGAAATGTGTAGCATTTGGAGTATGTGTTGGGCATGTCTCTGCTACTACCACACAGTAATATTACATGACTGACAATGTCCAATATTATTGGTGCTTCTAAAAACCAATACAATGGTGCTGTTTCAAATATTGGACAAACTTGATGTGAAAATAATTTCCATTAAACGTGTTAGTCAAACTGGCAGAACATGTTTCTGTGTCTTTGTGAAGTCAGGAGAAAATTCATCGTTATCGTGTGTCACGCTGCGTACAAGCTGTGCTGTGATGTCCCACTCTGAATCTGACCCGTAGATCCATCAATTTATTGCAAGCTGCTGAAAGATAACTTGTTTCGTCTCGGACGCACTTGTCTGTTAGCAAAAAATCTCAAGATCCACTTGATGGATTAAAAAAACAAATCTCAAAAAAATAATAATTGGATGTACCTCTACTTTTATGAAACCAACCCCATTAAAGATGGCCGCTACAGCTGATTAACTTAATTAACACAAGAATAGCTATAAGACAAACAGATTTGTAATATACAGTAGTCCCTCGCTTATCACTGGGGATCTGTACCCTGAAGACATGCAATAAGTGAAAAACCGCGAAGTAGGAATAGTACGAGTAATAGTTTATTTTAGTATTTATATATATAGATATTAAGGTGTTTTAAACCCTTCCCACACTCTTGCAAATTCTAAACAATGTTTCTTAACTCTAAATGCTCTAAATGAGCACAGAATGTCATGATTCACCTCTCTGTGCCTCGTCTGCTCTCAGCCAGCGCTCTTGGCCACGCCCACTTCTCAGCTCTGCACAGTGAACAGCTGATCAGCTGCAGCAGGAAGCTTATCCTGCAGTGTGGGCTGCACAAATGCAGCAGGTGCTAAATAATTTAAAATGCTTTATTTTAAATAAAAATTGCAATCAGTCAGCCAATTGTGTCATGTCCAATCTTATTTTGAATCCACGATCAACGAACTGCGAAGTAGCGAGGGACTACTGTACAGGGCTTCAATTAGATTTTTTATGAAAATCTTGTGATGTCATGTGACATATTGTTAACATTACTTGTACGTTTTGACCAAAGTGGCTACAACACCATTGTTTCTGTACACTAGACAATATCTTGTTTAAAACTCTGGCATGGAAAAAATGCTGGACTTTTCCAAAGAATTTGACCTCAATATTTAATAATTTCCAGGGCTTACTTTTTAAACTGATTGATGCCAGAATGCAAATAGCAGGCGGGTCAGTGGGGTTGGGGTGGGTCCTCCCCCAGAAATTCTTCAATAAAGTAGATGCGATTTCCTGCATTTTGGTGTATTTTAATGGGCTGGTAAACATTTGTAAACACTCCACTTCTGTCAAGCATCCTCCCCCTTACTTGATGGAGTCATCAAGTAAGTTGGGCTCGGAACCGAGCACGACACTGTCCCTTCTCGTTGTTGCCCAACTCTACATGAGAACATCCAGGCACCTGCCTGCGGCTGGCTGCCGGTGGGCTCCTGCCTGTATACGACTGCCTGGTTGGCTGGGCACTCACCCCCACCACTCTTTTAGGGGTGAAGATTATTATAAGGTAGATGCAGAAATGCTGCTTGAAGAGGCAGCTCATCTATGCTCATAAGTGGCTCTTGTGTTTAAACTTATGTACTGTTTTTTTTTTTTTTTTTTCAGTTTACTTATCAAATATTAGTTTAAGTTTAGTTCGTTCAAGGCAAGCCTGAGAGTTACCAGATCCAAGCAAAGAGTTACCGGAACGTAAAAGCATCCCCAGATCCTGTTCCGACAGGATCCGGTTCAAATTAAGCACTGATAATTTCCTGTAAACATCTGGACTAGGACAATGAACATCTAGTTCGTTCACCGGATGTTGTACCCACAGCTGGCCTGTGTGAGTTCTGTCCCGATGGCACATTTTTCTTTGTCATTTAATTCATCAGTTTTGAACTTTGGATAATTTGACACATTAACTCTTACTGTAAATGCTTTGATTTGTTAATTCTCAGCACTTTTCATTAGTTCTTCAAACCCATCACAGGGAGAGTGAGAGTGAACTTCATGCTTTTACAACACCACAACAGCTGGCTGACTGCTGCTTGCATGCTGTATTTGTATGTGTGTGTGTACACATGTAAAACACAGCAGGCAGGTGCACCAGATGTCTACACACACACAGTCACTGTGCAGTACCACCGTTAGCAGAGAACAGCAGCCTGACAGGTTGAGTTAGTGACATTAAAGCCCCCCCCCCCCCCCCCCCCAACGTGACCCCACCAGGTCACCATGGCGATGATAAAGTGCTGAGTCGTGCACATGTGTCCTGGTGCCAGCAGGGTCCAACAACACTCTGAACACACCCCGTTAAGGCTCCTTATCTGGCACACGCAGCTTGGGGAAGCGTGAAAGGAGCTTTCAATTTCTGCAAAGGCCTTATTGTTCCTTAAATCTAGTTAATGTTTCTGCTCATGTCTCGGTGTGTGTGTGTGTGTTTACTTGCCTGCGCTGTTAGCAAAATATCTCACCAACCACTGAATAAATGTGAATGAAACAGTCAGAAAGTTATCACTGGATGCACATCTGCAGCGGATTAACAATTGGTTTCAAGATGGCTGCTGCAGATGGGCAAGTAATGGGGTAAAGTTTATGTGGTAGTAGCTGAGAGTCATCCTCAGCACACAGTATGAGCATTAACACACCTCATAAGATGTGGCTGCAGCAGCCGTGGTGGATTAAAACTGTCGTTCCATCAAGAACAGGTTTTAATCGATTTCAGCTTCTTCAAACGAGTTCTTCAGATTGAAACATTTGCCTCCTTGTATTCCCGTCTTGTGTCTCTCCTTTCCTGAAAGAGCACCACAAAGGACGATACTGTTTAATCCCACCACAGTTAAGCCCAGAGGAAAGACCAGCTGGGGGCCTTTGTGTTTGTACGATAGCAGGTTGGATAAACCTGTGTTACTTATGACTGTGCGCACGCAAACCTGAGGACGTTAAAAAAAAAAAAAAGCTCAGTAACACTTATGTGAATTTCTCTCTAGAGGTGAAGTGAATGCATTTAATGTGGTGAGAGGCTGCAGAAGTGTCTTTGTGTGTGGGGGGGTTGGTGGATCGGGGGCTCTCACAGAGACACACAGATCCTCAAGTTCGAGTTGCGTTATCTTTTGTTTCCAGGGAAGGGGGAGGAAAGGGTGGCTCGCTGGGACTCTGTCTTCTGATTTTCCCAAAAAATAAAAAAAATCCCTCCCCTCTTCTCCCTGCCCCCCCTCAGAACCCCTGTCCCAGCCAGTGCAGTACCACTGTATTGTCTGCTCGCAGGCGAGCTGCTTGTTGCTTTGCCTTCTGTCCTGCTGTGCTGAGTGCTCAACAAAGGAGCTCTTTTAAATATGTAGACAATCCTGGATCACTTGCACGCACGCACGCACGTACACACACACACACTTTTGTCTCTCTCTGTCAATTCTTCCCCGGCTAGACCTGGCCTGGGAACGTTTCCTTTTTTCATGGAGAATCAACAAGTCTCAGACATAAAAAGGATGCAGGCGGGCCTTTTCTCTCCGCCTGTGCAGCACACGCTTTGAATGAGCACTTTGTGGCGTGGCCGAGGCCAAGAGCTGGAATCCTGTTTGTTATGGTGCTTTGTTCTTACTGTACATTTACCCGCCTTCTTTCATAATTATAATAACGATAATTTAAAAAAAAAAACAGCAAAAACACAAAGTTAGACATTTTGAAATGATGAAAACATCTGTCGAGCTAATTTTCTGTCCAGGCCCGAATTATTATTATTTCTTACAAATGCAACCATCAGGGCATCTCCACATGTCCACTCTCTTCTTTATCTCCTCCTCCTATGTGGTACGGGAGCCCTCCCTGCAGCTTGGCAGAGTCGGCTCCCTCACGCGATGCAGCAGAGTGCAGGGGCCCAGGCCCCAGACAGGAGCCCAAGCTGGTCTCAGCCTCCTAACATGTTGAGCTGGCCCGCCTTGGGCACAGCCAAATGGTTCTGCAGCTGCCCCTTTGTCCCGCTTCCTTAAGTAAACAAAGGACAGAAACAAATTAATGACCTACATTCACAGCAAACCTCGCGGAGACAGAGAGGGAGCAGTTGTCTACAAGCAGATGTTCACGTCCAACGCCGCAGACTTAATGATCAGCGAGCGGCACAAAATCGAACAGAGGATTGATGTCGCAAGGATTTCTGTGAGCAGGTAGCTCTTTTTTTAAAAGTTAGGATGCATCACTTTGACATCAAATCTCTTTAAAAAGAAGCTGAATTAGTTTTAAACTAATATTAAACTTTTTGACACTTGAACACCAGCCTGAGATCTTTTTTTGTTACTTCCAGTAAGTTTCTTAGATCTGTATTAGACATCCATCAGGCAGAGGACAATGTCATAAAGATTAGTAGTGAGCTTATCGTGTGTGTGTGTGTGTGTGTGTTGGGGACTTACTGAAGAGACCATCTGTGGCCTAATGAACGCTGCTCCTTGGCCTGTGTGCAGGGGCTTTTAGTGCATCTGTAAGAGCAGGTTTACTGAGCAGCAAGACATTAGCTAAAGCTGATTTCTTTACTGGAAACCTGTGCTTCAAGGCCTTTGGAAGAAAGCTGTGTGTGTGTGTGTGTGTGTATAGGAGGATAAAATCTCAACAAGCTGCTGCATTTTCTTCCCAAACGCAGCGGTATATATGAAAATTTGGGTTAGCACACAGAGCTTTTGCAGGCTGTTGTTGCACGTTCAAGCACGAATCACTGCAAAGCTTCCTGAGCATACACACACGCGCGCACACACACACGTAATTTCCACCCACATCACAAGTGACAGAAGGACAGGAGGCCAGGACCTCCTGCTGGGTCCCTTCTGCAGCACAACACTCCCGAGTACCGATGCAGACACGAACTTAAACGATGGGAAAATGTGAGCTTTTAGTGATTAATGTCTAAAAGAAATAAAACATTCCACACGTGAAAGCTGAATTTCAAGATTCTTATAATTTATTGCAGTTTGCACACAATTTAAAAATGTCAACAACAGCACACCAAAAAATTACAAAACTAAATACAATTAGAATTTACTCCCCTTGAGAAAACCAAAAAAAAAAACTATGATTGTCAAAGCTAAAATGACTAAATCTGAAAGAGGAACTTAAGAGATAAAATTAAATTGTAATCTCAACAGGGAGTAAATAGATCTCAATCAAAATCTGCCTATTTCCCCAAGACTGTGATTGTCCTTTTTCAAAAGAGACTCAGTCATTTTAAGCACCCCTCCCCCCAATCCTCCAACCCTTCCTCCAAATTCTGACTTTTATTTGTAATTTTCCTCAACTCTTCTTCACAATAAGTCTCCCCCCTTCAAGTAAGCACAGCAAAAAAAGATGGAGGTGTCATGTGAGGGCGATTCCTTCAGTGAACTCCACCTGACGCTCACACTTAAATAAAACAAACAAAAAAAAAAAAAAAAGAGCCCGGAGTACAGCAGTTTAAGGCGGTCAAGCACAACCAGAACAGAACATAAAAGAAATAAATAAACTAAAACAGCAGCAGCAATGAAAACAACAGCGGGATGAGGGGGGGTGTGGGGGGCCATATGCAGAGGCGCTGCCAGTGAAGAAATAACATTTCAGAACCAAAACGAGACGACGTGGTGCAAACTGCTGCAATGTCACCCACACTGTTGCGTTGGCAAAGCCTGCAGGTGCTACCAGATGACGGGGCATGCAAACACACACACATCTGAGAGAGGAGGAAATGTGGAGCGTCCGGATCTCTGCCAAATGTTCCTGGGATTGTATAAACGCTTGACCATCTTTTTCATTTTTTTAAACTGAACACAAAAATAACAACTGTCAAAACTGACGCAGCCTCAACCCGAACCCAACATTTACACAGAAACGTGAAAAAAGTTGACCAATCGTTGAATGAAAATATAACGAGACTAAATTTGTCTGGTAAAGTCAATTTACATTTTCCGCGAACCATTTCTTAACGCTTTACAGTATCAAATACTTCTTCGCATTAGAAATGTTTATTTTTTTTTAAATAAAGGCAACTTTTTTTATTTAAATTTTTTTTTTTTTTGCAAAATTCTGTTTTCTTGTCTTTTAGCTTAAAAAGGTGCAAACAGCTAAGCCAATTCTCTCCCATTTAGTTACAAAAGCCACACGGATGTCGTGTGACGTCTGTGAGAATCACTGCGCCGAGCAGCTCGGCTCGAGACGACAAACTTATCTGACCTTTCAACTTTCAGTAGGAGCGCTCAGGCTGAGGTTCTCGCTGCATCCTTCTCACCTCAGCCTGGCCACACTAACTGCACACGAATGGACCAAAAATAAGAGGCCAAATCTGCAGCGTCAAATAGAAATGGCTTGACCGGTTTAAAAAAAAAAAAAGAAAGGTAGGACCCATGGGAGAAGGAAGTAAGTGTTGGGGAACATTTAACGCCTAAGGAGGAGCAGGAGGACGAAGTGCTGGGTGGATGTAGATCTTCAGTAGGCTAAATTTACTGGTACTAACCAAGTCACACACTCAGAAACACACACACACACACTCAGAGCAGAGAAAATCAGTGCATAAAGACACAGGCTTACAATGCTTTATCGTTTTGCTTCCACATCCGACAGGAACGCATTCTGAAACGTTCCTCCGGGAGCTCAGCGAGAGTAAAAAAAACTTTAAAAAAACGAGCCTTCACTGTCAGGAGTTTTGCTGTTCAAACATTTCCCCCCTTCAATGCAAAAACAACTTAAAAGGTTGAAGATGAAATCGAATGTTCATGCATTTGTCTTCCCATAGTCATGAGAATAAATTCATCTTTTCAACAGACCGCACCCTGGAGTAGTATTCACAAAAAAAAAAAAAAGAAAGCCTGTCATCAAATATTTGATCAATTACAATGTGTACAGTAATACAGCAAATTCACATTTTCAGTTTAAAATATACAGGTTTGGACGTCATGCAACAACAGCAGGTCCCATTACAAAATAAAGTAACAAAATAATAATAATATTAATCATTAAGTTAAAAAATGTAATGAATAAAGTCTTAAAACTATAACTGAACAATATACAACAACCTTAAATTAAATACCTTTACAACAAGAAATGTTTTAAAGACTGCCAGCTAGATAAAAAAAAACAAAAAACTATCAACAATAATAATAATATTTTGTAAAGGTCTTATCTGTTAGAAAATACTTCAGATTGATTGGAAGTGGAAAAAAGGAGGCTGTGCATTGAATGAGTGCCTTCAGTTTGTCTGTCAGTCAGTCAGCTTTCCCCTGAACACACCAAAGAGCAAGAGAAGAGGGGAGCGCCTCGCCAACGACACCTTCATGCAAGTAGGAAATAATAAAAATTAAAAAAAAACACACACACTCACACACATCAGGTGAAATTTTTGAGAGTAGTGCAGAATCACACGTCTTCTAATGATGTGGCATCAGTTTGTGGTGATCACAGTACCCGTGTAGTGTTTCGCAACGCTTTTTTTTTTTTTTTACTGCTTCAGTGTGTTCGACCTGAACTCCTGCAGTGCTGCGTGCAGTCTGTGGACCTGGGGCTGACGTGCTGGCCGGCGGTGAGCTCTTGTTTCTGGGGTCAAACGCGAACGGGGTGAAAACTAATCTAAACGCCGAGACGTTCTCATCGAGGCCCGTGTCCTCAGACGCAAAATCAAAAATCGCAGAGGAGAACTAACGCCAAGTAAAAACGAAGAGTTCAAAATAACATACATTAAAATAAAAATACCCCAAATACCAACAACAAAATAACTCAGTAGTAACATTTTCATGTGCTATTAAAGTGCAGTTGAATGAGATGTTGCAACAAATAAGAACATAATTCACTTAAACCCCGACTAACTCTGCCACCTTCCTTCCACCTCCCCAAACCTCTGCGCCCTTTTTTTTTTTTACTCTCCGTCTCTTTCCCTTCATCACCAGTCTGTTTCTACTTCCACAGTTCCTGGGAGCTGTCCTCAATCGCCCAGTCCCTGACGTTGGGCAGTGCCAGCGGCTCGCTCTTCACGGACAGCGAGTTGACCAGTTCGCAGTGGAACTTGCGGATGTGTCGGTAGAGGTCCCCGGATTGCGTGAAGCGCCGCTCGCACCACTTGCAAGCGTGCGGCTTCTCGCGCGTGTGCACCACTGCGTGGCGACTGAGGTTGTGAGAGTACTGGAAGCTCTTGCCACAGGTGGTGCAGGTGTAGGGTTTTTCACCGGAGTGAGTTCGCTCGTGGCGCTTCAGAGTGTACATGCAGGAGAAGGTTTTGCTGCAGATGGTGCACGTGGGCACGTTGACGTCTCCGGCGGGCTTGGAGCGGATGCCCTCCTGCTCCCTGAAGTGGGAGCTGAGGTGAAGCTGGAGAATGTGAGGGGAGGGGAAAACCTTGTTGCACAGCGGGCACATGAAGATCTGGGTGTGCTGAGCTGACAGCATGTTGGAGACGTAAGGCAGCAGCGACGTGTCCATGCTGGCCGCCTCAGCCTGAGCACGCTCGTTTTCTCCTCCCAGTATGTCCTCGTCGTCTGCTGAGGCTGGAGGCTTCTCGTCCCGCTCCAGCTCCGAGGCCAGAGACGCCTCTCGCAGAGCGGACAGGTGCGCCTCCAGCCCGAGCCTTCGCTGGGCCGACAGAGGGCCCCCAACCCCGTGGTGGCTCAGACCTCCATTAGTGCTGGGAACCTGGGTTTTGTTGAGGCCGCTGTGCTCCATGTCATAGTCCCCACCTCCTAACTCATCTTCTTCATCTGAAGCTACACCCCTCTCCACCTTCACCCTCACAGCCAAGGGGCTCTGCAGGCTGTCCGGTGTCACCGCCCCACTGAAAAACGATTGATGGTGGTTGGTGTGGTTGCTACCGGCTATGGGCTTCACTGACAGATCCAGGACGCAGTCAGCAGCATCGTTCGACACCCTCCTGCCTCTGTGCCCTCCACGAGAATTCAGCGAGCGGTGGGACCTCTGGGAGAGAGATCCAGTGGAGCTGCTGGGGCTGCCGGCCGGGGAGAGCACCTTCCCCCCCTCGCCCAGGCCTTCACCTGCCTGAGCTTCAGGCTCACCATGCCCTGGGCTGGTCCGAGCCACACCTGGGGTCACTGGTCTGCCCGCAGACGGCAGCCTCAGCCACAGTGGACCTCCCTCAGCCTTCCCCTCCTCCTCTTCATCACTGTGAAGCAGGTCTGCAGAAATAGGCCGACCCGTCGAACCTTCCGATAGACTGTCGGCCTTGTCAGAGCAGCTGGACCCGCCATCGTCCTCTCTGCGAGTGCTGTCTGCTTCCGCTGTGGCCTTCTGCTTTAAACGCTTCTTGCACACCTTGACAATGTCATACATGTGCAGGTAGCTCGCCGCTGCTAGCACATCCTCTACAGGAAGGTCCTGGAACTGCAGCTTGCCCTCGTACATGAACTCCAGCAGAAGGGAGAAGGCCGGCGCAGTTACAATGTCACTGTTGAGGTGCACCACGTCTCTCTTGTCTAGCTGGTCCTTGTAGAAAAGGTGAAAGTACATGCTGCAGGAGGCCAGCACGGCCCGGTGGGCACGGAACTGGGCATCGCCCACCAGCACCGTGGAGTCACACAGGAAGCCCTGGTGCCGCTGCTCGCTCAGACACTGGAGTAAATGTCTGCTGTGGTCTGGGAACTCCATCCTGCCGTCCTCATAACCTGCAGCCACACAAAGACACAGAGTCAAACGTGAGTGCATCCCAGTATCCACGATCAGAGAGAGTAAATTCACCGTCGCTGGGATTTTAAACGAGGATGCTTGCAAAATAAATAAACTTAAAACAAAACAAACAGAATGCCATACTATATTACAAATATGTAGATTTTGTAACAATACAAAGTAGTCTTAAATTTAGGTTAAGTTAGAATTTTAGATTCTTATCAATAACTGGGGATATTTGATAACACTGTTGTGCATAAAATTAAAAATAATGGGTCAAATAAAAAAGAAATCTGAGATATAACAACAAGCATTTACAACAAATACAGATAAAGGTAGGGCAGTAAATAAGATGTATTTAAATATATAAAAATTCTTTCAAGACAAAAGTAGTAATTAATTTAAAGTTCTGTTATTTTTTTTAATTAATTAATGATTTTATTATTTTAAAGTACTTTTTTAAATACCATAACTGAAAAGTATATTGTTAAATCATACCTTGTACAGTCACAAAAATAAACTATTTCAGTGATATTTTTGTTTGTTTTGCTTGATAAAAAAAAAAAAAAAAAGAAGCTGAAATAAAACAGAGTGATTTAAAAAAGGCATTTATAAAAACTGACTCGGAGCAGGAACTCAGTTTTTAATCGACAAAGACTTAGTCTCAGGTGAACCACCAGTCAGATTCCTCCACTCGGTCTCTCAGCTTTCTACATCGCTCCAACTCCTCTGCCTGCACTCCTGGATTGTCGCTTCTCCTACGCTGGTTATTTTTATTAACCCACTTCGGCCTGGCCTGGCACAGCCCTTTTAGGTAACCGGCTTTCAGCTTTGCACACTGTCCTCACATATACAACACACACACACACACACTTAGTACCAGCCTACCTACAAACCACCTCCACAGACTAAGTCGAGAAGCAAGACTGGCCAAGAGAAAAAGCACACTCTCAAGCAAAACAGCTCGTCCTCTGTTTGACCTGCTTGAGGCTTGAAATTAGAGAGAATGAAAGACAAAACTTTAAAAGTGCCTTAATTTATATTAAAAAAAAAGTTGTTAGAATGGAATCAGTCTAGTTGACGAGCTGACAAACATGAATGCAGATGGACGTTGGATGATGAAGATGAAGAGGAGAATCACGTCAACAAACTGTCCCACCTGTTAACCAAGTAGATTTGTCCTGCCTGAGAAAATACATGTCTCCCGCTCGGCACCGCGTTAACCGCAGACGTTAAGTCGCCTCATTTGAATGAAGCTAAACCAAGGATGTGAGCGTGTGTGCACGTCTGCGTGTTGTGTGTGTGTGTGTGTGAGCTCGCCCTCCGGCTCGCTCAGACTGCTTTTAATGAGGGGACTTACGGGGACAAGGGTGTACCACCTCCCACCTCCCCCTCCAACCCCACCCCCTCGTCCAGCCAAACCCCTCTCTGCCACCTCCTCCTTCCACACACGCACCACTTACAAACTCCTTCCCATCTGAATCTTACTAAAAAAAAAAAACTCCGCACATCCACCCCGGAGAAGAAACTGCCCTCTTCCTCAATCCTCCCACCCACCCAGAAGGGAAGATTTACAATACAATCACTGTAAGTGCCCTGCTCGTCACAGCATCAATCCTAATCCTTAAAGATGGCTAAAAATAAAGACGCCGGTGGCTGCGGCGGGAAAGGCAGCCGGCAGCGGCCGCTCAGGAGAGCAGAACAGTCACCGAGCCCAACCGGTCCTCTTGTTGGAGCCGGTCAGCTCAGGCGGGGGTCTGAGGGAGACACTCACAAGAGGGGCAGGGAGAGAGAGGGTGAGGGAGAAGCTGGGACGGCCGGGGAGGGAGGCTTACCCACATCTGATCCAGCTGACGGGGGCCATATGGCAGCTGCTAGCCAGATAAAGAGATTAAGACTAGGAAGGAGTGCGATTACAGCTGTCTAGCCAATTCAGGCAGCTCAAATCTGCAACTTCTAAATTAGTCTCCTCTACTCCAGCCGACAGGAGGGGTGGGGGGGGGGGAAATGGGAAAAGCAGACTGTACACGCTTTTAAGTAATTTTAAAGTTGACCAGAATTAACTGAAAAGGAACAACAAATCAGATAGTTACTTTATGTGAGAAATAATTATAATTTCAATAATTAAAACTTCAAAAATTACGTTTAGTGTTCATAGCTAACCAATTACAAAATGACTAAAAGCTAAAACGGCCCCTAATAATTTGGCCTAAAATATACAGAATAAACTGAAGCTTGTTTAAAAAGACAAAAAATAAAAATAAAAAACGTGTCCAAATATGAGCACAAACAGGAAAACAGAAAGACACGTTTTAAATACGCTCTCAACTCCAAACGAAAAACACAACAAAGTGTTCCCGGACAGCAACTATCCCTCAAACTCAAACTACTTTTGGTGTTTCGACTCGAGCGCTCAAACAGGTTCGACACAGTGGAGAATAAACTACAGCTCGGTGCACACGACTACTATATTCACTCTCTTATGCACGCACAGACACACAAAATGATACCTGCAGCGGTACGCATCAACTTGATTAACTCCAGTGTGGCAGAATAGCCGGGCTCCTCTGACTGTGTGTATCCTCCTCACTATGAATCAATAAGAGGAGAGCAGAAGAAGAGGTGAGGTAGACAAAAAAAAAAAAGCTAGAGAGAGCGAGCGAGAGAGAGAGAGACTGGGAGAAAAAACAAACAAACCAAAAAAAAAAAAAAAAAAAAACCATCCACGCTGTTCAAACTGCGAGGGACAGATGCAAAGTGGAGGAGATGTTGGAGGGGGAACGAGATACCACCTCCCTCCTCCTCTTCCTCCACCTCCTCCTTCTAACTGGCGCTGATCGGCAGCCGCAAACACACACACACACACAGCACTAACTCTCCCAGGCTGCCGCTGAGACTCACAATAAAGGACCGGGGAGGGGTGGTGGAGGAGGAGGAGGTGGGGTGGATGGCAGCCTGTCAGCTGCTCTGACATCATCCTCAGATGGAGATGCTACCTCCAGCTGTGCTCTTTCTACAGCCATATGCTGCCTCCTCTACACTCCTGCCACCAGACTCCTCTTTCATTCTACCAACACTACACAACTTTGTCTCTCCTTCTCCCCCTTCTTCCTTTTTATCTTTGCTTCCTCTGTAAGAAAAAAAAAACACACACACTAAATGCAGTGTGATGTGTCTCCCCCACTGCAACTATCACAAGGGAAAGTTTACAACAACAAAAAAACAAATGAATAATAAAGATTCAGTCTTTTTTTGTTTACTTTAGGTGTTCTGAATTTTTCAAGTGCACCTCCTCCCTCCAGTAACCATAAACAAAGACCAGACGCTCGCAGCTGATATT
Source organism: Nematolebias whitei (assembly GCF_014905685.2). NCBI lineage: Eukaryota > Metazoa > Chordata > Actinopteri > Cyprinodontiformes > Rivulidae > Nematolebias > Nematolebias whitei. The sequence continues at coordinate 59,356,483 of NC_056498.1, read as the reverse complement.
GTTTTCCACTTTTTTACGGTTCAGCGCCGCTGCGCCTCGTCCTTTATTCATTCATTCCCTCATTCATTCATCCGTCTTCCCCCAAGTTTGAGCCCTTTTTGACAACAATATAATAATATTGAAATGCAGGAAACAATGGGAGCAAGCCATAAAGACGGACCTAAATGAGAAAACAACGAAAAAGCAGCTTAGCCTTTAATAATCTAAGAGAAAAAGTTGTTTTTCCGATTTCGACTTAGAAAAGGCGAACAAGAGTGTGAACCGACTACAATTAACGTATACGGTGGCCGAAGAGGCTCAGAAAAGTTTAAAAGGACAAACAGAGCGCCAGATGTGCATCATCGCCTAATTTAAAACACATAAACGTTATATTTATTGTCCTATTTGTCTTGTAAGAGCTTTGAAATGTTTTCCTCCCCTCATGGTGAACTTCATAGCCTCTTAAATTGCAGCGTTTAAATGAATTTCTGCATTCCGTTTTGTCCCCGATGCGACGAACAAGTCTGTTATGAATCAGACTACTTGTTTAAGTTGGTTTTAAAGCGGGTTTACGCGACAGTTATGCGTTTAATCTTCGAATAACGAACTTAAAAGTCGAGGAAACGCCGCGGCTGGCAGGTTGGAGGCAGAAGAAGACAGTCGCCAAACACGAGAAGACCGTAATTAATTACTTACCAGAAGACACAACAAACACGCGCGCGCGGAGACACGCTGCTAGCTATAGCCCGTTGACTGCTAACAAAAGTAAAGAGGACGGGACACAATATTGCGCTTTTTCCAGAAGTTCCGAAGGCCCAGGTGCTATGACAACAGCTGGAGAAACACCGCGGAGGGACAGCTAACACAGCAACTGTTAAAGCGCCGAGACACAGTCATGCTAAGACACAGCACTGAAGCTAGCCTCCGATTTCATGTCCGCGTAAAGGGCTATTTCACAACTTTTTCTTCTTCTTCTTAGACTTCTATCTCGGTTCAGCTCAAAACCTAAAACAACTTTTAAAATCTCTTCACTTAAAATAGATTATTTGAAGGACGATGTGTGAACTGCGAAAGGTGTATTCGACTTGTTAAAGTTCAAATAAGGGCAATTTCAATATTCTTTTTCAAACCTGCAGGTGTCATAGAAGGTCGTGTGATCCTGGAGTAAAAGTTTATAGGTAACAAACGGTGTTTAAAATGTTCTATTTTGGTGCATCAGTTTAGGATTAACAAGTTTAAGTATGTTCATATAAATTCTGAAAACATAGCTAAGATGCACAAAAAGAGTGAAATTGTCCTTTAACAGACAGCCGACTAGGAAGTATCTAATCGTAAGCGAACTTCAGCGGCGTTGCTAAGGAGCTACTTTTCCACCTCAGTCTCCCGAACCTCCTTTGATCGGACTCCGGTTTAAAAGGCAGCACTTACAGACAACAAGGTCCGGCGTCTTCCTCCGTCTAATCCTCTCCTTTTTACCCCACTTCGTAGATCAAACTACTTTATTACTAATTTCCATAACAGGCTTGCCAAGGCGAGCGGGCGCAGGAGACGAGGAGTGTTGTAGCACTCTCTGCGGCGACCAGATGTTTCCGAGCTGTTGCTGCTCAACTCGAAGCCGGGGAGAGAGGAGGCAGGCAGGCAGGCGAGCGGTGCCACCGGCGAGGAGCAAAGTGAAAGCCCCCCCTGCTCCAACAGAGGGAGAGATACGTCTTCTTCTTTCGTCGGCGTAGGTTGACACCAGGCAACAGCAGCAGCACACCGTGAGGAGGCAGGAAAGGCGCTGGGCCGAGCCAACTGGTTGTGCGAGTCAACGGGGCGGACTGGCGCAGCCGAGAGCGAGCGGAGAGCGGCGCGGTGCGCTCTGGGTAGTGTAGTCAAAGGGAAAGGGGGCGGAGCTGATGTGAGCAGGTGCATCACCTTGACAGAAATAAACAGTTGGTTTCCAGTGGAGCCAGATAATTCCTGGATTGTTGAAATATCAGCAGAACACAAGCAAGTCTTAATCAGAGGCAGAACAGCTGCGCCTCCTCCAGAAGTGTCTATTTGTTGCTCTTAATGACTATAAAGATGTAATAAATGCTTTTTTTATCACACTACAGTGTATTCTCTGAGTGTTATTTTAAATACATATGTAAAAATATATATATATATAATCACAGACAGGTGATGTGAGCTTCATACTTGTAAGGCATTTAAAAAAATTATTTTACATGTTAAGTGTTTAAAATGTTAAAACGAGGGTTATAATAAGATGTAATAGTTGTTATTTTAATCCTTAGTCCTCCAGACCACCGATGCCATGACAACACATGGGCTTTAATTTGTTTTCAGTACTCTTTTGTGTGTTCACTTATTTATACTGTTCAGTGTGTATTTATGTGCAATTTATGAATCTATTGTGAAATTTTAAACTTTGTCTTACCTTGTGCTGTGAGTGATGATAACGCATTAACATTATTGTTTTCCTAATTGTAGTTTCTTTTGTTCCTACTCCTTTACTACTTTAGTTTATTTGTGCTATCCTAATAATTTGTATACCAAAATAAGTAGTAATGGAGTGATGTCACTCCATTTGTAACTTTTATAGTTTTTGGATTATTTAACTTTATTCACAAACGTTTAGCCTATAAAGATACATGGATATCTCTTCAATTCATTAAAAAACATTCTCTGAAATTTGCTTCAACATATCTTAATTTAGACTTTTCATGCTTCATCTTCCTTTTAGCTACTCTTTACTGATTTGAGCTTTTACTTTGCTCATTATAGCTTTTAGAACAGTTTTGCTAATTTGATGTTTTTGATATGATTTAGCTACATTTAGCTACATTCTTTCTTTTTTTGGGGGGGGGGGGGGGGTTCGTAGCTTTAAGTTACAGTTCTGCTATACTTTTATCTTTTATAAACAGTTTTTTGTTTCTCAGTTTTAGTTGCTCGGCTTTCCAATAAAACATGAAAATTATACATGTACATACAAAACAAATGACTTGATCAGGATTTTGTGTTACAACTTTTGGTAGCGGTGTTGTACAACAAAGACAAAATCTGCAATGAACTCCACAAAACAAAAAAAAAACAATAAAATAAAATAAAATAAATGATGGAGATCAACGAGACTTAGGAAAAACAGATGAGAACACCTATGCAGCCTTTATTTGGAGCTCTCATAAACTTTCCAAAACATCATTAAAAGTTTAAAAGGGTCACAGCATTTTACATGTCTGAACTGGCACTTGGACCTATTTGACAGTTTTATTATATATATTTTATTACAAACCGGATCCCAAAAAAGTTGGGACACTAAACAAATTGTGAATAAAAACTGAATGCAATGATGTGGAGGTGCCAACATCTAATATTTTATCCAGAATAGAACACAAATCACAGATCAAAAGTTTAAACTGAGAGAATGTATCATTTTAAGGGAAAAATCTGTTGTTTCCAAATTTCATGGCGTCAACAAATCCAAAAAAAGTTGGGACAAGTCCATTTTTACCACTGTGTGGCATCCCCCCTTCTTCTTACAACACTCAACAGACATCTGGGGACAGAGGAGACCAGTTTCTCAAGTTTAGAAATAGGAATGCTCTCCCATTCATGTCTAATACAGGCCTCTAACTGTTCAATCGTCTTGGGCCTTCTTTGTCGCACCTTCCTCTTTATGATGCGCCAAATGTTCTCTATAGGTGAAAGATCTGGACTGCAGGCTGGCCATTTCAGTACCCGGATCCTTCTCCTACGTAGCCATGATGTTGTGATTGCTGCAGAATGTGGTCTGGCATTATCGTGTTGAAAAATACAGGGTCTTCCCTGAAAGAGATGACGTCTAGAGCATATGTTGTTCTAGAACCTGAACATAGTTCTCTGCATTAATGGTGCCTTTCCAGACATGCAAGCTGCCCATGCCACAAGCGCTCATGCAACCCCATACCATCAGTGATGCAGGCTTCTGAACAGAGCATTGATAACAACTTGGGCTATCCTTGTCCTCTCTGGTCCGGATGACATGGCGTTCCAGTGTTCCATAAAGAACTTCAAATCGTGACTCATCTGACCACAGAACAGTCTTCCATTTTGCCACACTCCATTTTAAATGACCCCTGGCCCAGTGCAAACGTCTGAGTTTGTGGAGCTTGCTTAGAAATGGCTTCCTCTTTGCACTGTAGAGTTACATCTGGCAACGGCGGAGGCACGGTGGATTGTGTTCACTGACGATGCTTTCTGGAAGTATTCCTGAGCCCATTCTGTTATTTCCTTGACAGTGGCATTCCTGTTTGAGGTGCAGTGATGTTTAAGGGCCCGGAGATCACGAGCATCCAGTAGAGTTTTACGGCTTTGACCCTTACGCACAGCGATTGTTCCAGATTCTCTGAATCTTTTGACGGTGTTATGCATGGTTGATGATAACTTCAAAGTCTTTGCTATTTTACGCTGGGTAAACCATTCTGGTATTGCTGCACTATCTTTCTGCGCAACAATGGTGGAATTGGTGATCCTCTTACCATCTTGGCTTCTGAGAGACACTGACAGTCTGAGAAGCTCTTTTTATACTCAATCATGTTGTCAATTGACCTATTTAGTGTTAATTGGTCTTCCAGCTGTTCGTTATATGCTCAATTTCCTTTTTCCAGTCACTTATTGCTACTTGTCCCAACTTTTTGGGGATTTGTTGACTGACACTGTGAAATTTTGAATCAACATATTTTTCCTTTAAAATGTTACATTTACTCAGATTAAACTTTTGATCTGTCATCTATGTTATATTACGAAGAAAATATTGACATTTGCCATCTCCACATCATTGCATTCAGTTTTTATTCACAATTTGTTTAGTGTCCCAACTTTTTTGGAATCCGGTTTGTATATTTCTGTTTACGTTTTAAGATTTTTCCATTTAACTGACAGTTGATGTCACTTAAAAAGTCACATTAGCATCTTCTGTCGCTCCCAGTTCAAGAATTTGTTACATCTGATTTGCAGTTTTCACACAGCAGCTGTTTGTTTGAGGGTTACTTTTCAGTGTGTTCCTGCCTGTCACGCCAAAGTTTGCTGTCAGTGAGTGACAAACACAGGTATGACGTTACCATGGTGATCACAATAAGCTGCTGGCAGCAGCATTAACATTTAATTGGTTCTCTTTACACTTCTTGTACATCAAAATGTGGACATTTAATCTTTGTTTAGATTATTTAAATGGCCATGTTTGAGTATTAGCTGCATCCGGGCCTTAAAATCTCTTTATAAATCTTTTAATTGTATCTCAATCTTTTTTTGTATCACAAGAAAACTATTACCTACCCTGGAAGCAATGATTGTAACTGGAACTCAATTACACACTTGTGCAAGCTAAACAAATTTGTAAAATATATAGATTTTCTTTGTATTATTTAACAATGGACCGCAGTCTGGGCAGCTGGTAGATCTGCTGCCTCTCTGTGAGCCGGTCCCCGGTTCAAATCCCGGTCCGGAGGCCTTTCTGGGTGGAGTTTGCATGTTCTCTCTGTGCATGTGTGGGTTTTCTCTGGGTGCTCCGGTTTCCTCCCACAGACCAAAAACATGCATGTTAGGCTGATTGGTAACTCTAGATTGTCCCTAGGTGTGAGTGAGAGAGTGAATGGTTGTTTGTCTCTATGTGTCCCTGTGATGGACTGGAGACCTGTCCAGGGTGTACCCCGCCCCTGGCACATTGATTGCTGGACATGGGCACCAGCGACCCCCGTGACCCAAAAATGGAAGAAGCGGGTAAAAGATAATGGATGGCTGGCCGCAGTCTGTGAGGATCCACAGCTTCTCCTCCACCATAATCCTCAGCACTGGCTACCCTCAGGGCTGTGTGTTGAGCCCCCTCCTGTTCACTCTGCTCAGTGGTTAGCACTGTTGCCTCACAGCAAGAAGTTCCTGGGTTCAGTCCCAGGTTGGACCTGGGGTCTTTCTGTGTGGAGTTTGCATGTTCTTTTCGTGCTTGTGTGGGTTTTCTCCCGCTCCCCCTGATTTTGATAGACTTCAACAACTTCCTTCCCTTCCAAAAATGTTTTGTTTTAAAACTTTGTATGAACTTTTAAAAAAACTTTTTAGACCCAACACGTCTGTTCTCCAAGTGAAAGAGCTGTAAAGCAAAATAAATTCAATTCAATTCAGAAATACTTTATTAATCCCAAAGGGAAATTAATTGTTGTCATAACTCATCATTCTGGTTTCATTCAAGAGTTGTTATAGATGCTGATAGATGTGGGCAGGAAGGATCTCCTGCAGCGAATCCGAAGAATCTGATCACAGATACCGATCCATCCACCTGGATTCAGCTTGCTGTCAGATCCGGCGGGCCTCTCGGTCCTTCTGGGCAGCAGAAGTGCCCGAATTCTGAGCAGAATTCCTCTCTGAGCTATGGTCACTACTCCCAGCAGTCTGCCAAGCTCCTCGTCGCCATGGACTCATGTAGGTGCCGGGGGACGATCCCGATCCTGCCGTTGTCACGAGCTGAGTTTCCCGCCAGCTCCAGGATCTCAGCGGTCAGGTACTCAAGCACCGCCACCAGTTTGACGGGAATTCGTCCACGGCGCCTCCTTTTCAACTCATTTGAGATTTGGGGCTGTAGCTGATATATTATTGAGCTTTTGAGATGTTAATCAGCTGCTCCTGGTTGTTAAAAAAAAAATGTTGCCATGGTTACGCATAATAACAAACGCCCAAAAGTAAAAAGGTTTCAGTAAAAATCCTTCCAGCTGTACGGCATCTGATACCAGAGTAAATAATCATCTGAAAAAAGTGATTTATATCCAGAAAAAAGAGAAATTAAAGTTTTCAAAAGCAATAACTCAGAATAAGAGAGCTACTCCAATTAAATTCAAAAATACTTTATTAATCCCAGAGGGAAATTATTTTGTTGTTGTAACTCGTGATCCTCATTTCATTAAGAGATGTTATAGATGCTGATGGCTGTAGGCAGGAAGGATCTCTTGTAAAGGTCCATCTCACAGTGGATCCTAAGAAACTGGCTGCAGATGCCGTCCGATCCGTCCACCCAGACTCGGCTGGCCTCTTGGTTCCCCTGGACTGTAGGACCGCTTGAATGCCAGGCAGAACTCCTCCCAGAGCGATGGCCACTCCTCCCAGAAGTCTGCCGAGCTCCTCATAGCTGCGGACAGCCAACTGTAGGTGCTGAGGGACGATCCTGTTCTTCCGCTGTCGTGAGCCATGTTTCCTGCTAGTTCCAGGATCTCAGTGGTCAGGCACTCGAGCACAGCTGGCAGGTAGATGAGAATGCGTCCATAGAACATCCTTTTCAACTCATTTGAGAATTGGGGCCATAGTTGAGATATTATTTCAGCTTTTGAGATGTTATTCAGCTGCTGTTGTTGTAGAAAACTGCCTTGTTGCCATGGTTACGCATCATAACAAATGTCCAAAACTAAAAAAAGTTTCAGTAAAAATCCTTCCAGCTGCACAGCATTCGATACCAGAGGAAACAATCATCCAAAAAATGTGATTTACATCCAGAAAAAGAGGAATTAAAGTTTCCAAAAGCAAAATCTCAGAATGAAAGTAACAGAGCTGCTCCAACATGCAGCCACTCAGAGCGGCGCAATTCTAGAACTCCAAATTAGTAGTCAATATTCACAAAACAACAACAACAAAATGCAAATAAACCCTCAATGATCACAATATTTCCTGAATTTGGTTAGTTCAAAGAAATTATTTGTCACTAAGAGCAAATTTTACACGTTTCAAAAAGTCATGATATGTCAAAAGAGTTGTAGCGTTTATAAAAATAAAATATAGAGTATATATTAAGGTAAGTTTAACGTCTCCTGTAAAAGTAACGACTTTAGTGCCTAACAAGATGCATGATGAAGACCTATGAGACTCTTTTTGCCTTGTAACATCATGTCTTTGTGCGGCGAGGCCTTTTTAACCTGTCTGTGGCAGCTTACAATGACCAAGTTGTCTCAGATTATTTAAATTGGACTTGGGGTTCCTTCGCAACCCGCTGGGTCTTATGTGAAACAGAGGATTTTCATAAAAAGACACAGAGCTGTACGTTTTCTGAAGGACGAAGTGAAAAATATACAAAACGAGCGCAACATTTGACCACGACTTGGAAACAACGAAGCGACGAGCGAGTTGTTCTGGGAAAATGTCCACGTGAAAATTGCGCGAAATGTTTACATTGAGGAGAACAGCCCCACAGAGGATTGACTGAGCTGTCTATCACGTTTTAAACTCCTCTCAGATGTGGGTCAGTGGGACAAAAAGCCTTTTATGTCTGCTTGTCAAGAGAGCATTGACATGAAAAAGTTTGGTTGCCCGTGTGAGCCTATTTGCATTCCTCAAACCTGTCCCAGTAAACTAATTGGCGTTACTAATAGATGGCTGGATGGACCGCAGCCCTGTGTGGTAATGAATTCACACGATCTGGTGTCATAGCTGAAGGACTAGTTAAAATTTAAATGAATGATGACCCTGTTACATGTCTGTCAATTTGTGGATCCGTGCTGCTCGAACGTTACAATGAGCTCCTTGTGCACGCATGAAAGCACAATTAAGCCCAACAAGCCGTTCAACAATGGATCTGCAGAAAAAAAAACTAGATATTAGGGCAAAATTTCAATACTATTAGCTAATTTGTGTGATAAATATAAAGCAGATTCACTATTTTGGGATGTGTTTGCAGTTTGTGTGTGTGTGAATAGTTCAAAAGGGACTCAGTGCAATTTATGAAATAAAAAAACAGGTGCAGTTTGAAAGAGTTTCCGTACTCTTTAATATGTTGATGTGCAATTTTGAAAAGCGGGCACGCACTCAACGTAAACAAACCACTTTTATCGGTTTACTTTACCATTGTTGACCCATTTCCATTCACTTTGTCTGATTTATTACATAAACAAATGCTGTGGTAGTTGGCAATTTTTTAATTCAACCACTAACATGAGGAAAAATGTGGTGCAGATTTTGTTTGTTACTCTAAATTTGTTTATGACTGGTCGGCATGACAGAGTATCTTTAAAGCAATTCTTCCTATAGAAAAATGAGATGTTGCACTAAAATCTGTAATGCTTGTGTCTGTTTTTGTGTGAATACCTCAAGAAGTTATGACACCTTTCCTGTTTCCCCCACCTAACCCACTCATTGTTCAGCCACCGACAGATGCCAGAACACAGACGCTTGTGTGTGAGCATGTGTGTGTGTGTGCACGTGTGAGCGGAAAAGCAACGAGAAACGGATTGAAAATATCTGACTGTTTCATCCTACCTGCAGCTGAAAAGCAAAGACAATGGAGAAGGTTAAAGAACAGCTTCTAACTGAGTGTTTGTTTGGGTTCTCTTTTTCTGCTGTAGGAAATAGCTTCATCCTCACATGGTTTCAGCTGTTTCAAAGGTAGCAGTCAGACTTTATTCAGGTCTTCAAACTTTACAAACAAAATGACCAACAGCTTGTGTTGAATACATGTTTAAATTGGAGTGATATATGTGGATTAAAATGAGCCACTGTGTCGTTTTCATCAGATTTTCTACTTTCCACCTCTGGAGGTCGCTGTAGATGTTATACCCTCCACAGTCTCCATTCTGATCAGTTCAGTGAGGCTTTGGTGCCATTACACTTTAATAAGCATGAATAATTAAATGAATGGCAATATACTGTAGGTGTACAATGCAAGCAACAGTCTTTAATCTTTAAAAAAAATAGACAATTATTCTTAAACATGAAAAGAAAGGGGGGAAATTAGTTACAAATTTGGTATATACAAGTATAGGGTTAGTACACGTATTAATTCTTATCTGAACTGTGCTATGCCACTCATTTAACTCTCTTGGTCACTTAAAATAGATGTCAGATTGCAGTTACTTTTATTTTTTGCTTGCTGGAAAACAAGTTCCTGAAGAAAATGGACATTAATTTCGTGTAAATTGCTGTTTGCACATGAAATGTTATAGCCACGGAGCTTCACAGGTTCTAGCCTCTGTTGCCAGCATTACTGACTTTATTCTTGCCTACGGATTTTTATGCATGAAAGTTTTGAAAGATTAAAATAACTTTAGCTCACAAGGTAAAAAGGTGTAATGATGATACTCCAGCAACGTGTAATTGAAATGTGTTAGTGAACTATTGGGATACTTTCAGGGAATTTTTGATTAAAAACAAATGTTTGTTTCCTTCAGAAAGCAATAACTGGATGTGCATCTACAACTTATTAACTTTGGGAGTCAGCTCACTTCAAAATGGCCACCACAGCTAAACTTTAACAAATCATTTAACAATTTTTTTTTTACAAATAATGAGCTAAAATTTGGTGTGGTGGTAGCCAAAAGTCATCCCAAACATAAGTATTGAGCACTAACAAATAGCATCAGAATGCAATATGTAGTTATATATATATGAAGAAGAGTTTTTCAAATCATTTTAAATATTTTTTTCTGTAGGAACACAACTCAGTGTCACATGTCCCAGTTTTGATTTTGAACTTGAAACTGTCCCTAAATTTTCTGCTCTGAATCCAAAAGAGCTCCAGTCAAAAGCGTAATTTGCAGACACGTCACATCTGATAAATTGTTCTGCTCAGCTTCAAAACAGCAGGAGGGTGAAGTAATCAAAAAAAGGAGATCGCTGGACTTCAAAGCAAGCATCATTATTTCTCGTCCTTTAGCACTGAGCCAAACACAGAGACAAATTTAGCAGTTTGTCCTCCCAGAGTCTCCTCTTGCAGTTTTCTATTATCTTGGAAAGACTCAGCCTTTGTAAGACTCTCAGACTGCTTCCTGTCTGTCTAGGAGCATCCCAAAACCTGCAGCAGTGTCCCACAGCTTCTCTCATCATGTCCATAATGGGGGTGTGCAAGAGGGGATGCACTCTGGGAGAGGCTGGCTGGCAGATAGAGTGAAAAGAGGAGATGGGAAGAAGGGTAGACAGATGTTTGAATCTCTGCCCCGGGGCGTATGAGATTAATCAACCCTCTAAGGCTTTAACAGAAACAGAGAGGTGTGAGATAAGAACTGTGGGTTTAAATAAAATTGACTTTACATACTGAAACAGGTTTTTTTTTTTTTCAGAGGTTTGGAGCAAAGCCATTCCAGCTCCAGAGCCAAACTGCCTCTGCAAGAAGTCTGTTCAAAAATATAGTATATTAAAAAACATGAACTATTATGTTCACACTTCTCCTCTTAAGCTGGATGGTGTGAAAACATCATAAATTTAGTTTTGTATATTTGTATATTTAGTTGATGTTTTTCTTAGTTCATATCTTAGATGTTATTACTGTTTTTCTTATACATTTTATTGTTGGATGTAACTGGGACCCTGTGTACATAATTTCGCTCCACCACATGTACCACATGAGGTGCGAATGACAATAAAGAAACTCTGACTCTCTGACTCTGATAAATGTGTTTTAATATATTTAAGGCTCAAAACTGGCTTGTGGCCAACAAACACACCTATAATTTCTGTTTGTTTCCATTCTGCTAAATTAAACCAGTGTCAATTACAGAAGCTGCAGTTTTTATTTAGCTAAAAGAAACACAACACAAGCTAAAAGCTAACAGTAGTAAAACACGAGCCAAAATCTTCATGTAAAAGATGAGCTAAAAGTAGCAAAAGGATGGTAGCTTGAAGCTAAAAGTAACAAAGCTGGCTAAAAGTAGCTAAACGCTAGCTAAAATCAACAAATGGTTAAAAGAGTGAAGTCAAAGTGGAAAATACTGAAGTAGTAAAGTGTTAGTGAACACGACCATCCATCCGTCATCTTTACTCGCTTCTTCCTTTTTGGGTCGCGGGGGTCACTGGTGCCCATGTCCAGCAGTCACTGTACGAGAGGCGGGGGACACCCTGGACAGGTCTCCAGTCCATCACAGGGACACATAGAGACAAAGGAGACAAACAACCATTCACTCTCTCACTCACACCTAGGGACAATTTAGAGTTACCAATCAACCTAACATGCATGTTTTTGGTCTGTGGGAGGAAACCCAGAGAAAACTCACGCATGCACAGAAAGAACATGCAAACTCCACCCAGAAAGCCCTCTGGCTGGGATTCGATACTGCGACCTTCTCGCTGAGAGGCAACAGCTCTACCAACTGATCCAACGTGCCGCCTGAACAAGAGTATAAACACTCAAAGTAGCATAAAAAGACAAAAAATAAAAAAAATAGAGTGTATACGCTGAAGCAGATTTCATAAAAAAAAAAAAAATTTGTTTGGAAGGAACTATTGCAATCTAATGTATTGTATTCCGCAGCACGGTGGCGCAACTGGTAGGGCTGCTGCCTCTCAGCGAGCAGGTCCCTGGTTCAAACCCCGGTCCAGGGGCCTTTCTGGGTGGAGTTTGCATGTTCTGTCCGTGCATGCGTGGGTTTTCTCCGGCTGCTCCGGTTTCCTCCCACAGACCAAAAACATGCATGTTAGGCTGATTGGTAACTCTAAAATTGTCCCTAGGTGTGAATGAGAGAGTGAATGGTCGTTTGTCTCTATGTGTCCCTATGATGGACTTGCGACCTGTCCAGGGTGTACCCCGCCCCTCGCACAGTGATTGCTGGACATGGGCACCAGCAACCCCGTGACCCAAAATGGAATAAGCGGGTAAAGATAATGGATGGATGGATGTATTGTATTCTAATACTTACAAATAAAGTTAAAAGTTATAAAAGTCATAAAAAACAAAAGTGATAGCACCCAACTTCCGAACAAGCCGAACATTTTGATGTACGAATGGACAAAATAGCACAAAGTATGCATAAGTAGTTCGAAAACAAACAAACACAGCAGGAAAGCAATAAGTGAATCTTGAGTCAGTGTTCACACAACTTCAGATTTGTCTTCTACAAATCCATCACGTGAGACTCATGGCGAGGGAAGGACTGTTCGCTCACAGCAACAAAGCCAACACAAACTTTTTGTCAGCGTCAGGAAGCCGAAGCAGCTCGGCTCAGCTGACGGTGGCACGAAGTTCGTCCATGCAGTTAAATGACGATCATCTGGTCCAGCGTGCGGCTGCTGTTGTAGGAGGCCTGGAAAGCAGCCATTTTGACTGAGTGTAAAATATTCACCAACTATCAATGGTCGCCCATCTGACTGGCTGGGGAACAGCTGTTAGGTCCCCGTGCCTCTAGAGGTGCAACATCTGTCCATCTGAGGGGAGCAAATGTGCGTTTGTGCGAGTTCATGCTGGCATTTACATATGTGTGTGTGTGTGTGTGCGAGTGGGTTCCTGTGTGCCTTTTCTAGACATGAATGTGTGTGTTCACGTCTCAGGGGGAGAAGACATTAGGAGGAACAACTGTGTATTTAACTTGCTTATCTCCTCCAGATGGTGGAGGATCTCAAAGATGATCAAATAGCAAGTCTCAATTTTATCAGGATCTGAACCTGTCAATCAAATCTCACCCTCACATATAGACACATATATAAGGTGAGCAGCACATCATGCTGTCATGTCCTCTGTGTGTGCGTGTGTGTGTGTGTGATGTGTTAAAGGGAATTCACATCTTAAGCAGAAGCCATTCTCTAGGTGTATTTTTGTCTCTGAGCACAGCTCAGTTTTGTGTGTCTGTGTGTGTGTGTGCGTGCCGTTTTGGCTGTGGCTGCTTCGATGGACATCTGGAAGCTAAATTGGTTAATGGCGCCTCCAAGCCAACAGCCAGCCAGCCATCTTCTCACCGAGATAAAAGAGAGTGTGTGTGTTTGTGTGCGCTTCAGTAAAGTGAGGAGGTGGGCTCAATTTTTGAAGGATTCTACATCTGGCCAGCTGTCTTGCCACAAAAAAAAAGACATCCTCTTTGATAATAAGCAGGTTTTACCTTCCAGATTTGTGTGTGTAAGTGTTATCTTCAGAATACACTCTAACATAAAATCAGATGTGTTTGTCCTGACGGGCAATATAAGGTTGAGTCACGAGAAAGGCATCCTGTTTGGTCTGTTCACTAACACCCCTCTGTTATGTGGACCTTTTTCAGCCAACTAGAAGACAGGAGACGTGGTTCAGTCCCAGTTTCACCCCATCACATGTCAAAGTGTCCTTCAACAGGACATTGAAGTCAGTGCAGCCAATTAACTGCAAATAGATCAACATGTGAATGAGACATGTAATTGTACAAGCACTTTGACAGTTAGTTCTACATATAAATGCAAGTCTGGTGTTCAGAATTATTTTTCAGTAAAGTTAATGAACACAACTTAAAGGAACAGTCTAGTTCAGGGGTGGGCAACATTATTTTTTTAGAGGGCCGAATCAAAACATTTAAAGCAATCGATGGGTCGCATAAAGAATTGTAAAATCAACTTTCATTAAGACTGATAATCTGGAAGACTTTTCTTTTTGTTGCTGCATTGCTTGATAAAAGCATCTCCAATACAGGAATGTAAGACTCTTTGTAATTTGACTCATGTGACAATGTATTAGTTTAAAAATGCACAAAAACCCCATATGTTTGATTTTTGGAGTCTTTATGGTTCAGTCTATAGTTCTGGAAACACGACTCAAAAATATATATATTTAGTCTTCTTAAGCCAAAGGTTTTTGATGTATTTGTCCAAGATATAAGATTTTTTTTTTAATAAAATGGAGGTTTTCATCAACTTATTTAAAAGTTGTTTTCTTTTCAGTTAAGGGCAATGGGGGCCAGATGGAAATTATCAAAGGGCCACTTTTGGCCCTCGGGCCATACATTACCAGTGCTACTTTTGAAATGATGCTCTGTCAGATATATTAAAAGTTAGGCGTTATCAAAAAAGTGACAAACTAAACAAATAGTGTCATGCAAAAGTGTAGAAGTTTAATATAGCCACGGTAACATTGAGTCATTCTGTCAGTTTTGAGAAAGGGTTGTTTCACAAGGCTGAAAATCAAAATGAAATAGACCTTGTGTTGGTTTGCCATTGGCCAACCCTGGTGTCATGGTAGGAGGAGATTTTGGACTAAGAATGTGACTGGAGGAGCCAAAGGGAAAAAAGGTACTATTTTGAGCAGCACTGTGGATTAGTGGTTGGCACTGTTGCCTCACAGCAAGAATGGCTTGGGTACAAATCCTGTGATCTTTCTGTGTGGAGTTTGCATGTTCTCCTCGTGTTTGCATGTGTTTTCTCCAGGTACTCTGGTTTCTTCCCACAGTGCAAAATCATGCATGTCAGGCTGCCTTCAGGCCCAGCCCTCATTGATAAAGACATCACTGATCTCAATGGAGTTTCCCTGGTTTAAAAAATGTTAATAATAACTAAAAAAAAAAAAAGCATTTCTTACTAAAATGCAACGTGAATGCTTATTTTTGAAGGGTTTTTCTGAAAGCTGCTGAAGAAGCAAAAAATAAAGCTGTAAATTTTCAATCGCTAAATGGTCACCGCTTGTTTAATTCACAGTTTAAAATGTAGCTAAAAACAAATGAATGATTTGCTGAAATGCTTGGAAAAGGCGGGAAAAAGAGCCAGAAAAGTACTAACAAAATGCACCAAAAGGCTAGATAAGATAAGATAAGATAAGATAAGAGCAAGAAGTAGTGAAATGCTAGAGAAAAAAGCAAGAAAAAGCTACCTTAAAGTGAGAAGTAGAGAAATTCCAGCAAAAATACTAGTCAAAAGAAGCTAAATGCTAAAAAGCAGAAAATGCTAGCCAAGTGTCATGTGATTAATTCAATCTTCATTTATACAGGTTAATCCCATTGAGACCCTGGGTTGTTGATTAATGAATTATGCAGAAAAAAGCTGAAATTACCATAAAAATAGCGAAATTACATAAAACAGCTGAAATGATAAAAAAAAAAACCCCTGAAAAGTACTTTGTAGATGAAAATACAGTAAAAACCCTTAAATTAGCAGAAGAAAGAACACAGTTGCTGAATAAGATCACAAAGAAATGCTAAATTAACTAAAAAATCTAAAATCGGGGGGGGGGGGGGGGGGGGGAGCTAAAAAGTTGAAAAGGCAGGAAAAAAGCTGAAATGAGCATAAATAAGCTTAAAAGAGCAGAAAAATAGTAGAAAAAATGCTTAAAAGTAGCTGAAAGTAACTGAAGAAAGCTAAAATTAGCACAAAGAAGCTGACAAAACCAGAACCAGAACAAAATGTGAAATGAGCAGTCAAATGTAACCAAATCAAAATATTTGAAGGATAAGTGAGCTCATCTCATTTTGAATGAGAAAAAAAAAATAGCACAAAAAGCTAAATATACTGTATATAAAAAAAATTAAAAATAAAGTTTTAAACTCATAGCAGGCATGTCCGGAATGAGCTGAAGATTTGATATATGAATTGTTGAAATAGCATAAAAATTGCAGAATGAGGATAGTGTTAAAAAGTGGACGGAGCAGCAACAACAACAAAAAAACCAAACCCACTGTTGAGGCAGTAAATACTTATACAAAGTAAAATCAATGCAAGCAGCACATGGGAGTAAACAGGTGGTGCAGAGGAACTGAAAAATAAAAACACAAGTAAATAGACATAAGAATCACAAAATATCAATAACTCCAATATTAAAACATGAAAGTCAGAGTCAGAGATTCTTTATTGTCATTCTCACCTCATGTACATGTGGTGGAGCAAAATTATGTACACAGGGTCCCAGTTACATTCAACAATAAAATGTAAAAGAAAAACAATGATAACATCTAAGATATGAACTAAGAAAAACATCCACTAAATATACACTAAGCACTAATAGCATAAAACATTGAACATCAGCACAAACATGAACATGAGTCTGTGTGAGCAGATGAGCATGCATGAACACATCAACATTGAAACAGATCAGCAGCAACATGAAACAGATCAGCAGCAACATTATGTGATTTTTCACAGTGATTATCCTGGTTAGATATTCATAAGTCTAACAGCCTCAGGGTAGAAGCTGTTCCTCAGTCTAGTGGTTCTGCACTTAATGCTCCTCAACCTCCTTCCTGAGAGGAGCGGGGCAAAAAGTGTGTGTGCTGGGTGTGTGGGGTCCTTCATGATGCAGGTGGCCCTCTTCCTGTATCTGGAGGTGTAGATGTTTGTGATGGTGGGGAGACTGACTCCAACAGACTTCTGTGCAGCTTTCACCACTCTCTGCAAAGCTTCTCTTTCTGCAGCTGTGCAGCCTCCATGCCACACGCTATTGATCCTGGAGCACAGGATGCTCTCCACTGCACACCTGTAGAAGGAGGTGAGGACTGAGCTTCCCAGACCAGCTCATCTCAGCCGTCTGAGGAAGTAGAGTTTCTGATGAGCTTTCTTGATCAGGCTGGTGGTGTTGTTGCTCCAGCTGAGGTTGTCATTCATTTGTACACCCAAGTACTTGTAGCTGGAGACCACTTCCACCGCAGATCCTCTTTTGTTCAGGGGGGTGTAGGTGTTTTTGTTCCTTCTGAAGTCCACAATCGTCTCCTTTGTCTTCTTCACATTGATGTGAAGGTTATTCTCTTTGCACCAGCTCTCCAGGTGTTCCACCTCCTGCCTGTAGCTGGACTCATCATTGTTTGTGATGCATCCCACCACCGCTGTATCATCTGCAAACCTCACAATATGACAGCCTGGATGGGTAGCTGCACAATCATACGTGAGCAGAGTAAACAGGAGGGGGCTCAACACACATCCCTGAGGAGAGCCAGTGCTGAGGGTTATGGTGGAGGAGGAGAAGTTGTGGATCCTCACTGACTGTGGTCTGTTTGTTAAAAAGTCTAGTACCCAGTTGCAGATGGAGGGGCTTAGTCCTAGTGTGAATAGTTTGTCCATCAGGGTTTGGGGGATCATGGTGTTGAAGGCGGATGTGAAGTCCACAAAGAGCATACGGACGTAGGAGTCCTTCTGCTCCAGGTGGGTGAGAACAGTGTGGAACACAGAGGAGATGGCATCTTCTGTTGATTGGTTCTCACGGTATGCATACTGATGAGGGTCCTCGTTGATGTTGATGGTTGTTTTGATGCGAGTCATGACCAGTTTTTCGAAGCATTTAGCGACTATCAGGACGAGGTCCACTGGCCGATAGTCATTCAGACCAGTCACTGTAGAGCTCTTTGGGACTGGGATGATGGTGGCAGTCTTTAGGCAGGTGGGAACTGTCTCCAGGGTAAGTGAGGTGTTAAAGATGTCTGCCAGCACCTCGCAGAGCTCATCGGCACATTCTTTCAACACTTTTCCGGGGATGTTGTCTGGGCCGGTTGCCTTGTGTGGATTAATCCTCCTACAGACTATAAAGAAAAGACTACAAAGAAACCTATGAAAACCCAGATCCTGACCCAGAGGAAGACTTTTGCCCTTTATGTCGCAACCATTAAGAAGAACAATGTTATGACTTTATACTTTGCTTATTTCAGTTTTATTATTTTAGAGTAGAACTTTACACAAATTTGCTATGTCCCAACAATAGTGTAAGTGGATGAAACAGTCATCCTAAATGCGCAACGTTTGGTTGAAACTTTGAACAAATCTCACTCATATATACAGCTCTTAAAAATATATTCTAACCAGTTAAATACAGAAAAATAAACCAAGCACTGTGTTTGTTTACCACATTCATATAATCATGGTTACAGTTTAGGAGGACCTCAATATAAAACATGAACGGTAGATGAAAATAAATAAATTTTATATTTCATATCATTCTTGGCTCATCAATGAGCACACTGTGTACATATGGGTAAACATTTTGAAAATCAGAACAATCAATTTATATTTTTGAACACTTTTCAAACCTTTAGCCAGTGTTTTAGTTTTTGTTTAAAAAATTTTTTTTTTTAAATTTTGCATTAGTGAATGACAAAAACAATGTGTCCGTAGGCCAGGTGTGGCATCTGTGACGCTTGCTGCAGCTGCCGTCTGTCCGGGCAGGTTGCACTCGCAGCACAAATAGGAAAGAAATCTTAACGTGGACCGAGCTGTAAATAAACACAGATACAGCCGACGCAGCTGAGTTCAGGCCAAGAGTGCGAAAGCAGCAGTGTGATCCTCTAAAAGCTTTATTGTAGGATCTCAGGGATCAAGATGAAACTGCAGCAGCCTCTATTCTGTCTGCTTGCCTGTCTCTCTTCAGTCCAGATGTCAGAGAAACGAGCCAACAGCTGTGGCAGGAAATGAGCCCCCAGGCAGTGAAAAGGCTGATACACTTTCACACAGAGCAGCGAGAAACCAAAACGCACACTCACACACAAAATCTCTTCTTAGGATATGTTTCATGGTGCCTGAGCTGCTCCTTCGTGTTCAGCCGCTCACATTAAACACCTTTCGTTTTATATTTGTGCATCTCTCTTTTCTCTAGGATTTATTAATTTCATGTCTGTGTATCGGCGGTGCTGTTGCCAGCCTGTCAGCCTGCCTGCCACAACGTCAGCCCTGGAGCCAGCGGGAACATTTGCCTTGTGGCTCCAATTCCCAGGAATGTCTAACCTGCGCCAGCTGTTGAGAACATGTTACCTGTGCCAACAATGTGCCAGCTCTGCCCACCGCATCACCCACAGTTTCATCTCCATCTGGCCGCGAGATTGGGTTTGTTAGTTTGTCAGCGTCTTTCTGTCCATAACTCTTCCCACATCTGTATTTGTAGTTGCATCAGCGGATGTCTTTATTGTGCATGTGTGTGTTGTGTACTTTGTGCCGATGCACTTACGAGTGCATGTACTTCCGAGTGTGCACATCAGCTTGGACGTATGTGCGTGTCTCCATCTGTGTGAGCTGGGCCTCCCTTGCCTGCATCTGGAGCAGCATTGAAGAGTCTTTCCAACAAGGCCGATGGTGGCCAGCCTGCCAAACAGCCCAGATGTTTGTTCTGTAAGCCTTAGGCTAAATGGAGGGAGCCACACTCTCATTATTCAGGACTAGTAAACTGCAACTGCTGTTTTTCAGCTCAAAAGGAAAAAAAAAAAGACAAAAAATGGAGAGATAAGACAAAGATAAAGAGAGGTCAGATAAAGGAGATGTTTCATTTAATTTGTCTCCTATTAAAAATCTAGAAATTGTCAAATTTAAGAAGTATACTATTAAATGCTGCTAGTTCATGAAGCTTGTAATCAACCATTTGTGTGTGTGAGTGAGAGAGTGCTTGTCTCATAAAATAGTAGATAGATTTAAATCAAACACTCTGGAAGTAATCATTAGGTATAAAGCCACGACTGAGTTAACTTTGGAGTCCACATATGTTAAGATGGCCGCCAACTGACATCAGGAATGAAGAAAAGGGCTATAACTCAGCCAAAATTACAAACATTGAGTGGCAAATTGCCATGGTGGTAGCTGAGCACATGTGATTGATATAAACTGTGCTTAAGTTTTGCTTAAAACTATGGCTTTAGCTGATGGGGTTCATTCTGTCTGTTTGTCAGCAAAATATCTCATGAATCACTGGCAGTGGTGGGATGTAATGAAGTACAAGTACTTTGTTACTGTATTTAAGTACATTTTTCATGTATCTGTCCTTTACTTAAGTAGAGTTAAATGTGGGTAATTTCAATTTTTACTCCACTACATTTTACATTAAATATCTGTACTTTCTACTACACTACATTTCTATATTGTGTTATGTTACACGTTACATTCACGTTGCGTATTTTTTTATTTGTTTGTTAGTTTAAAAGTAACCAATGGTGAGAGGGGAGTTGATCCACGCAAAGTGGGCAGGTAACATTAAACCCACCTTCAAGAAGAGCTGGGCCAATGACGTATATTCTAGTATATACGTCATTGTGGTGCACCCACAGCACCGCTAACACACCCAGAATGGACTCCACCGTGGAGAGTCAGCCAGAAGATACGTGCCACCCATAGCCTCATTGAAAAATTATTGAAAGATTATTGAAAGACTATTGAAAGACTATTGAAAGATCATTGAAAGACTATTAAAAGACTGCTCAGTACAGCAGGACAGATTCTCTCTCCCAAAAGAGCCAAACTGGACTCAAAAACTTTGAAAACCAACTTCTTCTGAACTTGAACAAGAAATTATTGCTACAATATCAAAATGTGTCAGTTCATGGGATGTTAAGAGACAAGAGATGTCTCCAAAAGGCTCGACACTGTGCAAGTTTTGAAAATGGTGACAGGAAGTTACAGTATTGTTCACTACTGACCAGTACAAGGTTGACTAGACAGTATTTTAACTAGAGTTGATGACAAACTGGAGTTGAAATGATCAGATATTCCTTTGTTAGGTCTAATGCGCCTTTTTTCAGGCAGACAACTTTTACTTAAATGTGTTTATTGCAGTTAAAATGACACATTGGTTGTGCTTTGTGTTAAATAAAAACTTTCAAAGGTATAATAATTCCTTGTTCTTATTTTTGCTTAATGTCATTTAACTCTGCAGGTCATCCCTGAAATTCTGACGCACAGAATCACAAGTCCAAGTGTGAACTGTGTCACAGAGTAAACATAATAAAAACATGTATTATCTGCAGTATTGTTCATTAAAATGACTCAACACTATTAATGTATTACAGAAAATATGCATACGGTAGGCACACTTAATGATATTGTAGACCATTGCATTAGGTAATACATTCAGCAAGTACTTTTACTTTTATTCCTCTAAGTATTTTTAAAAACAAGTACTTACTTTTACTCAAGTAAAAACATTAATGTGGCACTTCTAATTTTACCAGAGTACACTTTTGTCTGTTTACGTGTACTTTTACTTAAGTACAGTGTTTGAGTACTTTCTCTACCACTGATCACTGGACAGATTTGAGAAATGCTCAGAAATTATTCACTGCTTTTACATGTACAACTCATTAACATTGTGGGGATTCTGGGTTTTCTCCTTCACTCCACTCTCTCGCAGCTCCTGAGTGGCAGGACGGAGCTAATTATCTCCAGCTGCTTCCCATTTACTGACGAGGGTACTTGAGACTGCTTGGATCTACAAGTTTCCACTGGAACATTGTCCCATTTATGATACCTTGTCCATCATTTGAACACCTTCCCCACCAGCCTTAAGGTCCATCCAGACACTCTTAAAACTGTCTCCTCTGACTTGTTCACCTGGTGTTCTCCATCATCCTAGAATCCTCCGGTATCCTCCTCCAAACCTGTAAGAGGATACCGGAAGATACCGGAGGATACATCAAGTAAGGAGCTAACATTCTCTGGACAGAAAGCTCTATATTCTCACAAGTCAAATGCCTGTAGTCACCATTTCTTCAATCTCCTGCATCTCCCTCCTGTGTTTCTGTGTCTCTATTATTGAAAATAAAACACTTAATTGTTTTACAAACTGTTGGTCTCCTTTGTCTCAGCGACTCACTGGTGTTGAAACTATGTGATAAACATTTGAAGTAAATCAAATTCAAGATGGCCACCACAAATTTATGACTTTAGCAAACATTATTTTGCTGAAAAGTATAGTTTTCTCAAATGATTGGTGTTGCAAAAGATTAATCTATGAAGGCCAAGGCCACCATTGGCCACCCCCTGGCTCCACCATTGCACCTGCTGTTGGATAAAATTGCTCCCCCCACGCACCAGGATCCATCACTCTACGCTGCCTTGGCCAACTTTAAGAAAACCTACCTCTCCTACCCACTTGAATATCTTGCACTAAAAATAATAAAGTTTATTTGCAATCCCTGTTCAGTTCCAGTCAAGAAAAACACTCATCTCGAAAACCACAAACATTTAGTGTTCAAATCCCTCAGCGATGGAGGACATCAGCATACTGCTTGTTTATTTTCCCTTTCATGCTCTTTAATGATGCAGCGCAATCCTGACATCAGCTTTACTTCATGTAATGAAAAGTTTTCTATTACCTACCGATGTTTTGATGGACCTTCTGCTTTTACTCCTAAATGAGATGGCGCTCAGTCCAGGTAGAGATATAAAACGCCAGATTTACCTGGCAGGGTTTGCTCTGGATCTAATTTTTGTTTATCTTTTGACAGCTGCGGAGGTCTTTGGCTTTGCATCTTTCTCTTATTTGTACACCGATAGGATCTAATCTCTCAGCTTTTGTGCCTCACATGTTTTATTGGCACCTGGCGGTACTGGGGAGATGTCCTGTTGTTGTGTGAGAGTGGTCAACCAGTTTGATTCAATCCCCCTTTATACAAAACACAAATAAAACCAATAAAATATTACAACTTTTATTTAAAGACCTAGCATTTCTTCAAGAAAATTATATTGGCTGCCACGTTTCATACCAAAGTTTAAAACTAAAATCATCGTATGATGGAATGTTCTAGAATTGCGCCGCTCAAGGTGGCTGCATGTTGGAGTAGCTCTGTTACTTTCATTCTGAGATTTTGCTTTTGGAAACTTTAATTCCTCTTTTTCTGGATGTAAATCACATTTTTTGGATGATTGTTTCCTCTGGTATCAGATGCTGTGCAGCTGGAAGGATTTTTACTGAAACTTTTTTAGTTTTGGACATTTGTTATTATGCGTAACCATGGCAACAAGGCAGTTTTCTACAACCAACAGCAGCTGATTAACATCTCAAAAGCTCAAATATCTCATCTACAGCCCCAAATCTCAAATGAATTGAAAAGGATGTTCTGTGGATGCATTCTCATCTACCTGCCGGCTGTGCTCGAGTGCCTGACCACTGGGATCCTGGAACTGGCGGGAGACATGGCTCATGACAGCAGAAGGACAGGATCGTCCCTCGGCACCTGCAGTTGACTGTCCACAGGAACGAGGAGCTCGGCAGACTGCTGGGAGGAGTGGCCATCGCTCCGGGAGGAGTTCTGCCCACCATTTGGGCGGTCCTATGGCCTGGGGGAACTGAGGGGCCGGCCGAGACTGGGTGGACTGATCGAACGGCATCTGCAGCCAGTTTCTTGGGATCCACTGTGGTATGGACCTTTACAAGAGATCCTTCCTGTCTACAGCCATCAGAATCTATAATGTATCTTAATGAAATGAGGATAACGAGTTACAACAACAAATAATTTCCCTTTGGGATTAATAAAGTATTTTTGAATTGAATTGAATTTTTTTTTTTTAAAGGAACAGACAAAGTTATTTTGGCTAAAATCTTGTAATTGACATACAAATGTATCACAGCTCCAGAAGAACTTATTAGCATGGACCTATAAAATTTGACATTACAGTAAGCCAACCATAACTTATTTTCATCACATTCTGTAATTGTTAATTTTTTTCTTATTATTTTAACCACAAATGCATAAAAAAAAACTGACATAATGAGTCTTGAAACCTGCATTAACCATTTCTATTTATTCATTTTGTCACCACAGGCAGCAACTCATGCAGGATTCACCCCAACATCAGATGTTATTTCTCCTTTGTTTGTGGCTGTTTGGTGAAATTCAACACTCGTTCTATTGATTCAAAGTGGAGCATCTGCCTGTTTTACTGTTAGCTGTGGTTTGTTGGTCTGGGAGTGTACAGGTGGATTTCTACAGCTCACTTTTAATAAATCAAACTGCTGTCGTATTGATGTAAAGACGTAAATGAAAGCTTTACGGTTTAATCAGCATTTTGCCAACTTTTCTCTTTTGTAAACAATCAAGCAGATTTAAGGGTGAGCTTCCGTTCAGGTATTAAACGTATCAGCTGCAATGCTTTTAAATGTGTCTGAAACGCTCACATCTTGAACTCTAAACCAGGTAGACTCCAGTTATTAAAAAGAAAGAGGTATCGTTTAATGTTTTTCTGACGCAGAAGCAGGTCATCACGAGGTCACCTTCTGTCCTTCCTGTGAGCCCTGAAACCATCATTTTCCAAACAAGCAAGCAGCCCTCCATAAACAGGAAAAAGCCATTCTGGAAACGACAACACAACATGTTCCATCAAACAGTGGGACACAATTAGCTTGATCATCTGGACGGGTGTAGCTGTAATCTTGGGGCAGATTCAACTGTATGTGTGTGTGTGTGTGCGCACGTGTAAATGTGTTTGTGCCACGATAACCACTGAGGCGGCATCTGTGAGGCAGCTTTAGCTCTGTTTGTGTGATCCATGTGTGTGGACTTCCACAGGGCTTAGTCCCCCCCACCCACCCCCATATGGTGAGCAATCACAGGGGCAACGTGACACAGACCTTCCCTCTGTGGGACCTGCAGCCAACCATCGAACTGACCGAGTAAACAACAACTGGACGTGAAGCGGTGATGTTGTATTTGTTGGATTATTCCTGGATATTATCTCCCAAATCTGTGATAATGACATGAGTATAATTTATTTCTCATGTGAATTAGCTCCGTTCATGTCAGTATTTACACTTTGGTGATATCCCAAAACCTGTTTTTGAAAAACACTGCTTTTGTACACAAAATCCCATCTCATAAATTAAAAAATGAAAGATTATTCCTTTCATAGCAGCGTTTTATACTAAAAGTTTAGCCAAGCCTTGAAAAAGATTTTACACAGCACTTTCCTACAACATTGAGGAAGCTCAAAAGATATAATAATAATAATAATTCCAATAATGAGTTGCATTATGTCAGCTACTATCAATTTTATCTCACTATCTTTAAAATTGGCTGAGCCATAGCAACTATGTTTTGCTAAGCTGTAGCATCAATCTTGAATGGGGTTAACTTTAAAAATTAATCAGATGATGCAACTTTGAGAGAGTTTCAATAAAATTCACTCACTGGTTCATGATATTTTGCATATGCACAAACATACATACAGAGATTATCTGCCCTTGTCTTCATATAATTTGGTGGACTCAGTTGGGCACAAAAATCAGAATCAGAATAAGCTTTAATATCATTGCACCGAGATACAAAGAGAATGTCTGTACAATCTTCCGAAAGATGGGCAGAGTGCACATTGCTGCTGCTATAAAGCGCAGCCTTCTTATCCTTTACAGAATGCATTTTTTAGATAGAAAAATGGACCAAGCCAGGAGAGGATAGTGGTATTACAAAAAAGATTTACTCACACCTTGTCCTAAAAGGACACGATTTATAACATCAGAAAAACTCTGCCAGCAAGCACATTTATGAACACTTTACATATGCATTTAACTATGAGGCGGTCCATGAAGCACTAAACAGATAGTCCATTGTCCTGATAAGATGAGATGATGGTTAGCTGGCACAGTTCTGATAAGCCTCCAAAGAAGGGGGGGGGGGGGGGTTTGCAATAAACAAAACTTTTCCTTAGTTTACACATTTCCCAGGAGAAATTGATAAGTCGGCATGTTTCGAGGCCAACCGGGGAGTCAGATTCAGATAATCCACGATTGTTGACGTATTCAGGCAGACTATTTTCCCTTGTCAGCCTTTGAGTCTGTACTGATACTTCCAAAGTCCGAAATGGCCAGATTAGGGTGCATTCTACTATTCTGTGCTTACGAGCCTCTTGAAGGTCGTTTTCATGCTGTCGAGTCCCAAAGCTGCAGGTAGCCTGTGATTCAAATCACTTCCATCTTACGGTTTTGCTCGTAAATCATCTGATTTTGAGTCCTCAAAGCACGGACAAACCTTCACATAGGCAGCAGCCTGACCAGGCCAGATTCGTTGTGGCCATCTTCTTTACGCTGGTAAACCAGGATCCAGACTGTTCCAAAAACAGGAAACCTGTTATCATAACTCCAATTATATACAATATCGGCATCCTCGATTGATAGCAGAGATAGACATATCAAGCCCAGAGATATATCCAGCTGCATGCGTGTCATCCGAGCAAATGAGGGTTCTCCAGGACCGTGTCACTTTGTTCAAAAGATTTTGTCATTTGCGTCGAAAGTCCAGTTGGTCAGATCCAAAACAGTAGTTTTCATTTCGGAAGATGTGTAAAAATAGGAGCTGCTTCGATACACAGACAGAGAGCAAAAAAAGCAGGAGGAGAACAGGGAGAGGGAAGAAACGCGTGCGCCTCGTTACAGGGCCAGTGAGAAAAAAAAAATGTACAGATTATATTGTATTTTTTTCTTCTTCTAATTTTGTCAGTAAATAAGCTAAATTTGACACTGCAGGCATAAGACTCAGTTGGAGAACGCAAATTGCTGAGGGGGAGAGAAAAAAAAAACTTCTAGTGAGAGACATCTCCTCCCATGACAACAATATTTCTCACATCTGTCTCCCTCTTCCTGCAGACAGATGTTGCACAGCAGTTCGTTCAGAGAAGGAGAAGATGATTCCTCCTGCGCCTCCCTGAGGAGTGCGCAGCCTGGGGAAAATCACATTTATATACAGAAACCATTACAGTCCTCCTCCATATGAGTGCGGAGACAAAGACAGGAGACTGGGAGACAGGAAGTGAAAGAGTGCACACACCAGAAATAGGAAGTGGCAGGTCTGGAAGCTTCGGACCCCTGGGGGCCCATCAAAAGCTTTGAAAGTGTGGATGTGACGGGAGCTACTGCGGCTTCTTTCCTCTGGCTACACTCAAACTGTATGTGTGTGTTTTTTTGATGTTGATCTCACCCAGTTGTTGGAAAGCCAAACACAGTCTGTGCATCCAGATGTTGACAGATGTGATGAACTTAACTTCCTCTCTCTCTCACACACACACATACACAGGCACAGAAATGTTGACACACATCCTTCCTGTGTGATCGCTAGAGACGGTCTCCCAGGTTTACGACAGCTACAGTCAACAAATACCACATTGGTAAGCCGCTGAGCTCCTGAGGGATGTTTACTCTGCTGTTCCAGATGTTCTGTAACTAAAACACATAGAATCGGTCTAATACAGATGTGTCTGCATCATGGGATTCAGAGTCAAGGATATATATTTATATAGACGAGATGCTAGGTCTCCCTAGTGGCCTGGAGTGGTTCTTGCACACAAACAGCTGTAAACAACCAAAAAGGAAGCTGTGGTTGTGCTGGTGTGGGAAACGTATTGTTGTCATGTATAACTGGCTGAGCTGGTGGTGTTGTTTTAGGGTTTCAGATGATTTTTCTCCCTCTTGTCTGATTCTGTCTAGTCCTGTCATCCTGTCTTTCACATTTGGAGATTCAGATGAAAAACACAATGAGATTCATGAATGAAACAAGCTTTTTTAAAAATAAAATGTTAAAACAATAAGAGAAAATAATATTAAATTCAGCAAAACACAATCATGTTTAATTTTTACAGCAAAACAACTCAATAAACTAAATCAGGACTGTGTTGGTGTGATCAAGCAGATAAATGTCCAGCAGAACAAATATTTGTTTCAAGATGCAAAAACATACAATAAAAATATAAAGAGCAATTATTTCCCAAAGCCCAAATCAGAGACATCTAATTTGGTGAATGAAGCTCATCACAGAAACCCTTTTCCCAGATCAATTACACAAGTGTGCTATAAAAACATGAAATAAAATGTGTGAATTATTTCTACATAAAAATGTGATTTTTTTTCTTTAATGAGCAGTTAGATTTGAATGAATTTGCATAAATTACACACTTAAATAAAACGTAAATGAATCTTGTTGAATAAGTACTTTGTGTGAGTTGCATTAGTTTTGTTGAATGTATAAATCCAGATCAAACTAAAAAAAACAAGACAGATTTTAAAATCAGGATGAAAATATTTGTTCAACAATTAGATTTTATTTTGTTTTATCAGCCAGGTAATTAAGTTGTGTATTTGACCAAAAATGTTTAATTGAAACAACAAAATTGCTTATGCTCAAAATAAATACTTAAGTTTAAAAATAACAAATAAATTCTTTCAACAAGTATATTTTTAAGTGTTGAATTTAACATAGAACCAGTGAGAGGGAAAAATCCTTTGCTTTAACCATATTAGTTTTATGTCCATCCACACACACATCCATCCGTCCATCCATCCATCCATCCATCCATCCATCCATCCATCCATCCATCC
>NC_056498.1:59301719-59327813 GCF_014905685.2 Nematolebias whitei | reverse complement strand
CATACATACATACATACATACATACATACATACATACATACATACATACATGTTAAGGAGTAGTAGCTCTACTCTGAGTCATTCCCAAAACACTGAACTTCATACGTTATCTCTAAGGGAGAGTCCAGCTGCGGAAAAAATCCATTTTGACAGTCTATCCACCAGCGAATTCTTTCCATCACTACTCAGATTTTGTGACCAGAAGTGAAGCTTGGAACGTAAACTGTCTAATAAATAGAGCAGTTCGTGCTTTTCCGACTGAGGACCATGTCCTCAGATTTAGAGGTCCTGATCCTTATCCCCTCAGCTTCACACCCAGTGGCAAATCAGTGAGAGCTGGATATAACAGCACAATGATGCCAACAGGAAGCATCGTCCACAAATAGCAGAGATGGAATTGTAAATCACCACCCTAGTTTGCCAATCTAGTGGCATTGACCCCGATGTCCACGTGATGTTGCAAAGGTGTATCAACCAAGACAGCTCGGCAACATCCAGAGCCTTGAGGAACTCAGGGCAGATCTAGTCTACCCTCGGAGCCAGTCCATCGCAAAACTTGAGCCAGTGTAGTTACATCTACATTGTTCCTGTACCACAGTAACTGCCAGGGCTGCAGGCGTCTTAGGCCATCAATACCCCACAGCTGCCTCTGGCATCCTACCAGCTAGCAAGGGTGTCCACTAGGGGCAGCTTTGGTTGAGTGGTTAGAGCAGTCGTCCTCCAATGCAAGAGTTGGGTATTCGAATCCACCAGCAGTCACATGCCAAAGTGTCCCTGGGTAAGACACTGAACCCCTCATTGCCTCTGATGTGTGTCCCATTGGTGTATGAATGTGATAAAGCACTGATTAGTCTCTTTAGAATGATTTGTTTAATTAGCTTTGTAGAGATCTAGTAGAGTGCTGTATGAATGGGTAAATGAGGACACAGATTGTAGTGTTAAGCGCTTTGAGTATCTTGATAAGACAGAAAGGCGCTATATAAGTACAGTCCATTTACCGGGTTTGAGGATGGCCACGACGAGACGCATTGATAATGTTGCAGACATAGCTCAAGGCATCTGCCTTGACAATGGAGACGTGGAACATGGCCCACTTGGGTTCAATGTCCCCCGCCTCTTCTGGAATACGAAAGAAAGTCTAACAGAGGTGAGAGTTGAAGATCCTTCTTAAGGTTTCTTCTACCAGGTGTTCTACTGGGTCTGTCTGGCATCTTCGCTCACCATCTGATCCAGTTTACCACAAGGTGAAAATAAAATAAAATAAAATAAGGAAGCAGCCAAAAGAAAAACAACACCAATTCATTTGATCACTTGCAAGAGCTAATGACATTACTGCTGGGCGTCCATGAAAACTGCAGCAGGCAGTCGAGAGCCTTTTGTGGCTCAGCTTTACGCAGCTGGACTGCTACGTTACCGAAGCAGCTGCTGCTGAGCGACAGACAGTCACATGATTGCTTTGACCCTCACCCATAAATATTCTGCCAGGATGTGCTGCAGGCAAAGGTCCTGAAGTACAACTTGCTGATGTAGAAGCGACTTGTTTGGGTGGAAGTTTTAGTAATAACTTTACTGAGGTGGAACAATGAACTGTGAACTCCTTCAGCATCAACACAAACATTTAAAAAGCTTATACGACGATATAGACTAGTATTTCATCAGGAAGTGAAATCTTTATAGGAATAGGCTCAGTTTAACATGTAGACAATACAGGATGGGGAAAAAAATAGATCCATGTTTAAGAACATGTGCATTCAGTAACTGCTTAGGTTGAGAACAAGGATGATGTACGCTGTAAAATGAAAAGTGAAGTCAAATGTCTGCAGGTAGGTTTATTTATTTATTTTAGATAGAAGCTATGTTTTGTATCTATTTCTGAAAGACACAACTAACCAAAGGGTAATTACACAATTTTTGTAATTAAAATAGTGTCCAACTTTAATTTTCACATGACGCAATGTTTGTTAACAGACGGTCACATACATATTTATTACTATGGTCAAAAACTGTTGATCAAAAGTGTAAAATTAGAAAACAAGATTAGAGTCAGAACATTTTGTGTTATGAATGATCAGTTTTAAACATTACAGACCAAATAAAAGTAAAAATGATTGATGTTAAAAAGTCACCTGGTACATTGGTGGATGATCACATTTGCTTCCTTTTAACTCTGTTAAACTGTGAAGGTAAATTTAAAAAAAAAGTATTTCTGTTACAACATTCAATGTTTCGACAGTTTTTGAACTTTTTGACTTTATTTCCCGTGTAAACCACAAGAAAGTATTTGCATTTAAACACCAGTTTTTTTTTTTTTTTCATTTTAACCGATTTATTATTATTTTACTTTTGACCGATTACATTTTTTTTTTTTACTTCTTCTTTCGGCTGCTCCCTTCTTCAGGAGTCACCACAGTGAACTAAGTCGCACGAAGACTTGGTGATTGTTTTTACCCTGGATGTCCTTCCTGACTCAACCACAGACCACCGAGCTACCACAGCCCTCTGTGTGGAGCAGAGAGCTGCCGTCTAGGGTGCCCAGGGGAGCAGATGGTGGGGGTTAAGGGGCTTGCTCAAGGGCCCAGAGTGGGGCAAATGAGGGTGGAGACAGATGTGGGTGCTTCACATATCCCATCACATTTTAATGTTGTCGGTACCGGGAGTTGAACCAGCAATCTTCCGATCACAGGCCCACCTTCTCTAACCTCTGCACCACCACTCCCCCTTGGACTGATCTTTAATTTACTGATAAAAACACACCGTGTTGTGTAAAAACCTTCTGTTGACTAACTCAGTTTATGTGTAAATTAAAAATCGATGCATCTTTAATTTTTGATACAAATGAATTTTATAAATGAATTTGTAAGAATATAATTATAAATAAGATGTTGTGCAAGCACACATGCAGTAGGCAACTATTCAGTGTCAAACAAAAAGTAAATCAAAAGATCTGTAAAAGATTTGTTGTATCACTTACACACAGTATACGTCTCTTATAAAGTGAACTGTTAGGGATAAATAACACCATAAACAAGAAGAAGCAAAATTATTTGCAAGACTATTTTAAGTACATTTTTCTATGAAAATACTTTTTGTTCAACATAAAAATTTGAGTGGCATACAACAGTAAATATCTGTTTTTACATGAGACACCTTTATTTCCTTTAGGAAATAGTTACAGACTTTATCTGGACATCTGGTGATCCACAGACTGCATTTCACACCTGAGTGCAAAATAGGTGACCCAGAACAACAGAACAGAGCAGAGCCATGTTGGACTGTAGATCCCGAGCTGTCCTGCGTTCAACACACCTTCAGCACCGTGGCTGCAGCTGCTCTGTCCTCTCATATGCGTGCACGCATCCTCTGCACCGGGTCTGTTTGACCGCAGCTGTCCCTGTACCTCCATGCAGGTCTCCGGGGCAAGGCTGACCTCTCTCCTGAAGCCACTTCAAAGAGAGCTGAAAGTGCACAGGGTTCCAGGCCGGCCCGCACGGCTGCTGCTTCCTTGGGCTTTGGGAGCAGGGGAGCTGGATCTGGAGGATATAGAACGGGGTGGAGAGGAGCCGAGACAGGAGGGGAGGCAGTGGGAGCGTTATTGTGGTCTAATCCTGTGTGTGGGTTTGCTGTTCAACCTGGACAGACCTTATGTGGTTCATCTCAGAGGGGATGTGTGTTTGTAGCTCACATCACAGAGCGTCGCCTCATCCAGAGGGAGTCACAGGTCCACTGTGGTGAGAAGTGATGGCACCAAGGACCTGAAGACCACAGTTGCATGGGGGACCGTGTGGATAAAGTAAATTTAAAAACACCTGGGCAAAAATAACTGATTTAAAACTTACTACTATGAAGAAAATAGTAAAAAATTGCAATAATATGTGACAAAGAACACATTCAAACACAACAAAGAGGAGAAATATATAAGAATCTAAAACAAAAGTCTGATTGTTTGGTTTCATGTTGTCTTATTGTCAAATGTTTTACAAAATATAACTTTGTGGACATCTATGGTTTCCAAAAGATAAACCCATAACTTTATTTACCCACCAACCTTAGTTTTTTTGCTGCCTTAGTATTCCAACATGGATAAGAATATATATTTTTTACATAATATTTGAATTACAACAAAAAATATGATGCACATACTTTCATCATCCCCATCAAAATCAGCCTCAACCCTTTAGTTTATAATAAACTTTTCACTTTATTTAATGCTGTGAAACACTGGTTTATGTTCTCACAGACCAGATGTCACAACAAAGCAGTGATTTTGTTAGTTTTTTGACTATAGGATGAAGTTGTAACTTAAAGAACCTATCAAATTGAACATTTGCATCCTCGCTCTAAAACCTATTTCACATCACTTTCTCTGCACTACTTGGAACGTCTGTCCCTGTCTTCACACACACAGAGTATAAACCCACATGGGACCTTACCACGTCTGAAGTTCACAAACATACACCATGTGGTGTACTTGTATGTGAGATCACGCACCGATGAGCAAAACACACCTAGAGGATCCCTCATTAACATGCTGCTGTTCCACAGCTGATCTAGTAGACTGGACCGAGTCACTCTTCCACTGCAAAGATCGGTCGCCAGGATGATTCGAGGGAAATCCAAACCAGTACAAGGAATATCTAAAGTCATGGAAAAAATACTGTTCATCCTCAATGATTTGCAATGAAGATCATATACTTAACCATCGGTGTCAAATAACAAAAAAATGAGTAAACATTTATGTGAGATATTACAATTATTTGTATTTTTTCTTTCACTCAAGCATTTTTATAGAGAATTACTAGTTATTATGCCACAGGGCGATATCATTGCACAATAATTCAAATTTAGCATATACTAGGATTGATGTTAGTGCAGTCTTTGGATCTGTCATATGAGTTGAAAAGAAAATATATTTATTTAAATGCACCTGAGTTAGACATTTTTTGAGGTTGAATGATTTTAAAAGTTGAACTTTATTGAAATTATTGGTTAGAAAATAGTAGAACATTTGA
This sequence comes from Nematolebias whitei, assembly GCF_014905685.2. Lineage (NCBI taxonomy): Eukaryota > Metazoa > Chordata > Actinopteri > Cyprinodontiformes > Rivulidae > Nematolebias > Nematolebias whitei. Next base: position 59,322,804 of record NC_056498.1, on the reverse strand, counting down.
GCAACATATCCTAGAGCTTGAGCCTTAGACCCAGAAGTGGCAAAACCTGAATAGTATCACAGACCTGGTTTATATATTTAATTATTTTAAAATATTTTGTTTTGAAAGGGATAAAAATGTCCATTTAACACTATGCTGACAAAAAAGTCTCAGAAGTGAAAGTGAAGACGTCTTAAGTGAAATAAAAAAACAAAAAAAAAAAACTGATAATAAAAGTTAATTCGACGAATAAAAAGGTGTGATTTTGAGTCAAATGTCTCAATAAAAATTGATTGCTTATTAAATTTAAAGCAGGTCAGTAATTTTTTTGAACTCTTCACTTCAATAGAATTAACAAACATCTGTAAAAAAGTATAAAAAAATTGCAGATGTACACACTAATATCACATTTATCTTCTCATTATTGTATCTTTCATCGCACTAAGAAGTACTTGGACTTGTAAATGTTTTCTCAGACAAATCATTTGAATCACATCAAAGGTAAAAGTTTAGATTTTTCTCTTTGAACGGAGGTTTAACTGACAACCAGTTGTGTGTATATTTAAGTTTAAGCTTATGTCAAAGGGACACTTCTGGCTTCAGCAGTAGTAACAGAAAAACTCTTCTGAGTTGCCTTTTCCTTTTTCAAGCTGTCTCTCCTCTACACACACCTTCCTGTATAGCTGGTTTCAGCCCACGCTCCCCTACTCTGCAAGGCAGAAGTCGAGGGCCAGCTGATGGCAACACATGTGTGTGTGTATGTGTGTGTTAACCGAGGCCAGAATGATACATTTTGTGACACACAAAGTCCACCTGTGTCCTGCTCCATGTCGCCGCAGCCTGGCTCCAACATCCAGTGAGGGGGAGATCAGAAGAGAGAACAGATGATGGGGTGGAGTTGTTCTTCCATAACGCCTACAAATTACAGATCTTTTAACGTTAAACCTGAAGTTCTCTGACTTACCATCTTTTAAAAAATATTTACGTCCCTCAACAAGACAGCTGACCACAATGGATAAAACAGAAGTGCTCGGGAATTTAAAAAATGCAACATTTAAACAATCTGAGCCTTGGCAAATCAGCTGTTCTGTCCATGCAGCTGTTGTACCTTTCCAAATATAAACAGCCTTTAAGATGTCGTAGCATGTGCATGAGAAAAAACTGTGTATGGTTGAAAAAACTATACACATCCCTTTGAAACTGGGTGTCTCTGCCATGCTCCAGTCTCTATTTCATGGTCTGCATGATGTTAAAGACTGGTTTACACCGAACTGTTTGGCCTTGAATGAAAATAAGACAGAAAATTATTGCTTTTAGAAACTGTACTCCTTGCTCCTCTTACTCCCCATTGTCCCCTGTGCTCCCTAGACTGTTCTTTTAAATTTGACAAGAAAAATCTTACATTCCTCTAAAGCCCTCAAAACTTTTGTTCATGGCTTCATCACCTCTAAACTAGAGAGATCTGCAGTTCCACATAATCTGGTATTTGACAGTTTCCCCTTCATTGCTTGCATTTGGTCTAAAATGCTGCTGCACGTCTTTTAACAGAAAGCATGACCAGTTTAAGCAGGTTTACACTTGCTGCCTGTTTGTTTTCATGTTGCTTTTAAGATTATTTTACTTACTTATCTTTGACTTCCTGTTTTTATCCAGTATCCTTTGGGTAATGTAGTTTAGACTGATGACAGCGACCAGCAGGTTTCACTGAGGATGATAATTTAGAACTGCCAGTACTGAGTACTGGAGAGTATCGGCCCACTTTGAGTGCTGGCCATAGATATAAGATTGACATGGGCAATAAGCTTTTGGTGTGGCAGTTGATGAGGGTGATTTACAACACATGCACTGAGTGCTGCACGTTTCATTTCATCTCATTTATTTTATTTAAAAGGACAGTGCACATTAAGCAATATTCCATGAATATAAATGTGCCAGAATTAGCACAATAGCTAAATTTCATTTGGTGTCCTTAGCAGAAAAAAAAATATAACATTATATTACATTATAACATATTATTATAACATACATTATTCATAAAATAAGAGCACAAAACAAATAAAACAATCAATTAAAATAATCCATAAAATGACTACCGGCAGTAGGCTAATAAGATTAATAAATTAAAAGGTCTATACTCTAAAAAAATCTGCAGGACCAGATGAACTTCCACCTTATTTCTTAAGGCTGGCCACTCATATCATTGCAGTACCAGTGTCCCACCTAAGCCAAAACTCCATCCCAGATCCTTGGAAAACAGCCTTTGTTCTACCTTTGCTGAAAGGAGATGACCTCACCTCACTGAACAACTATTGACAAATCTAAACTCTGCATTTTAGCCAAGGTTCTAGAAAAACTGATAAACTTTCAAATCAAAAAATATTTGGACTCATTTAACATCTTACCTCTCCATCAGTCTGGTTTCAGGAAACAACACAACAACGACTGCTTCACTGAAGGTTTTTAATGACGTTGTTGAAGCACTGGATACTAAGGATTATTGTGCTGCACTTTTCTTAGACCTGTCTGAAGCTTTTGACACTGTGGATCATAACATCTTGTGTCATAAGCTCTCAAAAATTAGTTTCTCAGAACCACTGGTTGGTTTTCTAACTATCTTTCAGATTGGAGGCAATGTGTTCAATATAATGGTACTTCCTCCAGTTATTTAACCATCAACAATGGTGTACCACAAGGCTCAGTCTTAGGACCCACTCCTCTTTACAATCTATATTTATAACCTATATATTATTCAGGTCTCTCTTATAAATGAGTCCCCGAGGCTCAATGGGATTAACCTGTATAAATAAAGGTTGAATGAATATAGGTAATGTAGGTCAGAGCATCCCTGATGCATCCTTACATTTCTAAGCTGATGACACAGTCATTTATTGTCGAGCTAAAACAGTTGATAAGGTTTTCTAACTTTTGCAATCCACTTTCAACATCATCCAGTCAGATTTGTTCCATCTCTAACTTGTCCTAAATGCCGACAAAACCAAAGGGATGCTTTTTTCAAATAGGAAGTTGGTCCCAGTAGTTCTTCCTTTGATTTTATCCTCGAATGGTGTCCCTATTGAGTTTGTCAATATTTGGGTATCTTTAAGCTCCATGTTGAAAACTTGGTAAGGAAACTGAAAGTTAAACTGGGTTTCATTTTCAGAAACAGATCCTGTCTAACTCTGAATGCTAAGAAATGCCTTGTGACTGCGACTTTCCTTCCCTCCATTGACTACGGTGACATAAAAAAAAAAAACGTAAAAAAATAATAATTGTATGAATCATTTGTGAATGTCTATTGTTGTCGTCGTTATCCACTGTTGTCACCACTCTGTTAAAATCCAGGTCTTTCTTGTAAATGAGTTCTTGTGGCTCAAAGGGACTAATCTGTTTAAATAAAGGTTGAATGAATGATTGAATGAACACCCCTACAAGCATTCTGCAGATGTTGGATGCTGCCTATCATGGTGCGCTGGCTGTAACTACCATGTTCACCATTGCACCCTGTATTCATTGGTTAACTGGTCATCATTAACTTCACACATACTCTCACTGTTACATTTTCATCTTTAAACCACTTCTTGGTCTGCTGCCTTCATATACAGTATCTCCTCCAACATGTCACTGTGTGAGTGCAGCTACAGCGTGCACTCTCAGGACATTATTACATGCAGTGTTCCCTCAGTGCGGACTGAAATAGGCAAAAGGGCCTTCTCTGCTCCTGTTTCCTGAAATATCTTGCAAAAAGATCTGAAGCTCTCAACCTCGACCTCTCAGTGTCTTTAAACATCTGTTAAATTCCTGGTTAGAACCAATGCAGATTTTTTCTTGTTTTAGTTTTCTACATCACCTTACAACCTAGCTGTTTTTTTGTTACATTTTCTTTTAGATACCATTTTATTTTCACTTTAAAAAAACAAAAACTCAATTTGTATGTTTTTTACGATGGGCTATTGTTATCTTTGTTGTTCCACCGTTGTCATCACTCTTTGTTCTCAGGTATCTCTTGTAAATGAGTCCTCGAGGCTCAATGGGATTTACCAGTCTAAATAAAGGTTGAATGAATTATATCTAACGCCGGTCTGCCTTACAGTCGGTCAGGACGGAAACAGGGTGCCGTTTCCCTGAGTGACGTCATTAGTTTTCCTGCGAGTCAAAACAACCATTGGCTGCTGTGAGAGCAGCTCCCCGCAGCCTCTCGACAACCGGGTTGAAGCGTCTCCAAAAACGGTTACAAGGCTCTAACGGAAACCGTTGTTTGGTCGGCGGAAACCGGAGGACGAGCCGAGGGAGAGGAGCCGAGCGGTTCGTCCGAAGCAGGTGCTCAGGAACACCCCGGCCCCGCACCTGTCGCGCTACAGGTAAATCACACACTGGGACACGGTGGACATGATGATGGACAACGCTGTGTGGTGACGATATGTGGGGGCAGCCCCGGGACTGACGCATCACTTTAGCTCTTTAGCTATGTGATGCTAACAGGAACGCTACATCCGGGATGCGGCAGAGATGCTGCGTGTTTGATCATTCTGCGCTCCTCAGGTTTAAACTGTTTTAATCAACCTGTCAGCTATATTACAATTTTCATAGATAAAATAGATGTGGCTTCATTTGACTGTACACACTCATCAGAGACTGATAACTTTCACAAGAAAGTTGGTGAACAAGTTTGTTTACAGCACACAGTCAATGTTTTATTTGCCATAAAACAGCAGGACATATAATGTCTTTTTTAAAGAATTTTAAAAATTTGTTGAAGTTGAGTCTACTGTTAATCATTAGTCCCAAGATGTTATATCACTGCGGTATATACCTTGGGCCTAATTAAGGTACAACTTTTTTTAATAGCTGAAACCCAGATGTTGACATTAATGAAGATTTTAGCAAATATGAGCTAGTATTTACTGTTTGTTTTAAACATATTTAATAAGAACACCGCTCCCTTTACATCCTTCCCATATTCATTCAACCTTTATTTATAAGGGTTATAGTCTCATATAAGCTGCATTGCAAAACCACCAGCACATTACTGGTATATATTTTTAGATGAATAACATATTGTGATCCTGATTTATTCACTACAAAGAACAAACACTGATTCAGGTGACATTGTTAGCTCTGGCTACCTAATGCACAATTCATTTTAATATACTGAAGAGCCCAGATGTGAATCTTAATGTAGCCGCACAGAGAAAATCAAAGATGCTTTAATCAGACGTGCATTTATATATATATATATATATATATATATATATATATATATATATATATATATATATGGTTACAACACATTCTACCAAAGGCTCTAGCTTTTGTTTTCGTCAGAGAACTGTGCCCTCACTGCAGCTGATGTTAGCTAAAGTTTGTGTGATGGGTGTTTGAGGGTTGTCAGGTGAGACGAGGTAAAGATTTCTGTTCTGCCCTCACTAGAGGATTGTAGAAATGGATTTTCTTCAGAAGCTAATTTGTCAGGACTATTAAGCTACAGTATCTTATTAATGTGTTTATGTTTTTGTCATCCTTTTAGTGCAAAATATACAAACCGGATTCCAAAAAAGTTGAGACACTAAACAAATTGTGAATAAAAACTGAATGCAATGATGTGGAGGTGCCAGCATCTAATATTTTATTCAGAATAGAACACAAATCACAGATCAAAAGTTTAAACTGAGAGAATGTATCATTTTATAAGGGAAAAATCTGTTGTTTCCAAATCTCATGGCGTCAACAAATCCCAAAAAAGTTGGGACAAGTCCATTTTTACCACTGTGTGGCATCCCCCCTTCTTCTTACAACACTCAACAGACGTCTGGGGACAGAGGAGACCAGTTTCTCAAGTTTAGAAATAGGAATGCTCTCCCATTCATGTCTGATACAGGCCTCTAACTGTTCAATCGTCTTGGGCCTTCTTTGTCGCACCTTCCTCTTTATGATGCACCAAATGTTCTCTATAGGTGAAAGATCTGGACTGCAGGCTGGCCATTTCAGTACCTGGATCCTTCTCCTACGTAGCCAGAACAGTCTTCCATTTTGCTACACTCCATTTTAAATGACTCCTGGCCCAGTGCAAACATCTGAGCTTGTGGAGCTTGCTTAGAAATGGCTTCCTCTTTGCACTGTAGAGTTTCAGCTGGCAACGGCGGATGGCACGGTGGATTGTGTTCACTGACAATGCTTTCTGGAAGTATTACTGAGCCCATTCTGTTATTTCCATGACAGGGGCATTCCTGTTTGAGTTGCAGTGACGTTTAAGGGCCCGGAGATCACGAGCATCCTGTAGAGTTTTACAGCCTTGACCATTACGCACAGCGATTGTTCCAGATTCTCTGAATCTTTTGATGATGTTATGCACGGTTGATGATGATAACTTCAAAGTCTTTGCTATTTTACGCTGGGTAACACCATTCTGGTATTGCTGCACTATCTTTCTGCGCAACAATAGTGGAATTGAGATTCCACCATCTAGATTCCTTAGATAGAGAACTTTACTAATTGGCTTTTATGTATGTGAATGTTCCTGTAAAGTGCCCTGAGACAACTTTGTTGTGATTTGGCGCTATATAAATAAATTGAATTGAATTGAATTGAATTGGTGATCCTCTTACCATCTTGGCTTCTGAGAGACACTGACACTCTGAGAAGCTCTTTTTATACCCAGTCATGTTGTCAATTGACCTAATTAGTGTTAATTGGTCTTCCAGCTGTTCGTTATATGCTCAATTTCCTTTTTCCAGCCACTTATTGCTACTTGTCCCAACTTTTTTGGGATTTGTTGACACTGTGAAATTTTGAATCAACATATTTTTCCTTTAAAATTTTACATTTACTCAGATTAAACTTTTGATCTGTCATCTATGTTATATTACGAAGAAAATATTGACATTTTCCATCTCCACATCATTGCATTCAGTTTTTATTCACAATTTGTTTAGGGTCCCAACTTTTTTGGAATCCGGTTTGTAATAAGATCTGCACAAATGTATTGACGCTAATGGCTGCTGCATCAAAGTAACTCAATGTAGCAGTGTGTCCTGACATTTTCCTAGTGTTTAACGCATAATAGTGATTTCAGAATTATATTTACATGTGGAGACTTAGGTCAGTGATATGTTATAACATAAAACATGTGGTTTGAAAATGCTTGGAAGTTCGTGGTCTAAGCATGGAAACAAGTTTTTCTGTGAATCAGGGTCTGGACTTCAACAAGATTTCAACTCAATGTTGTTGCTGCATGATATTAGAAAATAAAAAGCGATTGCAATATTATTGCTGAATATTAAATGTGCCAATGTAAGCTGAAAAAAAAATCCACATTTTCCAGTCTTTCCCTTGACATCAAAATGCATACACGCTCTCTGAATGCCTTTGTATTTCTGCCATTATCATTTTAATTGGTTATACAATGATCATCAGTTGATTTATTGCAGTCCAAGCCATGAAGATAATGAGAACATTGATATTTCTATGACAATAACTTTTTGATATATTGTGCAAGGCAGCATGGCAGTGCAGTGGTTAGAGCTATTGCCTCTCAGTGAGAAGTTGCAGGTTCAACTCCTGTCCTGGGGCCTTTGCGTGTGGAGTTTGCATGTTATCCCCCATGCATGTCTGGGTTTTTTCCAAGTTTTTTTTGGTTTCCTCCCACAGACCAAAAACATGCATGTTAGGTTAACTGGAAACTGTAAATTGTCCCTAGGAGAGAGAGTGAGTGGTTGTTTGTCTCCTTTGTCTCTATGTGTCTCTGTGATGGACTGGAGATTTGTCCGGGGTGTACTCCGCCTCTCACACAGTGACTGCAAACCTTCTGACTTCAAACCTAAGATGGTTGTTGCTCACTGGCAGTGTGTGTATTTGTGTGTATGGGTGTGTGTGTGCGTGCATGCATGTCTGCTACCAAAATATTTCACAAACCAGTGGAAAATGTTAAATACACCTTTAAGAAAATCATAAAGGGAATCACATCTACAACTAATTAACTTTTAAAGTCACTGATTCAAGATGGCTGCCACAGCAACTTAAAAACATAAAAAAAATGGTTACAATTTTACTGATAAAGTTTTATTAAAACTTGATATTTTAGCTGAGAGTCATTTTCATCACATACTTTTCGCATGAGATCTTGTGATATTGCATCATAATTGTGCACACTGTTTTCTAGCTGTGGCTCAGTTGGTAGAGCTGTTGCCTCTCAGCGAGAAGGTTGCCGGATAGAATCCCAGGGACCTTTCTGCGTGGAGTTTGCATGTTCTCTCTGTGCATGCATGGGTTTTCTCTGGGTACTCCGGTTTCCTCCCACAGACCAAAAACATGCATGCTAGGCTGACTGGTAACTCTAAATTGCCCCTAGGTGTGAGTGGGAGAGTGAATGGTTGTTTGTCTTTATGTGTCCCTGTGATGGACTGGAGACCTGTCCAGGGTGTCCCCCGCTTCTCGCACAGTGACTGCTGGAAATGGGCACCAGTGAACCCTGCAACCCAAAAAGGAAGAAGCGGATAAAGATAATGGATGGATGTTTTCAATTTTTAACCAAAAATGGCTACAACTCTTTCATTTCTTATCACAAAATGTTATCAAGCTAACGCTCTAGCACGAAAGGCAGCAAGTGATGTGCATTCTTTAAAGGAATGCTCGTCGCGATGAAACAGGATCTGATGAAATAAATGTCGTCTGACAGGTGCTTCCCTGTCAAGGTTGGTTCTTCAATTATTGTACATCACCATAGCAACAGCCGACCAAAGGAAATCTCCTGTTCTCTTACTAAATTCAGGGTACGCTATCCCAGATTAATGTTAAAGTTAACCGATGCTCCGTTGACTAACACTGTTCTGTTTAAAGCTTAATGCAAGATTGTAGTGTTTATTTAAAAAAAAAAAAAAAAAATCTCTCCTCTAATGTGATTACTGTAGTTTAATTTCATTAAAAAATTCTAATAAAATAATAGGTTTAATCAAACCTGAAACACAAGCTGTATTACAATAATTCACAACAAATGTATTGTTATTGGTAATATAAGGTTGATGTTAATTTAATTAAAGTGAGTAAATGTGGTAAAATAAGTAAACAGTTTTCATGTGGTAAAGGTCTGGCTTTGAAATAATTTTATTTATATAATATCCTGTTGATTAATATTTGTGATTAAACATTTAGTTGGGATGCACAATATTATCGGCATGGTATCGTTATAAGCTGATATTAGCGATAAAGTTAAATATCGGACATTGGCCAGTCCATCAAAATAATTCACCGATATAAAAGGTGCTGTTTTTTAATATGTATATATATATATATACAGAATATAAGGCGCTGTTTTTGTATGACAACCCAGTTCCTGCAGCGCCAGCGGAACGTTATGACATCACGCATGCCGTTGAAGTGTTTCATAATCTTCAGCTCCGTTTTTGGCATCTGCATTTGGTAGCAGGCCAAATTGGCAAAGATCATGTAGAATAATGTATTTTAATTCCACAGCAGAGAAATCTATGTAGTCTCTGTAAGTAGGTCCAGGGGAAAAAATATTGGTATTGGTATTGGTTATGGCCAAATAAGTTTTAACATATCGGATATCGGCTAAAAATCCAATATCGTGCATCCCTAATATTTAGCAACAAACTTTCATGAAAACACAAATTTTGTTTCTTAAAACCCAATGAATGTAGTAACCCATTGATATGTGTTGCAGAGGCTGCATTTGTTAATCCAGTTCCCAGCTTGTCACGATTCTGCCACCTCAACATTATCACAAATAAATAAATAAATGTAAACCTAAACGTGGGTGTGTTCCAGCCTTCGCCCTGACGCTGCAGTCCCTCCAAGTGTCTGCAGCGGTGCAGACACCCTCTGACGTGAATACTGATTTCCAGCTAGAAAACGACTACGACTGTAGCCTAACCGCGGCAGCACTGATCTCCATTCAAGCTGCCGGTGTTGTGGCGTGTTGTGTAATTGAACGTAGTTAGGGTGCATTTGAGGTGAGCGCAGCAACTCTGCAGAGAGAAATGGCAGGGAGAGCAGGAGTGAGACGACAGCGAGGTGCAGAGATTTGCAGAGAGGAGAACTGTGTGAGAGCATCCCTAACTGCCATCGGTGCTATTTTTAACTGAGCTTCTTACTCCACAGTCCTGAGATGCTCTTCCACTTCCCAAACACCCACAAATCAGCCTAAAGACAGTCACTCTAATGGCTTAATTTGTTGTACAGAACGTTATCGACTGTACCGTGAGGAAGTTGAAGCAGCTTTTGTGCCCAGCATCTGCTAACTACAAGAAAAATATGAATGAATGAAAGGAGAAGAGGAGATTAAAGATAGTTGTTTGGCAATCAAGGTCAAGGAGTTCTGCAATATTTCATCCTGTTTGTCAGAGAAAGTGTTTGTGATAGAAAGAGGAACTGAGCGTATGACAGGGTGGAGTGGGGGATAACAGAGGAAGTGTTTTTTTTCTCACAGTGACTAGTTTGTCTCGTCAGATAATGTAAAAAAGGGCTTCGGAGGGAAAAAGCCATGTCTTTTTTTTGTCTTTATTATTTTTGTTTTCATCTTTCACTTCCTTCCAGGCTGAGTCACAACTGGTGAAGAGGAAGGTCTGGAGAGGGGACGCAAGAGGAGGAGGTGGAGGAGGAGAGGGAGAAAAAGAAGACGGAGAAGACGAGAAGAAGACAGGGAGATAAGCCACAACAGGAAGCAAAGCGACACACACTTGAACATACACACCGCTTATTTGTGTGTGTGAGAGAGAGCCTGCGCGAACTGAAGGTTGAACGGGAAAGGAAGGAAGGGCGGGAGAGTGACGCGGAGACTGGGAGAGCCGCCTCCCCCCATCCTCCTCCTCCTCCTCTCCCACTCTCTCCTCTCCTCCCCTCCTCCCTCTCTCTCTGTGCTGAGCAGAAGTGTAACGGCATCAGACTCGGCGTGAAGGAACCATGAGCGATGTCACCGTCGTTAGAGAGGGATGGCTCCAGAAAAGGGGTAAGTGTGTTCAGATCCTCTCCTGTTCGACTCCCCCCTCCACTGTGCCTCTCTCTTCTCTCCTCTTCTGCCTCTTGTCTAGACTGAGGGCCTCGCTGTGCCTGTCCACATGTGCCGGTCGGTGGGAGGATGTAAGTGTTTGCGACTTGGTGTGTGAGTGATCACATGGATGTCTGATCATCTAGCATGCAGCTCTACACTGTTTTTCCTCAGAGCAACGTGTGTCTTGACTGAAAGCTCGGCTTGCTGTTTGGTTGCTAAGTGTCTATTTGGTTCAGTCAGATTAGGTCTAAAAAGGCTTTGGGCATGTGCATGCATGGTGTGTGCAGTTACTGTAGCAACATCTAACAGACTGCTGCTGTGCAGTGTTTTGTCACGGCAATCTGTAAAATCAGGATAATTCTGACCTTTTGAAGTGTTTTTTTTTTATTAAACAGATTTATAGATCCTCAGTTTTGGGGATGTCCTAATTGGTGTCACTGGCTGTCATGAGTTTGAGTGGATAGTTGAGGTCAAGAGAATAGTGACAACACATCCTGTTTACAACCAAATGAGTAAGAAATCTGTAAAAAAAAAAAAGACAGAAAGAAAAAGTAGCAGTTAAAGGTCATGTGGCAGAAATATTACTTCCTCGTTTTCAGACATTCTCAGCTTGAAGTTTGCTCAGCGAGTTTGTTGCAACAGGTGAAAAGTCGCTGTTGCAACACTGACTGAAATCCATTTGGGCTTTATATTGTTAAAATTTGAATTATTATTATTGTTTTATTCATCACAGTGTGTGTCTGTTCCCGGTGCGGATTCCTTTTAGACACAAGGGAAAGTTTACAAGAATAAAATGTGTGTGTGTGTGTGTGTGTGTTTGGGAGAGAGGGGGATTTCCAGACTTTGACCAATGAGCTTCATCCTCTTGGCTATGTGATGGTGTTTAGTAATGTGTAACAGAAACTCTCGAGCAGGAAGTGACATGGATACACAAAAGAATGAAGCTTTCTGGGTAACGTAGGCTCATGCTGCAGCCCAGCAGGAGAACATGCTGCTCCATGCTGGATGGAGTGAATGAAACAGACAGGCAGACACACATGAAGAATGCAGTTTGTGTTGCTGAAGTACACAGAGAGAGGAGGACGAGGAGGAGGAGAGGGGGTATTTTGTGTGGCAGCATGCCGGTGTGATCCTCAGTTGTCTGTGCAAATTAGGGGAAAGGCATCACCTTCAGTCACGACGCAGTAATACCAGTGTTTGCCAGTGTGAGCGAGAGGTTAGTGAGCAAAGGAGGGGTTGTGTGTGTTAGGAATATAAAGGTTTGTCTCGTTCTAAGCTGAACATTTGTCCATATAGACGTGTGTGTGTGTGATGGGGAGGGGGATGCAGGGTCAGAGTGCTGACTCACTGTCCAGGTCGTGATACAGCAAAGACTGCAGTCTTAGTCATTAGAAAACCGGTTACTGAAATGAAACAGCACAAGAGCCCATGAATGGTAGTAACACACACACACACATACACACACACATCGAAACACACAAAACACCTTTGATATTTACCTGTGTTCTCTTGTAATTGTTCACATCTACCTAATTTTGGAGTGTGCTTTGTGACAAAGTTGGGAACAGGAACAAAGAAGCTAAAACATGAAAAGATTAAAATGACTTAAGCAACCTGGAAAAAACCTCACAACAATCTCTCTTTTTTTCTAAACGTCTATAGTTTCTTTGAAGGTTGTAGTTAAACCAGTCTTGTTAACATTATTGTCATTGAAGGATCCTAATAACTACTATATTGTGTTTATTGTTTGCACAACATTAATTAGATATCTAATGACACACTCATGCTTGAATTTCAGCCTTGATTGTACATTTAAGTAAACATTTACTGTAATAAAACCAAATTTTTTTAAATATTGTAATTATAAATTATATACTAAATACATGTTTGTTTGTTTTTTCCTGCCGGAAGGAAACTGTGTTGTTGCTACTTTTTTTTTTTTAGTAATGATTAGATATAAAAATTCCCTGTTAAAACATTCCTTTTGCAAACATGCAAAACAAGTGGATAGTTCAGAAATTCGTGTCCTTTTTTAGACAAAGATCTGATCTTTTAAGTCTGTTAAAGCCTTGCTGTTTACAATTTAACTGAACTGGATATAATTAGCCCTGTGATTGACTGGAGACCTGTCCAGGGTGTCCCCCGCCTGACTGCTGGATATGGACACCAGTGACCCACGCGACCCGAAAAGGAAGAAGTGGGTAAAAGACAATGGATGGATATAATTATGATAAACATGTTTTTTATCTGTGTGAATTTGAGCGCACTGCACAGCTTTGGTGATGATTTTATTGCAGTTTATTTTCAGTATTTGAACCAGCGCAAGTGATTTATGTAAACATGAAGAGCTCTTAAGAAGTGAAGGACTCGCTGATAGAAAGATGATGTTTCACAGTCACAATGAGGCTGTCAGTCTTAAGCTCATGGACTGTCATGGAAAAGATCCTCTCTGCATGTTTTATGAAGCGACTGATTGTAGCTGAGATATGGAGCTTTTGTTTGACAAACAGTTTTAAAAAAATTAGTCAAAGATTACATAAATGTATAACAGAGGGACAAACACTAATAATTAAATTACGCACATCAGTGGATGCTGATCAGCAGTAATGGTGCTTAAACTTATTGTCTTCATTTAGTGACTGCTGCCCTAAAGGGTGAACAAAATTGTGTTTGTCTATTTGCAAAAACTCTCATGAACCAGAGGAAGGATGATTTACAACTGATAAAGTTCTGAAATCAACTTCAGCTACAGCTAATGGACCTTAGCCAACACAAAGATTATTATAATTCAGTCAGTTGAACAGACATTGTGTGGTAGTAGCTGAGATTCTTCTTCATCTCGTAGTCTGAGTGCTAACGGATCACACAAGATGTTTGTTTAAAAAAATTGACATTCAAGGCAACAGGCAATAATCATTCCTTTAAACAGTGCTAGTTTTATTCACGTTTTCTTCCACTTTACTCACAATAAACAATCCATCTTAAATCATGCTTTTAAAAAGCATAAAGTTAGCTAAAAGGACGGTTATTTTCCTGCGTGAAGTGAACTCAGTTTGTTCACCATCAAACGTTCTAAGTCCTCTGTGAACTTGGAAAGTAACCGCAGGATAGTGTAGTATGTCATTAGATGACCTAGTGTTTTAGTCCTCAATGACATGACTACAATTTCCTTCCTCCTTTCATTGAATCAGGATATGAGCTCCTGTCAGCTGCATCCTTTCCTTATGCTTAGAAATTATGGAGATGAATAATGACTAAACAATAAACCTCCTCAGCCAGCAGCAGTTGTGGGGATGCTTCATCCAAAACCCAAAGTGTAAGCTCCTTAATTTCTGCTCAAGCTAGGACTTGACTTTCTGTTGACCTGCGGTAGTCCACAGGGGTCACACTCAGGCACATACTGTTACTTTCACTAACATCAGCCCACACAGCAGAGGAGAGACAAGGATAATAGTTTGATGAACTCTTTTTCTCACAGAGGTGGCTTTTTTTCTGCAAAGTTTCTAATCAAAGGTGAAACATCTACATTTAATGGCATGAGTCTTGTTTTGAAATGGTGTGAGCTATGATTTGTGTCTCTTAAGAGCATTTTAGCAACACGTCTGATACCAACCGAAAGATGCTGTGTAGGCTAAACACGTCATTTTACACTTGTTGAAATAATTAAGATCTTTCCCTTAATCTGATGAATTAATGTCTTTAAAGAGTCATAACCTCTGTTGTTTAAAGAACATTTGAGAGAATATAACTACGTTTTTAGCTTCAGTTGTTAACATTGTATTTACTTTTATCCTTTTATATTAAAGAAGTATGCTAGGTTTATTTAATTAAATCCATTTTATTAAAAAAGCATGTCCATTTTTTTTATATTATTATCTAATTATTATCAATAGTTGTATAAAACAATGTGCCTTCTCCACACAAAATTTGAAATGATGTGGCGGTATAGAGTTTTCACAACAAATAAGCAGCTTTGTTTTTCAATCGTAGGAATTTTGTTGCAGAAATCCTCATTATTGATAGACTTTTTAAATTTCATCTTGAAAAATAAATCTGTATTAATTAGCGATTTAGATTCCTGTACATTACTTAATAATAATACATTTTATTTGCATAGCGCTTTTCTAAATACTCAAAGACGCTTAAAATGTTGTGGTTTTATTTATTTTGATCAAGCCGCACCTTGACACCGTTTGTCTGCGCATTTCATCATATGCAGAATTTCGATCACAGTATTGGTTCTGTTGACACAGTGGCCTTTTATTAGATATGCTTTTAAGGAATAAACAACATCCTTCCATGCATCTCAACCTGTCTGTGTCTTGCTGTGATCTTGTGAGACGTGCAGCTGAAATGAAAATCATCACATCTTTCCTTTGTTATTGATTGTGTCCGCTGTCCCTGTTGTTTAATCCCTTTGGGGAACTGTTTGCTTTACTGTATACATAACACTGCTGTGGGGTTCACTGGGTGCAGTGCAGTGAAGCAGCCATCTTGGCTTTGTGAGTTCAGTGAGTTCAGTGTTGCTGGAGGCAGGCTGGATCAGGTGGCAGTGCCAGAGCTCTGATATCAATCACCAGTCGCTGCTGCCGCCACTGTCTGCTGTTCTTTTTTCCTCTTTTCTCTTCTGATTCTGTCCTCATTTACTGCAAACCTCTTTTTTAAGACTGTCTGTCCATCATCCAGAGTTCCTCATTCTATTTCCCTTGTTTCTCTGAACTTAAATACACAAACACAGCAGTAGCCGACAGGCAGACAGTGCAGGCTTTGTTATGAATGGCATCCTCTTGCACATCCGGAGGAAGTGTACTCTCTAGTGTGGCTTTACAAACTGTCTCCATTGTCCTAAGAATGACTCACTCTACACTGCAGATAATGGCAGTCAGCCAGCCAGCCAAACAGACAGGCAGCACAGCACAGAAGGACTAGTCTGCAGAGCCCACAGACAAACGGTACAGGAACAACATACAGACAGACAGTTTGTGACAGATACATCCACCACAGGAAAGAAGCAGGAGACTTGTCAGACAGAGCAACTGGAACTGCAACTAGCAGGTGCAGCTACAAAACTGAAAGTGAGATGTTTAATTTAAACAGGCGGAGCGTTAAATTACTCACTTTAACTCAAAATTGAAGCTTCACGCGGACTAATCTCATAAAAATGCTCACTTTTTGCCTGGTAAAGGATTAAAGGTGACACGTGGAACCTATTTTTGGTCATCAGTATGGATGGTGTCAGCAATTATGTTCATTTATATTATAGAATACACAGACAATTAAAAAATATACGATCATGAGGTAGTTTTAGGTAGTATAAAACTAAATAGTGGATAGTTGCGTTTATAATTGGGTCCAAATGGGCTTGATGCTTGAGAAGTATTGCTATCTTGACATCGAAATGACCTTGCAGGTGTTTTCAAAGTTTGGAGAACTATATGTGTTTTAAAGAGATAGTTCCAATATTTTAAAGTGGGTTTTGTCATGTTGCTTCAAGTTTTTAGCATGTAAAGACCCTTTCATATCGGATGAAGGGGGTTGTCAGTATTGGCTTTGGCCACCATAGATTAATCTTCAGCCACCTGTGGCCACTTTTGATTTTGACTTGGCAACCTGTGACATGGTGGCACAGTTGGTAGAGTTGTTGCCTCTCAGTGAGAAGGTCGCAGATCGAATCCCAGCTGGGTGCCTTTCTGGGTGGAGTTTGCATGTTCTCTCTGTGCATGCTTGGGTTTTCTCCGGGTACTCCGGTTTCCTCCCACAGACCAAAAACATGCATGTTAGGCTGATTCGTAACTCTAACTTGTCCCTAGGTGAGAGTGAGAGAGTACAGGTCCTTCTCAAAAAATTAGCATATTGTGATAAAGGTCATTATTTTCCATAATGTAATGATAAAAATGAAACTTTCATATATTTCAGATTCAGTGCACACCAAGTGAAATATTTCTGGTCTTTAATTGTTTTAATACTGATGATTATGACATACAGCTCATGAAAACCCAAAATGCCTGTCCCAAAAAATTAGCATATTTCATCCCACCAATGAAAGACAAGTGTTTGTAATACAAAAAACGCCAACCTTCAAATAATCATGTTCAGTTGTGCACTCAATACTTGGTCGGGAATCCTTTTGCATGAATGACTGCTTCAATGCGACGTGGCATGGAGGCAATCAGCCTGTGGCACTGCTGAGGTGTTATGGAGTCCCAGGATGCTTCGATAGCGGCCTTAAGCTCATCCAGAGTGTTGGGTCTTGCGTCGCTCAACTTTCTCTTCACAATATCCCACAGGTTCTCTATGGGGTTCAGGTCAGGAGAGTTGGCAGGCCAATTGAGCACAGTAATACCATGGTCAGTAAACCATTTACCAGTGGTTTTGGCACTGTGAGCAGGTGCCAGGTCGTGCTGAAAAATGAAATCTTCATCTCCATAAAGCTTTTCAGCAGATGAAAGCATGAAGTGCTCCAAAATCTCCTGATAGCTAGCTGCATTGACCCTGCCCTTGATAAAACACAGTGGACCAACACCAGCAGATGACATGACACCCCAGTGACTGTGGAAACTTGACACTGGACCTCAAGCAATGTAAATTATGTGTCTACTCTCTTCCTACAGACTCTGAGACCTTGATTTCCAAAGGAAATGCAACATTTACTGTAATCAGAGAACATAACTTTGGACCACTCAGCAGCAGTCCCAGGCGAGATGCTTCTGACGCAGTCTCTTGTTTAAAAGTGGCTTGACCTGGGGAATGCGGCACCTGTAACCCATTTCCTGCACACACCTGTGCACGGTGGCTCTGGATGTTTCTACTCCAGACTCAGTCCACTGCTTCCGCAGGTCCCCCAAGGTCTGGAATCGGCCCTTCTCCACAATCCTCCTCAGGGTCCGGTCACCTCTTCTCGTTGTGCAGCGTTTTCTGCCACACTTTTCCCTTCCCACAGACTTCCCACTGAGGTGCCTTGATACAGCACTCTGGGAACAGCCTATTCGTTCAGCAATTTCTTTCTGTGTCTTACCCTCTTGCTTGAGGGTGTCAATGATGGCCTTCTGGACAGCAGTCAGGTCGGCAGTCTTACCCATGATTGCGGTTTTGAGTAATGAACAAGGCTGGGAGTTTTTAAAAGCCTCAGGAATCTTTTGCAGGTGTTTAGAGTTACGTCGTTGATCCAGATGGTTAGGTTAATAGCTTGTTTAGAGAACCTTTTCATGATATGCTAATTTTTTGGGACAGGCATTTTGGGTTTTCATGAGCTGTATGCCATAATCATCATTATTAAAACAATTAAAGACCTGAAATATTTCAGTTGGTGTGCAATGAATCTGAAATATATGAAAGTTTCATTTTTATCATTACATTATGGAAAATAATGACCTTTATATGCTAATTTTTTGAGAAGGACCTGTAGATGGTTATTTGTCTCATTTATCTCTATGGGTTCCTGTGATGGACTTGGTGGTTCAGAGTGCACCCCATATATTGCACAGTGATAGCTGGACATGGCCACTAGTGACCCCTGTGACCCAAAAAGGATTGAGCCACACACCAAAAAGGAAGTTGACCCGTTGCTTATTTTGGGAAAGACACTGAACCCTTCATTGCCTCTGATGTGTGTCCCATCGGTGTATGAATGTGATCTAAAGCACTGATTAGTCTTTGTATAGAAATAGTAGAGTGCTGTATGAATGAGTAAATGAGGGCACATTGTAGTGTAAAACACTTTGAGTATCTTGATAAGATAGAAAGATGCTATATAAGTACAGTCCATTTACCATTTATTTTTCAAGTTATCATGCTCACAGCATGCATGCATGCACAGACGGATGGACAGTATTTCCAATTCTCTCATTCCGCTCTGCAATGAGGGACGGTAATTATCTGATGCAAAATTGATGCCGTGTAAGAATTTATAATGCAAACAACCATGCGATTACTGTGACACCTATGATGTTTGAGTTATCCTGAGTGAAAATTTATTCTGTTTACTAGACTTCTCAAGGGGAAATGCTTTCATTTCTCCAAACTTATCTCCATTGCAAGTAAGACACTGTCTACTCATGACTGCTTCACAAAAGCAAAATAAAAATATATAAACTGTCCTTTTAACTCATTGCAGACAGTAAGATGAGTACTGAGTGAGAGAAGCAGCCCTTTGAAACCCATGCAGACAGATGGGTGTCTAAATGTACTAATGTAGTGAGTGCAGTCTTAGATAAATGCATGAATGAATCAATGAATGAAGCGCTGATCACTGCATGGAGAACTTAGAGAGGGGAAGCAAGAGAGGATGAATGGAGTAGATGTTAAGTAATGAGATTAGATTGCAGCTGAGGATCACCAAAATGCTGACCTCAAACAATTGATCACAATGAGGATGAATGCACAACTCACAAAATGTTGTCAACACTGACAAGTTCTTTAAATTACCATTAAATGTATGGCATACATGTTGTACAGTATGTTATATATTTTCAACAAAGAAAAATCTCTCCAGAGAACCTGACTTAACCTTGTTAGACATATATTATACACTATGCATCGTCTCATCTGTTCATTTTAACCAGACAGGCTTGGCTACAGCAAGTTTGTAAAACCAATGGCAATGAAAGCAGTATTACATAAAGGAATGCATATTGTCCTTATGTGTCAAAGTTTAAACAAATGTCTTGCACAATCTGTTAGCACTTCCATTATGTGTTGGGGACAAACCTCAGCTACTTTCATATCACACTTTAGCTCAATACCTGTAAAACTGACTGCGTTAAAGCCATTTTTTGTATATGTTAAAGTTGACTAACTGATTCACCATCTTGACTCAAGTTGACGCCAGAAGTGTATCAGTTGTACATATAATTCCAGTTATTATTTTACTAGAATTTTATTAAAATTCATCCTGGAATTCCAAAGATATTTTGCTAACAGAAAAAAAGGTTGACTCCAGCTGTTAATGCCAAAGTTTTAAATAAATCTCTTTTGCGATGTCTTAGCACTTAGAGTGTGTGTTGGGGATGGCTCTCAGGTACAAAGTAGTACCACACCCACTTTAGTTCAATATCTGTAAAACTGAGCTACTGTATAACCATTTTTTGTGTGTTTGCTATGGTTGCCAAGAAGATGACAGAGTGCCTGAAACATTTAAAGCAGGACAAGGCTATTAACCATATCCACTTTGTCCAGCTGTGGTAGCCATCTTGAATCAGCTTGACTCCAAATATCAGTTGTAGATGTAAATGTAATAATTTCTTTCTGACAGTTCTTATTTCTGTGCTTCATGAGATATTTTGCTAACACACAGACACTCGTGTACAGAGACACAGGCATTTGCATTATTGTCCACCTTTCATGACAGCAGGTGATAATAATTTGCCGAACAACACAGAATTTTTTTTTTGTAATTACTTCATTTTAAATGTAACAGCAAACTTTAATTTTGATAAACACTTTTTTGCTCTTGTGTAGATCCCTTGTTGCAAATTTTGTCAACTGTTGTTTAATTGAGAATAATCATATGAGTTTTTTTATTTTTATGCATTTATGTCATTATTTCTGCTGTCATTTAGTTTGACCATGGTTCAAACTAAATGACAGCCTTATTTTTTTTTCCTCCACTGTGATCAATTGAAAAGGACATTCCAGTCCTTACTTGACAAGTCATCTAAGTGTAAGCGGAAACCAGAATCTATGTTTAAATGTACTAACACAGAGATTAGCCCAAAGGAGTAGTGTGTAGTTACCTTCCCGAGGTACTGTGCGCTGTTTGGACTAGGCTTTAAGCTGATTAGAAGAGGCAGGTTTGAGTGGGGGTGAGTTTGGTTTATTTAGGCCAACAGATTAGTGCCAAGTGGCTAACAGCTACTGTAAGAGTTAGCTGGTGGAGAGATAATACCACCTATTTTTGACCAATCCTATAAAATATTAATTTGCTTTATTCTTTTTTTTTTTTTTTTTTAACAGGGCAAAGTTTTTATTTTTTAAAACTACAGATTTTTTTTGTAGTACAGTAGTCCCTCATTTATCGTGGGGGATCCGTTCCCTGAAGCCCCGCAATAAGTGAAAAACCACGAAATAGGATATTATGTGTGTGTATATATGTGTATATATATATAT
>NC_056498.1:59270217-59301319 GCF_014905685.2 Nematolebias whitei | reverse complement strand
CCATTGTTAGGCTGATGGTCCTTCTTGAGCATGTGATCAGCTGGTTTTGGTTGTCAGCAGCAAACTGGTTGATCCACTCTGAGAAGGTGCTATTTAAGAGACTGAGCTGAATACAGCACCTCAGACTGAGGAAGTCTTTCAGATGAAAGACGAAACGTATCAAGATTTTTTTGCTTTGTTTTGTTTTTTTGAATGTCCAGAGGACCAGATTTAACTTTTTTCGATATCCTCTAGTCGTTATCAAAGTTATATGTTTAGCTTGTCCAGATTGATAAAACTAATTGACACACATTATTAGGTTTTCCTAATTGTTTTTTTTTTCTGGGAAAAAAAAAGTAAATTGATAAATAAAAATCTATCATTTGGATACTTGGTGAAAGTCAGGAGGTTTGTACTGCTCAGTGCAGCTTAATACAAAGATTTGTGTACAAAGTTTACTTTGTAATTCTTGCTGAAAATTGACATCAGATCCACGTACAAATCTGAATGGCACGTTGCATCATATATTTTTAAACCTTAGTGACCCCAAACATGCTGACTTCAATCCACAGGTCAAAGGTTAGTCTTGGACTCCACTTCAACTCTTTCACTGTTGGCATTGATCAAAGTTGAATTTGGAGACAAGCCTAGTGTTCATGGAGGACATTCACACAAAATAAAACATTTTCTGAGCAGTTTAAATATGTGGCTGGTGGTTCAATGGAACCACACTTTAAAAGCTGTGGAGCTGTGTATCAATGCTGCTTTGTCACCTGTCGCTACATCACTGAATATCAAAGGGCTTACAAGGGAATCAGACCTGAGGTCCTGGTTGTTTCATCCACAAATTATACTAATCTTTTAACGCAACAGTCCTGGTCTGAGGTTGTCAGTCGTGGGAAGGAAGTGTGCTCCAAACGTAGCCAGTTTTCTTCTGTCGTAGTCTGATGAGATCCTGCGATCATCAGACCAAGCAGCAAAAACTTCAGCGCAAGTGGAAGTTGGTAAAGCGAGAAAATGAGCAGAGCTCCTGGGATCAGAACAAGTGGAGGCTGTAGACCAAACACAACAAATAACTTCTCCAAAGTCTTTGCTCTTCTGCATGAACAGTTCCTGGCCATCGACTCTCAGACATATTTAACACAATGGAGAATGCTCTTTGTTGCCCAGAAGAGCTCAACAAACTAAATGTTGTCCACTTTTTTCACATTCAACACTGATCATTTGGCATCTCTTTGTTTGCAAACAATAGTTCGTATTACCCTTTTCACATATTTTGTCAAGACAATGGTTGATTTAACTAAAAACTTGTAGGAACATTACTTGCACTACTTTCTAGTACAACCTGTATTAACCAGCTTGTTGAATAAGAAGGCCCAGTTGTTACCGTTTCAGAAATCCACACAAAAAAAAGGCAATGGGTAAATGCTAAATCTCACTAAAGTTGTGAAGAGACACTAGATGAGTGGCATGCACAGGTAGGATGGTATCAATGCCAGGAATTGTGTGAGGGCTAGAGATTGAACATATAAACTATGCTTCACTCATGTCCTGATGCATGCTCAATAATCCAGGTAGAACATCAGCAGAGAGGAAAGGGACACGCTCAGCACTCTCAGCAAGGTCAAGAACATCATCATCCTTCCAGCAGACAAAGAAAGGTGCACACACACACACAACCAGAAAGACTATTATGAGAAAGTTATGACACTCCTTAGTGACTTAACCACTTATGAGCCACTTAAGAGATCCAGGAAGTGGTTGCAAGAAGTTGATAGAGTGCCTGAAAAATTTAAAGCAGGACAAGACTATTGACTAGAGGTGTAGCAATACATCGATTTAAATCAATATATAAATAAAATGATTAATGATTTAATTATATTGTGGCAAAACTAAAACATCGATTCATATCGTCATCGTTAAAATATGCTTTTATTTTGAAATTCCCAAGGCACGTCTGTGTCACCATTTCCATGCATGGCTTCGCTCTGCGGCCGGCTCAGCAACATGGCAGACGAGGCAGAAAAGACAGATAATGAAATTCACTCTCCTGCTGGATTTAAATCAACACTGAGGAAATATTTTGGATTCCAACAAAAGGACGGGTCAATAGACCAAACTCATGCTGTATGCAACAGGTGCCCGTGTGAGTTAAATACTCGGGGAAACAAAACAAATTTGGCCGTTCACCTGAAGGAGAAACACAGCATTGATAGCCATGTTATGCAAGCTCAATATCTATTTTTGTTTCTTTATAACTGAAAGGTAATCAGGGCACTTTTAAGTTAACTGGTTTAAAAAATGCAATTAAACATGAGAAATGTGAGACAATACTGAACAGGTCATTTATTTTTATTTTTTCTTTAATTAAGAAAAAATGTTTTTTTTATTTTATTTTAATGCCTGATGCCTGTAATAACGGAAATAAAATGGTTAAATCATATTTGAATTGTTTTTGTAAATTTATTTATATGTAAATGATATAGGCATTTGATATCGCAATATATCGATCACAGATTTGTGAATTGAATAGAATTTAAATCGTGTCATGACAGACTTTGTGATATCGAGAAAAATCGTATCATCATACAAACAAATCGATATAATATCGTATCGTGGCAAAGCTGGTAATTTACACTCCCTACTATTGACAATATTCTGTATACCAGACTGTACCCAGGGGAGGCCACACCTAGTCTGTATGGTTTACCCAAAATCCACAAACAAGGTGTACCTTTAAGACCAATTGTTAACATGATTAACTCTGTCACTTACAATGTTTCCAAATATCTAGCTTCTGTACTCATCCCTTTAGTTGGCAGCTCAGAACATCACATACAGAACACCATGGACTTTGTGGATAAGGTGAGGGATGTCATCATGGAGACTAAGGTTGTTTTCACACCTGATGGTCCGGTAGACTCGGTTCAGTTGGGGACCAAGATTCATAACATTTTGTTTACATTTGAGCTGGTGTGTTTGCATTCACACTGTGCTGTGCAGTCGAGCCAACCTGTTGAACCAACCTGTTCCCCCACTCGCCTGTGGTGGCGCTGCACCAAGAACTACTGAAAGAAGCGACACAAAAACCTCTGAAGACACGTCTTCTTCTTCTTCTGGAAATAAAAACAAAAACGGAGTGGCATCAAGTTTTAGCAGTTTTAGGAGTTATATTTTGTCATTTTTCAAAAATGGACTCAGCATGAGCAGAAGATGAGGCAGAAGACCATGGAGAATGTTGTTTTTCACATAAGGCAGCTGACGGCTCCATATGAGGTAAGAGAAATGCGTGTGTTTTTGCCCTGCACTGTACTCCACTTCTTGCTTGTGCAGCGGGGCCCGGTCTGATTACATTCACACTGTACTCGAACCGCGCTGGAGTTCTCTTCTACCGGACCGAGAACTAGGTTTTAGCCCGGGCCAGAGTTCGCCTTTTTGTTCCATGACAGAGTTCGATGGCGCGTTCACACCTCCCCAAATGAACCAGATTTCCTAGGAAAACGAGCTAGAGTTCGACTAAAGCGGACTAAACAGGGCTGGTGTGAATGCACCCTAATGAAACAATGGTCTTTTTTGATGTTACATCACTCTTTACATTCCTGTTGATGAGGCAGTAGAGGTGGTCAGTTTAAGATTAAAATCAGACACCACTCTGAGCAGCAGGACCACACTTTCCACAGATCAACTGTGTCAACTCTTGAAACTGTGCCTGCAGTCAACCTACTTCACAAATGGGGGGAAATATTGTAGGCAGAAACATGGGTGTGCTATGGGGTCTCCAGTTTCTCCTATTGTGGCCAACATGTACATGGAGGAGGTAGAAAAGAGAGCCTTGACGTCCTTTTCAGGGACACCATCAAGTCATTGGTTTAGGTATGTTGATGACACCTGGGTTAAAATTAAATCTCAGGAAGTCCAACATTTTACTGATCACATCAACTCTGGATAAATACATCAAGTTCACACAAGAAGATGTAAAAAATGGCAGGTTGACTTTCTTGGACTGTGAGGTCTCAGTCTCAGATGGAAGACATTTGCAAACAGATGTGTACCGCAAACCCACCCACACAGATCAGTACTTGCAGTTTGACTCCCATCACCCTCTGTAGCACAAGTTGGGAGTCATCTGGACTCTACCACAGAGCGAATAGTGTCCCCACTAACTCAGAAGCCAGGCAGACGGAGAAATCCCACACAAGACAGGCTCTAGGAGTGTCAAACCACTTATAAAAGGGGGCCAAAATTAAAACCTTTTTCAAAGTAAAGGCCAGTTTTAGAATCTACATTAACTCAAGTAAGATACCCAACGTCTTTTCTTGTTTGCAGGTTCCTCAACAAGAGTTTGATTGGTCTCATTTGACATTATCTGTTGCACTTTTGACATCATAATCAAAGATTACTGAAAAATGTCAAGTGAAAAAAGTATTATACATTTAAAATAACATCTTGAGGGCCAGATAAGATGTCAACGAGGGCCACATTTGGCCCCCGGGCCTTGAGTTTGACACATCTGCTCTAGAGCAATGTGGATATCCTGACTGGGCCTTCCTGAAAGCAGAGAAGAAACCCAAGCAGTACTCTAGCCAGCCATAAGGTGAAAAGGAGGAACCCAGACCAGTGGTCATTCCGTATGTTGAGGGAGTATCAGAGAAACTGAGACGTTTATTTTCTAAACACATTGTCCCAGTGGCTTTTAAACCCCAAAATACATTACGGCAAAGACTGGTTCATCCCAAAGATCCAGTCCCCTGGCACAGAGTGATATTGTGTACGCTGTTCAGTGTCAGGAGGGAAGTGATCAGTCTTACATCGGGGAAACTAAACAGCCACTGGCCAAAAGGATGGCCCAGCACAGAAGATCAACATCATCAGGCCAGGATTCTGTGGTCTACACTCATCTCCAGGCCAGCGGTCACTCTTTCAGGAATGAAGATGTTCACATCCTGGATAGAGAGGAACAATGGTTTGAGAGAGGAGTAAAGGAGGCCATCTTTGTGAAAAGAACTCGTCCTTCGTTAAACAGGGGCGGAGGCCTCCATGTTCAACTGTCCCCCTCTTATAATGCTGTTATTGCTAGTATCACTCAGCCCCCTGTGAATAGCAAGCAGCCGTCAAGGCACCAATGACCAACTGTTAGGCTGACAGTCCTCTAAAATGTGAACAGCTAGTTCTGGATGTCACCAGCAAACTAGTTGATCCACTCTGAGAAGGTGCTGTTTGTAAGACTGAGTTTGTTGCAGCTCCTCAGACTGAAGAAGTCTTTTAGATAAAAGAGGAAATGTTTCAACAAAGAAGAATCCATTCAGAAGACCTGACTTACTTAACCTTGTTGGATAGGTTTCACTCATCTCTTTTAATTTTTTGATTATAAAGTTTCTTGATGATCATGGGGTGATGAGCAGAATGATGATACAGCACGTGTGGTTCTAGACTCAACTGTTCTTCCATTGCACATAATCAGGACTTTTGGTTAAACAGATAAATTCATATGAACCATTTTAAAAGCTGTATTTGCTTCTCTTTTGCTTCACCTAATAGTTCAGCTGGATGTGGGAGCCACAGTGGTCAGGTTAAAAGTAGAGCCGTTCTATTTATAACTTCCCACCTGTAATCTGTCTCCGACGGGATTAACTAAATCACTAGCTTCAGCTTGCTTTGCTCACAGACACTGAAAATGTTGGTCATCATTGAATCAACACAATAACAAAGATGTTCTTTTGAAATTGTTAGAATGATAAACAGGGCGTACAAATTCAAAGCATATAATTAATTATTATGATTTTATTTCCTCAATTTTTATTTCCATGGATTCCACATTTTACAGTGAACCATGTTTCTTGCCTATAAAGTGTTAGATTAATTCACATATATACACACACATCTGATTCTGCAATCACAGCTACAACATCTTTCATAAACCTGTTTTGCTTCAGCTGATAATGTGTACATGCGCAAGAGTTTGCTGAAGTGATCGGCTACTGCTTTCTTTTTCATTTTTGATACAACGCTTTAATCGTGTTTGTCACATGTATTCTTGCAGTTCTATTTTATTTGTCAAACTTTGTGATTCTGTCCTTGGGCTTAACATCAACGACACAATGGGGCCTTAATTACTAGTTGCTGAAACAAGCAAATATGCATTATTTTTTACTTACCTGAGTTGTGACACTTTGGTAACAAGATAGACGCCGTTTTTTGTTTTAAATTTGTGCCTGGAACATTTTTTATATATGTATATATTTCATGCAGCCTCAGTTAGTAAGCCAGATAAAGACAGAAGAGGCCAAGTAGTGACAAACTCTTTCATCCTCCCTCAGCCTCTTCCATCTCTTGTTGCCAATTTCCAGTCATTAATTAGTTGTCGATGATAAAATTCCCCATTCCCATTCTGACACGAGTGTAGAGCAGCGGACGGTGGTGGTAATCATGTCAGCAAGGCTTGGCTCAATGTTCTGAGGGGGCTAAATGGCCCCCATATGGTCCACTGGCTGGGGCCCACTCCTCCGCATGCTCTCATTAAACTAGTGCTTAATATACCAAGGTAGAGTCACACACACAAACGCACGCACGCACGCACGCACATACACCAATGTATCGGTTTTAAGAAAGAAATCAAAGCATTTAACTGGAGATTGGACACAAATGGACAGAAGTACGAGGAGGTGGTGTTTGTTTCTGTGTGTGTGTGTGTGTGTGTTGAGGCTGTACGATTGTCGACTAGCCATCTGTCATCAAGCGAGAAATTCTGTGTGTGTATGTTAAAGGGGAAAGATGAGACGGAAACGAAAGAAAGAAACAGTGAGTGAGGTGCAGATGTCTTCCAGCAAAGCAGCTGGAACAGGAGGTTGAACAGCAGACTGCTGCATGAGAGGAGGTGATGGGGAAGAATAAAGAAAAGAGACTGAACATCTGCCATTTTCACATATTGCTCCGTGGCTTGAGTGTTTCCACGCAATATCAGAATATCCTGAGTTTGAATAGATCAGGGGAATAGCCTTTATTATTTTGGACAAAATGGTTCACATAAACATTTGTTACTTTTTTTTTTTTTTATGCTGCAGAAGATGAGACTTTTCTTTGCATTCTAAATACGTGACTGGTTTTATTTTTCAGAGTTCAAGAGTAATTTGCTGTTGTCAATATTATTTGGGGAGAATTGGTTAAAATATATTGAAAATGATAATTTCATATTTGCTGGATTACAAAACTTTTTTCAAAAACCATTAATAATACTATTTAAGTTATTTATTGTAGCCTTAAGGCCAACTTGTTTTATTAAATAAAAGAGCATACTGTCGTGTAGTCGTTTTGATTTGTGTTAATTAAAAATTTCAAACTGTTTTTAACACATGTTAATTTTTTTCTTTAAGATTTAAAGACAACTTTCAAACCAATATTATGATTTGTCAGATACTTTTTTGAGTTCTAGGAGCCCATTCAAATATATTGCAAACTATAACTATTTTTAGCATTAAGCAGTTTATATCAGCAAATGAGGCAAAAACAAAACAAACAAAAAAACAAAGTTAGTTATTGTTAGTTATTGCCATTAGCTCATTTAGTTGATATCGTATAGGGAAGCACTGGCTTCAGGTTCAGTCAAACTCTATTGAACAAAATTATTTTTTTACCCATTTCTTTCAATAACACATATTTGTATTTAAAAGTAACAGGTAACTTATAAATTTCAGGGGGGGAAACTAGACCAAACAACTTTTAGAAATAACTGCAGTTGGTTTGCTGAGACTGGTTGCCTCAAAGAAACTTTTAAAATTCAAAGTCAAATATAAGAACGTGCATTCTACTAGTACAGAAATATGAAATACTGCTTTAAAGGTAATACCCATCAGCTGAAGAAGCCCAAAAAATAAAAATAAAAAAGCCTGTGCCTTAAAATGTGAAAAAAAAGTATCTAATTTCTACAGTTTTATTAAAAAAGTCACTTACTACATCCCCCTCTTATGTTTATGTCTGTAAACTGAAAACTTTAAGTGCTAAACCAGTTTTTTTTTTCTTAATTTTTTTTAGATTCCCCAACCCTTTTATAGTTGCAGTTTCGAGCTTAAGATTTTTGCCTAGTTATTAGAAATTTTCCAGTAAACTGACTCACTTGTCATGCAAATGAGCAGCATTACACCTTGCTCTCTCCCGTCTGAACAAACAACAGTTTAGAAATAAAATGATCCAAAGCCCGGGTTAACCCCTCAGACCCCCCGTCATGTATGCACCAGGATGGACAGATGGGCCGACACTGGAGCAGGTGGAGAGGCAGACAGGTAGCCAAGCAGGACAGAGCGCAGCGGTTAGTGAGGTGGAGAGCACTTACTGTCGACCCTTCAGTGGAACACATGAATGAAACCTTTGAATGAATGCGGCGCGGCTGTCCTGGTGTGCGTCTGGGAGTCCGGCGGTGGGGGCTGCACACTTGACAATAGTAAGAGTATACTGCTTGATTGTTTACTCTTGCCTAACTGCGTGTGCGTATTTGTGTCCATAGATTATGCTCGGTGCGAGCGTGTGCAGAGGTTTACAGGCAGACAGTGCAGCTCTGTGCTTTTATGTTGCTCCTGGAAAGCATGATGGCTTCACAAAAGACTAGTGTATAGAGAGGGTGTGTGTGGGGACCAAGGGGCGGGTGATGGGTAGGGGCCTTACGTTGTCCACACAAGAACACGCATGCACTCGCAGGACCAGCTGCCGCCCACAGCCCCAGCCCAGCGATTCTGAATTAATAATACAGAGCCACTCTGGAATAATGGTGACTTGAACACACACATCCAAGCACAAAGCTTTGCACCTGTTCACCACTGCTCAACTGGACAGGGTTGGGCTCCACCACACACGCACACTCACACATGCACACACCCCATGTCGCCTGTCTGTTGTAGGAACTAGTTGGACAGCTGTGTCTGTCTCCTGACCTTCCCCTTGTTTTTCTGATGACAGCTCTTCTCATTGACTGATACATCCAGCTGTGCAGCTCTTTTCGTCTGATTCGATGGTTTCACGTCCAATGAGGTGAAGAAACTGAAGGTGGATTTTAATATTTTTGGCAAAAAATTAAATGGGGAACCTCAATGAAATGCACTTCAGTGTGCAATTTAAAATATAATTGAAAAATGATTAAAAAAAAAAATGTTAAAACTTTAATTGTAATCTCATTTGCCTTCTGATTAAAATATTATTTATGTGTAGTGAAGTGCACAAGGTGCCTCATTGAGGTGGCTCAGTTAGTAGAGCTGTTGCCTCTCAGCGAGGAGGTTGCCAGATCGAATCCCGTCCAGGGACCTTTCTGGGTGGAGTTTGCATGTTGTCTCTGTGCACACATGGGTTTTCTCCAGGTGCTCCGGTTTCCTTCCACAGACCAGAAACATGCATGTTAGGCTGATTGGTAACTAAATTGTGCCTAGGTGTAAGTGAGAGAGTGAATGGTGGTTTGTCTCGTGATGGACTTGCGATCTGTCCAAGGTGTCCCCCATCTCTCGCATGCTGGATATGAGCACCAGTGACCCCTGTGACCCAAAAAGGAAGAAGCGGGTAAAGATAATGGACGGATGGATGAAAATGCACATTTTTTAACGGTTGTAGCAGAAAATCAGATGGATTTGTTTGAAAGTGTTTTCAACAGGTTTGCAGCGCTGCTGTGGCTTTTAATTTTAACCAGTAAACCTGTTTTCAAATTTATATAAAGCATTTTGGAAAGATAAACTCTGTTTAATGTAGACATCAATGATGCAAAATAAATGAAGAAATCAATGATGCCAACAGTGCCTTCCAAAAGAGAGAAAAGGGGGGAGGCAATGTAGCAACAATCAGTGCAATTTGATTTAACCACCTCATTGGCTGTGTATGCCTTTTCTAATCACATTGGATTCACTGTATTTTCAACACAAACAGCATGGCATTCCTAATGTTATCACATGTTCAAACGCAAGGAGGGTTTTGTTCTGGTTTGCACTGATTGTATTTTTACCTTCTTAATATGCTAGAAAACATCTAAAAAGACCAGTCTTTGTCTTTTCAATACCACGGTATGCTTTAGTCGCTGTGCGTGGGCGGCTTGATGGATGTTTGTATGTCAGGGAAAAGACTATCTGACGGAGCTGTATTTAATATTCTTGATGGGATTAACTAGAGATGTAAACAAGAGTTTCTGTGTCTGATAAGCCTCCAGCTCTATACGGCCACAGCCTGCGTGCTCTGAACGTTTCTTTGAATGTCTGTTTTTAAAAAACAATCATTAAAAATTTTAAAAAATCGTAATTTTTTTTGGCATGATCCGCACAATTTATTTATTTATTTATTTTAACGTGTTGCTTGTAGTTTTCGTTAACGTTTAAACAATAGAAGAACTGTCGTGTGGGATTCAAAGAAATAAGCTGTAGTTTTGTTTTATAAATAAAATAAATAAAACAATGTATGAAAAGTTTATGTGTGAAGAGGGGAGCTTGTTCTGAAGATGGTCCAGGTGTGAGTCCTGTCACTATTAGTCATTATTTACAAAACGGAGAACCAGCCAAAATCAAAATCATAAAAAATATTTGAACTACATTGAGTTTTTAAGGAAAACTCTTGGTTCAATATGCATTTTAAAAAAAATAAAACACAACTTATTTTTACATAGAGAATGCATCCTGAAATATTTTTCTTTCATGTGATAATTGATATTAATTTGTCTGAAAAATGTTTATTAAAAAGCATTAAAGTAGTCCTAAATAGTGCATTTTAAGTTAACTTTTCAAAGTGAGAAAGTGGTGTATTTTTCAAATTACAAGTGATCAAGTTAACAAACACCTTAAATAAGGAGCTCTTTTGAGATTGTTCAGTTTATTACCATTACCATAAACACGCGCGTGAGATGGAATATTGTTAACTTTACTTATTTTTATACAAATTACAATGGGCTCTAAAAATAGACAAAGCAGTTCAAGCCAGGAAATGATGCTGGGGTTTCCTTGGCTAGGTGACCTTCACCCACTGTTTAGCTGGGTAACCAAAGCCTCCTGTCTGGCACAGGTGAAGCTGAGCAGCTCCAGCTAAGATGCTAAGATGCTAACACCACAGTAATCCTCTGGAGCTATATGAAGTAACAGACCCTGCCTCATCATCATACATGCACAGTATAAAGACACACAACACACACAGGTGTAAGATGACTGAATGTCTGCATGCAGAAGTGCACACACCCATATAAGTAGACAGATAAACACAGGGGCAGCACTTTGCTGTTACTGCACACACACATGCACACACACCAGTGCTGAGAAGAGGATTAGGATGTGAGGTGTTTTGGCTGCAGCATGTCTGTCAGTCACTCTCCATCTCTTGTCATCATCACAGCCGTGGCCAGCATGCTCCAGGGAGCCACCACCATCTACTGGATTTTAGAGGTAGTGCAACAAAAGTGAACTTAATGGAAATATTAAGCAAGGAACAGAAAACTCAAAGGAATTCTGTATTTATGAAAAGACAAAAGTGATTGAAAATAAATGAGAGAACAAATACTGTTGTTAGTTCCCCCCATTATAATGTCTTGTGAATCTAAAGCATGTGGCTGGTATGCTTTGTGTGAGTACCGCACCCCGCCTGCCAGGAGGCTCTGACTGTGCAGCTGGCTGGGTAAAATCTCCCAGTGCCCCCCAAGGGATGGCCATATTCCCCTGGGTTTCCACTCAATCTGGTTGTCCTGCCCTGTTCTAGCTCTCTGTCACTGCCACGGCCATAACAGCTTACACCACGGCCCTTCTCTCACTCATCTTCATCCTCTTCAACCTCTTCTACATCTCTACACTGCTGCAGTGTTCATACTGCAACGCTAAACCCATAAGCCCAGCTGCAACACCAGCTTCAAACTGAATTTATGTCTTGGATTATTTTTTTTATCTTATCACCCCGCCACCACCACCAGTTCTTATCTTATTATGTAAGTGTAAAAAAAAAACAAAAAAACTATGTTTTTACGAAGCGCATGCAGCCCCTCCTCTTTCCACTGTCAGGGATTTTGTTTAAAGCATTTATGCTCACACACACAAGCTCCACTTCAGTCCTGATGTGATAATGAGACTAATGCACTTTAAGTGGATTGGCTTTGAAGAGCCAGGATTCACCTTAAGATGTCTGAGCAGACTGGAGTTAGGACTGCCGGGGTTGGGGTCAGGCACCCAGTCATATTCATGTTTACACGCACATGCACTAAAGAGCAAACTAATGCAAAATATTGTAATTTGTCTGTGCCCCTCCTTAAAACTGCCTTGGGCCATTTTTAATAGTGGAAAATGACTTGTTCAACAACACACCATATGAACTCTTACCTGCTTCTTGCTATTGTGGACAGATGTCCTCTCCAAGTGTCACAATTCCCCTCAGTGCCCTCTCCTCTGCTACAATTAGCTCTCCCTTTCATTAACCTCCTTGAAACCTTGTTTCTGCTGATGTTGAACAATTATCTGTCTTCTTTTTGCTTTCTCCTTATCTCTTGTGTCTTTTTTAAACCATCGGGCACTAATTATCACACATACACACATAAAGCTGACTGTTGTGTCTGGAGGCGTCTTGAACTTTGACTATAAACAGCTCAGCCAGTTAATCATTTTGGCTCAAACCTTTTACTTGGTTTGACTGCGTACTCTTGTTATATAACAAACCTGCAAACTGCTGGACCGAGCATTGTACACTGATATTTACTCGTTGTAGTTTCTGCTAGATTTTTTTCAAATAAGTACAAAGCAATTATATCAATGCAAACCATTTGCCACAACTGTAAAATAAAAACACTTGAAAGTTGCAGTTTTATTATTGAAAGATAGTCAAATTATTTCACTTTTGTTGATGCTTTTAGAATTTATTCTTTTTTTTTCTGCTATGAAATTGTCTGTGCCACAGTCTTCCTACCATCCACTTCTTTATATCTCGTGTTTCAGCTGTCGGACAAATGTTGTCACCTTTGACCCTTGAATACTTTGGTACACAGAGGACTTCGTGGTCAGCTCTTATACTGAGGTAACCTGATCCTTGAGTTAAGATAAAAGACCCCATCATCAACATGAACTGGACTGTTAGGTGTTGGTGCTGATATGCTGTGCATGATTTTCTTTGTACAAGGCATATTATGGTCAGACATCTTTACTCTGGTTTTGTCTGACCGAGTGACACTGATCCAGAAGTCCTCTGGTTTCTTCAGGTGCATATGAAACCTAATCGTCAGTTTTTTTGCTTTTGTTTTTAAGAGGAAGGAAGTTGGCCTGAAAAAAAAAGGCCTGTGAAAAGCCTTGCTTCTTTCTTTAAAATATAAATGCAGCTGTACTGTTGCAAGCTTTATTATTTATCTTAACAAAGGTTTGAAAAGTCTGAGATGGAGCTGTTGGGCTTTTTGAATTCATGGGAGATCTTACTGGGATATCCACTACTGGTAAAAGCTGGAAAGTCTTGAATGTTTTCTTCTAAATCATCCTTCTTACATGGACTATAAATTGTTAGGAAATATCCTTGTAACCCTCCTGAAACAAGAATTTATACTTTAGTAAAGTAGGTTATGACTTTCTCTCAATTCTTGTTGGTTTTGCATTTTGGTTAAATTTTTGGTCAATAATGACGAGGTGCAATTTGTTGTATTTTTTGTTTTGTCTTATTTATGTGTGTGTTCTGGTTCTATTGGTCTTTGAGTTGGTGGGATGTGTCTGCATGTTTTTTCCTCCACCTTCATCCCTGCCTCTGTTCACCTCTGTACCACAGCTCTCACCATCTCTCCAGCATCCTGGGAGCCAGTCGCACGGCCCTACATTGCACCATCTGCATGCCAGCTTCTGCCTCAGCCAGAGCATTAAATTAAATCCCTGTTTGGGCTGATTAACAAATGACTGGTGAGCTCACATTGCAATGACGTTATTTAATTTTCAGCATGCCTTTTTTTTTGTTGTTGCTTTTGTTAAAGCTAAAACGTGTAAAGTAAGACCAGAAATGACCCAAAACAATAAACTTTGCGAGCCTTTCACAAGTCTCATTCCCATCTTGTTGTTTGTTCAGCCTTGCCATTTTTACCTGTCTCCTACTCATCCTCTCTATATCCCCCACCCCCATTTCCCTTCCTCTGTCCTGAAGTGAATGGCTAATCGGTCTGCTAATTGAGTGACAGTTAGCAAGCACATTGTTCTAATTCCAATCAGAAACCCTGGAACAGACGCAGCCACAGCTGATTCATCTCTGCCTCTTACTGCTAAATCCACAAGCTGCAACTGGAAGATGTGCCAGCAAGATTTATTTCTCCTAGAAAATCAAAATAACTTCTAAAAAGTCTGGCTCAGTTACTTTCTTTGGGCCTCTCAAACACAGAAATACATAAAAAGAAAAAGGGAGAACTCACCTCTGTTTTTTTTTTTTACCTTTTAAATCTGAATTGTTATTAAATGTTTATTCATTTTAGATCTATCTGATTTAATTAAAAAATTGTGAAAAGAAACTTGAAGACAAGATGTCATAGAAAAAATGGATTCACAAACAATCATGTGTAGACTTCTTCAAATCTTTAATGTGCAGGCAAATGAGAAGACGGTCAGTTTCAAAGGAAGTCAAAACATCAGTTAGCTTGCCCGTTCTGAGCTGTCTCTACCTTACTAAGTTTCTTCAGTTGTTAAAATAGTCCCACAGATAGAGAGAAAAAAACATACGTGGAGGGTGATAAACATTTCTGCCAATTTACATGGATTGCTCCAACCTACATAGATAGCTCCAACCCACAAAGATTGTGCCAACCTACATAGATTGCTCCAACTTACATAGATAGCTCCAACCCACAAAGATTGTGCCAACCTACATAGATTGCTCCAACTTACATAGATTGCTCCAACACACATAGATTACGCCAATCTATATAGATTGTTCCAACTTACATAGATTGCTCCAACCCACATAGATTGCTTCAAACTACATAGATAGTTCCAACTTGCAAAGATTGTTCCTCCAACCCACATAGACTGCTCCAACCTACATATATTGCTCCAACCTACATAAATTGCTCCAACCTACATAGATTGTTCCAACTTGTATAGATTGTTCCTCTAACTCATATAGACTGCTCCAACCTACATACAGTAGATTTCTCCCACCCACATAAATTGCTCTAACCCACATATATTGCACAAACTTACATAGATTGCTCCAACTCACATAATTTGCACACACTTACATAGATTGCTTCAACTCACATATATTGCTCCAACCTACATAGATTGTTCCAACCCACATACATTGCTCCAATCCACATAGATTGCTCCAATCCACATAGATTGCTCCAACCTACATAAATTACTCCAACCCACATAAATTGCTCCTACTACTTACATAGATTGCTCCAACCCACATAGATTACTTGTTATTGTCACAGAACGATCATTCTTACACTTGACCTAATGTTCAGTTTCACAATGACACAGAGTCAAATAAGGAATTATGACATACACAGGAAAATAATATTATACAATACATAACTATTGCAATGTACCAAGAAGCAGATCAGTAAATAATATTTTTCCATCACACAAGTATGAGTGTAAAACTAATTATGATTGAAGTTAAATTGAATGAGAGAAATTTCTTTGAAGCTAATACACATATAAAGTTATCCAAAATATTCCAAGACTTTATATCTTTGCATTTATTTAGTTTCTTTTCTGTTTTACTGATATCCTGTAGTTCTAACAAGAAACAATTGACTTCTGTGATCTGAAACTCTGCATGGTGTAGGATTTCCTAATTGGCCTAAAGGGAAAAGTAAAGTTGTGCAGAAAAACTAAATGAAACTGAAGTGAGGAGTCTGAGAGAGATGGTGTGGGAAGGAGACCGGCTGTTCTGTTTTCTCCAGCAGTCCAAAGTAGAGACATGTGGCTCCCCAGACAAGCTGTCCAGAGTGGGAGAGCTCGCTGGACTCATTACAGGCAGGGCCAAGACGGGATAGCTTGACAGAACACCATTGGATCATACGGAAGATTGGAACGGTCAGAGCAGAATTGTTTTAGTGTGTGTGTGCGTGAGCAGATATGTTTGTTTGGAACGGCACGTGCAGATAACTGTCCATCGCCTCTCTCCGTCTGTGCCACCCCTGGCTGCCCCCCTCCACCCCCACCCCCCCAATCAGTGCATTCACACACACACTCTGTCTGGGCCTGGCCATAAGGATTGCCTAAATGTTTTCAGTCATACTGGACAGCTGAGGGATGAAGTGGCCAACCGCAGGCTTCCGTTGGTTGGACACACAGTCGCAAAACTGACTCACAGAAGTGACTGGACTTGGACCAGCGAGCCGGCCACCGCAGCCAGTTTTTAATAGTTTTATCAGTTCAACTTTTTCCTCATCCTCGTCCATTTTGAAAATCAATCCATCTATTTTGTGCAATCAAGTTTAAAGTCGAAAAACGACTTTTCCATTTGAAGCCTTTTGTTATTAAAGTTCACAAGTAGGAAAGAAAAAAGTGTCAACTGAAGATTATTTAGCATATTTTATGTAATATAAAAATGTTGGCACTGACAAGACAAAAGCATAAGACTGGTGAGGTGATATGAAGCTCAAAGATTTGCATTACAGTTTCATCTTTCTGTATCTGAAACAGTCTCATCAGACTATTTATTTTAACAAAACTGTCATTATAGCATAAACTCTGAAAGTTTTAGCCTTTTTAAGGGTTGCCAGCATTTTTTAGATACTGTACTAATGCTTACTTAAGGGAAGCAAAAGCTCTACAAATACAACAAGCTGAGTTTTTCTCATGACTTTATACCATATTAAATTTTCATTCAACTTTTATTTATACAGGTTAATCCCATTGAGCCTTAGGGGCTCATTTACAAGAGAGGCCTGATTTTAACAAAGAGTGATGACAACAGTGGACAACAAAGACAAGAATAGATAATCATGAAGGATGCATACAAATTGAGAAAAACAAGTGAAAATAAAATGGTATAAAAAAACTGTAACAAAAATCAGCTAGGTTGTAAGGCAATGTAAAATACTAAAAACAGGAACATGTCTGCATTGGTTTTTCCCAGGAACTAAGCAGATGTTTGAAGCCACTTAGAGAGGTCAAGATCGAGAGCTTCAGATCTTTTTGCAAGATATTCCAGGAAACAGGAGCTGAGTAGGAGAAGGCCCTTTTGCCTAGTTCAGTCCCCACTGAGGGGACACTGCATGTAATAATGTCCTGAGAGCGCACGCTGTAGCTGCACTCATGCAGTGACATGTAGGAGGAGATGTTTGAAGGCAGCAGACCAAGAAGTGATTTAAAGATGAAAATGTACCAGTGAGAGAGTCTGCGTGAAGTTAATGATGTCCAGTTAATCAGCGAATAAAGGTGCAACAGTGGGTATGGTAATTACAGCCAGTTATGAATCTTGGCGCACCATGATAGACAGCGTCCAAGGTGCTTGCAGGAGCATTCATGTAAATAGTGTCACCTTAGTCAATGAAGGGAAGGAAAGTTGCAGTTACAAGGTGTTTCTTAGCATTCAGAGTTAGAAAGGATTATTATTATATTCTATTTCTGAAAAAGAAACTCAGTTTAACTTTCAGTTTCCTTACCAAGTTTTCCACATGGAGCTTAAAAGAGATATGCAAATCAACCAAGATACCCAAATATTTGTAGGAATCGACAAACTCAATAGGGCCACCATTCAAGGATAAAATCATAGGAAGAACTGCTGGGACAAACTTTCTGTTTGAAAAAAGCATCCCTTTGGTTTTGTTGGTGTTTAGGACAAGTTTGAGATGGAACAAATCAGACTGGATGATGTTGAAAGTGGATTGCAAAATCTAGAAAACCTTAGCAACTGTTTTAGCTCAACAATAAACAACTGTGTCATCAGCATAGAAATGTAAGGATGCATCAGGGATGCTCTGACCTACGTTACCTATGTAAATTGTAAAGAGGGTAGGTCCTAAGACTGAGCCTTGTGGTACACCATTAGACTGCAATTCTGCCCGTCACTGAAATGCAGAGGTTTTCATTGTGTATTTGTGCGTGTGTTTGTGTGTTTGTCTGTTACCAAAATATTTCATGACCTACTAAACAATACTTAATGAAACTTGGAAAAATAATCATTGAATGTAGTTTCCTGATTAATCCTGATGATAGAATAGCATTTTAAATATTGAATTAAAAACTATATGAAGTTAACTGATTAACTTGTACTGTCAGCCAGATTCAAGATGGCTGCCCCAGACAACTGAAATTAAAAGCACAAAAATAGTTAAATTAGTATAATATTAAAATTATTGAGCCACAATTTGATGTGGTAGTAGTTGAGTCATTCACAACATATTGATTGTGATATCACATTTGAGATTGTACAAGGTTTGAGAAAATCTGCTACAACTTCTCAGCAATAGATGAGTTTAGACTGAAACGCTAGCATGAATGGCAGCGGGTGATATGCATTCCTTCAAGGAATTTTAGTTTTTTTAAATCTTTTACCGTTTTGCCTGACCCATTGAGACGCTCGGTTTCCATTTACTCACAGTCACATTTTCTATTTCGTCTCGCTTTTACAAATCTCTTTTTTCTTCCTTTTCCTTATGCCTCTCTCCACCCTTCTCGTTCAACCCCTCTCACAGCACTCTGTTTATAAGTAGCAAGTGATCCAAAGAATATGCTTTGTCTCTGAAAGAACAGGAGCAGGAAATGGAAAAGCAGGAGAGAGTGTGGGAGGATTTGTGAAAAAAAATAAATAAATAGACCGAGAGAAGAGAGGTGTGATTCTGTAGTTCTAGTGATGCTCTGGCACCCACCAGCGTTTTTAAAGTGTCTCTCTGTACGTCCCTCTGTCCCCGTGTGGTGGTTCGTACTACTCGGCCCCTCTCCGTCACCTACACACACATGCACACACGTGCATCTCCGCCGCCACCGGCACCCAGAGATACCGGCGAGGGCCCGTAGTCACATGGTTCTTTCAGCGGAGCAGGTGTTTTTCTGCAACGTGTTAACGAGCGCGGCCTGCTGTCATTTCTGCTTTAAATGGATGTCAGAAATAGAACGTACACACACACACACACACACACACACACATACACTAACTGTTCAGTTCTCCCAGCAAATTAGCTGAAACAAAGTGATCAGAATGTAAACCGAGGTTTGTGTGTTGTTTGGACATGAGTCGTTCTGCATGTGTGCACCCATACGCATTATTCTTTATGTCTTTGTAAGTTGCTCAAAAGTTTGAATGCACATCTTTAAGTATCATACTTTGAAGGAACTTACTGGCCGCCATTCATGTCAAAGTTTTAAGCAACGATTAGCGCTTGGAGAATATGTTAGGGATGACTCTCGGCTACTA
This sequence comes from Nematolebias whitei, assembly GCF_014905685.2. Lineage (NCBI taxonomy): Eukaryota > Metazoa > Chordata > Actinopteri > Cyprinodontiformes > Rivulidae > Nematolebias > Nematolebias whitei. The sequence goes on along the minus strand of NC_056498.1, from coordinate 59,282,023 downwards.
CCACACCAATGCTCACTGTAAAACTGACCAAGTTAGAGACATATTTGTGAGATTAAGATCGATTTGGTGTAGCGACCATCTTAAATCAGCTTGACTCCAAAAGTTAATCAGTATGAGTTCAGTGATTACGTTCAGGGCGTTTCATGAAAATCTGTCAAGTGGTTTGAGAGATATTTAACACCAACAGACAAAAAACACAGACACAGGAGATTATGTCATCGCCCGCCGCCATGATAACGTGTCTCTTTGCTGTTTCTGGTGAGTGTTATCCACAGCTAGGGAAATGTTTGACACTCGTGCACTACTGTAGCAGGTCATCTCTAAAACTGTGGTCCCACCTCTGCGCCGGCAGCGGCAGCCTGCTGGATGTCACTCTGTCACCAGCTGCACAGCAGATGTTAATTTTTTCTTGTTGACGTCTAAGAAGAGCAATTTTTTTTGTGTGTAATCTTATTTTGTCTCATGTCACCTCATCCCATCTTCTTGTATTTGTCCTTCCACTTTTTAGCTGGTGACCAGTGGTTTGTGTGTGTTTCTGTGTGTGTGTGTGTGTGTGTGAATATTTGGAAGAAGGGTCACCACCTCAACACCTGCCCATGTATCAGCCAGATGATGTTTCTGGCATGGACACTTTGAGTGTTGTGCTGATAAACATGTTTTTTCATTTTTTACACGATAATCCGATCTGAATCTGGCAGGCGTTGTGGGAGCTGCAGAGCTGTTGTGTGTAGCGCTGTTTGTGTACAAACCACGGTGTGTGTATGTGTGTGTGATATCCTAAGAACAGATGACAGTTTAGCAGCTCTTTACTGTCCAGGGAATCAAATCTGTATTTAAAGTCGTCAACATCATTATTTTTGTTGTTAATACCACTTTCCATATATTAATTTGATTAATCCTTTTAACCCCTGAGAACGCTTTGAGCCTCATGATCCTACTTTAACTGAGCTCCAGTAATGTTTGCAACAAATATCCAACTCATCTTCCTCTCTTTCTATTCATGTCTCTGCAGGTGAATATATAAAGAACTGGCGACCTCGTTACTTCCTGCTGAAAACAGACGGATCTTTCATCGGCTACAAAGAGAAACCTCAGGACGCAGACCTGCCCTACCCATTAAATAACTTCTCAGTAGCAAGTATGTTGCTGTACAGTACCTACCACAGAATATGTTGCCACAAAGTTCTGACTCTAAAGTTGCACACTTCACAAGTTCAGAAGTAAGGTTTTGTAGTTATTAACAAGTACCATCTTACCTGCTGAAGATAGTGCTTTGAACTGTCTCAGTTTAGAGAAATTGTTTTGTTCTGTCTGAACTCTGATCTAACGGCTACTACAAGCAGGACTGAGACCAAAGTGTATTATTGGCATCTTAACTCAAATATAATCTCACAAGTTTTATACCAGTTCATGTGAACGCTATAAACTATTACCTTGCCATTAATTTCAGGTTATATAATTATATACGAGCAGCAGTATTATGATTTTCCTACTGGAGGTGATGCAACTAATTCCTATGACACAACTCGTATAGTAAACAACCAAGAGCTACAAGTAAGATAATTTTTATTATTTTTTTAACAGAACTGCACTTCAAAAGAACTGGATTCTCACATTAAAACTGGGTTTTTCTGGAGTTTTTTTAAAAGTTAACCTTAGTCTTCATTTGTATTCTTTCCTCAGTGTATCCAGTACTCTGTGTGAATCAGGTCTTTTACATTTATTTTAGGTTTGTAGTTTAGTTTACAATGATCTGATACCTTTTAATTTTTTATTTTATTGCATTGAATCATAAATGCAATAAACAGAACCCAAAACACAAACTCAGAACAAAAAAAAACCCAACCTTTTTTTGTTTAATGAGGTGGGCCAGATTGAAGTCACCCGTGGACCTTAAGTGGCCCGTGGGCCACCAGTTGAATAGCCCTGATCTACAGTGTGATTCTTACTATACCTAAACCACTTGAAAGATGCAGCTTTGAAATTTCTGATGCATTAATTTTAGTAGTTCCTTTTTGCTTAAGTGGTAACCCACATGTGACTGCCTTTACTGTTTGAACACTTTATTTCAAACTTCAATTTTTACTTTTTATTTTTTTGGCTGCTCCCTCCCAGGTGTGGGTGCTTCACCTACCCCACCCACATTTTTGATGTTGTCAGTACCGGGAGTTGAACCGGCGGTCTTCTGATCACAGGTCCACCTTCTCTAACCTTTGTGCCACCACTCCCTTATTTCAAATAAACCAATAAAAACAACATGTAAAAACAAACAATAAAAAATTATAAATGTAAACAAAACAAAAATTATATAGACAAACAAAAAACTAATTTATTGAATAACAAAGTCTAAGAGAAAGAAATAAAACAAGAAGTCTGAAAAAGGGTGAAACCTGAGGCAGCATCCTATAAATGCCCATCCCTCTCATATTTTATTGTTTTACATAAACAAAATAAATCTATAATAGTAATAGAAATCAAAATGGACTGATTACTGTTTGCCTTAAAAATTAGCAAACAAGCTAAGCATACATGAAGCTGTTCTATTCCTTGTTTTATCCATAGGAAAAAATAAAAAAACAAACTCAGTAAATGATTTCCCTGACCTTAAATTCTTCATAAAACAATCAACTAACATTATAATGCCATAATAAATATACATCTCTAATCTATTTTCAAACCTAAGTACTGGTACTGATTTCTTAGTCCCAAACTCAACATTAAGCCTATTCCATAATTTGACTCCCCAAACTGAAACAATTAGTTCTGACTGGACAAATTTTAAATATAAATAACCTTTTTTAATTATAAATTTTGTCTCTGAAATAAAAACGACTGAGTAGAGCCTGGAAGGATATTGTTTGCAACATGATAAACTCCATTGCATTTAAAAACACTATCTGTACATTTTTAACACTCTGGAGCAAATATAAAGATGATAATTATGTTAATTATAAGATGCTTTGTGTAATATCCTGATAGCTCTTTTTTGAAGATGAAAGAATGTGTCTATGTTTATATGCATTTCCTCAACTTTCACCACATTAAAACATATATGGTATTACAAAAGAGCAGTATAATATATGCAAACATTTCACAATGAGTGACTCTCTAACTCCATACAAAGTACCAAATAATGTAGAAAACTTATTTTTGATATAAGATATATGGATTTCAACTCCATTTAACTTAATTATATTCTTATTCTCCCTACCACCCTCAAACAACATAACTTTAGTTAGTTTAGTTAGTTCACTTTCTGCTGTAGCTGTGTGTTTCTACCAACTGCTTTAAATAGTAAAACTATACAGGACAACTACCGTATTTTCCGCTGTACACGTCGCACCGCCCTAGAGTCGCATCAGTCCAAATATGTCTAATAAAGTGGAAAAATCCATAAATACGTCACTTCGTCGTAGGGCTGGGCAATATCATATCGTTCACAATAATACCGGTAAAAAAAGCTTGCCCGGGCAAAAAAATGATATCATGATATGCTAATTTCATGACGTAATATGTCAAGCGCCCGGCCCCCTTAACAGAACCGAGCGCGCCGAACGACCACACCGAACTGCACACCCCACCTCCACCTGTCGGTACTGGTGTAACGCTAATTAGTTGCGTGCAATACTAGCTAGCTAAAGAGCTAAAAACAAACAACGCGCGGCTCAGCTGTCTCTCCATCCAGCGCTAAACTGCAGGTACAGACAGCTCGAGCTGTCTCTCCCTCCCCCCACACCCCGCTCTAAGCTGCCGGTACAAACGCAGCTAGACTTTTTTATCTCTCCCCACACCCTGCTCTGAGCTGCCGGTGCGGGTCTCCCCCGCTCTAAACTGCCGGTACAAACACGTGCAGGTCTGTCTCTTAGTTCCACAGTCCATGGACCAAGAACAGAGTCAATTGATGAAAGACAGAGCATCAGAGAAATTAAATCATTCCTGACGGAATAGAGGAGGCTGAAACACCACAAGCTTCAGGGTCAGCTGATCACCTTGTCAAGTTCTGGAAGTTATAGCTCATTCAAAGGCAACATATTTTTTGTTGTATGTTACATTTATGCTCAACAGATCTTAAGCTTCATTTTATTTAGTTATTTTGGGAAACTTCACCTGCATTTTAATTTTTGTGGTGGATTTATTGATATTTTGTGCAGACTTTTTCAATCTAAATAACAGAAGGATCATTTTTATTTTTTATTTTTATACTTTGAGACTGAATACTTTATTAAATAAATTAATTTCAGTAAAATTAACCCTTGTTTTAGTTTTTATATAATACTGCAAAGCAACATGTTGTTAATTTTGTCAAATGACTAACTGATTTCTTTTTTTGTGTGTTATCACAAAATTTATCGTTATCGTCATAATGCTCTGAAATATCACAATATTATATTTGAGCCATATCGCCCACCCCTACTTCGCCGTATACGTCGTAACTATTATGCATCACCGCTGACAACCCAGAAATGTCGTCCGAACCAAGAAATGTGGTCCAATGTTGTGCCAAAAACCAATGGGCTGCCAAATGGTGGCCGCGGGACCGTGCACAGGAGGACTTTAACAAGAATTTAACAAGATTAAACCTAAAAACAATTATTTGTTTGCTCATAATTATAGTAAAGGTGTGTTTCAGTCTAACTTTTTCCTAATAAATGCACTTTGACAGTCAAATCAGCTGCATTTCAAAAGCCGATACACAGAAGTGGGCGCGCGTAGAGGGACGAGTTGCTGCACATTTCTTCGAAACTTAACAAGGCAAACACCTAAAAACAATAATTTGTTTGATCAACATTATAGCAAAGGTGTGTCTCAGTTGAACTTTTACTTAATAAATGCACTTTAATGGTCAAATCAGCTTCATTTTGTTGGGGCGACCCAGCAAAATGAAGCTGATGTGACGGTTTCTCCAAGCAGCGTGTAGAACGGAGGTGGAAGTCTGTGGCAAGCCGATTGTGTCATTAATAGCCACTTTTACCTATTACATGATGCAACGGCATGCCATACTACTCGAGTGCCATCTAGCGGCTGAAAATGGTAGTGTTCAATATTTTCAGTCAGAATGAATGAAAACGGTCATATCTCAGTCAAAAATTGGTTCATAAATATGGGAAAAAATTCATAAATATGTCACTTCGCGTATAAGTCGCAGGGCATGCAAATTACACAAAAAAATCTTATAGGGCGAAAAGCACGGTAATAGTATTTGCATTTATTTCTTCAAACTTTATCCATATTTGTATGTAGGCTGATACGTTACAGTGATATTAGCTGCCACAATCAAACCCTTCAGTTTGTAGAGGAATCAGCTTCTTGCTAACGGCCACATCAGCCATTATTTGTCTTTACTCTTCACTCCAGGCTCTAATTAACAGCTTATCAGTATATCATCTGTCAGCACCTAGTTAACAAGCTCCTCCACACTGTTGATGTGTTCAATTAACCGATTGGTGTGTAATTACAATCGGTTTTATTATTCATTCCTACAACAAAAGCAGATTGTCTGTAAAAGTGTTACTGCTTCCCAGATGTTTTAGCTTTAGATAAAATGGGAGTCACCCTAAAACACAATCCTGTTATAATGCAAGACAAAGGTGTGCTTTATTTATTTGACTCTAAACTTTTTCAATTTATCATATTTGTAAAAAAAAAAAAAGAAAAAAAAAAGAGACAAGTCAGACCACTAGATTGTACTTTTCAATTACTGTACTGTGTGAATGTTTATGAAGCATTCACATGATTGTTATCCATTTTTCTTCTGTACATTTTTCGGTGCAATTTTCATCCCGCAGTTTTTAAGCTATTTCAAGAAATCATACAATGCCTTGTGAAAGTATTCAGCCCCCTTGAACTTTTCAACCTTTTGCCACATTTCAGGCTTCAAACATAAATATATAAAATTTTAATTTTTGGTGAAGAATCAACAACAAGTGGGACACAATCGAGAAGTGGAATGAAATTTATTGGATGTGTCAAACTTTTTTAACAAATAAAAAACTGAAAAGTGGGGCGTGCAATATTATTCGGCCCCCTTGTGTTAATACTTTGTAGCGCCGCCTTTTGCTGCAGTTCCAGCTGCAAGTCTCTTGGGGTTTGTCTCTATCAGTTTTACACATGGAGAGACTGAAATTCTTGCCCATTCTTTCTTGCAAAACAGCTGGAGCTCAGTGAGGTTGGATGGAGAGCGTTTGTGAACAGCAGTCTTCAGCTCTTTCCACAGATTCTCGATTGGATTCAGGTCTGGACTTTGACTTGGCCATTCCAACACCTGGATACATTAATTTGTGAACCATTCCATTGTAGATTTGGCTTTATGTTTTGAATCATTGTCTTGTTGGAAGATAAATCTCCGTCCCAGTCTCAGATCTCTTGCAGACTCAAACAGGTTTTCTTCCAGAATGGTCCTTTATTTGGCCCCATCGATCTTCCCATCAATTCTGAACATCTTCCCAGTCCCTGCTGACGAAAAGCAGGCCCAAACCATGATGCTGCCACCACCATGTTTGACAGTGGGGATGGTGTGTTCAGGGTGATGAGCCGTGTTGCTTTTATGCCAAACATATCGTTGTGCATTGTGGCCAAACAGTTCGATTTTAGTTTCATCTGACCAGAGCACCTTCTTCCACGTGTTTGGTGTGTCTCCCAGGTGCTTGTGGCAAACTTTAAACAACACTTTTTCTATATATCTTTGAGAAATGGCTTTCTTCTTGCCACTCTTCCATAAAGGCCAGATTTGTGCAGTGTACAACTGATTGTTGTCCTATGGACAGACTCTCCCACCTCAGCTGTAGATCTCTGCAGTTCATCCAGAGTGATCATGGGTCTCTTGGCTGCATCTCTGATCAGTTTTCTTCTTGTTCGAGATGAAAGTTTAGAGGGACGGCCGGGTCTTGGTAGATTTGCAGTGGTCTGATACTCCTTCAATTTCAATATGATTGCTTGCACAGTGCTCCTTGGGATGTTTAAAGCTTGGCAAATCTTTTTGTATCCAAATCCGGCTTTAAACTTCTCCACAACAGTATCTCTGACCTGCCTGGTGTGTTCCTTGGTCTTCATGATGCTCTCTGCACTTTGAACAGAACCCTGAGACTATCATAGAGCAGGTGCATTTATACAGAGACTTGATTACACACAGGTGGATTCTATTTATCATCAGTCATTTGGGACAACATTGGATCATTCATAGATCCTCACTGAACTTCTGGAGTGAGTTTGCTGCACTGAAAGTAAAGGGGCCGAATAATATTGCACGCCCCTCTTTTCAGTTTTTTATTTCTTAAAAAAGTTTGACACATCCAATAAATTTCATTCCACTTCACGGTTGTGTCCCACTTGTTGCTGATTCTTCACAACTTTTTTTTATATCTTTATGTTTGAAGCCTGAAATGTGGCAAAAGGTTGAAAAGTTCAAGGGGGCTGAATACTTTCGCAAGGCACTGTATATCAAAACGTTCAGCTCTTTCAGGGGTGCTATGTCTGGTTCAACTTTAACTTTTTGAAATATTTAGCCTTTTCTGCCATGTTTTGTCCTCATAGAACATGGACTGAGTTCATTGTACATCCTTCATATTTTTAGGTCTGTTTTCAACCTTTTACTGCTCCTTTCATATTTTGGCCTGGTTCCACTTCTTTCAGCTTTCTTGTGCAAATTTAAACTTTTTTCAGCTACTTTCAGCTGTTTTTTTTCAGCTGGTTTGTGCTCCTTTCTGATACTTTCTAAAACATTTTTGAGCTTCTTTTAACTTTTTTTCTAATTTCAGCATATTATGCTACTTTCAGCTTATTTCTTTGCAAGTTTAAGCTTTTTTTAATATATTTTAGCAACTATATAACTGTTTTATGCTAATTTAAGCTTTTGCAGCTAATTTCACATTCTTTTGCACCCATTTAAACTTTTTTCAGCCTAATTCTTCAAAAATTTGCTCTCTCTGCTTCCTTCTGGTAATTTCTGCTTTTTCTGCTTTTTTAGCTACTTTCAGCTGTTATTTTTTTGCTAATTTCTGCCTTTTTTTTCAGATAATTCCCACTTTTCTGTGCTCATTTCTGCTTCTTTCAGCAAGCATGTTCTTTCTGCTTTCTTATGCTAATTCAAGTTTTTTTCTACCTTTTCAGCTACTTTTTTTTAAAAGCATTTTTAACTTATTTCAGCTGTTTTCAGATATATACAAGTTTTCTTGGTAATTTCTGCTATTTTCAGTCAAATTAACTTATTTCTGTTAATTTCAGCTTGTTGTGTTCCTTTCATTTTTTTTCTCTGCTATTTTCAGCTTTTTCTGCTATTCCAGCTACTTTTTAGCTAATTTCCTACTTTTTGTGCTCACGTATTTGCGTATTTAAACCTATTTCAGCAAATATGAGTTCTTTCTGCTTTCTTCTGCTAACTTTGACTTGTTCTTCTATTTCAGCTACATTTCAGCATGTTTTTATTTTAGCTGTTTTCAGCAAGTTCTTCAACAATAAGCATTCACACCTCTTTTTCGCAGGAAATGCAAGTTCTCTATGGTTTTTTTTTTGTTGTTGTTGTTATTTGTTTTCACCAATGATTCCCAAATTAAGATTTTAATTATTTTGGAGGTTTTCTTCTCTTTTGAATCTGCTGATGAATTAAAAAGATGTATATTCAGAATATCACACAGCATCCATCTCCTAATGCATGAATAGATTTAGGTTATTTAGCAGTTTGATCTTCTCCATGATTATACATCTCTGTTTTCTGAGGATAATCAGATAGGCTCTAAGCTGGTGCAGATGTCACTGCATGCTTACATTCACGGTGAACAGTGTAATACGGCTTAGGTCTGATTTTTAAATGCTATCATTGTCTTCAAATTAATCAAAATGAAACCAAATAGGCCTAGTCAGTTCAGATCTCATGGCTTCGAGGAAGCAGTGATCCACACTGGTGTTCAAGCAGGACAGGCAGAGGAGAGGACGAGAGACGAGCGCCAAAGACGAAAATATGATAAATGATGGAATACAAGCTGATACTTTGGAGGAAATTGTTAAAAATGGTTTAATGAAGGATGGAGGAGGAGAGAGGAAAAAGGAGCAGTAAGATGGATGGAGAGGTGAAGTTTTTGTGCATGAGGTGTGTCTGAAAGGAAAGGAGCAGACAGAGAGGAGGAGGTGAAGACCAGATCGGAGGAGGAGGAAAAAGAGTTTGTGAGGCGGACAAGCCAGGCCATACATCCGGCCCCGGCTGCTTGGCACAGCACCGCCACTGCCACATCTGTTGCCCAAAGCTGCGAGGCCAGGTGGTGTGTGTGTGTTTGTTTATTTGTGTGTGGCTGTGTGTGTCTATGTGTGTGTGCAGAACAGAAGTGGTCAGATGGAACAGAGATGGTACAGGCCTGTTCCCTGCAGAGGGACTCATACATACAAGCTTGACACACACACACACTTGTGCACCCGCTAAACTGCTACACAGATCTCACAATCGCCTGCTGTGGCAAACAACCCAATTTCAGCTAACATTCAAAGTTCACTTTTATGTGTGTGTGTCCATGTGAGAACGTGAGTGTTATTTGGCATCAACAATAGTATGACCTTGTTTTCTGGCAGCACAGCGGGTTCTGTTCACGAGTCAGGTAGTAACGGCTTTGTGTGCGTTTACATTGAGGCGCCTCCGTGTGCACGACCTGGGTAGTTTCACCATTAACCTTCCTGTCTATATTTAGGCTTAGCAGTGGCGTGCTGTGCCGCGCCACTTAAACAGAAAGAAACTGGAGTAAAGGATCGCTGAGGATGTAGGAGGCGGTGGAGAGAGGAGAGGAAACAGAGGGTGATGAATGTAAACCAGATGCGAGGACAGAAGATGGATCATAACACCGGTCCTCGTCCTCCATAACCGCAGAGACTGCTGAGGGACAATGAAGATGCATCCTTTCCCACAGCGAGCTCACAGCCCCATCTGGCCATGTGTGCTTTCGTTTTTGCCTTTGTGTACCGTATTATGCATTTGTGTAATATTGGCCTACCGTGTCGCCTGTTTTCGTAGAAATGTGTGTCGTCGGAGAGTTGCCAGATGCGTGTGCGACTCAACACATGATATCCCTTGGCACAAGAAAGCAGCTTTTTTAAGTTATTGAAGCCTTCGCCTGTTTTTACACCAACAAAGTAAAATTTGAACTGTGTGTTTGACACAGCCTACACTGTATCCGTTTAAACCTTTCCATGGCAGGGAAACTTTTCGACCTGTTAACAGCAGAAAAAGTTTGGAGTTAGTAATAATACAACAAGAATGACAATAAATGAGGAGTCATGCAGCTCCAAAGAGCAAAGAGAAGTAAATCATACTTGCATCTGATCAGGCTTTGTCTTATTTTAGAATATCTTTTGTTTTTATTTCAGACTGTTTCAGGTTAAATATGTTAGTTGTTGCTGATGACTAATAAAAAAGGCAAGAGAAGAAAAATCTTATCTGTGTCACAATGCATTTTTTCAAAGAATGCATATCTGCTCGCCACCTTGCACGTTAAAGTTTTAAGCAAAGATATTGCACGATCTGTTAGTGCTCAGGGTATGTGTTAGGGATGACACTCAGCTACTACTACACTAAATTTGAGTTTAATGTCTTAAAAACTGGCCATTTTAGGGTTTGGTAAAATTAGTTAACTGATGCTGCCATCTTAAAACAAACGGACTTCAAAATTTAATCTGTTTTAGAAATACATCAAACGATTATTGTCTGAAGGCTTTATTAAAATCCTTCTGCTGGTTCATGTGATATTTTGCTAACAGACAAACACACACAGGCTCATGATCACGCATGATCACCTGTCTTTTGTGCCAGCTGGCCATGAAGTGGAAATCAAAACTTATTGGGTTCTTATAGAAATGAAACTTATATATTGAAACTCCTGGGTGTCTTTGCTGTTTTCCTGTTTTTATTTGTGTCGTTGAATGTAATATAATTGCTTTGATTGTTCTGTAAAGGCATTATTGTTCATTCCAGAATGTCAGCTGATGAAGACTGAGAGGCCAAAGCCGAACACCTTCATCATTCGCTGTCTTCAGTGGACCACCGTCATCGAGAGGACCTTCCATGTGGACTCACCTGATGAACGGTCAGTTTCTTTATAGACTCAACCTGCAGGATGTAATTCAGGTTCGCACCTTGAATTATTTTATCCATCTTTTTTGTTATGGGAAAAAAAGAAGAAAATCTTTAGTTGAGAGCTTGAATTGGTGGTGTGTGTTCATTTAGTGCAGGGGTCTGCAACCCTTACGATCAAAAGAGCCATTTCTGCCCCTTTGTTCACTAAATTAAACATGTCCAGAGCTGCAAAACCTGCTACAATTGTCATTATCAACTGGTGGCCCATGGGCCACTTTAAGTTTGTTAGAGGGGATTTTCCTGGCCAGTAGGCATGAAATTATAAAACTAAAAACATCCAATGATTGTTAACATTTATTGACATTTTTACATTTATAATGTGTTATGTATTGTCATCATTGGATGTTCCCATGCAATGGCAAAATTGGCTCCGGGAAGCAAGTGGGAATATGGTATCCTGCTCAGAGACACCATGAGATGTGCAATGACTGGGAATCGTCTGCTGCCCTGCCCCTACACCATCTCGGCCCCCAAAAAATTTGAAACAAAAGAAAAGACTGGATTCTATCCATCCATCCATCCATCCATTATCTTTACCCACTTTTTTCTTTATGGGTCACAGGGTCACTGGTGCCCATATCCAGCAGTCAGTGTGCAAGAAGAAGCAGGGAACAACCTGCACAGGTCACAAGTCCATCACAGAAGACTGTATTCTTGTAATAACAAAAATCAAAATAAAATAAAAAAAAACTATAT
>NC_056498.1:59234584-59269817 GCF_014905685.2 Nematolebias whitei | reverse complement strand
AGCACAAAAAAAGAAACTGTCCAGATGACCTGACTGAAAAATTTTGGATTGTGTACCTGGATTATTGAGCATGGACTTTGTTGCTAAAACTGTCATTTATTCTTGTGGGTATAACTTCCTATAAAATTCAGTTTTATGTTAGTTTTGGTCAAAGTTTGAAAGAGTCGCTGCAGAGGGACCAAAGAGCCACATGTGGCTCCAGAGCCGCAGGTTGCAGACCCCTGGTTTAGTGTAACAGGATCACCAATGAACAGCAGATTCGGCATTCTCACGACCAAAGACAACCTAACGTAAATATCCAGCAGTGTCAAAAATTATCTAGGAAAGTCATGCAGTGTAGCGTGTACAGATGTTCTATTTACCTGTCATGAGTGTGTCCGTATTTCTCTTTTCCCTCCTCTTCCTCTTCTGTTTAGCATCTGAATGTAGTACTGTGAACCTCAACAGTAACCCTTAATATCCTTTTACAAATGGACTGATATCTCTGTAATGTCTTTAAGACATGTAAAATTTTCCTGCAACAAAAAGTATTAGTCCAGCTTCATTTAAATCAGGGGTGTCCAAAGTGTGGCACGAGGGCCATTTGTGGCCCTTGTGTGGCTCATAACTGCAGTTTAGCGATGCTATACTTTTGGCCCGTAAGCTTAAGAAATTGATGTAGACCTTTTGCAAATTTATTAATGATTTTTTTATATATATAATTTTTAGGTTTAACAGCAAAACGGATTAAAAAACATCTCAAAATGAGCAATATTAAGTTTAATACAATGTTTTGGCAATACATCAATAACATCAAATAAATTAAATAAAGAAATAAAACATTATCATTTCTGAAGCTTTTAATGTTTTGAATCTACAATAATTTAGAACACCACCTCCACCAAAATTAGTAAATTTTGTCCTTTCTCCAAAATATTTTTTATGTAGTTAAAAAAAACAAAAACGCTAAAAATATGTACGCTTTTTATTTATTTATTTCACTTTTTTGTGGCTCGCGACTCCTTTCACCTTCATGGTTTTGGCCCACATATGAAAATGTTTGGACAGCCATGATTTAAATCATGCATCGTACAGTGTGACGTGAGTTCCTGTCAAGGCTTTAGATGACCAAACTTGCACTGGATCACATGCACTGTTTATGGCAGTCAAAAATCACTTAGTGTGAGCCAGGCTTAAGCAATCGTTTTATGTTAATATAATTTTTATACAAAAAAAAATAATAATTTATGTAATGATTTTGATTATTCAAATTTCCAATCAGGAGTTGATTAATGACTACCTAATAAGTGTACAACAAAAAAACAACAAAGTTTCATGAGACTATTTCATACAGACAGCGTTTCGGTAAACTTTGTTTTTCTCTCAGGGCAGAAGTTTGAATAAGAACTCTGAATTGTTTGAAAAGTCGGTCATTCGTCAAAAAAGTTAAGGAAACAGTTTTGTGTTTTAGATCAAGAGGTTTGCAATTAGAAAATGTATAAAAGAAGCTAAAATATAAACTTAAAAGAAAGGAAAATAACCATCAAAATGACTTTAAATGACCTCAACACGATATGACATGTAGGATAAATATTATATTCTATAAAAGTATCATTAGGAGCAGAGACATGTATATGAAGGGCTTTACTGTAGAGAGTTTGTTCCTTTTTGGTGTCTGTGAGAGAGACAGAGTGGAAAGAAGACCTTTCAAGTAGTGTTGGCATAAATTCTCCAGCTGCTCGGCTCCTTTCTGAGGAGCTGAGGTGTTTATCTCCAGAAAATGAACAGCTTTGCCCAGAAGACCACAGATGCTTCTGTGCATTCTTTGAGGTTGCGTGCATGTTAGTGTGCATGCATGTGTGTGTGGGTTGCAGCTGTCTGTCCAACTTCGTCTGTGTTATAAAGTGCTTTTGTAGTAGTTTTTGCCTCTAGATAATCAAATCAGCATTTGAGAGTTGAAAGGAACTTCATAACTTTTTATTAATTAGTTTGAAATGTGTAAACAACGTGCAAATCTTAGCAGCGGATGACTGCGAGCTCCAGATGTTTTTGTGGTGAGGTGTGCGTGTTTGCGCACATCCAGCGTAAGCGAAGTGTAAGAAGTTGAAGCTTGTTGAAGAAGAGTGTTTGCCACAACCGTGTGCGTTACTGTATCTGTTGTACTGTACGGCGGCTGGCAGGCCTCCAGCTACCACAGCCCCAGCCGTGTGCAGGGAGGGTGGCACGCGTTGGCACGGCGCCCGACTGTAGGCAGGCCCATTATCTCTCATTAGCAAAAAGAAAAAAAAAGAGGCTCATTATACAAAAAACACTTTAACCAAGAAAGAGCATTTATCTGCTGCCTGACCTTGAGAGAGTTCCCATTGCTTTTCACGCAGCTACGTGCACGCGTACACACGCATCACATGTGCCACAAATCAAAATGCTCCACTGTTGTGGATGAAAACTGAGTTTGCCCTTGTTTTGGAGTGTGTAGGGTACATTTAGAAGTCTTTGCAGAAGAAAGAGGTTTAGATCTTAAAACCTTACTTCTCTGTTTAGGTTCAGATGAACGTTTCTCTAAAACCCTTAAGGAACCATATGGACTCGAAACAAAACAAAAACACAAAGATGATTATTTATGAGTCAAACATGTTTCATTGTTATGATCTCCTCAGGGAAGACTCCTGATAAATGTACTTTAAAGGCTCAGATTCATAAATTCAAATTTTTTTCTGCCAAGTCCTGATTTTTTTGAACATCTGAATCGCCTATTTGTTTTAGGTTTGCTGGTGTGGCAGAAAGTTAACACTCCTTGCTAACTAATTGAAAAAAAAGGCTGTAAAAGAGACACTTAAAATTAGTTCACCCTTTTTTATTCTCGATTTAAAAAAAAAATTGTTTCCAAATTAATTTTTTTTTCTAAAAATCTATTTCCTTGTATTCTCCTGTGTATCAAAGCTGAGGGAGGTTTGATCCAATGTGTCGTGTATAAAATTCATCATAGTTAAAAACTGTTAATGTGTCTACCCATCCTGATGCATGGCTGGCCCTCAGCTACACATTCGCTCGCTCACGTTCTCCCAGCAGATGTTGAACAGCACTGCTAATGGAAAGTCAATGGGGAGGAACGATGTTAGCAAACAACAATGCATTGTTCCCTCTAATGCATTGGCCCTCACACACACGCTCTCACGCACACGCACAGACTGGTCACCATTAGTTCTGCTCTATGATCATTGCTCATTTGGTTGATTCTCTGGTTGACCATGTTTCCTCTGTGTTGAACTAATAGGTGTTTATGATAATTGAAAACACTTTAGCACCCTTAAAGTCCTGGTTAGTTGAATGCAGCAGTCTCTCTGTTAAGAATAGGATTCATATTTTATGTTTGACCTGTGTAACGTATAGCTAGATGTAGTCATGTGTATTATTGTATGGGTAAAAGTATAAAACCATTCAAAATGCAGCAAAATAGCAGTTTAGTCAGTGAAAGAAAGGCTAACTGTAACGTTTGATTCATAAACCAGGGACGAATGGACAGAGGCCATCCAGATGGTGGCCGACAAGCTGCAGAGACAGGAAGAGGAAAGGATCCAGTGCAGCCCCACCTCCAACATCGACAACATGGTCGAAGAGGAAATGGACATCTCTGCTACGCATCACAAACGAAAGGTAACGCATGAGCAGAAACCTACGAAAACACTGAATAAAAGGTTGGAACAATCTATCAAATATAAGTAAAAATAGAATGCAATGAGTTGCAAATCGCATGAACCCACATTGTATTCACAATGGAACATAGTAAACATATCAGATGATAAAACTAAGAAATTGTACTATTGTTTTTTAAAAGGTAATTTTTGAATAGAATAGAATAGAATAGAATAGAATAGAATAGAATAGAATAGAATAGAATAGAATAGAATAGACTTTATTGTCATTGCACTTGAGTATAACAAAATTTGGGATTGCTTTCCAGAGCAAAAGTAAAAACATTGTAATATAAAACAAAGTAAAACAATTATATATATGTATATATATATATATATATATATATACATATATATATATATACAGTAGAACCTCACTACTTCACATTTCGTTTATCTCAAATTCGCTCTATTGCTGTTTTTCAAAATAAGATTGGACATGACACACAGTTGACTGATGGATGAGCTGCACGATTGGCATGGAATTTTTATTTAAAACAAATTATTTTAAAATATTTAGCACCTGCTGCAGCTTTGCGCAGCCCATACTGCAGAATAAACTTCCTGCTGCAGCTGATCAGCTGTTCTCCGTGTAGATCGGAGAAGTGGGCGTGGCCAAGAACGCTTGCAGGTGGCTGAGAGCAGCAGAGGCAGAGAGTGGGAAATCATGACACTCTGTGCTCTTTTAGAGTGTTTATATATAAAGACAAAAATAAACTACTACTTACTACTTGTACTATTTCTACTTTGTGGCTTTTCACTTATCGCAGGGCTTCAGGGTACGGATCCCCCACAGTAAATGAGGGACTACTGTATATATATATATATATATATATATATATATATATATATATATATAAATATATATATATATATATTTTGATTTACATTTTCATAACGTCTCAACTTTTTCAGATCTCAAGTTGTACTTTTTGAAATATCTACCATGATTTTTGACTTGACCTTGGTGCCGAAATATCAACACACCTATAAAAGTCATACTTTAGCAGCCATTTAGTTTGCAGAATGAATAAGATGGTTTCATGTTCACTTCTTACAGACAATGAACGACTTCGACTACCTGAAGCTGCTGGGAAAGGGAACATTTGGTAAAGTGATTCTTGTCCGGGAAAAAGCCAACGGGAAATATTACGCCATGAAAATCCTTAAAAAAGAAGTCATCATCGCCAAGGTTTGTCTGGCATGGAGCTTCAACTACATCGAAAAAAAAGGCTGTTTATTTTTCAAAACATTTTCAGTTTTGAGTAAAGTTTTTAATATCTGTATGTGTATACAGTTATTAGTTTTTGTTGTACTCTTAAGCTGCTATTATATTTGATCAAAATTAATGTTTTATTGAACAGGATGAAGTGGCTCACACACTCACAGAGAGCAGAGTACTGAAAAACACCAGACATCCCTTTCTCACTGTAAGTACCTCATACACACACACACACACACACACACACACACACACACACACACAGTAAATTGATCCTCTACATACCTTAGTGTCTTATGTTAGGGTTATAAACTATTGAACCTTACTGATCACATTACTTAAATTCTGTGTACACATATTAGCTGCTTTTTATTTCTGTCTTTTATCTTGCGCACACACATACACACACACACACACGCATATATGCACGCTTACACTTCACCCTGTCAAGGGAGCAATTATGGTTCATAACTGAGTTCACTCCTGTCACACCTGCAGCCACAAAGAGACTTTCACCAACTGTTCTTTTGTTCAGCAGCCTTCTCCCTCACGAGCGCACATCCAACGCGCACACTTGTGCAGCGCTGACTTTGAACGATCAAATTCAGACGAAACAGTCTGAAGCTAAGAATGATGTTTTTATTGTGCCTGCTGTTTCAGCTCCAACAGGACTGGACTTACATGTGTGCGCAAACAGCATTTGCTCACTTCAGTGTGCGCTATACAGGGAGCATAAAGAGAACAGCCACAGGATAAATGGGCAAAATTATAAAAAATAATAATTAAGTCGCCAGCATTATTAAAAAAAATGAACATGACCTGCCACAGAGCATGAAAAGGTTTCAAATAAACATCTTCCCAATTTGTTAGCACCCACAGTTTGTTTTGTGAAATACGCTTAGCTACTACTATGCCAAATTTTAGCTCATTGCTAGGCCTGTCACAATAACAAATTTTGCTGGGCGATTAATTGTCTCAAATTATTGCGATAAATGATAATATTGTCTGAAATTTGACAATAATTAGTAATTATTGTCAAATTTAAGAAGAAATGTTGGTTAATTTGTTTAGAGAGTAGTTCCTTTTTTTTACCACTGGATGGCAGTATAAGACTGTTCGAACTGAAGGATGGATAGTGAGGGAGCGAGCAGCATGTCTCTTTAAGAAAAATGGGAGAGAGGCCCCTTGACGTGACATGGGCTGTCTCTTGTTCTCAAAATGGCGGACGCTCGGTTTGGTTTGAGCTCTTTAGCATAGCATTTTTCACATATAGCTTTTAATTTAAAAAAAAATCAGTAAACAAGTTCTCAGCTTCTTTTTGCGGAGAAAAACAACTTTTTAGACGAAGGCACAGGTTTCAACTGTGAATTTTGGAGCTTGGACAAGACGGAGGTTTTTTCCCCGAGGTCGGCCTGTTGGCTTAGCTCGTAGCTTAGCTTCTCAGCTTAGCTGCTTTTAACGATCCAAAAACGTGATTTTGGACGGTTAAAATGGATTTTAAAGAGAAAGGGAGGGGTCAGTGAAGAGCACCGGAGTTGAGCTTTTTGTCATCCAGTGTCTTCAGTAGAAAGAGAAAGATGAAGAAACGATAAAGCTGATAAATGAAAATGAGGTTGATAATTTTTATTAATCATGTGATTAATTGATTTATTGTTTATTGCGACAGGCCTAGTCATTACCTGTGAGTTTGACAGTTATTTTATATTATTATTAATTTATTATTTATTTTATTTATATTATTTTATATCTGACCAAGCTATTGGTGTGTTTGCTAAAGTTTATTAGTTGTGACGGTCATCACGAAGCAAGTTGTTGCCAAAAGTTAATCAGTTCAGCGTGTTTTTTCCCAGTACAGGTGTTGGTCATAAAATTAGAATATCATGAAAAAGTCCCAGAGTCTGGAGGAAGAGAGGGGAGGCACAGAATCCACATTGCTTGAGGTCCAGTGTCAAGTTTCCACAGTCAGTGATGGTTTGGGGTGCCGTGTCATCTGAGATACTGAATTTGGGGTTTTCATTAGTTGTCAGTTATAATCGTAAAAATTAAAAGAAATAAACATTTGAATAAACAAATTTGCCCACGCCCCAGCCCCGACAACATCAAAAATTGTGGGTGGGGTAGGTGAAACACCCACACTTGCCCCCACCCTCATTCGCCCCACTCTGGGCCCATGAGCAAGGCCCTTAACCCCCACCATGTGCTCCCTAAACAGGTCTCTCTTGAAAATGAGTTCTCGTGGCTCAATGAGACTAACCTGGATAAATAAAGGCTAAATGAAAAAAATATATATATATCAGTCGGTGTGTAATGAATGAATATAATATACAAGTTTCACTTTTTGAATGGAATTACTGAAATAAATCAACTTTTTTTCATGATATTCTAATTTTATGACCAGCTTCTGTAATTACATTCTGAGAGTTTCACTAAAATCCATTCTTTACTTCTTGAGATATTTTGCTAACAGGCAGGCAAACGAACACACAGACACAGACAATTATATATTTGCCAAATACTGGTGCCAGGTGATAACATCCACAGCTGATATTTAGCTTAGCCCCCTGCTCAACAGATTGTATTTTAAATCTCACAGGAACACAGCTGAAAGTTTAAAGTGTCCAATATTTGACGGGATCATTTGGTCCACTTTGCGCTCTTCAGATTTAATTTTCATAAACAGTGACAGTCACAATAAAAGCAGGTATGTACACTGGATCTAGAACTGGATGGAGCTCTTTACCCAGTAGAGAAGTTGTTTAAACTGTACACATTCTTCATTTTTGTTTCAGTCCCTGAAGTACTCATTCCAGACTAAAGACCGGCTCTGTTTCGTCATGGAGTACGTGAACGGGGGAGAGGTGAGACACCCACATACCCTTTGATGATGCTTTTGCTGTTTGTGGTTACCCATGTGTGTTATTGCTTTAAACAGCCAGTTGAACCACATCTCCACTGCAGTAACTGACAGCAATTAGAGCTGCTCTTGTTCTCCTGTCAAGCTGAAGCTGCGTCCAAACTAACGGCACAAACATTTTAACGTTTTTAATCAACGTTTTTCTAGATTTTTCTGGTGTTCGTTTTCATTAAATAGTCGTTCAGTTTTCAAACATTTGCGTGTCCACAAGTGTTTTGAGTGATCACTTTCCAGTTAAAGAAAGCTGACACGATTTCAAGAAATGTTCGGAAACGTTGTAAAATCCAAATAAAATTTACTCCTATAGTTGCATACGCATGTACAGAAAATTGTATGTATTCTCACATATCAACTTTATTTTGATTAAATTTAAAGTACATTTAAAAGCTATAGCAGCAGCATACTAAGAGTGATTGGGGGAAATGTTAGTGAGCACGGAGAAGATTCTAGATTAAATAAGTAAAACATCTCAAAGTTTTTATATTTGATTGCAGGTGAGGGTGGGGTATGGGTTTAAAGGGATCGTCTTCCAAATACAGATTCACCAAAACGGAGCATTGTATCCTTTCTGCCCCACCTTCATCTATTCAGCAAAGCAAACAGAATCAGTTACTGTACTTTTCATCCCATAAGTCGTCATTTTTTGCATAATTTACATGCCCTGCTACTTATACATCAAAGCAATGAATTTATGGATTTTTTTCCATATTTATAAACCAATTTTTGGCTGAGATGTGACCGTTTTCATTCATTCTGACTGAAAATATTGAACACTACCATTTTCAGCCGCTAGATGGCACTCCAGTAGTATGGCATGCTGTGGTGTCATGTAATACGTAAAAGTGGCCATTAATAACACATTCGGCTTGCCATAGGCTGCCACCTTTGTCCAGCTTGCTTGGAGCAACCGTCAAATCAGTTTAATTTTGCTGCTCCACCCCCACAAAATGCAGCTAATTTGACCATTGAAATGCATTTATTAAGTAAAAGTTCAACTGAGACACACCTTTGTGATAAAGTCGAGCAATCAAATAATTGTTTTAGGTGCTTATCTTGTTAAATTTTGAAGAAATACACAGCGACATGTCCCTCTGCTCACTCCCGCTTCCGCGAATAGGCTTTTGAAATGCAGCTGATATGACCATCAAAGTGCATTTATTAAGGAAAAGTTAGACTGAGACACACCTTTACTATCATTTTGAGCCAACAAATAATTGTTTTTAAGTGTTAATCTTGTTAAAATCTTGTTAAAGTCCTCCCGTGCACGCTCCTACAGCCGCCATTTGGCGGCCAATCTATTTTTGGCACAACACCAGCCCACATTTCCAGGTTGTCAGCGGTGACACATAATAGATGTGACTTTTACAGCGAAGCGACTTATTTATGGATTTTTCCTCTTTATTAGACATATGTGGACTGATGTGACTTATAAGGCGTTGCGACGTGTACAGCGGAAAATACAGAATTGTTGGCATCAAGTTCAGCAGGTGTCAGCAATTTACGCTCTTTTTGCATCAGAACATGACAGAGTGCAGTTGTGCCACAGCACAAAGTAAATATGTCCATACACCACAAGCACATCAGCTACAAAAAGACTGAGAGAAAGATGCTTTCTCACAGTAAGCTCCAGGTTTAAACAAACAAATACAAAAAAAACCTCCTTAAAACTGCCTGAACAACATCTGACTGTATCAGGAAAGAATCACGTTCTGGGCTTCACTGATCCTCTGAATCCTTTTAGTTTCATTTTATACATTTGAATTTCTTCTGTATGGACACCCCACACCCCTTATGGCACCAGAATGGGGGAGATATATTACTTTTAACTGTATTTGTTACTTCTTGATCTCTAGATGTAAAGATATATCTGTTTAAAGGTCCTTTAGTGAGAACATTTTGCGTTCTGAATCTAAAACATCAATAATTTACCCCCCTTTTTTTAAAACAATATATTTGTAAACGCATCTATGTCTGATATTCATCACTGGATGAAAAATTAATACAGTTTTCGACACGTCTGCCCTCTTTTTCTGAAGGCAACAGTTCATAACATCCTCACTTGCTTCTTCAGAGATGTAAATAACACAAGCTCCCAGAAGTCGGTGAATGTTTGACTCTAAATTCATGTTGCAAACAATGCTGATCTTTGAGACTCATAGAGTTTTACTTTTATTTATTTATTTATTTTTGCCCTGACTGTAATTTATATAAATACGGGAGGGTTTTCCTCTACATGCATTTCTCATTTAAACATGAGCAAACTGCACCAGCACAGAGAGACGATGCGTGGTTGACAGCCAAGTTTGAGGCGCAAAGCTCCCTTTGCGAGGGTTTTGTGAATTAGACGCGTGCACAAACTTTGAAACTGCTACTGCAAAAGATTGGTCTGAGTTGTTGCAAGCACTATAATGTGCAAAAATATTGCTTATAAAAAAAATGACAAAGATCTTAGTTCTTTTAACATCTGCAAAGAGTGCTATGGTTGTTTTTACAGGACAATATGTTATAGTTGAAAATGAATCTTCATTAACTGTATAGTAAATTAATGCAGCAATACTTGGAGAAGTAGCTGAAGTTCAACTGTTGGATTCCTTTCTAACCGTTAATTTGCCAACCAATTGGCCTCTCTCTTCGCTTCTTTTCTCTTCCATTTCTCTCCTGCTTGTGTCTATTTATGAAAACACCTATGGGGGCAAATATAGCCAGAATGACAGTCAGAGATGAAATGAATTTGGATTCCCTCACTTTTCCATTTCTCAAATTTTTAATCGGGCCGTTTTTGCAATCTTGTTTCATTCCCTTAGTGTAGCTGTCACCTGCTCCCCTCCCAGATAGTTATGTAGTTCAGCCAGTGCCAGGGCCGGGCAAACACACACAGAGAAAGCACCAGCAAACGCACATAAAACACACACACAGGAAATTTTTACCTCAGCGGACAAATTGTGACCACACATACCACAAAAACACACACGTACACAAGCCATTACAAACCTGCCACAGTCACAGCTGCCAGTACACTGATGAAGGCCCACCTGTCGTGTTACCTCTACACACACACGTACACACACACACACACACACACACACAGAGACATGGGCATCCTGAGAGCTAGGTGGTCCCTGAGCCTCACTCCAGTGTCCATATGCAAACCTCCCTGAACAATTAATGGGAAGATGTGTGCCCCTTGGCCTCGTGGGTAATTTGTACAACTCAACTGGTTTAGCACAGCAGGCTGGTGTCATTTTGGCGCCACATGTGTTGCTGTGCAGCAGACCTGACAACTGACAGCGAGGGAGAAAATACGAAGGAAGAGACGGGATCGGGAGGTGGGGCATTAAAAAGCGAGACAGGCTGAATTAGCATCTTGGTAAAAAACAGAGAAGGTTGGATGTAAGAAGGTAACAGATGAAGATGGAGGCTCAAGGGCAAGGCCAGTTAGGCCACTAATGAGTGCTGCATCGGAGGCAGTTTGGTGAGGGTGGTGGTGTTGGCTGCAGCAACGCTCGGCCCGTCTTTAACTAGACCGGTGTATTGATTAAACCCCATCGCCAAGATCCTCGCCTGCACCATGCCAATGCAGCCCAGAGGGTAACAGGGAAGAAGTATGTGTGGGGTAAGGAAGGGGCTGCTAGATGAGGCGCCAGCTGCCGGGCGCCTCCACCCGTCCTTCTGCAAGTGCCAACACCCCCCCCCCCCCCCACCCCCCAACTCTCACTGATGCAGCCCGTCTACACACACACACCGCACTCACACTCCCCTCCGCTATCTATCATCTCAATATGGTGCGGGCAGCCAGTTTGTGTTGTGCTAATTTCCTCCAATAAATCAGTAATTATTGCTGTGCCGTCCCTGCTGTCTCCCCCCTTTTCCTCCCCTCCCCCCCTCTCTTGTTCTCCCGCCTTTTTCCTGCAGCTGTTTTTCCATTTGTCCAGAGAGCGAGTGTTCTCGGAGGAGCGCACGCGCTTCTACGGCGCCGAGATCGTCTCAGCTCTCGACTACCTGCATTCAGCCAAGATTGTGTACCGGGACCTGAAGGTAAACAGAACCGGGGGCAGAAGGCAGGAGGGGGGGTTGCACGGAGGAGACTGATCAGACACATCTTTTTTGCGTCGTCGGCTTTCTTTCTTTATTTATTTTGTCATCCTGTTGGAGACAAGTAGCTCAGAAATTGGTGTAATTAAAAAGTGGTGCAGGAGTGAGCCCAAACAGACACAAAGCAGTGAAGAATTGCAAGAGGTGGAAGCAGGTGGGGGGAGGAGGGGGTGGTGCTGATGCCACAGAGGTAGAGGTAGATGGCTCTGTCTGAGTGCCTGCCTGGCAGCCTTGGCCTCAGCCCTACAAACAGCAGCCAAGAAAACAGGAGAACAAGCAGCCACAGTGAGAAAAACACTTCAGCCATTAAAATTAAAAGGTTGAGCAGCTACAAAACACGCCTGAAGTTTATTTCCCTCGTTTGCTCAGAGTTGTGTGTCAGTGTGTCTGCAACAACAACAACATCTCTGTGTTAATCTGTCCACCTCTGCTCTGAGAGGAAACCTTGGCTCCACTGTCCACAAAATGATCTTGATCGGTTTAACAAAGCATTCACTGTAAGCACTGTGATGATTTCCAGTCACCGAGTCGTGTTTGTTTGTTTTCCGTCCAGTTGGAGAACCTGATGCTGGATAAAGACGGCCACATAAAGATCACTGATTTCGGACTCTGCAAAGAGGGCATCACTGATGCTGCTACTATGAAGACCTTCTGTGGGACGCCAGAGTACCTCGCACCTGAGGTAAAACATCCTCATTTTTAATAAAACAATTATCAGTTTGACTGTTTTTTATTCTCTAATGTATTTGGCCTATTCCATCTTTTATTTCCACTCTCTCTATTTTTTTTAACTTTGTTCAATATTCCCTTTTTACCCATCGATAAATACAAGGTTTTGCACAATTAGGATGAAGTTTGAACCCTAATTTTTGCTTTAATATTAACCCACTAAGTATCCAGTGTGACCAAATGGTGATAAATTTATGGGGGACCTCAATGACGCATCATGCACTTTTCCAAAATGCTTTATTTAGCTGATGAATGAGATAAATGTCAGTGACTGACTGTTGTGATCTATAAACTGAGCAGATTGACTGAGGCCTTGAACAACACAAAAGCATCTGTGGCATCCACAGGCGGTTTATCCATTAGGCAGTTTCTGCGCCGTTCGGGGCTCCACCAAGACGGCCCCTGTAAACTGTGGGAACCGTGACGCCCGCTGCACAGCGCCTGTTTATCTAACAGCAGCCCTGGCTGATCAGTTTAACCACCAGGATTATTACTGATCTTTGATAAACGGCTGTAGGCTGGGTGCAAACACACAACACACAAGCTCAGGACGCATTCATCAATAAGCAGTGGTTTCTCTCACAGACCCTCACCACCTCTATGCGTTTCATTAGGACACTTGAATAGTAGGATTTGTACGTGCACAATTTTATTTTTGGATTTCACAAGCAAATAATTTCCATAATATCAGGGTGAAGAGTAAATATGCAGCTTACGAGTGTGAATGAGAGTGTTGGTTGAATTGAAAAAGGGCACAGCACAGTGTTCACACACACACACATTTTCCCAGAATCTTTTTTTTATTATTATTTGCCGTCCAGTCGTCAGCGCTGCCTCACCAGGAGGCCAGAGGATCGACTGGCGGCGACGACGCAGGACTGTAGGTGTTGGAAGCCGAGCGATGGAGATGTGGATTCGAAGACAGGAGGAGAAAAGCAGAGTATATATATCCCACTCAAAAAAGTATGGAAGACAATTTGGCGCAACATTTTGTGCCTTTTTATTTTTTTAAGTCTTCCTTTGCATGCCAAAAGCTGATTGGAGACTGTTGGTTATTTTTCACAGGATGTGCGTCTGCGTTGCGTTTATTTGTGTGCGCTGTGTGTGTTATTGCTGTAGAAAGTGCGGGCTAAAGCGAGGCAGATGGCGGCAGATGGGCGAGGTTGGAGGAAGGTGCTCGGGAAAAAAAAAAAAACCTGGAAATCTACACCGCCGCCACTCGCCCGCCCGCACGCACGCTCCGCTCGCCCGCGTGTAAAAATAACACAGTTTGCTCAGAGCCAAGTTACAGAGATGCAAAGTAGCTGGGATTAAAAAAGGAGAAAGTGGGGGAGGGGGGGTTGAAGACAGAAAGATGAGAAAGGAGAGAAAATATTTCAGGGTTACAGGAGTGAAATTCAGATAGTTCCTGTGTTTGCCGTCAGTAAAGACGGTAGATTAGAAGTGAAGAAAGTGAACTCACACTCTGATGCATCACAACAAGCAAAGTAAATCATGTAACGTGTTAAACTGAGGTGTTGTTGCTTTTTCAAGAATGGTCAAAAAAAAATGGTGTGAGATTAATGAACAATAAGCAAAGGGACGGAACGGGATCGTAGAAAACACATGGGGAGTGTTTTCTCTGTTTTTTGTTCCATATTTTTCGTATTTGACACGTATCTTTGTGGCTTATCAGAGAGTGTTAAAAGGGGGTGTATGTTGGTCTTTTTCCATTTATTTGTGTGTTTTTATTTCGTTTTGCGTGCTGTATATGTCGGGCATTGACCTTTTCACTGTAAATGTTTTACAAACATAGCAGCACAGTCAGCTGTTAGTGGAACATTTCAAAATGTTAGCAGATTGTCAGGATAAACCCGTTTCCAAATTATGACACTGTGGAGATGCGAGGTCTGTGTCTGACATCAGCAATATGGGATTGTATGGCCACAGTATATGAGGTGTGTGTGTGTGCGTGTGTGTGTGTTCCCTGCTGGTTAGCTGGGCTGGTACAGCCACAGGCTATGTGTGCTTGTCCCATCCCACGTTGTCCTGCCCCGGCTGCCAAAGCCCCCGTCCTGCGAGCAGCAGGAAGTGCAGCTAGCTGCCACATGGCTGCCCAAACTGGGACCAGGATGGGTCGAGACCCATCTCCATCATTGCTGCTTTCAACCTCCTCCCTGCACCTCTCCTGCCGGTGATCTACACAGCCTCTGCCTCGTCCTATTTATTTGTCAGCACATTTTGCTAATTTCTACACACAGAACCGCACAAACTGTACACACAAACACACTCCAGTGCCTCCATGCCTTGAGGCTGTAGGGCAACATTCTGTCTCTGTGTGGATTAATCTGCTCCCTGCCTGCAGCCGAGCTGCCACCACCTTCTTTAGTCCTGGGTCAAACAAACACACACCCTCCCTTACACACAACCAACAGAGCTGGCTTATTTGTGTACATTTTGATCATTTTGTACATTTTCATCTTCTTTATGTTCACACACCGCTCACCATCATCAAAAACAACTTCTCAAATTTCCACAAACTGCTCTGTGTGTGCACTGCAACAACACTAAACATCTCCTAGTTTGCCTCACCCTCGAAACTTTATGAGTTTGATGAGGACGGATAAATATTCCATCTGCCGTGTGCGAGTGTGTGTCTGACAGTCTCCCAGCAGTCTAAGCCAGAGTTATCCCTGCAGCCGTACCAGTCAGTAGTATATCTGGAGCTGGCGGCACGCTTCATTCCCCCAGCTCTTCCCTGCAGCTGCCAACTGGGTGACCAGCTTAATTCTCGCACAAACATATTCACACATAAAATTGCACTTTTAACTTTCTTATTTACTCTTGAACACGTCAACTCGCACAAACTGATGATTCCTGCATCGTTAGCCAGATTAGTGTCATGTCTGTGAGCTCATTCGGGTAATGATCAGCTTTCTGTGGCTCTGAGCTGCTGGAGAAACTTGCAGACAGATTTGGGTGCTTCTTTTTCTTTTTGTAACTTTTAATATTAATTTGAGTTAAAGATTTTTAATCTGAATCTGATACTGGAACTGGAGAGAAACTTGAAAATAGAGAAATAATGTTTCTATTTGCAGCACAATCAATTTATAGCAATGATGAGAGAATTTCCTGTGAATGTTCAAGGTGCAGAATATCAGGTTAAAATCAAACCCACTAATGCCTTGAATGTTCCACAATTAACTCATAACATCAGATGTATGTGTGTATTTCCTTTTAAGATGTTACATTTGTAATGATTTCAAAATTTTTAAGTCACATAACTAAACAATTGTTTTTAATTTTCATGAATGCAATAGAAAAGTCAGTAAAGTGCAAAAGAGTCCAAACTTTTGGATGTTTTAAACCAGGGCCATTTAACTGGCAGCCCGCGGGCTGGAACTTCAATCCGGCCCACTTCATTAAAAAAAAAAGAAGGGGGTTCTGGGTTTGGGTTCTGTTTATTGCATTTTTGATTCAATGCAATAAAATAAACAAATTTAAAAGGTAACAGATCATTGTAAACTTTGGTTTATATACATAATGATTTTAATCGCTGGCCCCTGAGCTGTTGGTTTTCAGAAACTGTGGCTCCCTGAGCAGTTTTGTTGAATAGCCCTGTTTTAACATCCTGATACATGCTCAATAATCCAGGTAGAAAAATCCAAAAAAGTTCAATCTGGTCCTCTGAACATTCAAAAAACAAGAAAACAAAAAAAAAAAAACAAAGCTAAAAAAAAATGTAGAAACGTTTCGTCTCTCCGACGAGAGACTTCCTCAGTCTGAGGTGCTGTATTCAGCTCAGTCTCTTAAATAGCACCTTCTCAGAGTGGATCAACCAGTTTGCTGCTGACAACCAAAACCAGCTGCTCACATGGTCAAGGACCATCAGCCTAACAATGGATCATCAGCCCTGTTTTAAGCCTTTTTTCCATCCACCCATCCATATTCTTCTGCTTATCCGGGGTCGGGTCGCGGGTGTAGCAGCTTAAGTAGGGAGGCCCAGACTTCCCTCTCCCCAGCCACTTGGTCCAGCTCCTCCGGGGAATCCCGAGGCGTTCCCAGGCCAGCCGAGAAACATAGTCCCTCCAGCGTGTCCTGGGTCTTCCTCTGGGTCTCCTCCCAGTGGGACATGTCCGGAAAACCTCACCAGGGAGGCGTCCAGGAGGCATCCTAACCAGATGCACGAGCCACCTCAACTGGCTCCACTCAACGTGGAGAAGCAGCGACTCTACTCTGAGTCTCTCCCGGATGATCGAGCTTCTCACTCTATCTCTAAGGGGGAGCCCAGACAACCTGCGGAGAAAACTCATTTCGGCCGCTTGTATCCGAGATCTCGTACTTTCAGTCACAACCCAAACCTCATGACCATAGATGAGGGTAGGAACGTAGATCGATCTGTAAATTGAGAGCTTTGCATTTTGACTCAGCTCTCGCTTCACCACGACAGACCTGTACAGCACCCGCTTCACTGCAGACACTGCACCTATCCGCCTATCCATCTCACGTTCCATTTTTCCCTCATTCGTGAACAAGACCCCAAGATACTTGAACTCCTCCACTTGGGGCAGAACCTCCTCCTCCCTGACCCGGAGAGGGCACTCTACCCTTTTCCGGCTCAATACCATGGCCTGGGATTTAGAGGAACTGATCCTCATCCCGGTCGTGTCGCACTCGGCTGCGAACCGCTCCAGTGAAAGCTGTAGATCATGATCTGATGACGCCAATAGGACCACATCATCTGAAAAAAGCAGAGACGCAATCCTAAGGCCACCAAAATGGATCCCCTCAACACCTTGGCTGCTCCTAGAAATTCTGTCTATAAAAGTTATGAACAGAATCGGTGACAAAGGGCAACCTTGGCGGAGTCCAACTCTCACCGGGAACAAGCCCGACTTACTGCCGGCAATGCGGACCAGGTTCTGACGCCGGTCATACAGGGACCTAACAGTCCGTATCAAAGGGCCCGGTACCCCATACTCGCAGAGTATCCCCCACAGGGATCCCTGAGGGACGCGGTCGAACGCCTTCTCCAAGTCCACAAAGCACATGTAGACCGGTTGGGCAAACTCCCACGCACCCTCCAGGACCCTGCTGAGAGTGTAGAGCTGGTCCAGTGTTCCACGACCAGGATGAAAACCGCACTGCTCCTCCTGAATCCGAGGTTCAACTATCCGACTGATCCTACTCTCCAGAACCCCCGAATAGTCCTTACCAGGGAGTCTTAAGAGCGGGATTCCCCTCTAGTTGGAACACACTCTACGGTCCCCCTTTTTGAATAGGGGGACCACCACCCGGTCTGCCAATCCAGGGGAACTTTCCCCGATGTCCACGCAATATTGCAGAGTCGCATAAGCCAACACAACCCTACAACATCCAGAGCCTTAAGGAACTCCGGGCAAATTCATCCACCCCTGGGGACCTCCCACCGAGGAGCTTTTTAACCACCTCGGTGACCTCAGCACCAGAGATTGGAGGGCCCGACCCAGAGTCCCCAGGCTCCGCTTCTTCAGGGGAAGACGTGCCAGTGGGATTGAGGAGATCTTCAAAGTATTCTGCCCACTGACCCACGACATCCCGAGTCGAGGTCAGCAGCACACCACCCCTACTATAAACAGTGTTGGTGGTGTACCCCCCCCCCCCCCCCGGGCACGCTGGTGGGGGCCCACCACCGGCTTAAAGCCATGCGGAAGTCATTCTCCATGGCCTCTTCGAACTCCTCCCATGCCCGAGTTTTTGCCTCAGCGACCACCCGAGCCGCATGTCGCTTGGACTGCCGGTACCCATCAGCTGCTTCCAGGGTCCCACAGGCCAAAAAGGCCCGATAGGTCTCCTTCTTTAGCCTGACGGCATCCCTCACCGCCAGTGTCCACCACCGGGTTCGAGGGTTGCTGCCGCGACAGGCACCGACAACCTTGCGGCCGCAGCTCCGGTAAGCCGTCTCGACAACAGAGGCACGGAACATGGCCCACTCGGACTCAATGTCCCCCACCTCTCCTGGAACATGTTCGAAGTTCTCCCGGAGGTGGGAGTTAAAGCTGCGTCTCAAAGGAGACTCTGCCAGACATTCCCAGCAAACCCTCACAATACGCTTGGGCCTGCCAGGTCTGACCGGCATCCTCCCCCACCATCGGAGCCAACTCACCACCAGGTAGTGATCAGTGGACAGCTCCGCCCCTCTCTTCACCCGAGTATCTAAGACATGTGGCCGCAGATCAGATGAGACGACGACAAAGTCAATCATTGAACCACAGCCTAGGGTGTCCTGGTGCCAAGAGCACATATGGACACCCTTATGCTTGAACATGGTGTTTGTTATAGACAATCCATGATGAGCACAGAAGTCCAACAACAGAACACCACTCGGGTTCAGATCAGGGGGGCTGTTCCTCCCAACCACACCCCTCCAGGTCTCATTGTCATTGCCCACGTGAGCATTGAAGTCCACCCAGCAGAACAAGGGAGTCCCCAGGAGGTGCACTTTCCAGTACTCCAAAAAGGGTGGATAATCTGAACTGTCGTTTGGTGCATAAGCACAAACAACAGTCAAAACCCGTCCCCCCACACGTAGGCGGAGGGAGGCCACCCTCTCATTCACCGAGGTGAACCCCAACGCACAGGCACCAAGATGGGGGGCAATAAGTATGCCCACTCCTTCTCGGCGCCTCTCACCAGGGGCAACTCCAGAGTGGAAGAGTGTCCAACCCCTCTCAAGGAAACTGGTTCCAGAGCCAGAGCCATGCGTAGGGGTGAGTCCGACTATTTCTAGCCGGAACCTCTCAACCTCACACACCAGCTCAGGCTCCTTCCCCACCAGTGAGGTGACATTCCACGTCCCAATAGCCAGCTTCTGTAGCCGAGGATCAGACCTCCAGGGTCCCCGCCCTCGGCCAGCACCCATCCCACATTGCACCCGACCCCT
The DNA here is from genome assembly GCF_014905685.2 of Nematolebias whitei. Taxonomy (NCBI): domain Eukaryota; kingdom Metazoa; phylum Chordata; class Actinopteri; order Cyprinodontiformes; family Rivulidae; genus Nematolebias; species Nematolebias whitei. The sequence goes on along the minus strand of NC_056498.1, from coordinate 59,250,288 downwards.
TTGGCCTTTTCGAATAATTTCAAAACATGTCAAGTCAAATTTATTTATAAAGCATATTTAAAACAGCAGCTGTTATCAAAGTGCTTAACAATAAGATCAAGGCAATTAAAGAAAAATAATAATAACAAGATGCAATTAAAAGCATCAAAAGTAATAAAAACACAAAAACAATGAGAAACAATGAAATAGTAAATCAAATCACACTGTATCAAAGTTCATGCTCAATAATCCAGGTAAAAATCCAACAAAGTTCAGTCGGGTCATCTGGACGGTTTCTTTTATTGTTGTTGTTGAGACGTTTCATCTTGCATCCAAAAGACTTCATCAGTCCGAGGAGCCACAACAAACTCAGTCCCACAAGCAGCACTGTGGTCCCATTGTGGACCAACCAGTTCGCTGGTGATAAAATGGTTTCTATGGCCCACCCTTTCCCCTGTCAACTCCTCTGAGGCAGCCATAGCCCAAGTGGTTCAAAACATCAAAGTTCATGCTCAATAATCCAGGTAAAAAAAATCAAACAAAGTTCAGTCAGGTCACAGCTGCTTGTTCCAAAGTTTTGGGCCAATGAATGAAAAAGCCCGATCGAAGCAGCTGGTCTGATGAGCTCAGCGCCCAAGAAGAAACATACAGTTGAAGTAGGTCAGAGAGGTATGAGGGTGCAAGGCCATTAATGCACCTAAAGGTCAACAGGTGAATTTGAAAATCAATTCTGAGATGCACAGGGAGCCAGTGAAGGGAGGACGAAACTGGTGAAATGTGCTCCAACCTACGAGTTCCTGTTAATGCCATGTATAACAGAGGCAAATAAGAATAAAAGTTAAACTGAATGTTTAAATAAAAAAAACTCTCAAATATTATAAACATACTGTATTTTAAGAAGGTAATACTTCTATAAACTGCCTCTGTGTAGCATATTTTTGTTATTTAGCTTAAAAAAGCCAGATTTGGCAATACCTTTAGTTTTTGTTGTCAGTGACCTCCTTCACCTTTTGACATGACTAAACCTTTGAAAGGTATTGGAAAGGCTATGAACAATAAATATCCTACCTGTGGTAGATGGCTCTTTGATCAACGTCAGTTTGAAGAAACGGAGTGTAACGCTGGTCAGACTGATGAGCTAACGGCTAGCCTGAGCTGGCCCAAGACCAAAGTGGATTGCTGAGATCTTAAAACAGCTCCTGTCTCCAAGATTTCACAGTAGTCCACTGTTTTATAAATCTTTACATTTACTGTCAGTTTCATATTCTAGACTTATTTAGGTAGAAGTTTTGTGATTTTTCTTGATGGATGTGTCTCATTTTGCCCTGGATGTGCTACAGTTAGCCGCTGCTGCTGTTATAATAACCATAGATTCTACATAGTAAACCATGTCATGCAAAACTGGTGTTGCAGATAGAGATTTTATAAGCTTTGGACAAGTTACGGTAATACCGATAATTGTCCATTTAAAAGATCCGAACTGTTCCTTTCACTCATCAGTGCAGGATCGCAGCATGTGTATTCTATCCACCTTATCCCTGGGTGCTCTACTGTATAAATGATTATGGTACAACTTCCTGTCAGACAACAGAAGTAGCGGTAAGCATTGGCTAACTATGGTAGTGGAGTATGAACCACGGTTTATTCAAAAGAAATTTGCCTTCAGTTTAGCAGATAAAACACAATTTTTGTTTTGCTTACATTTATTTCACAACCATAAAGTTTACTAAAATAGTCTTGCGGAGTTCAGGTACCTGCTGTATTCGTGGTTACACGGACAACCAGACCAAACTAAATCAGTGGATACAACAACAGTGTTTTGAACATGGAACCAAAACGAAAAGAGTTCCTGTGAAAAGAGGTATAGTTTCCATCTCCTACCTACAGATGAGGAATTAAGAAGAATGTGGCTGAAAAATGTGAACTTGAAGAGACCACCCAAAACACTTTATGTGTGTTCATTTCACTTTGTTGATGAACGGCCAGAGGAGGAAAACCTGCATCCTACTTTGTGTCCGGGCTACAATAAACCACCGGAGAAGAGACGCCGGATCCTCATTAGGATTGAAAACAGTGAAGAGAACATCAGATAGGATTTCAAGTGTATGGAAGACACAGAATTATAGTATTTGTTCCTCTTCAGTATTACAATTTTCTCTGCAATTAACCCAAGCTTGGTGATGGAGGACTTTAAGGCTTTGGCCGGGCTCTTTGTCTGCCTTAAGGTAAATAAGATAGTGTCCAACCTCTTTTAACAAAATGCAACTGAATTATTACTGTGTAGATATAATACACCTCAGAGCTTTTCAGGTTGTTCATCACTTCACCGTTGGAAGCAACCAAGTCAATGAAGTAGTGAAATATGTTAGTATCTGCGGCTGCTTCTTCAGCTCGTCCTCCATCCCTCGTCCTCAGCAGGCAGTGGTATGATTACATTGTCCTGTGTGAGTTCTGACAGGTGGTGTTCCCACATGTTTAAATTAAATCCACAATGCTCGGAGAGACTACATTAGCTCGTACTGTTCGCACACAAACAAATGCTGGTTCTGGTCCACGCCGAAAGTTCACGCCCATAATTCCCGCAAGGCAGCATGGGGGCTAGGAATAAGGTGGATATGCAGTGAGATTTTGTTGTTTGTTTGTTTTGCGCAAACACAAACTTGTCCAGTTTGGATAAATGAATGTCTGTCCAACCCAGTCTCAGCTGTATTTATGTGTTTCTGACACCTGTTCTCACTCCGTCCTGGCAGCAGATCAGCGCTCGGTATACTGTCTGTTAAATCTCATCCTATTAGGACATACACCATGTAATTGTCTCAGGTAATTGAGGTTTGTCGTCTTCTAAACAGGTTTTTTTATTATTTATTTCTTGTGTGAGAACGCTTGTGAGTGTTAGCGTCCGTGTGTCTGACTGGCCCATTTAACAGTGAGTGAGATGTTATTATTATTGGCGTGATTTACAACATATGTTCTGGCTGCTCTCCAGCTCCGTCTGTCTGTCAGTCAGACACACACACACACACACGCACGCACGTACGTACACGTAGACTCATGTTAATAAGCCTATTATGGTAATGAGGGAGTCAACAGCACCTGAACTACATCCCTGGCTTCTACTCTTCCTACTCTTCTTCCTCTTTTCCCAGCAAACTGGCACTGGTGAAGATGAGAGAGAAGTAGCAACTTAGAAAGTGTATGATGGAGGATGAAGAAGGCGAGATAAAACAGGACGGAGGGGTTAGTGCATGGAGAGAAGGCAGGAAAGAGGGATAGGAAAACTGCCCAGATACAAGGCTTTGATATAGAAATGACTTACCTTTCCTCAACACACACACACAGGGCAGTGTGTGTGTGTGTGTGCTTCAATACCTGCGCTGCCCAGCTTGGAGGTTGGACTGGCCCTGACTCAGGTTGCGAGCTGCTCCTGCCTTTTCCATCCAGGAATATTCTTGTCTGTCCCTGCCAGGAGGGATCAGCGTGCCAGGGAGAACTGGCAGCTTCCACAGGGGGGCATCTGGTGGGCCACGCCAGCACACCGACTCCCTTACTGTATCAGAAACCAGAGATGACTGGCCATGATGTTTACCTCTGTGCTGTTAACACGTTAACCAGTGTTAGTTGTGTTCAGCAGTTTTCTGGAGCCCATAAATATCCATCTTTATACTGAATATTCTGGGCAGACATTAACGTTCAACAAGAGAAATGCAAAATAAAAAACACAAGTGACCCCTTTAACTCAATATTTTTGTCTGTCACCTTTTCTCAGGTCCTGGAGGACAACGATTATGGCCGGGCAGTGGACTGGTGGGGTTTGGGCGTTGTGACGTACGAGATGATGTGCGGACGTCTGCCGTTCTACAACCAGGACCACGAGAAACTGTTTGAGCTCATCCTCATGGAGGACATCAAGTTCCCGCGCACTCTGTCAGCGGACGCCAAGTCGCTGCTGTCCGGCCTGCTCATCAAAGACCCCAACAAAAGGTGTGTCCATGTTCGACACCATTATGGGTTTAAAAATATTCACACATTTACTCTCCAGCATAAATACAAACTGCAAAGTGTCAAAATGAACAATACCGTATTTTCCAGCGTATAAGTGGCTCCGGAGTATCAGTCGCATCAGTCAAAAAAAAAAGTATTGCGAAGACGAAAAAGACATAAATAAGTTGCATTTATTATGAGTCACTGCTGATCCGTCGCATTTATTATGCCTTTATTTAATGGTCCAAACAGCTTCATTTTGCCTGGGTGGCGTGGTGCCATCCATCCATCCATCCATCCATCCACGGAGCCGCTAGCTCTCCAGCGTTCCTCCGCCTGCACCAGCTGAGTGAAGTGAGCGCACATGGGAAGACTCGCTGTTGCAGTTCTTAGAAATTTAAAGCATCAGTTAAAAATTGCATTATCAATATGGAAAAAAGTATATAAGTCGCAGGACTGACAAATCTATGCCAAAAAAAGCTGCGACTTATACGCCAAAAAATATGGTACCTCCATCTACACAGGGAAAAAGTGTTTTATTGCTAGTGTTTGTTTATGCATTTCTTCAAAGACTGCCACTTTTATTAAACCAGATATGGTCTGGAGCTGACGAGATTATTATTTTTTTTACAAAAAAGTAAAACAGTGGATATACTGACACCCACTGGTTTGTGTATTGCAGAAACTTTCAGCGGAAATGTGTAAATATTTCAATAATTAAACATTTTTTAAAAATCTGTAAAAAAAAATATCAGCTTGATTAAATTGTATTAATCAGTCGACTTTCATTGAAACTTACGGGATAACCCTCCTGATTTGTGAAAAATGTCTATGTTTTGTTGATGCAGTGGATTTGTGTTGAAGGTGCTGGTAACCTGACGTGTTTCCTGATCTCAGTTTAGTTGTGCGTTTCTCTCTTCATCTCTCCACTCATCTAGACTTGGGGGAGGACCAGACGATGCTAAAGAGATAATGAGACACAGTTTCTTCTCCGGCATCGACTGGCAGGATGTTTACGATAAAAAGGTACGTCAGGACAAAACTGTACGTTTGTCACCGGGAGCTGCGGCGCGCTTTGAAACATACGACGGAGAAAACGACTCATCTACATAAAGCTTTTTAATTTCCTGTGGTAAAATTTGCACCAAAGTAACATTTGTGTGTTGTGATTATGCATCGACTTGTATTTATCCAGAAGGTGTCGTGCAACGCTTACAGTTTGGCACGAATCAGAGCAGGTCGGCAGCTGTGTCGAGCTCAGGGCGTATCCTAAGAATCTGTCGTTGTGTGTGTGTTTGCTCATAACACTATCGAGTGAGAGTCATGTCCTGTGTGGCAACACCTACGGCATTTTAGATGCCGAGCTTCTTTGTTAGGCTTTCCTTTCACAAGGCTTTGTATGTTTATTATCTGTCTGCTGCATAACAGCTTGGACAGCTGGGTCTGAGTTCAAAGGCAGCTAAACTGAAATGCTCGACTCTTTCGTTTGTGTGAGAACATCTGGAGTCGGGGATAACATGTGGACTGAGACCCAAAGAAGCTTTGTTGTGCAAAACAATGACGTTTCAGAACTTCTTCTCGAGTCCTCAGCCTGTCTGATCTGTCCCCACCTTTGTCCCAGCTCGTCCCTCCCTTCAAGCCTCAGGTCACATCAGAGACGGACACGAGGTACTTTGACGAGGAGTTCACAGCTCAGACCATCACAATCACTCCACCGGAGAAATGTGAGTCCCTTTGTCTCCTCATGTCTACACCCATAATTTCCTGAAGGAAGTTTGATGGAGATACTTTCTGACTGTAGTTTGTTTCTTTGTGTATTTACATTAAAAGAACTACAAGAATAAAACACAAAGTGTCTTTATTAGTCCTCCGGCCACAAGCAGTTCTTCGCAGACTTTAGAGATAAAACTACAGCTTTCGACGTGTTCAGCACTGAATTATGCATGAGGGAAGGTGAGGTGTTTGTTGGTTCTTCGGTGATGTTCCTTTTGTTCTGTAGGTCACACATCAATTTGCAGGAGATCGGCACGTCAGGTGCACGTTTGTTAATTGAACTGTGTTTGGTTTATTTCCACAGCTCAGGAACGGAACAGAATATTAATTACTACTTTGACACGAGTTGTTTTTAGTTTGTTTTCATCTCATGAACAGGAAACGTGCAGATCTGTTTAATGTTGAATCTATATTTTTCTTTTATTAGTTGATGAGGATGGGATGGACTGTTTGGACAACGAGAGACGACCGCACTTCCCGCAGTTCTCCTACTCCGCCAGCGGTCGAGAATGAACCGTCCACCCGGGTGATGTCATCACAGCTGGTCTCTGAGGTCATCAGCGTGGGACACGATGACACAGCTTTGGACCGACTCAGAGTGACCCAAACTTGAAGGCTTTTGCTCTTCTTCTCCATGTCTTCTCTTTTCACCTCTCCAGTTCGCTTATTTATTTATTTGTTTATCTTTTCGTGAACCCCTACAGAGACTAAAACCTTTGGGCGTAATTTCTGTCTGATTCTGCTCTGCGGTCCCGGGCGCTTCAAACTGTGACACGATCAGCTGCTTATTGACCCTTTAAGACAGGAGCTTCACCAGCGACCTGCTGTGCTTTGACACGTGTCTGTCTCGTCAAACTAAAAAAAAAGAAAAGAACAAACATCCTTGCCGAAGTTAGATGTTAGCAGAACCATTTATTTCAGCGTAGGTGTTTTTATAGTTTCTTCTGTATGATGCGGAAACAGCGTTTTAAGTCGTTCCAACCCAAACTGCCATTGCAGGTTGTATCTCAGGCTTTTTGCAAACAGACTCAGAGAGACATTTTGTGTGTGGCTTCAGAGCGATTCTGGGTTCGATTAAGCAGCGGCCATCAGCCAGCCAGAATCCTACACTCACTCACGTCATCAAGCAGGATTTGACTCAGGTGTTGCTCAGTCCAGGTTGTTGTTGCTGCTATTCCAACTACTACAACTACTACAGGTAAGACTGCTCCTACTACTGCTCTTCTGCTACAACTAAAATCCGGTGCTACACTTCTAGATAAATGCTGCGGGTCGTCACAGAAGCGCCAGCCAAACACCAACCACCTGTATCACCATCTATGCTACAGAACAGCTGCTAAGTTCCTGTACAGCTCTTATTTATGTGTCAACTCTGAGGTTTGGAGTAAAAATATTCCATCATGTGTGTTTGTGTGTAAAAAGGTCAAATCATGGGTTTGTCTTCGACAGCGCGCCTCAAAGCACAGCAGCTCAGACTGATGAAGCTCCCAAAGAAACGAGCTTTACTCCATTACCCACAATGCAACGGTGACTGGTGGTTAACACAGAGGTGAAAATTGGTGAAAAACAGCTGGTTTGAATGTTCTCTTCAATTCTTTTTCCTTTCTCCCTTTTTTTTTTTTTTTTTAAACGTACGTCAGATCTCTTCTGTCCTAAAAAGGGGGGAAACAAAAGTGAAACGGTACTTTGTTCAAATGACGAAAAGATTTACTGTGACGCGTTAACGTGGCTTTGGGACGTCTCGGAGCCTGAAACTGCAGCAGGAAGGGATTCAACTGTGAGTTGAAAGCCGAGTGCAGAATATCAGGGAGTTAAAGGGAGAAAATCTCATAGAAAGATGCAATATTAAATATTTATAATGTGATAATTTATATGTACCGATGAGTAGTGAGGTTGCACCTGATCTCCTGTTTTCTGCAAGTTTCTTAAGAAAGATTGAAAAAAGAAAAAATCTATAAAGAGGTAATAGTTATGGGTTTACAAGAATCACAACTATGGCTATAAAATGTTTTATTTATTGCTCTGCACCATGGTTTTATATTTAACCTTTTTCTATTGTTATTACTTTATTTAAAAAAAAAAGTATATTATTTCTTAGCATTGAAAGAAAAAAAAATGCACCTCGAGAAACAAAAATGGCTGAAGAATGTAGAGGAGGGAAAGCAGAAAGCCTTCCTGCTCCGTTGTTTTATGTTTTGTGTTGTTCTGTGACCAAAATGTGGCGGCTGGGGGAAGACGGGACGCGCTAAAGACGAGCGTACATCATCACAGGTGCGTTCGTGAGAGCCGAGGAAGAGTTCAGAGGGAAAAAGCGAAGTTGAACAGAAAGGAAACGAGCGGAGCTTAAAAAGATTAAAGGAGGGAGGAGGTTCAGAGCTGAACTGTTAAGTGTTAAGAAGGGAGGGGAAAGAGTTGTTGGGTCGGGTCAGTGTTTTCCTGATGTCTCGTCTTTACCGCGTCCCGTCATTTCTCCGGTCTGAACTTTGTGTTTGCAGTTGTTGCTTTTGTCTTCCAGTCAGACCAAGAAAAATGTTTTTTTTTTTTTTTTTTTTTTTTTTAAATCCCCTCAATTTCTGTTCTCAGATGCCGGGTAAGCCTTATTTGGTTTAGCTCAAACAGTCCGATCAAACAAACACATGAGGTAAAACTCTAAAACGGTCAGATCTCAACTACATCTGAAAAAACATGTTCACCACTGTCTGTCAGCAGATACAGAGAGCACCAGGGGGTGTGCTCTTATTAGGTACAAACACTCCGGCATATTTATTTGAATGTTTTTACTTTCATCATTGATGAATAACTTGAATTTGTTGTTTAATTTATATTTTAGCGGTACGACAGCATTGTTGTTTCAACTTTTTGTTCCGACCATTCGTGATATCCTTTAACTCTTTCCTGTTTTTCTGCTGCTCCTAAGTCCACATGCTTTACTGTTGCACTACCATTAAACTGCAAATAGCTAGCAACGACGCTTTATGGCAGAAAGTTTAAAAAGAAGATGGCGCTGGCCTGCATGCTCTAGTCCTCCTCGGCCCGCACCACCAATCCTGAGTCAAAGTGGCACTCAGAACTCTGATGAAAAATACTTCTCTGTGATGGGCCGAGTCTGGCTGGCTCCGGCTGAGGCAGCTGAAAAAGTTCAAAACGAGGCCAAATCCCACCCAGCTGGCACCCTTGACAGGCTCAAGAAAGCACGCCCAAGTATTTGGAAGGATTTCAGCTTTGGTTTGACCCAGGTCTGCGGGCGGCTGAGGAGTTCTAGCTGTACGAGCACGAGTAACGCCAAAATCATTAGAAACCAGAGCTCATAAGATACTGCTTTGTAGCTTTGAACACAGCACTTTCACACATCCATCACTTTTGATATGATTCAGAGGAATCCAATTCAGCCCTGCCTTTAAGCAAGATTTTTTAGCTTTTTTTTATGTTTTTAAAGAAAATGAAGATTTTTAACTGATGAATGCCCTCCACATAGCTTTGATGCTGCTCTGATGTGTAGATTTGACGAGACGTGGACCGAGTGTCTCGATGTGCAGTGACAAGTCAGCGCTGTCACTACTGTGAAACCGCGAGGTTTGTGAACTAAGACGATACTGTAACTGATCAATCATTGCACTAATCTCCTCCGGATTAAAAAGAAAACGTTTTCCCTCCCGTGAGCCTCCAGCTCCGTTTTAGGTTACAGGCTGATTCTGGGTCAAGGATGATAAAGAAACTGAAAACGGGATGATGTCTTGCTTTGGTTCAACAGTGACTTACACGTGTCAGTTTTTGTTTTCAGCTCATTGTATCGGACCGTGTGTGACGTATGTGACGCTGCGCTGACAGCGTTCCCTCTCAAAGCTGCTGCTGTTTGTACTGTACATCAACCAAACACACCCGACTCCAGCTGCGTTTCTGTCAGAGACTTCAGCTGCTCGGCGTTAATCTCCTTCACGAACCAGTAACATCAGTCAAAAACCACAAACCGCTCTGCTGCTGTAAAACACAAAATTAAAAAAAAGCTGCAGCCTCATGTTGGAAAGGATTTCTGGTTAACTTCAGCAGATTCCCTCCCCCTCTACAGTACTACTCATCTTATTACAGTAACAAAAAGCATGAAATGCATTCATTTATCAACAGAAACAGCAAACATGTATAAATATTTCAACGCTCCACTTTACTGTAGCTTTACAGTAGTGAGGGATGTCTCTGGGCAGATTCCAGCTGTTTCCAGAGTTTCCTCTGAAGTGCCGCAGCTCTGCTCTCTGATCCGTCAGTGGAAGTCAGACGACGTAAACTCGGAGACGGCATTTAGGAAAAACTCAACCGATCCAAACAGATCCACTGAAAAGCAGATCAAACAGCCTTTTTCTGTCCGTCATGCTGTCAGGATGCAGTGCTGCAGGCCTGTGAGGCCACAAGGATGTGAAAATAACAGAGTACCATCAACATGGAGCTGGTTTTTACACTGTACATCCTTAGTATTTTTACACATGAAATGTATATGATAAGGATGCACATTATTTTCCGTCTAACGGACAGCTTCAATAAAGCACTCTGTCAATCTGCTGCTGTGTCCACTCTGTTCTCTTTACTGACTGTTTTTAGACGGCTGTCAACATTTATGGTGGCTACGGGGCTGTTCTGTATATTTCAGAGTAATGTAATTTCATTAAGTGTCCAAGATGTCCTCACGTGTTGTTTAGAGACACACAATATCACCTGACCTCTGACCCTGCTGATGAACCGATCAGACTCTTCCAAACTAAACGAGAAGATCAGTATTAAAATACAGAAATGAAGAAATCAAGAATTTTTTTAAAGTTTTTCAGTGACTTGCTTTAATAATGTAGAATGATGATTTAAAAAATACACTGAGCACCATGATGCAGTACAGTACCTCTAACACATTACAGCATTTAACAAGTACAATTCAAAATGTAGTTTAACAGAAAAAAAAAGATGCAAAAATGCTTTCATCTTTTTGTTGAAGAAAATGTCACAGATGAAAATCTCCAAATCCAAAAAGTAGAAAGTAGGAAGACAAACACACTCAGAATATCAGTTCATCTCCGGTTTAGTTAAAACACAATTCTCAGACAATGTGGAGGTTTCACACACACACAAGCAGAATCATTTCCGATCAAGTCTTTAGAAGAGTCAGACCGCTTTGACCTGAGGACTCTGTATCGTGTCACACACTCCTCAGGTTTGTGTGTGTTTGTCCATCGACGCGCAGGTTTTGCATCTCCTCGCTGAGTGTGTTCCTTTCCTGCATCAGCTGGTTCTGTTTGGCCAGAAGCTCACACACCTGCTGAGCGCTGCTCTGACAGTGTCGGTCCAACTGCTGCAGCCTGCCACACACACACACCGACTGAAAGTGTGAGAGAAGCCCTCCTGGCTAATATAAAACCAAATGTTGTAAATATTGAAACGGAGCTGGGTCCACAAAGAGCTCCTAACATCACTGGATGTTGTCGATCAAACAATCAGCTGTTTACTTGATGACTGTGTCAGACGGAGTGCAGAGAAGATGTGATGAAGTAGCTCAAAAGCTGGGATTTTAGGCTACCGGTATATGTTAATATTTATATTTAATTTACTGTGACAAATTTAACTAAAAACATCAAACAGTACGGCTAAAAGGCAGTTGACTGTTAATTGTCCGTTTCATTGTTTTGTCCTCTAGGTGTACAGTAGTCCCTCGTTTATTTTGGGGGTCCGTACCCTGAAGCCCCGTGATAAGTGAAAAACTATATATATATATCTGCATGGAGAACAGCTGATCAGCTGCAGGAGGAAGTTTCTCCTGCAGTGTGGGCTGTACAGAGGTGCTAAATTATTTAAAATAATTCATTTGAAATAAAAATGTCATGCCGATCATGTGGCTCATCCATCAATCAGCCAATTGTGTGTCATGTCCAATCTTATTTTGAAAAACCGTGATAGAGCAAGTCCGTGAAAAACGAACCGCGAAGTTGCGAAGGACTACAGTATTACTGTGTTTTAAACCCTTCCCACACTCTTGCAATATTCTAAACAATGTTTCTGAACTAAACGCTCTAAAAGAGCACAGAATGTCATGAATTCAACTCTCTGTCTCCGGCTGTACTCTTGGCCACACCCACTTTTCTGCTCTGCATGGAGATCCACTGATCTCTGTACAGAGAAGATCAGCTGATCAGCTGCAGGAGGAAAGCCTCTCCCACAGCTGTGGGCTGTACACAGGTGCTAAATAATTTAAAATAATTTATTTTAAATAAAAAAATCTATGCCGATCATGTGGCTCATCCATCATTCGGCCAATTGTGTGTCATGTCCAATCTTACTTTGAAAAGCCGCGATAGAGCAAGTCCATGAAAAACGAACCGCGAAGTAGCGAGGGACTACTGTAAAACAAAAAGACAAAGTTTTCACTACATCTTCAGAGTGAAATCTAGAAAGTTGCATCACTGGAAGCTTTTTTTTTGTACTTTACCAATATCTGAGATAACATTTACAAAATGTATTTCGATATTTCTTCACAATCCTTGTTACAAAAGGTTAGATGATGTCCATTTTTATTTGAAAACATCAAAAATCAGAAGCGATGAGCTCCTTCCAAGCAGCTGCGGCGACTGACGCCATGAAGCAGGAGCAACAGACATAAAAAAATGACGTTCCAGACAATAACCATTTCTAAGTTAAAACTAGTTAAAACAACAGTTTCACTCTAAAAATCAAATATCTTTGCTGTATCACCATCACAAACTACAGCATCAGAAAGTGGCAGAACATTTTTAAAGAACATCTTTTCAGCCGATGTAGTAAAAGAGAAAAAACACGTGGGAAAAAATACAGCCAGGCAAACGTCACAACACCTGCAACAACACTGAGGAGACAAAAAGGTTGAACAACCAGATTAGTGTTTAAACTAACCCAACGTTAGCGGGTGAAATCTGAAGAGCTTGAAACAGAACTCACTCGACAAACTCAAAACTGGTATACAAACATGAAGGAAAACTGAAAGATAGCCACCTTTAAAGGTTTTATCTGTTCATAACTTCAGGTACTTTTGAGTGTTGAAACACCGAAGAGTAAAAGAATAGTTCAAAATAATCACCTGGTTTTTAAAATAACATTTCTGTCCAGGTGCCATTGAAAGGTGGAGACTGGGTGATAATCTTTCTGCCTGTGTGTCCATCTGTTAGCAAAATACCTTATGAACCACTGGATGGATTTTAATGAATCTCAAAATACTAAATAGATGTACATCTACAGCAACAAGACGTTTCACAAGACTGCGTTCAATCACGCATACAGTTTTTGACCATAACGAGATTGATCCTAGTCTGAAACTCAACGGGCGATAAGCATTCCTCCCCAGCCTTTCATTACTGTACGGGTTCACGAAAATCTCAGTCAGAAGAACAACTCGTTACAACAAGATCAAATGTGGGACTAATAGTTTCAGTAAACTGGAACATGACATCAAATCAAATTGTTGTTCAACTGAGGGAAACGATATTTGTCTTAACGGTTTACTGCATCGTGTCGCATAATATTTTGATGTTTTTGTCTTAGAAGTTAAATTGAACAAATATTGGACTAATACGGCAGGATAGTTTGGAATGTGTGACTGCAGCTCTGATCAATATCACAATTAGTGCGTCCCCCCCCCCCCCCCCCCCCCGAAAACCAGACGATACACCCTTTCATTGCACACTGGGATTAAAGTGTACAGAGATGCAAGGTGGAGTTTGTTAAAACGTTTCCTGCTCACCGTTTCACTCATCCATCCATCTGCTCAGCCAATCACTAAGCTCCCCCCCCCCCAAAAAAAAGCAGTGGTGAACTCTCACTGACACACTTCCTGACAACGACGGGGGAAACCCTCGGCACATAAGTCCACATTTGCATATTGAACTACTTGTCCGATTCCCACACAGAGTGATGTGGCGTTTACGATAAAAATGAAACCGCGCTGCTGTTTCTACTTTAAAAGTTCGATGTTACTTATATATATATATATATATATATATATATATATAATTATAAGATTATTATATATATATGTATTTGTAATTTTAAATCTACTCAATTTGCACGACAGTTAAATTTCCTCCAAATTTCCAAGCTGTTGATTTGACGAGCTCAAAGATGAACTTTACTGTAACAGACGTGGCGTTTGTCGCACCACGAGCAGAACGTGAATAAAACAAACGAAAGTCGACAAACGTCGCTACTATTTCTCCGTCTAATCTAATATTTAGGAATATTGTTCTGTCGATGAGCCGCGGACCAATCAGAAGCTGCTCCTGATGAGGAGTGTGAAGTAGGAGCTGCTTGGGTTGACGGTTCAAAACCCAGAGCGCTTTTGGAAAACCTCCGATTGGTCTATTCAGAAGGAGGCGTCTTTCATGATGTCACTGTTTCAACAGGTTCAAAAGGGGATGATGGGGCGGGGGTGGGGGGGACAGTGGAGGAGGAGAAAGTGGGGTACAGAGGAGGAGGAGAAAGGAGGAGGGTTGTGGCTCAGGGAAGAGAGACAGATAGGGGTAGCTGGGGGGGAGACAGATGCCCCTGCCCTGCTGGTCATGTTGGCAGTGGCAGGCCTGCCTGTGTGTGACAGACGGAGGAATCGAACATCCCAACTCTGCTACTGAATCTGCCCCCCCACCCCCCGCCCTCACTCTGCCATGTATGGTCTCATTTTCCATCTCTGAGTTTAATCCTCCTCCACCACCCCCATCATCTTCACCATCAGTCAACTAAAACCTGCCCTCCTGCAGGCCTCCCTCATCTCCCCCCGTCCCGCCTGAGGGCCCGCTGAGCGCTTTATCTCAGACCTGGAGGCTCTGTCCAGTCCTAGAGGCCGAGAGCGATGACTCCCCTCCCCGCCTGGCGCTCCTGCAGGCAGCCTCCAAGCTGTCCTGAGCAGCCACCCCCTCACTCCTTCCTCCCACACCATCACAGCAACGCAACACAAAGTCACACAACCAGAGAAGAAGATTCACTCTGGACAAGGATGCACGCCTGGTGCTCTGCTCACACAGTGCAGGAAGCACCGAGATCACACACACACACACACACGCACACACGCACGAGTGCCTAAAGGTCATGAACGGAGCCTGTTGTTCTGGAGCTGCAAACCTTTGATGAGCAAAGTGTTGAGAATGTACCGACCGGAGGCCTTCAGCTCCACCAAACTAATCTGAGTCACGCAGAGAAAATGTCAATCCTTATCCCGTTCCAGCGTCTGACGCCGATACCAAACGCTCCGAGACGATCAAAGAGGGAAGACTAAAGCCTCTCTCGGGGAACTTGCAGCGAAGACGAGTTTTACACGTCGTCTTCCAGTAGAGATAAATGTGATACTGCGAACGAGATTTATTCTCAGTCTGTGAAGTTTTGTTCTTCAGACGTGAACTGCGACTCGCTCACAGGCGACTTCCTGCCAAGACAAACAAAAAACGGAGTCTGCCGCCGTCGACAAGTCACGCCGTGTTCTCTGATTTCATACGCAACGCTTCTAACTTTAAAAAGGTCGGATCGCGACCAGAAATACAGCTTGTGTAAAATGTTATGAGTCATTTGTAAAAAGGAGCTGTGGCATTATTGTTCCTAATGAGGCGGCAGTTGTACAAACACACGTCAGGGTCGGGGCCCAGGATGTTTAAATCTGCTGCCGGTTGTAAGCTGGAGGTTTGTGAGTAAAAGCTGTGACCTGTACACATGTGAACAAAACACACTCAGTTTGTCAGAGCAACGAGCTGCCAACCTCTGGCCTTAACACACACACTTGTTCGAAACCACCTCACCTTCATGCTCTGCCGTGGTTGCGTGTGTGTGTGTGTGTGTGCGTGCGTGCGTGCGTGGATTAGTGTGGGGCAGTGTCTGAGCATTAAGCTGTATTAAGCCCTAATTAATGAGTGTGCCAGTAGATAGAGGCCAGTTATTGGATTTGCTGCTTTAGCTGCTGGAAGGAGAGCTACTTTAATCACACACAC
>NC_056498.1:59206518-59234484 GCF_014905685.2 Nematolebias whitei | reverse complement strand
GTGTGTGTGATTAAAGTAGCTCTCCTTCCAGCAGCTAAAGCAGCAAATCCAATAACTGGCCTCTATCTACTGGCACACTCATTAATTAGGGCTTAATACAGCTTAATGCTCAGACACTGCCCCACACTAATCCACGCACGCACGCACGCACACACACACACACACATGCAAACACATGCACACTGCAGCTTGGCTCGCCTCTGCCCACTTCCAGGAACTGAGGAGGAAAGAAGGCTTGGACGGATTTGTGGATGGAGTTAGAGGGAAGTGGATCTGCGGCCGTCCGGTGGAGGACAAATGTTGACGGTGTGTGTTTGTGATGTCAGGTGAGCTGCTGGGAGGTGCAGCCATCAAACACCCCCCTCCCCCGCCCCCTTCAGACAGCTGAGTGGTCCTGGTAAGAGAGAGAGAAGTGACCTGGTGAAAGGACACCACCTGCTGGATCCCACTGTTCACTGACATGCTTCTGCACCGGAACGCCTCCAAAGAAACAAATGTGTATTTTGTTTTCTAGCAGATGCAAAAAAGCAAAGTTTTGCTGGGGGGCACTTTGGAGTAATTTCCCCTGACGGCCCAATAATCAAAGTCTGCTTCACAATCCACACCTCGAACCCGCTGCACTCTACTAAAGAGATTAATTACATCACACACACACAGCTACCTCTCCGTGGCACGTATCAGTCGTAGCCCACAGCTACTGTCTGAACTCTGTTGTGTTTGTCTGTGTTTGCATATTTATTTACAGGTGGGAGCATATGTCCTGAAGGCAAGATCTATAGGGAAAGTGCTAACGTCACGACAGAGAAGCGCCGAGACGCCGGCAGATACAGAAGATCTGGAAGCAGCGTCAGGCCCGTCATTCAGCATTCCTCATGAAAGTGTCTGTTTTTACCACTAAATATATATCCAGTGGAACAAATACTCATTTTGCAACAACAACAAATAAACTTTTTGATGTCAGATAGACAGACCTCCTCAAGTCTGAATGAAAGATGACTAAAAGGGAAGTTTTATTAGTGGAGAGGTGGAAAAAAATGGATTTGGAATAAAGTGTAAAACCCAAACTTAAAAAATATATATTACATCTTAAATGCATCTGACTGTATCTGTGTGTGTGTATGTGTGTGTGTGTGTGTGTGTGTGTGTGTGTGTGCACGTGTGAATGTGGGTGGGGGGATTTAAGCCTCCAGGGGGTGCAGACATCCTCAGTTTGCCTGGTTACAGCAACGCTGCCGGGGGCATCATGGCTACAGCTGACACACACACACACACACACACTATTTCACCCAACCTCAGACCCACCATCACCACTCCAGCTAGATCTTGGCTGGCACACGACTGCACTCGGGGCTGCGTGTGTTTATGTGTGTGTGTGTGTAGCCTGAAGGCCATGCCCTGTGTCTTCTCCACCAACCTGTCATGCCAGTTGTTGCTCTCAGTAACAGGCAGATCTGACATGAGAACATGATGCTGTGGGTTCTGATCAGGAGGAGACCGTCACGCATTTCTGTCCTCATTTAAAGCCACCTGTCATCTTCTGACGACTTACTTCAACTTGAACTGTTTTTATTTACAACCTTATAAAAATCAGCTTATAATCCAGTGATTTTGTTTTACCTAAAGTGGTCGAGGAGTTCAGTAAAACCTGCGTCTCCACATTTGTATTGGAAACAATTTATTCTATTTTAAAAACTGGCATCTTCTTAATCACCCATTTATTAAACACTTATTAAAGACGGTGTGTAAATCAGCCCCAGTAAGAAGCGATAATGGGTTCGTTTGCACTCGTTTTTCAGCTCCCAGCTGTGCTCCAGCAGTGCTGAACACACGCTTTTTACACGTTTCAACTTTAATGTGCCAGATGTCAGTGTGCAGCTCATCTGCAGCGCTGCTGACCTGTCAATATTTAGCTTTTCTACCAAAACACAGTCGACATTTTCATTTTTATATCTTAGAAACTCTCTTAGGCGGTTTATATACAGCTGACAGCACACAATAACTACTGCTATAATAATTGAATTATTACTGTTAATAATAATTACAATAACACACCCTCATTTTTAATAAAACTGTTTTAGATTCTTTTAATTTTATGTCATTTTTTTTCGTTAGTTTGTAACTTGATTTGATTTTAATCTTAAGCTGCTCTAAATTTTCTTTAAAAAAAAGTTTTATTGATTTGTATTTTCTGATAATTTTTCATATCTAAGAGGTATGAATAAATGGTGTTTTACTGACTTTTGTGTAAAAAAAAATCTATAATTTATAGTAGATGCAATTAAATGGATTAATCTTTTCATCTACATTATTACTATTTATTTGTTTGAATACTTTTGGTTTACATTCAGAAGTTATCTTAATTCTTTTTTTAGCCTAACGACAGTTGAACCCTGATATTCTTGCAGGCATCAGACATAAATTAAACCCATCTTGACTAAAACAAAGGAAACGAGCTTAGGAATGCAAGCGATTTAACGACGACACATGAAAAGGTTAGAAAATATAAAGCGTTCTCACATTTTGAGGGCGTGATGAATATGCATAAAAACATTCGTGTTTGTGATTAATTTTCCATCAGTTTAAAAATGTAAGAGATGCTGCGTGAAAATGCTGTTTTTGAATATTTGAAGCGTTGACCTGTAAGGATGAATTTTCCCACAGCTGTAACAAATTAATTTACATGTCGCTCAGAGAAGCAAGAGGATCCGAGAACTCCTGCATTACCTCCACCTGCCGTGGCCTGTTTTATTATTTATTCAACATTGTTTTTATATCTTATCACTCCCTTATCATTCATGATTTAATCAAATGTTCAGACACGATCTGTTGGGTTCTTTCTTGTTTATATAAATTATATGAATTAAAGACAATGAATATCAAAAAGCACCTGCGTTGAAGTCTAACAGAACTTTTTCCCTGTGTTCAGCTCTGGTCTTTATGAGCGTTTCAGACTTTTTTTTGTGCGGCAATTCAGCATCAACTGACACAAAAATCAAGCGGCGTGAAACCAAACGCTCCTGGCGAGTCCTTTTATTAAACCTGATTGGAAAGTTTAGGGAGAATTGATTTGACAACGATGCAAACAGCCCTCGATGGGCTCAGACACTTCCCCTCCATCGTTTTATGAACAGAGGTGTCGGAGCTGCTGCGGGCGGCTAAATCATCTATTTAATGATGAAGTGCTGCCGTGAGGCCTGCTTAAGTCTTATTTTTGAACATTTTGCGTTCCTCATATAAAAGTATTTCTGCTGATGTTACTTTAAACTTTTTTTTCCCTCCAACACAGGACAGGTGTTACCGCCCCGGTTCTCAACATGTATTTTTATGAAGTAGAGCGAGTGCCACTGACTGGGGCTAGAGATGTGCCGCTTCACACAGTTAACGCTGCAGCTTGCAAGCCTCTGGCTACAGCCCGACATCTGAGCTGCAAATCTGTGCGTCTGTGTGTGTGTGTGTGTGTGTGTGTGTGAGAGAGCTGTAAAGCCACCATTTGACAATGCTCTTTCAGCAGGCTGCCCTGCGTTCGCTCCTGGCTACAGAAGCCAGCTGGGCTGTACGGAGACAGAAACCATGAAAGAAAAAGGAGAGGATGATGACTGATCAGCGCCATCCAGAGGTAACAACACAAGCATGTCAGAGAAACTAGATATGATGAACATTTTAGTTCACAACCAAACAACCTAAAAATAAACACAATTTAACTATAATAAGTGTGTATTTGACTTTCAATGCCACCTTAAGAACTTGGAAGTTGATTGAGTCAGATTCAGAGTTTATTTATTTGTCATTCACACCACATGTAGTACATGTGGTGGAACAAAATTGTGTACACAGGGTCCGAGTTACATCCAACAATAAAATGTAAAATAAAAACAGTAATAAGATCTAAGATATGAACTAAGAAAAACATCAACTAAAAACACGCTAAGCAAAAATACGATGTATAATATTGAAGACACGCTGGAGAAATTATTTTACTCAAGCGGCAGGAAAATTAAATATCTGCTCCCCGCGGAGGAGCTTGATGAACAAAGTTTAATAAAATGTCTTTAAGAGAGGAAGTTTAACCTTAAGACAGCAGAGAAACCTCACAAGATCTTCTGTTGGGAAACCACGATCAAGTGGCTGCGGTTATGCTGAAAATATAAATAAATTAAAGAGCGCGTGAAGAAAGGACGCTGTATAGGCGATCTGTAAGAATGCAGTTGTGAAATGTACTTGAAGGAGGCGACAGGAGCGATGGTAATAATAGCACTCTGGGGGTCGTTGATATGAAGCGCAACGATGGGGAACAGAAACGTGTAAAAGATGTATTATCACACACACGGGCTATTTTTTTGTGTATCTCCATACTCAGCCTTTTTATCATCCCTCTGTTTGTCTGTACCCTTCAGATCACACACACACACACACACACACACACAGATGAAACAAATGAAAGCTGTCCTGCTTTCTTCTGCCCTGCCTTTGCCAACTTCATTTGCAAATGAAAAGTTTTTTTTTTTGTTTTTTTTTTGCAGCATCCTTTTGCTTATGGGGCATGGCAGCACATTGTGTGTTTGGGGGGGGGGGGGGGGGGGGTAACGAGAGCACTGCGAATGTGTGTGTGCAGCAGGAGCCCAGATGAAGCAGCCCTCGCCCGAGGCTCGCTGTCCGCCTGCAGTAGCAGCATGCCTGTTCCTTCGTTCTCGGCCCGCCGCGACCATTTGTTCCATTAACCGATCTCCTGGAGCCTCTGGTGCAAACACACTCAAACACACACGCACGCGTCCACAGGCATGCACACTTCAACAACTGCTTGCACAGCTCAAGCCACACATGGCCCTCCATCCCTCCCTCTCTCCTCTGCTTTCCTCCAGACGCACGCACCATCTTTCCTGGCGGAGGCCATATGGCCGAGTGAAGCCTGTGGATCTACAGACACATCTGCGTATACGTCGTGCTCCCCTCAAAACGCCACACCTCTGCGGCGCACACCGAAGCCTGGCGAGCTCGCTCTGCTTACGTGTTTGCGCGATGCTCGTCTGTCATGTGTGTTTGTGAACGTGACCTAAGTGAGTGCACGCGTAGTGATAATTGGTGAAACAGCCTGCGAGCAGCTGTGAGGTGAGAGAAGGTTGTGTGGTGTTTAGTACAGAAGGCAGAGGGGAGGAGGAGGAAAGTTAGAGCGCAAGAGACGAGCAAAAAGAAAAAGAAAGTAAGAAAGAGGAGGAGAAAGAAGGGAAGACAGGCAAACTGAGAAAGTGGATTTGAAACCTGAACATAAGAAAAACTGAAAAAGTCACGCTTTTCCTATTTCTAAATCATAAAAGCTATAAATGATTCTTTTCTCATCTTTTAGTCTTTTCTGAAGGAACATTTAAACATTTTATCCTATCAGTATCACACTTTCATCCCCGTTTATTAACAAAATAAAGTTTATCCATCGCAAAGTGTACTGTTTTCTCCAGTTATCCAACAAGCATGTTGAACATTTAGTTTGCTGTTTGTTAGAAAATTATTTTTTTAATAAAGGATAAAAATAACCAATAAATCATTTGACAATGAGTCACGTTAATCTGCAAATTTAAAAATGGATGAGTTCTGCTGTAAAATCTAAGAAAAGGCTTCGACTATATTACAAAGCACGATCTCCTTTTCTTTATTTTAGCTTAAAAAATGTGTTTTACATACTTTATGCACAGCCATGAGTTGCCTTCACCGTTACTTTTAAATATTTATACAACATATTCTTCTTGTTCTCAGTTACATTGACAAAAGAAAAAATATATAGTTTAGCTTTTTTGTACAAAATAAAAGATTTCTGTTTAAAGACGTCATCTGTAGAAATCAGTCGTCCTCTCTGACTCTGCTGTCCTGCTCCAACTCTCCACCCTCCCTCCCTTCGTTTCCGAGCAAAAAAAGAAAAAAGCAGCAACACAGAAATAGTGAAATAAATAATTAACTGGTGCAGCAAAACATTGTGTGCTAAAACCCCTGTGTAGTTTGGCAATCAGCGTGCCCATATAAAAATAAATCAAGCTGATTTTCCAAATGTTTTGTGCGTGGTGCGCTGTTGCCGCTCTTCGCAGCACAGATTGCAGGCCGATGGAGAGGCTGTGGGGAGGGGCGGGGCGCTGGATATTGAACCCACTTACACCAGCTTGTTAACACGTACACCTTAACCCCCGAGCGGCGCGGCGGGGCGCCCGCTGAGCAATCAGGGCCCGCAGGGACCAACTAACATATACCCAATGTATGGACACACACACATTGTGGGAGTGTGTGCCGCAACACAACTACAGCTCCATATGACGTTCTGACTAACAGGAAGCACAAACAAGACTGAAAACACTCGGAAAAGATTTCTCAATGTTCAGGCCTGCTTGTGAAAGTTACATGCTACAAGACTTCTGTCGGTAAAGTTCTGAAACTATACTGCATCTTTGTTTTATTGTAAAGTTGGATAAGAAAGTATCTGCGGTACTCAAACACACAGAAAAAAACAGCTGCAATGAGTTCCTTAAGAAATTACATCTATCTAAAATTTAAAAAAAAGGCACGGTAAGAACTTCATCTCTGACTCTTTGCAACAAATCGTAAAGAGAATCATGTGCAAACTAAGATAAGTTCAAATCAAATAAAAAGATCCTCGAACACAAACCATCCACGTTGAACGTTAAAAACGTTAAAACGGGGTCACGCAGAGCAGCGTTCGTCCCCAAAGTGTCCTCCTCTTTAACTGAACTCTGGAGATCTTTAACCGTCAGGAGGATTCATCCACAAACTAAGTGTCAGAACGGAAAGTAAAACTTCATAAATGCCAAGAATGATTATCGTGGTTCAGTTGGGAGAAGAGAGAAGTTGGGTGCCAACTTCCCAGCCAATCCATTTTTGGCAGCCAGAATCCAACTCTGCTTACCCTCCTGAGAACATGCAATAGCTACCCATATGCACGCAAACATGCGCACGCACTTCCACACTCACAGGGAAAAATACCACCGTAACATATGCACCGCAACATACAGAACATTCGTATTTTAGTCCTTAACAACTGAAAATGTTTTTCTTTTTCTCTTGAAAGTAAAACAGACACGCAGGAGCAGGAAGCAGCTGTGGATTCGTAAACTTTGTTTTTTTTGGCAGCGTCTGCCCGACGGCAGGTTAACACCGGTGGGTGGAAGACAATATGTAGTGTCAGTGATGGAGCAGGAAAAAAGGGTGAGCGCATGTGTATATGTGTGTGTGTTAGGCTGTGTGTGAGCGGGACGTGGAAGTGCTGGTGGTGGGGCACTGGGGTAGATAGAGATCCTGCAGAGTGGGGCGACAACACCCACATACCCTCACCCACACTGACAGAGCCAGGCTGCATGCCAGGGGCCCTGTGGAGACACACACACACACACACAAACACACACACCAACTGGGCTCCACACTCAGGAGGCAGAGACCCCAGCATCACACACACATACACCAACAAAAACCAGTGATAGAGAAACTTTTAGCTGAAACTTTTGAAGTGATAAAAGTCAACAAATGTTCATACTCAAAAAGATTATATCAGCCATGAATCTGTCAAACTATTTTCTTTTAACCGACTAGGAAATGAAATCAACAAATTTAACTCAGTTCAACTTCTCAACAGTTTAATGCTATAAACTAAAAATTGCTCTGAATCATCATTCATTTGCAATAATTTCCAAACAGGTGATTGATAAGTATCTGATTCTACCTCTTCCCGTTAATGCAGAACTGTACCAGGAAAAAAATAAAATAAAATGCTCAAATGTTTATCTTCCTCTTTTTAAGACACAAACTGTCTCAAAAGCAAAGGTAGAGAAACAAAACACCTTTGCTTGTGGGGTAGGTCTGCAGTAGCATGTCATGTACAGCCAGGTAGGATTTGTAAATATGGATCTTTCAAAAAACTGTTAACATAAGCAGACCTTGGACAAGAACGTGGAAGTTGAAGCCTGAACGGGACCAGGTTCCCTATCAGTTGGTTCCAGTACAAGTTTTAAGTCCCGCCCCCTCTGTGTAAATAAATGGATCATTGCCCTTGTTACAAAAAAAATAGTACCAATTTACAATAAGGCTCCCCTTATAGATGGCTAATAGCTAGTTTATAGATATGTTATTAATTCCTCTATAAACCCTTTATAAATCATTAATAAGTGCTTATTATGCATTAATTAAGGGTGACAAAGAGACAAAGCTGACCAGTTTCTTGCCAAATAGTGAGTCAAATCTGTTCACCAATATATTTCATCTAGAGTTGTTATATTAAACATTTCAGACTGAGTTACTACCTTGTAAGCACAATAATATTGTATTTTATCACTGCATTGCAAGTATCTACAACTAATATTATATCCAACAAAAAAATAGGTTTACGAATGCCTATTGTGCTTACAAGGTAGTAACTTAGACTTAAATTTTAATATATTAACTCTAGATGAAATATATAGGTGAACAAATTTGGCTCACTATTTGGCAAGAAACTGGTCAGTTTTGTCTATGTTACCTTTAATTAATGCGTAATAAACTATTATTAATGATGTAGAAAGTATTTATAGAGAAATTAATAATGTATCTATAAAATATTTATTAGCATCTATAAGGGGAGACTTACTGTTAAGTGGTACCAAAAACATTAAAAAAAAATTTTTTTTAAATGTTTAGCTGTAAATTTTGAAGCTCTTGTTTGATTAAGCAAAGCATTTAATTTCCTTTATTTAACCTAGTTTAAAACCTCACTGAGGTCAAGATCTCATTTGCAAAAGGGGCCTGGGCAAAAAGTAAACAGCAAACATCATAAAAGAGTCACAAATAAGTAACAAACAAATAAAATGACAAATATCTGAACAAGTGAAACGATCATAAAAGGCAGAAACTGTAATAAAAATAACATTATTTAAAAACACAGGCAAAGATTAATGGATTCACGTCGCTTATTGTTAAGAAATTATCATTATTGTATTACTCCAGCGTTTTATAGTCTTTTATCTTTGCTCTTATTCAGAGCTTGCTTTTAATTACTAAAGTTATAAAATGTTCTTGCTCTTTGAGTGTCTGTTCTCTTTTAATCTGTCAAAATGCTTTTATTGTTTTTCTGCACCTGTTATTATGTCTTAAATAGATTATGTAAAGCACTTTGAGTTGCCCTGTTGCTAGATACACCATACAAATAAATCTGCTTTGCTTTGTAATTAGTTCTTTCATGCTTAAAAGAAAGATCATGTAACACCATAATCTTTGCAGGGGAGTAGGCGGGACCTGAAGTTGCTCATCGCTACAGCCCAGACTGACAGCTTCCATAGAACGGTCCCTGCTAGCTTTAATTTCCTACAAGAGAAGCCGGTGTTGGTCTAACGATACAATATGTTTATAGTATATTTACAGTAAAATGAAAAGCATTATTTTTTTTTGATCTAGTGGTTTAAATAGTATATTCCTCTGCTTCTTTTCTGCTGCGGCTGTTAGCAAAATGCAGTGAAATAAAACATACGCCCGCATCTAGATTTGAGCAGTAATCGCGTGTGTTTGCCGTAGTTATCAGTTACTACAATATTTCAACGTACTCGTCAAACATCTGTACTGTGATGATTCTGTACAAATGCATGTACCATTACACCATTAATATAAAGTATTCAGTGTATGTAGGAAACAATAAGGAATTAAAGAAGACAGGAATTTAAATGGATGTTAAACTCAGCTGATTTACACCGTTTGTCTGCAACTTATAGTATTTTGTGTTAAATAACAATTTGAAGAATCCATGAAGTGTGACAAAATAGAGTCCAAAACAACCAAACCCTGATAAACTTGAAGACATTACCTCGTTCCAAATACTGTAAACTGCTGCCGCAAAGTCTTCAGTTATTGTTATAGATAAAATAAATCAGAGGAGCTGATGATTGTTTAAAGAAGGATTTTAAAGAAAACAATAAGTTATGGCACAATGCTATAAAGTATACACTAAAATGCTTCGAGTTGAACAATTGTTCCTGGGTCCACATTCTGACTGTCATAGACAATCATAAATGTGTGTATGCCCAGCTTGTGTTGTGTTGCATGTACAGATGGCCCACCTGCCCCTCATTCGATGGTGCATGCGCCCATGCTGGACACACTGTTCCTCCAGGTCGGAGCAGCGAGCTCTCAGACTCGTCACCGTCTCCTCCAAGTGTTGCTTCTCCAGTGTCAGCTGTTCCAGCTCACTTCTGCAAAAACACAAAGAGGATTTACCTTTCCCTGCAAGAGCTCTTTAACAAGACAAATACTAAAACAGCTTTGCTGAAAAATGTGCTTTGTTGATGCATTTAAATAATGCAAAAGTGAGCGATGGCCTGTCACTTTCAAATAAAAAACAAAGTAGAAAAGTCATAGAATCTGTGTTTAGGTCTCAAGTCTTCACAGATCCAAAGAGAGGACTATGAAAAGTAAAGACAAGTTCTGAACACATGAAGTAGATTTGTATTTTACAACAAATCTGTTTGAATTAAAGTACCGGTAGTTATTATTAATGATGGTATGTAAATACAAAAACTGATTCAATTGATTCTACAGATATTAAAAGATTATAACCATATTTTGTGCTGTATAAGTCGCACCTTTTTGCATGAATTTGCAAGTCCTGCGACTTATACACCAAAGCGACTATAAGTTTTTTTCCCCATATTTATAACCCAATTTTTGCCTGAAATCTGACGATTTCATTCATTCTGACATGAAAAATATTAAACATTACCATTTGCAGCTGCTATAGGGTTTTAAAGTAACATGGCAAGCCAAGTGTCTCATTAATAGGCAAAAGTGGCTATTAATGAGACACTTGGTTTGCCATACAAAGCCACCATCGTCTCGCACTGGAACTCCTGGAGCAAACGTCAAATCAGCTGCATTTCACCGCGCCGCCCAGGAGAAATGCAGCTGATTTGACCATTAAAGTGCATTTAATAAGGAAAAGTTCAACTGAGACACACCTTTGCTATCATTTTGAGCAAACAAATAATTGTTTTTAAGTGTTAATCTTGTTAAATTCTTGTTAAAATCCTCCCATGTGCACTCCCACAGCCGCCATGTTGGCAGCCAATCGATTTTTGGCACAACATCGCCCACGTTTCCGGATGGTCAACGGGGACGCAAAATAGATGCAACTTAGATGGCGAAGCGACATATTTATGTTTTTTTCCACTTTATTAGACATTTTTGGACTGATGTGACTTATACGGCGGAAAATATGGTACTTAAAATAAAACACTTACATCAAACCAATTTTTAGATTATTATTTGAGAACTTTTTCTTTAATTGGTCTGTAAGATTTAAAGGAAAGCGAGTGAAAATTAAAGACATTGCATACTTTGAAGAAATGCACGTTGCCCGCTGCCTTTCATATCAGAGATTTCATCTAAAATAATCTTAGACAGTGAGCTATAGCCATTACAGTTTCAGTCGCCCAAAATCAGATAAATAAAACTGACTGAATTAGTCATTTTTGTGTGTTTAGAGTTGCCAAGTTGTTGCAGCCATCTTGAATGAGGTGGTCTCTAAAAGTTAAACACTCGTAGAAGAACATTGGATGATTGTTTTCTGAGAGTTTTCTTAAAACCGATCAAGTGAGGCATTTAGTTAACGATACAAAAAAAATCAACACGATAAAATGATAAAGTCTGATTGAATAGACATCAACAGGACATACCAGTGAAAAGAATTCATCAGTTTACTAACTCATCTTGCTGCAGCTGTCTCTGTGTACCCTCACTTAGCCTGACTGAGGCTGTCCAGCAGGACTTTAACCGCTAGAGCGGGCCTGGACTCCAGGAGCGCAAACACCCTGAGGCACAAAAACACCACACACCCCAGCTTAAACTGCATAACGCACACACACACACACACACACACAGAGCAAAATAGACGACAGGAGGCTTCAGGCCAGTGAGTCAGTATGAGTGTGCATAAAGAAATACACCAGTGTAAATTAGTACAGTCTGTACCAAAAGAAACTACTCGGGGTACTTTGGTCTGTGTGTGTAACTTGGTGAGGCCAGTGCGGTCTGGCAGGGCCAGATTGGGCTCTGTCATGTGACTAATGTGTACCACAGCTCCAACAGCTGACAGGACACTGGGCCCAGGGTCACACTCGTACACAAACACACACTTGCATACTAACAGGAACACATACACAGGCAGCCCAGATGGATATCTGAGCAGGCCTGCTGTGACTACTGTAGCATCAGGTTAACGAGAAAACAGGTCAGACTGGAAAGTAGTTTGTAGTATTTTCACATGTTCTGCCGAACAGCCTGAACGGATGATGCTTTTGTGAAATGGTGACATGGATGGACGGGGGGAATAAACCACAGAGTGAGAGAACAAACAAATGTTCAACAAAGTAAGAAAAAGGTCTAAGTGATTAAATAAATGACGGGGTGGTTTAGGGAATAAATAAGTCGAAGTACTGACCTGCTGCTTTGAGACAGTTCTTCCAGTTTGGCTCCCAGTTTGAAGCATTCTTCTTTCAGTTTCCTGATGAGGGAATTCTGGGACGTCAAGAGTTTATCCATCTCTCCAACTGCAAGGAATCATGAGAAAGTTGACATCACACTGCTGGATGCATCATTTCTCATCATAAAATGCTTTCAGTTTAAAACTGGCATGAAAGGCAGTGGGCGATATGTCACTTAATGGAGCGGTCGGCTTTAAGTTTCTTTACTTTCATCAAGGCATGTCTTAATGAGGACAAGAAAAATGTATTACAATGATAAAAAAAAAAACATTTTGAGGTTTATGCTGCTTTAGTTCAACATTTCTGCTACAATGAGAAGAAAAACAAATAAATAAATCACATAAAACTAGACAGCCTCGTGTTCAAAAAGAAAACATTTACTTTATGGAGAGAGTAATGCCATGACACCTACTGTGACAAATTTTGCAGTAAAAGCCAAAGACACGAGTCTCTGAATGAGTCTCTACAAAAACGCACTTGTCAACATTCTCATTAACATAAAAAATGTTGAAAATCCAGAGAAAATGTACAGTAATAAACACTCATACATAGAAAACAAAATGAAAATATAAAAAAAGGTAAGTCGAGATCTATTTTTTTTGCTTGAAAGCTTTTTTTTTTCCCCTGTTCCACTATTTTTGCCACATTCTAATCCACACTTGGGGGTCTCTTTCTGAACAATCCAACAGTGGGCTTTTATCGTTCCTTTGAAATGATCTACGTTTCGCTCTCGAACATATGTCTACTCTTTAAAAGGAACACCAAAAAAACAAAACAATGGCTGTCATTTGGTTTGAGGGAACGATCCACCTGCTCCAGCATTCTGTTACTGTCAACCAAACAACAACAAAAAAAAAAACCACCAAGTACTTTGAAAAGTAACTCAGACTTTTATTTGCGTGCAGTAAAGATAAAAAATGTTTAAATTAAAATAAGGACGGTGGATCTCAGTGCTGTACAATTTACCTGCAGCTTAGACCTATTAGTTTGAATACTTCGTATTTTGGAAAATGTATTTAAAAACAATTTATGTATAAGTTAGTATAAAGGCCAGTTTTCTGGTGAACCTCCCCTAATGACTGGATTTTATTTTATGTTTTCTATCTGGGTACAGTTTCCGTTGAACCCCTGTCACGGACAATGCACAGTGAGCAGAAACTGGATGCTACAGAGCACATTAAACTATTAAACTACAAAAACTTGCAGCCGTGCACGCGCATATACACTCAGCAAAGTTTTGTCAGTGCCGGGAAAGTTGTATGAAGAATGCTAATTAGCAGAACAGGCTTTGAATATGTCTGGCCATGCGTAGGCCAAAAAGAACCCTGGGACACAGAAACACAGCAGAACTGGCACTGGAAACAAACAGAGGAGAAATGAGGGAGGGATGGAGGAAGGGAGGGAAGAATCATGGCAGGGAGGGAGGGAGGGACGGACAGAAACAAATATCTGATACCATCTAGGGGCTGGTCTGTACACATTTACTCAAAAAAGAAACATGAAAAAAAAAGGGTGGGAGGCAGAGGGAGAAGAAGGGAGAGGGGGACGGATGGATGGAAGGACAAACGGATGGACGGAGAGGCGGGATTTGGAGAGCAAGAAAGCTAATTATCCAGCTCGTCTGTTGGGCTGCGCAGGGAGAGGAAGTGATGCGAGTTACTAAAGGACATCCACCCCTCTATCCCCTCCCCATCCACAGCTTCCTGCTGTGCTCTGATGTCAGCTCTCTTTAGACAACATGTGTGCCGCCAACACGCGCCAGAAAGAAACTCTTTGTTACCCCCCACCCACCATCTACTCTTCCCTCCATACCCTCCATCTTTGTTCTGTGTACCAGCAGGCTCCCTGGTTGCTGATGAGAACCACAGGTAAATAAAAAGATGGGATAAGGGAGGGAGGGCGAGTGATTGAGGGTGGGTGGTGGGTGGGGGATCCAGATGGTGCAACAGATGTGTTAACAGCAGCAGCTCTGCTGTGCAGACAGACAGGGAGCTCAGAGATGGGTCTTTCTGTGCTCTGCTCCCATCACCTTCCCTCTTCCTTCTCCTCCACAACTCTCTATTCTCTTCTTTAAATGCCATCCTGCTCTTTCCTTTTGTTCTGCTCCTTTTGAGGTCACTTCAGCTGAGATGTGTTCCTGTACATGCCGTTACAGCAGGGATCCTTCATCTGAATGAGTCACGATTCTCCTGCGGCCCTGCTGAACTATGTTTCAGGAAGACCCTCCCAGCACAGTGGCTGGGAGACTATAGAAGAAACTGGTCAAGGTCTGTTCTGGGGTTTGTTTTGACCCAGTTCGCAATAACTTCATCCTTAAAGCCAGTCTGTATCCTTTACAGTTGAGTTATTCATATTCCTTCTCCCATAAAATGTGTCCAGAGCTACAAGCTTGAAATAAAGATAACACAGCTTAAGTGTTACCGACATATAAAAATAGATTTTGTGACAAATAATTAAAGCTCTGCAAAAAACAGAACAAAAAAATAAAAATAAAACAAACAATCCAAACTCCTTTCAAGAAAGAAACAAAATGAAAACTTTTTTGTGTAACTATGCAGACCTGTGAGTCTTCTCTTTATTTGTGGAAAATTAATGAGTATGAAATAGTAAAGCAAAAAATAAAAATAAAAAATCAAGTGAAAATACAAATGAGGACATTTTGTTGAGACACATTTCCTGTCATAAAGGCAGACCTTTATTTATTTCAATCTTTTTTGTAACTTTTATCTTAAACAAAATATTAGTTTTGTTTCTCGTTATCAAAATGGATCAACATATATTTCTATTGTTTTCGTGACTGTAAATTTACGTTTGGTCGTATGTCATCGGTCAACTGCTGGCTTTCCAGGTGGTGTCCTGAAAACAATGTGGGTAACTGGAGTGCATTTTGGGGAAACCTAGTCTGATTTGAAGAGATGGTATCCATCCCACTTTGATGGAGCTACTCTTCTTTTTAGAAATGTGGCTGATTTTGTTAGTTCTCCAAAAAATGACTGGCAACCCAGGGTCCAGTCCAGGAAGCAGAGTTGTAGTCGTCCACACCTCTCTGCTGCGTCTCCTCTGTTACCCACCCACACCCCCATAGAAACAGTGCCAGCTCGTTCATGGCCCAAATTAAATAAACCAAAAATCAGCTCTAAAAATATAAATCATAAAAATCTTATTAAAATAAATATAGTTACTTTACCAGAACAAAATAATAAAATCATTAAATGTGGATTATTGAACATCAGATCTCTTTCCTCTAAGTCCTTGTTAGTTAATGATCTGATCACCATATTGATTTATTCTGTCTGACAGAACTTGGCTACAACAGGAGGATTTTGTTAGTATAAATGAATTGCTGGGAGCCTGTGTACACGATTTCGTTCCACCTCATGTACCACATGTGATGCGAATGACAATAAAGAACCTTGAACTTGAACTTGAATCCACTCCCGCTAATTATTTCAATTTTCATGTTCCTAGAACAACTGGTCGAGGTGGAGGAGTAACTGCTATCTTGCAGTCAGAATTATTGATTAATAACAAACCAATTATTAGTTAAAATACTTTTGAGTAGCTGCCCCTCAGTCTTCTCATCCAAAATGGAAATTTCACTAGCCACTTTTACTTGTTGTTATACGTCATCCACCAGGCACTTAGTCTCAGTTTTTGTCTGAATTCTCAGATTTTCTGTCTGACTGATTACTCAATACTGATGAAGTCATAATAATGGGGGATTTCAATATTCATGTAGATGTTCGAAGCGATAGCTTAAGCATAGCCTTTAAAAATTTTATAGCGTCAATTAGTTTTACCCAAAACGTCCACACATCTACTCATTTGCATCATCACACTCTGGATCCGGTTCCCACATACAGTATGGCATAGAGATTACCATAAGTACTGGTACTTATCAATACATCCTCAAAATCCAGTTCTGTCTGGCCATTTTTAATAACCTTTGAGTTTACATTAAATGATTACACAGTCACTGAGAGTAAATGTCATTATAGTAGGTGTTTAGCAGAGAACGTTGTAACCAAATTTAACGAATCTCTTCCATTGTTGTTTTCCTCTCTCTTGCAGAGTAATACAATAAAGAGCAATGACTTAAATGATCTTGTTGATAATTTTACATCTTCAATGCAAACTTAACTTGATAAAGCTGCACTGCTGGAAAAAAAAGTGATAAGTCAGAGGAAGCTGGCTCCTTGGTTCAATTCTGAGTTATGTACTCATGACGCTACTCAAACAGGCATCTAGAAAGCTGGAAAGAAAATGTCGCTCCACTAACGTGGAAGTATTTAATTTACTTGGAGAGATATAGCCTGCCAACTTATACAATGACGAAATTTGTGCTCTACATTTAACCCATCACACGTGAGATACACCCAGGTGGAGCAGCAAGCAGTTATGTAAGCACCTGGGGAGCAGTTAGGGATTAGGTGTCTTGCTCAAGGACACCATGACATGTGGAGTTGAACCTGCGACTTTCTGGTCCATGTCAGCTGCCTTACCTCTACACCACAGCGGTTCCTTTAACGCAGTCCTTCTCAAATAATGTGGCGCCCTGGGACGATGCCAAGGGGGGCGCGTGTGACCCCAGAGAACATGCTTTTTTTGCCGCAGGGAGTAGTAGTTTTTTTTTTTTTTTTAACCGTTCTCATTTTGACAGGGTGCATTCCGGCAACTGTTTGCTCGTATCTGGCAATTCTCAGGCTTACTACGGTAATAATAAAGTTATGAACAAATTTGACTGGAGCCAAGCTTGAATCGTGTCACTCCTTTCTGCTGCTGAGATGATAAATAACTCCGACACCACCGCTGCTGTTTTTGTGACTCTCTGGACGCTTGTCACCCACAGCACGCATGCAACAAAGAGTATAAACTCAAAACGAGAGTGACACCTGCCCCTTCTTTCCTCTTTCGCGTTGACAAAATGTTTTAGTTTTATCAATGAATTTGTCAAAAAAAAAAAATTGACTTTTTGTTTGTTTGTTTGTAAATACAGAAGTACGGTGGCGCAACTGGTAGAGCTGCTGCCTCTCAGCGAGCAGGTCCCTGGTTCAAACCCTGGTCCAGGGGCCTTTCTGGGCGGAGTTTGCATGTTCTCTCCGTGCATGCGTGGGTTTTCTCTGGGTGCTCCGGTTTCCTCCCACAGACCAAAAACATGCATGTTAGGCTGATTGGTAACTCTAAATTGTCCCTAGGTGTGAGTGAGAGAGTGAATGGTTGTTTGTGTTGTTTGTCTCTATGTGGCCCTGTGATGGACTTGCGACTCGTCCAGGGTGTACCCCGCCCCTCGCACAGTGATTGCTGGACATGGGCACCAGCGACCCCCGTGACCCAAAATGGAATAAACGGGTAAAGATAATGGATGGATGGATGGATGTTTAATACATGTTAGGACTCAAGATGATACCTGCCCCCTCTTTCGCAGAAGATCATGGACATTCTTCTTCCTTTTGCAACTTTGTGAGACTGACTTCTCTATTGTTGCTGCACTGAAGACCAAGTCCAGGTCCCAGCTAAACATTGAGCAGGAGCTGAGAGTTGCAGACAGTACCATGCTGCTGACAACCAAACTGGTTGATCCGCTCTGAGAAGGTGCTATTTGAGAGACTGAGCTGAATACAGCACCTCAGACTGGGGAAGTCTTTTGGATGAGAGACGAAACGTATCTACATTTTTTTGTTGTTTTGCTTTGTTTTGTTTTTTTGAATGTCCAGAGGACCAGATTTAACTTTTTTAGATTTTTCTACCTGGATTATTGAGCATGCATCAGGATATACTATTTACAGTCGCGGCAGAGATTTGGGGTGTGTGAAATGATGACCCTTAATTTTCTGCTTTTAAACTCAGACAAGACAAAGGCTGTTGTTTTTGAACAGAGCAGCTTAGGAATAAACTTTGCAGCCTTTCACCTCCTCTGGATGGCATTAACTTGGCCTCCAGTTCTAATGTCAAAAACTTAGTGTTATTTTTGATCAGGATATGTCTTTTAACCCACATATTAAAATAGTTACCAGGACCACTTTCCTCCACCTGCATAATATCGTTAAAATTAGAAACATCTTGTCCAATAAATGATAAAGAAAAACTGGCCCGTGCATTTGTCACATCTAGGCTGGACTATTGCAATTATTTATTATCTGGGTGTCCAAAAAAGTCTTTAAAAAGTCTTCAGTTAATCCAAAATGCTGCTGCCAGAGTTTTAATTAGAGTTGGTAGGAGAGATCATATTTCTCCAGTTTTAGCTTCTCTCCATCGGCTCCTTGTCAAATAGAATAGAATTCAAATACTTACTTCTAACATACAAAGCTCTCAACAACCTACCTCCATCTTATGTAACAGATCTTATTGTTCCATACTTTTCTAATAGAGCACTTCACTCTCAGACTGTAGGTTTACTTGTGGTTCCTACAGTTTCCAAAAGCAGAATAGGAAGCAGAGCTTTCAGTTATCAGGCTCCTGTCTTGTGGAACCAACTTCCAGTTTCTGTCCGTCAGACTGACATATTGTCTACTTTTAAGATTAGGTTTAAGTCTTTCTTTTTTATAAATCCTATAGTTAGGGTCAGCTTGGGTTTCCTGAGCTATCTCTTAGTTATGCTGCTATAGGCTTAGACTGCTGGAGGACAAGCCGACTATATTTCCTCACTCTGCTGCTGTCTTTACGTTCTCCACAGTACCTGTTTGAATTTGTGTTTCTGTCCTTAACATGAGTTTCTTTTCTTTCCACTGAAAGTGCACCTGGACCTGTCATTCTGTGCTTGTCTGTTTCTCCTTCCTGTCCTCTCAAACCCCAGCCAGATGAAGCAGATGGCTGCTCGGCCTGAGCCTGGTACTGCTGGAGGTTTCTTCCTGTTAAAAGGAAGTTTTTCCTTCCCACTTTTGCCTTTGTACTTGATCAGGATTGGAGACTGACAAAAAAGTGGATTCAACGCAAACTGCTAACTTCCTTAGATAGATAACTTTTACTAATTGGCTTTTATAATGTTTATGAATGTTTTGTACAGTGACTTGAGACAACCTCTGTTGTTACTTGAAGCTATATAACTACACTGAATTGAAATTTTAAATTAATAGTTTCCATGTTAGTTTCTAAACTGCAAAGAGCCATTGCAGAGACAAAAAATGTGGCTCAGACCACATTAAGCCTACAAAGACATTGGTATTAAACTTATAATTTAGTTATTATTCAGGTTTGAATGTTGCAGTTCTGATGTGATCATCTCCTGTTTTTTTTTTTGTTTGTTTTTTTTTTTTACCATCACCAAAGTTCAGAAAAACCACCCCCAGTTATCTCAATGCGCTCAACTTCTACATTTTTCATTTCTGTTTTCTCAATGTTTGTGTTGTATCAAAGCCCAACACAACAACATCACTGTGGGGAAATTTTAATTCAATATCCAATCCACTTCTCATTCATGCATGACTGCATTGATAAACTTGACAACTGAAGACCACAATGAACATCGGAACATAATAAAAATGCAATCCACAATTAAATTAAACTTTAATTAACGTGATGGCAAACATGGTAGCTTGTGCACCTACAGCGGAACTGGTGTTCTGCAGCTATGTAGCTATTTCATAAAGTGTTTGTGGCTTCTCACTGAAAACCTTCAAACACAACCATATGTGAAGATTTGCGCCCACCATCCACCTGTCCTTTAGTCACATATGACTACTACCTATTTCTATATTCACATCAGCTATTTTTTAGGATTTATTTATCTGTTAATAAGTTAATTTAAGAGTTTCTGACTTAGCTTTTGAAGTTGTATCTTCCTTTGAGTTTACAACAGCAGAGAAAATATGAAATATTATTTTAACTGAGACACTTTCAAGAATAAATGAAACTGTATCAGCATGCTGATCATAAAAAGACAGAAATATGTATTTAACATGTATGATTTAAAACTAACCATAATAGCTTTAAAATAAATATAACAACATAAAGCTGTAAAATCCCATTTAAATTAAATAAAAAGCAGGTGAGCCCAGTCCTGAAGAAAATCTGTTTTGGCACACAAAGCTCAAGAAGTGAGAAAACAAAGAAGAAGAAAGTCACATCTCAATTATATTCCCTTTTTTATTATTATTGATTACGTTAGAGAGAGATAAAGATGGCAGAGTGAGACGCACCACAAGAAAATGTCATCAGTGTCAGAAAGCACAAGGAACTACAGCTAGCTGCTGATTTGAGCTGAAGCACTGACCTCTCTGCAGGTGTTTAGCCTCTGTTTTCTGCAGCATTGCAACCAGCTCTTTCTCCCTTTGCTGTGCTGAAAGAGTCACAGAAGATATTTCCTCTGCTTGAGCCCGTTCTGCACTCTTTCTGTCCTGTCTGGGATATAACAAATAGATGTTAAAGCAAGTTAATCAGTCACTAAATGTATAACAGTGCTCAGACTGGATCCTCATTTTAAGGCATTTCATATAAGTTTTTGCAGGAACTCTCATTAAAAATAAAACTCAAGCGTATGAGTGTGACACATATCAATGAAATTAACTTAAAACTGGCTTGCTTCAAATTTCTGTGAATGAGCTGTATGGTTCTCTGGCTCTTCTCTCCACAAGCAAAACTAAACAGAAGTGCCCATTCTTTTACAGTGTGCTATTGCTTTTAATAAAAGCCACGGAGGTAAAGCTTTAAAAAAAATAAATAATTGTGTACATTTAACATAAAATGTTATTTTCTTTTCCTATTTTAATCAAAGCTACATGCCAGTTTTATAGAACCATACAGCTAAAAAAAAAAAATCAGACATTTAGATTATCTTTAAGTTTATCAATTTAAAGATGTGTATTGTGCATTTCAGTACACGTAAACGGCTCTGAAATTTCTAATTGTATTCAAAATGTGATTTTTAAACTTATGTAAAAGCTAGTTTAAGGTCATGCACATTCACAGAGGTTTGAAAACCAATAAGGAGCTGCAGGTCAGTTTGTATCGGTGTTTGTGTTTTTTAGCAACTGTTTCTGTACTAAGCAAGAAAAAAGGTGTTTACTGTAAATTGTGCAGAGAGATAATAAGTGTAGCAAACAAAGACTGATGAATGAAGATGGCCGAAGAACCAGAAGGAGTTCATGTTTTACAACAAGGGGAGAGGAAGGAGAGTGACAGAAAAGACGTGGGGTTGTAGGTGAAATGCGTCATCTTAACGACCCCTGAGTGATGCAGCAGATGTCTGCACTACACACACAACACGCACGCACATTTATACACAGTTTCCTTACATGGGGCTGAGAAAAACACTTTTATTGAGTGATTAAAAATCAGAAATGAAGTGTAAAAAATTGTAATGTAAAAAAACTACCTGTATGCTGTAATGCTTTGCTTAAGCTGTTTTGTACTTTATTAGTAGCTCACAGGTTATATTTGAATAAGCATCAACATAAATGTTTTCCCCTTTCTACCATACACTTCAACAGGACTGCTGACATTTTTTGTTGCAAGTCTTTTTTGTCCACTTTTCATCAAAAACGAGCAGGTAACTAAGATGGCACCAACTTTGAACGGCTCTGCATTTTGTTCCCGCTTGAATCAAACTTTATAGTTTAACCAAGTCCAAACGCACTGAGATAACAGAGAAACGTACAAAGAGAGAAAAGAAGACAAAAAAAACTACAAAGACAGAGAAAGAAAAAAAAAAAAAACGAACAAATAAACAGAACTCTTCCTGAAGTCCAAAGGCGCTAATGAAGAGAGAATTCTCCAGTTTAA
Organism: Nematolebias whitei; assembly: GCF_014905685.2. Taxonomy (NCBI): domain Eukaryota; kingdom Metazoa; phylum Chordata; class Actinopteri; order Cyprinodontiformes; family Rivulidae; genus Nematolebias; species Nematolebias whitei. The sequence continues at coordinate 59,212,279 of NC_056498.1, read as the reverse complement.
GTGAAAACTTTTCTCCCCTACAGCGCTTGGCCTGCATCTCTAAAGTGACCGCGTCTGTCTGTTCCTTTGCGTGTGTGTGTGTGTTCTCCTGCTGTCCTGCTGTCTGGGGTGTGAAAGCGGGTGGCGGGTGTGCAGGGGACACAAGGAGACTGTGTGTGTCTGTACGCATATGAGTGTGAGCGCATGAACCCCCGCTGGGCTTGAACAGCAGCCTGAGCCACCAAAGCGCACACCAGGGCTCAGCGGGAGATGGCGGGCAGGCATTGCCAGCCATTTGGTCCTGCAAGAGGTTCCAGGGGGCCGTGTATTCGTGTATGTGTGTATGTGTGTGTGTGTGCACACGTTCATGTGCAACCAGGATAGGGGGGTGGAGGGGGAGCTCACACCAGACCTGTTTACCCACCAATTAGCATCAGACAGACTGCCAGAAAGTTCCAGCAGTCAGCTATAGAGTGGTGGTGATGAAGAGGAGGGTGACAAAAACTCAAGATAGAAAAGCAAGGCGACTGAGAGATAAACGTTTGGCATCTGGTTGGTCGTGCTTTTCTTCTTTACTTTGTTATTTTCTACCTGGTACAATACAAAGAACAGAGTGAACAGAATAAAGGCAGTGTTTTCTGGTTGTGAGTGGAAGCTAGTTTAGTTTAGATGCTCAACGCAATAAGTACCTCGACTAAAATCAAAGTGAAGCTGGTAGATCAAAGTTCTGTGGTTCTTCTTCCCGTGCCGTTTTGCAAACCCAATCTAATTCGATCTGCTTGCATGTAAAATGAAGCCACAAAATGGCTGCTGATGATCATTTTCAGATAAAAGCATAAAAGGCAAAATGCAAAAGAAGAGATGTCAGTGGGAAGCAGAAACCTAGAGCAGGTGTTGGGGGTGACGGCTTGAGCCGGGGCTGAATTTACGAGACTGGGACTGTATCGTTCTCCTTGGGCAACAATCTGCCAGCCAGTTAATTGGTGAATGGGCTCTAGGATGGTGCCTGTGGCAGGAACTTGGTTGAGCCTGTGAGGCAATAGGCTGAATGCTCAGTGAGCAGATAGCTGGGCCTGTTTGTCTATGCCTGGCCTGATGAACTGTAGGACAGCTTGATTAGTATGGCGAGAGCTGCGTGGGCCAGAGGCCTAAGGTAGGCTGGAATGGCTCTGGGGCTGCAGCCAGGTACAGTGGCTGCTGGGTAAGTGGGAGGTGGCAGAGGCGGTGGCTGGCTGGCTAACTGGCTGGAGTGATGAGGAAGAAGAGGGAGCCCAGTCCACACTGCCTGCTTAAGTGGGCACTATTCAAGCTGTTGCCCATTAGATGTGGGGTGCCAGAGTCCGACCAAGCGCAGAGTTTGCTGCACCCTATGGTGCAGGCAGCGTTTCACGCCAGAATCACCAAATGCTGCGGTTTATCAGAGAACGAGCACAAATTGGAGTCAGCCGGTGTACTTGGAGGAACTGAGAGAAAATCAAACGGCAAACAATCGAGTAAAGTCGATCTCTACAAACAACTAAACATCTCTTAGGTGCACCTGCACACACACAGCCACGTATGACTGACTGACCTTTAACATTAAAGGTAAAAAATATATATTTATGTTGTAAAATAAGGGGCAGCACGGTGGCACAACTGGTAGAGCTGCTGCCTCTCAGCAAGCAGGTCCTTGGTTCAAACCCCGGTCCAGGGGCCTTCTGGGTGGAGTTTGCATGTTCTCTCCGTGCATGCGTGGGTTTTCTCTGGGTACTCCGGTTTCCTCCCACAGACCAAAAACATGCATGTTAGGCTAATTGGTAACTCTAAATTGTCCCTAGGTGTGAGTGGGAGAGTGAATGGTTGTTTGTCTCGTTTGTCTCTATGTGGCCCTGTGATGGACTTGCGACCTGTCCAGGGTGTACCCCGCCCCTCGCAGTGATGGCTGGACATGGGCACCAGCGGCCCCCGTGATCCAAAATGGAATAAGCGGGTAAAGATAATGGATGGATGGATGGATGTTGTAAAATATAGAATAAGGTGGTGACGTGACTGATGAAGCAGAAACTTTAATTTTCAAACAAAGAGGGAAAGAATACCTACAGTTTTACAACAACCGTTTATGCCGAATGCGATGGTGACTTTAAAAAGAGCAGTTCCTCATATCAGTGCATATTCATATTTTTGATCTGCTGCTCACTAGCAGGTGTGAAATTAACATCTAGGTGAGCAGACTGTGAACTGAACCTAATGCACAAATACAGTCTTTGTTCACAGAAAAGACGACCGACTGCTGCAAATACCCATGAAGCTCGACGAAAAGTTTTTCTAAGATGAGATTCAGAAACCTGAGAAATCTTAATAAGTCTACTGTGAAACGTGAGGAACTTTACTATATAAATAAAAGAAGTTATATATATATATATATATATATATATATATATATATATATATATATATATATTTATTTTATTCTTTTATTTTTTTATTAATCGTATTTTGAATCAAAACTGAAAAAATTAACCAGATGCTGGTTCATTAGGGCAGATGAGGCAAAGCCATCCTAAAAGATAAATAAAAAAAATAGCATTCATCCCAAAAAGCCAGTGGGAGTGGTGGTGCAGAGGTTAGAGAAGGTGGGCCTGTGATCAGAAGATCGCTGGTTCAACTCCCTATACCGACAACATAAAAGATGTGGGTGTGAAAGGAGAAACACTCACACCTGCCTCCACCCACATTTGCCCCACTCTGGGCCCTTGAGCAAGGCCGTTATCCCCCATCATCTGCTCCTCTGGGTGCCCTAGATAGCAGCTCTCTGCTCCACACAGAGGGCTGTGGTAGCTCGGTGGTCTGTGGTTGAATCAGGAAGGGCATCCAGCGTAAAAATAATTGCCAAATCTTCATGCGACTTAGTTTGCTGTGGTGACCCCTGAAGAAGGGAGAAGTCGGAAGAAGGAAAAAAAGTATTTCCCCCTAATATTACTGTATAATTAATGTTATATACTTAATTGCTTAGCTTGCTTTGTATTATCTTGTTCTGTGTGATGTTTTTACTTTTTGACTTTTTTAAAGGAATTCAAAATGCTTTTTAGTGATTCGTTTTCAGCTTTTTTACCTAATTACAGTTAAGGATCACTAGAAGTCAAAACCTGCAACTTTTTTTTTTTTTATCTAGAGGCAGCAAGTCTATGTATAGACCTGCTTAATTTAATAATTATATTAATAAGGCTTTTGACTATATATAATTTTTGAAAATAGAACAAGTATGTGTTTGGTTATAGATTCAAGGGCTGATATTTAAGCTCTGAACCTACTAATATTATTGCCCTCACTTTCTTCAGATTATACCCAAGATTAAAAACACATTTAGTTTTTCTTTAAACTAACATCTGACGACATGAGGTAAAATTAAAGGTCAATTAAAAGCGATTAAAAAGTAATAACTAAAAAAAGAATCTGGAGAGACTTGCAGTGATTCAGATGCTCCTGAAACGATCTGATAATAAAACCACAACTGTTTGGTAATTAAAGCACCACGATGATTCATTCTTGTGGAGAAACTCCAGTGGAGCCACAGCTATGCATGATAGACTGCATCAATCATAGTACATAAATATTCAACAGTTTGTTGTGAGGGACTACAAAGATGCTTTTCGTTTGCAGCATGTGTAAGTGTGCCTGTGTGTGTGTAACTGGGAGAAGATTCGACTGAGGCCTTGTGAAGGCCTCTCAAACTGGTACTGCCAACAATAGAGAAGCCACCGTGGAGAAAATAAAGTAACATATTGAACATTTGCTGTGCAGCATATCTGTGAGGCTGTGCGCAATAAACATCTGAATTATTTTGCACAGCTAATCGCACGATGTGACAATTTTCTGCCACACACCTCGGTGTGTTTTGGCACGTTTTTATTAAAACCTCTGGGCGGTGCACGTCAATCACGTTGCTCTCATTGTCACAGCTCTTTATTAAACAAACATATTAAAAACTGATGGAGCCCGACGGCGTGCTTGCTCCTCACCCGGACCTTATTTCCACCTCTCTGTCCATCTCTCGAGCCTTTCCGTCTCTGCTCCGATCTAATTTTTCTGCTGTTTCCATCGCTCCCTCATCATTTCCCTCCCACCTTTTTTTCCTGTAACTAAACTGGCTGTGTCTCTCTCCATCTGCTGGTTCTTCCTTCAGCGGCCCTGCACCTGTTCACACCTCCTCTCCTGTTGGCCACCTCTCTTCCCCCCCTCTTATCTCTCTTTCTGTCTCCATCCCTCTTTGCTCAGTGCGATGCTGCCAGTGCCGCTCCTGGCTCAGTTAGCCTCTCTGTCATTCAATCCATCTGTCAGCAAGTCAACTTTGTTTACAGCGGGTGGCCCAAGACTCTTTTCTTCTTCAAGGGGCACTAAAGCCCCCCCACCCACAGTCATGAAGGTCAGCGGTAAGCTAATCCAATCATGCACAGAAATTGCAACTGTTAAATGTTCTTCCTCGAATATGGACAGTACGGCCATTTGGATTACTTTAAAACAGTCTGCACCCTCTTGTGCATATGAAAAGGTGTTAGCATTTACACATGGACAGCTACAAATAGGCACAACCTTTTCAGAAACAAGAATCTGCTGTAGCAGAGCACATTCCATCAAAGAATAAGAGAAAAAAAAAACAGATCTAGAGTGAAGTAATTAAAGTAATTAGCTGCTGATTGGCCTCTGTCATCATCCATCTACTGACAAAACAAAGCAAGAGAAGTTTAAAAATTCTTAATTGGCACAGATGACTGATGGTCTTAACACAAGAGGAGCAGCCTGGCAGCGCAGGCATCTGTGATTATTTTAAAAATAAACACACAGCGCACGTACAATATGCTCTCATAACGACCCACTCCAGAAACACGGAGCCCAACCTCGAATCTGCGCCCTACAGGAGAAGATGTGGTTAACATATGTGGAAACGTTGGAGGTCAAACCTGTCCATCTAGTCATCTGAAACAACATGTTTCAGTCAGGCTACTACTACCCTTTAAAATTATAAACATGTAGTTGTTATTGCACTTATAGTTTTATTTAAAAGTAGGGTCATCAAAGGAAATTCATTCATACAAAGAAAAAAAATGTGAGTTTAGAAAAGTTCAGAGGTTAGTTTGATCTACATAGATTATTTGCTCTGAAGGTGAACCGGGGATTTACTTTATATCTTCCCTCAAATGGCCGTGACAGTAAGGTGAAACAGCAGGACGAACCAGGCAAAATGTCAGCCTGCTAACCCACCCCATCTTCTTTCTACCTCACCTTCTGACAACTATTTAATTAGTTGTGCTTATCAGGTGTCAATGCAGAAAATTACAATGTTTTTTTTTAAAATATGTTCGTTTTGATTGATTTGATTGATTCAAGCAGCTTTAAAAGAAAAGTTGAGTCAGGTGTGTTGCATTCTGTTTTCCTTTAAACAAGAATTGTAAATGCTTTTGAATCGAGGAGAGGAAACCAGCAACACTGACCTCACTGAGCGGATACTGTCAGATTTTTCTTTTTTTATTATTTTAGGTTACATAAAATGTGTTCATTTGGTGACATTTCAGGCTAGTTTTGAACACAGACAGTGCAGTTTGACAATGTGTTGCTGAAATAAACAAGGCCTCTCCAGAAGAAACAATCGTCTGACAAACAGTGAATGTTGCTCCAAACTTTATAAATCGTGTAAAGCATTAGTGGTGGGTTGGCAGATGTGAAATGAAAGTACAATTTTGTGAAGGAATCCATATCATCCACCGCAATTAGGGATGCAGGATATTATCGGCATGGTATCGGTATA
>NC_056498.1:59180982-59206118 GCF_014905685.2 Nematolebias whitei | reverse complement strand
AGCCGGAAAAGGGTAGAGTGCCCTCTCCGGGTCAGGGAGGAGGTCCTACCCCAAGTGGAGGAGTTCAAGTATCTTGGGGTCTTGTTCACGAATGAGGGAAAAATGGAGCGTGAGATCGATAGGCGGATAGGTGCAGCGTCTGCAGTGAAGCGGGCGCTGTACAGGTCTGTCGTGGTGAAGAGAGAGCTGAGTCAAAAGGCGAAGCTCTCAATTTACCGATCGATCTACGTTCCCACCCTCATCTATGGTCACGAGCTTTGGGTTGTGACCGAAAGAATGAGATCTCGGATACAAGCGGCCGAAATGAGTTTTCTCCGCAGGGTGTCTGGGCTCTCCCTTAGAGACAGGGTGAGAAGCTCGATCATCCGGGAGGGACTCGGAGTAGAGCCGCTGCTTCTCCACGTCGAGAGGAGCCAGTTGAGGTGGCTCGGGCATCTGTTTAGGATGCCTCCTGGACGCCTCCCTGGTGAGGTGTTCCGGACACGTCCCACCGGAAGGAGGCCCAGAGGAAGACCCAGGACACGCTGGAGGGACTATGTTTCTCGGCTGGCCTGGGAACGCCTCGGGATTCCCCCGGAAGAGCTGGCCCAAGTGGCTGGGGAGAGGGAAGTCTGGGCCTCCCTACTTAGGCTGCTACCCCCGCGACCCGACCCCGGATAAGCGGAAGAAAATGGATGGATGGATGGATGGATATAGGGTCGCGGACCAGTATCGGGCCGTGGGTCAATTTATACTGGGCCGCACAGAAAAAAGAAAAAAAAAAAAAACTTTTATTTTGAAATATCACCAGATTATCTCCACCACATCTGTCAATGACTCACTCTTGACGCAGGTCAATAGACGCATGTGCAGATTGGTTTTACATTGTCCGTTCAGGTGGAGTAATTTAACTGCATGGTAGTTTTGTTCGATAACAGGATTTTCTGGTCTGATACGATACCGGGTAAAATCAATGCAAGTATCGGTGGTATCGATACTGATACTTTTTGCGAATATGCCTAATGTGTCAGGTAAACCTAAAAAAAGCAGTGTATTCAAATCAAAGCTGCATAAAGAATGCAAGACAAAGTTATTTATTTATCTTAAACTCAGGAGTATGTTGATGCAGTGGCCTCGTTTAGTCTGAGCTTATAAAACAAACAGGACATCATACAAAATATGTGAAAATGGTTTTTCAAATAAAAATGATAAAATAAGAAAAATAACAACACTATTAAAACATTAAATATCTATTAAATAATTAAATGTGTTTAAGATAATATCTTATATTTTATCCATATTTTGTAGTATATATTTTCAGAGTTCACCAAGGCTGTTTTACCTTCATTGCTCTGTATAATTTGACGACACCTGGTCTATGCAATCCATTTTAAATTATCATTTCTTTACGAAACCTTACCTGAATAAATATAGACTTTTTTGCACATGTGAGATTATCTCAGTGATACATGTTACTCCAAACTGAACTCATACAACTATTTGTTGAAGCATGAATTTATTTTGTTAATTATTTCATAACCATATGTATTAATATGAACAACTCCAACTGCAGCAGTTCTTAGCACAGCTGAAAGCTCCACATTTCCTCCCTCTGTACCTGGATAGTCCTGCAGCCCTGAAGGACTTCTCCAGAGCAGCAGCACCTGACTCTCCTCCTCTGTCCACCTCATCAATGCCTCATGTTCTGTGTTGTGATTTAACAGGAAGTGTTTTACAAGGTTTGTTGTGTACAGCTCTTTATAGATCTTCCACAAACCTCACAAACCGCTTCTGGACTGTTTCTGGAGCGGACATAGCTTCACACATGACTCTGTTAAGCTCTGCCGCTGTGTCTACAGACAGAGACTGACGAGCAGCGTGTCGCTCCGCTTAAACGCATTATGCATTTACTCAGGTGGAAGAAAAAGTAGTTCCCTCCAACCGCGTATCATTTAGACAAAATCTCAATAGTTTAGTTACTTTCCACCATCTTCCTGTTAATTATATGCATTACCTGAAATGACTGAAGTATCAAAAGTATCGATAGTTTGATTTAAACATCGATTCTAGAGCGAAACGGTCTGATATTGATAATATCGATATTTTAGTATCGACCCGCGCATCACTGCTGCGTGGTCTGGAGCAGACAGGAGGACAGGAGGAGGTGCGCAGCCATACCTGCGTATTTGAAGGATTACACTGAATATTTTTCAACCCGCCTGACTAAGAGTGACTGTAAAACCATTAACTGAATAAAACTATAATTTTAAACAAAGCTTCCTACTATCATATTAGAGCTGGTTTTGTCTTAAACTTTGTTGAATTCACATCAGAGCTGTTCCTTAGCATTTCCGCTTCTGCACTTAAAAAAAAAATCTCCGCCCCTAAAAGTTCAAAGTCATGGGCAATTTCATTAAAAAACACAAATATAATTAAAGTTTTGCACTACAAGTTCCTGCGCTTTTGTGTACAATCTGATGTGTGAATCACTGCGGAGCAGGGAGGAGGATGACGAGGCACAGCTGACCACGGTGTGGGATATACTAATTAAATGAAAAATGATCCTGCATTTAATACACTTATAAATCACACATAAAGTGATTAAAAGTAAATTTAAAATACAGGTGATGGTCATAAAATTAGAATATCATGAAAAAGTTGATTTATTTCAGTAATTCCATTCAAAAAGTGAAACTTGTATATTCATTCGTTACACACAGACTGATATATTTCAAATGTTTGTTTCTTTTAATGTTGATGTTTATAACTGACAATTAAGCAACTGACAAATCAGCAACCTCAATTTGTCCTAAAGTGAACGCCCCTTACCTGCAAAGCTGCAGCGGTTTTGCATTACAAACGCTTTGCAGTCATTTCAATAATGAGTTTACATCTTTTGTTTCATGGTAATCTACTGTAATAAACCTTTGTAAAATACACCAGAATGCAAGAAATGGCATCTACTTTATACAAAATTTTCTGGGATAGGACCCTCAAACCCTCCCCAGTATGGGGGCAGTATGGGCTGCACAGAGGTATATGAGGAAGCTTTTACTGCAGCTGTGTGGGCTGCACAAAGATGCAGCAGGTGCTAAATACTTTAAAATAATGTATTTTAAATAAAAATTCAATGCAGATCATGTGGCTCATCCATCAATCAGCCATTATGTGTAGTGTCCAGTCTTATTTTGAAAAACCACGATAGAGCGAGTCCAAGATAGAGCAAGTCCGCGGTAAACGAAGTATCGAGAGACAACTGTATTTTAATTCCACAGCAGAGAAAGCTATGTAGTCTCCGTTAGTAGGTCTAGGAAAAAAGTATTGGTATTGGTTATCGGCCAAATAAGTTTTAACATAATGGCATATCTGATATCGGCCAAAAATCCAATATTGTGCATCTCTAACCACAATGCATGCCAAAGTGTGAGGCAAAGATCTCTCACAATCTATTAATGCTTGAAGTGAGTATCAGCTACAATCACAGAAAACTGTAGCTCAATATTGGTAATATTAACTGAACTGTAGCCATTTTTTGTGTTTGGTAAGGTCAGATGGCTGTGGTGGCCATCGTGAATTGTTTGACACCAAAGGTATCCAGCCTCTCGTCCAACAACAGCTGGAAATAGGTACTCCTTATGACCTTGCATGGGAAAGAAGTTTAAAGAAAATGGATGGCAGGATGAATGGATGGTTAATAAGTTGTAGATGCTCATAATCTCCTGCCTTTTATAGAAGTGTGAGAGAAAGATGTGTTAAAATGCTAAACTTTGAACTAGAGTTTAACTGATGTAGGATTTTCTAAGGTTAATGCCACTTTTTTTAAAGTCAGGGCAGGTGAAGGCCAATATAGAACAGCACTCATTTATGTTTTTGACCAATATGACAGGTTTGCTATTCACAAAGCACAGCTGTGTTTGTAGGACTGAAAAAAAATCAAACAGCATCTATCCAAAGGATTAAAATGACAAGAATAACAAGCTGAAAGGAGAGATCAATCGGGTAAGAGAATAACAGGTAAAAGACAGAAATGAAGGATAAAGGAAGGTTCTGTCATGTGGGATGAAAGCTGTGCCTACTGGGCAGTGGGCACAGTGTAGAGTCACGGATGCTGCCACCCACTCAGCAGGGGTGTGTGAAGGCACGAAGTTGACCAGATGACACACACCTCTACACAATAATCCTTTTAAAACCCATGAAAACAAAATTACCAACACAATAGCAAATAGAACATCCCTCTGTAATCTAGAAACTGCAGGTGAACTCCAACTCAGAAGACCTTCATATGACACACGAGTATCTTTGCATAGTTTAATGTTTGCAAAACTGAAGGCAGGCAATGAGCAGAGAATCAGGTGAAGAGAGAACAGGAGATAAATGGCAGGCCTGGTGCTCTCCCTTTCGTTCTGTCCTCCAGCAGTAGTGAGTGTATGTAGGCCAGTGTCCCAGGGCACACTTGGCTGGGGTGACAACAGTTGTAGCTGACAGATTTGTCTCCATGTTGCCTGAGGTCTCACAGTCAGCGATCTGTCGATTCTATTCATTCCCAGCCCCGCAGGATGGACAGCCAACAACTCTCCTTAATAAATATTATATTTTAAATACGGAAACTATTCTCTCGATCTAAAACTGAAATTATGCTAACTTCATGTGTTAAATTAATGTTTGGGTGAGAAAGATGTGCATGTTTGCTGAATGGATGCTTCTCAGCAACACAAACGACACAACTTACAGGAGTGAGCGTGAAGAGAAAGAGGCGCAGCATTTACAAGAAAGAAGAAAAACACAGGGGTTTGCAATTTATTTTTTGTCTACAGGTTCTCACAACCGTTAAAAGTTTTTGAAAGGTGGATGCAGATTTAAAGTGGTTAAGTAAATGTGTAATTTATTTATTTATTTGCCCCGTACTGGAAAAACAGCACTGATGGATTTTTAGTGACCTATCAGCTTCAGTTTTAGTTCATTACTTTGCATTTTGTATAAATAGTAAATGGACTGTACTTATTTAGCGCCTTTCTATCTTATCAAGATACTCAAAGCGCTTTACACTACAAATTGTGTACTCATTTACCCATTCATACAGCACTCTACTAGATCTCTACAAAGATTAATCAGTGCTTTATCACATTCATACACCAAAGAAACACACATCGGAGGCAATGAGGGGTTCAGTGTCTTGCCCAGGGACACTTCGGCATGTGGAATCGAACCTCCAACCCTTGCATTGGAGGACAACTGCTCTAACAACTCAGCCACAGCCACTCATATAAGTTTTCAAAAATAAAACCAGCTAAGAAGAGTAAGTGGTAATGGGCCACAATGCACCAGTATGTAATTTTGTTGACAGAATAGCTGTGGATACTGATGGTACATTCAGGGGAAAGTAGGAAACTGAAGATTCCTTTTTCCTGGTACAGTGAATGTTGAATGACTTGAGCTTGGTGGGTGGAGACAAAGATGGAGAGGCTGAGCACGTAAACGCCTGTAAACCATACTCTGAATTAAAATTGTCAAACTTAGGAGGTCAAAGTGCCAGAGTTGAGCTGATAGTGTTATCAATGATCAAACCTCTCAGGCACTAAAATGTGTGTTTTTTTCATATTGTGTCACCTTTGATATGATTTCTGCATATATTTGAATACCAAACTTTACAATGAAAAGTTTGTTCTCATAAGCTATGGTCACAAATGATCTGTCAGTAAGTCAGACCATCACAGAGTCAAAGGAAAGAAAATTTTTAAAATAAAAGTCATCAACAGATTGAGCAAGAGAGACGGAGAAAAAGATGGGGGTAAGGAGGCAGGATGGCAGTGAGGGCACTCCGACAGTGAGGAGAGAAGAACGCAGCAAGGTCTCGTAACCGGGCCAACGGGCCCACCACTGTCAACATCATGGCACTCTGTGGTACACACACACACAGACACACGCACGGCTGGCCGACAGCCCTCCCAGCTGCCCTATCCGTAACTGTCTGATTAGTTGTGCTAAGCAGCCCCTCCCCTGCCAACCATGGTGCCATCTGCTACCCGACAACATGGCCGACGACCAGACCAGCACACACACATACGCAAACACACACACAGAAATACACAGCAAGCCCTGAACCTGGCACTACACTGCCGCCTTCACACAAACACACACACATCAAACTTCACAGACAGGTGTAGCCCAAAGGTATCAACACAAAACATTTCCACAAACTCCTCTGGCTGCACGCTCAGCACTCACACTTGTGTGCAAGTGCACAGAGGCTGCACCAACAGTGCACAGGCATGTGCGTGGCGACAGTGGTTCTACACTGTTAATGCCAGGTAGAAAGCGTGATGCAATCTTCAAATGTGTGAGTGCTTGCTGGCAAAGCTTGAAGGTTCATTATGGGCCCCACCTCTCCTGAGCGGCTGCAGCCCGCGTGGCGCCCCGGCCCTTTTATTCCGGGCCGTGATTGGACAAGTGCCTCCTGCCGAGTTGGTTTGCAGCAGTTTTGTCGCGCCCAGATTTCACTCGCTGCTCAAAGCGAGCCTCTGGCGGGACGTGGCATCTGCTGCCTCACCTTCCTCATTTACACTTCTCCGCCCTCGCACACACACATTTCTATTCATCGCCTTTCCAGACCTCGCTATCACGAGTTACAACTGAGGTGGGGGCAGAGATGGGAAGAGGTAGAGGTGCAGAGAGAGCCGTAGTGTGGCGTGTTTAATCAAGTTCTGGGAAGTTTGTATATGAGAGTCACAGCAGTTGGTCACAAGCACTGTCTGTCTTTCTCACCCCAGAGCCTCTGAGCATCCGTCTTTTACTTTCAGGGTCACAGAAAGGAGAGTGCGGCCCTAAAACTGAACGGTAGCCATCACAATTTATAGTTCTGTTTGCTTGTTGGTATATCTACCTTCAATGCTTCCTTGACTAAAACTACTCAGTGTAATTCTATACTGTATTTGTGGCTTCTTGTAACTTGTATCTCATCACATTTCATGTAACCTGCTGGTAATTTGGGTGAAATAAAGACATGAACGTTTTCCAAGGAAGAATTTATAGCTCTAAAGCAAAACATTTTACCAGAAATGATTTGTTTAGCTGTGACATCAGAAGTAGAAAGGACATAGGTGTACAAACAAATTCATTCAATTTGATACCACTTATTTGGATTTTCATAAACACCTCTAGAGGACAATATCTTGATTCAGACCATTGCCAATTCATAGAGCTTCTTCACTTTCAAGAATAATAAAGTTAAGGTTTAATTATCTTTATCAGGTTAGTTAAAGGATTTCCACCAAAGACAAGGCCATGTTGTCTTTAAGTCCAACTCAGACTCCTAAAAACAGGCATGTTAGGCTGCCTTCAGGCACAGGCCTCCATTGCAAAAGAGATCTGTAATCTCAAAAAAATCAATCTGGTTAAATAAAGGTGAATAAAGAAATAAATCTAAAAAAACACCTTCATTACATAGGTACAAAATCAAAGTTCTTGTTGCTGAAAAAAAGACTTAAAAAACTGTTGTGTAACTGTGATTGGTTCAGATAGCTGAAGTGTCCTTTGACTGGCCATTTTACAGCTCCAGCAGGCTCCTCTATACAACTGTATATAAATCAAACACTTTCAGTTTAAAGAGTATGTAATTACAATTGAATTATTCTGTGCATAATGCTTTTTATTTCTTTGAGATTACACATGTGGTATAAGCAATTCTGACGCACCACCTCCCAGCTCTTCAGGGCGAAAAACTAAAACCTAGAAGTGATGAAGATCTTGGTGAAGCTCCACAACGTTCAACTGTTGACAATTAGCTGAATATTCCTCGTGTCTTGCTGACAAAATCCACTCCACAACTGAAGACTTCCAAGAGCTCAAAGCTAAAACTCTGCAGACTTCTTCCTACTTGTGTTCACAGGCAAGTGCTTTACTTTATGGGTTCATGATGTTGGTGTAGACCAGCGTGCTGGGGTTTTTCAATGACTTCACAAATGTCAGTGTAAAGTTTAAGATTTTACTGACAGCATTCTCACCACATTATCAAAATGGAGCCATTCTGAGAGTTTTCTGATTTTTAATTTAATTCACTCCTGGGAAGGGATGCCTCTCGACAGTTTATTTTTCCACTGTTTACCATTATCAGAACATACGAAAATGCATGTTCAAGTATTTCCTATCCCAGGAATCTATAATCAGAAACTCAAAGTGAGAAACTACAAGAAAACTCGTTCATTGGTTTCAGCTCCAGGTCCATCTTTAGCTCTGGGCAATCACCCTCATGAACATGGATGCCCGATTTCATGGGGATAACAAAACTGGTGGAAAATTTGGTGCCTCAAAGTTATTCAACTTCTCCCCAACCCAAAGCAGGCTTACAGGTCTCAACTAACCGTGAGCAAACCCATCTATCCACTCGTTCCTGTCTGGCATGTGAAGAGACAGGAGATATGCTGGACACTTTTCATAAAGGCCTTTGGGATGTGTGAACACAACACGGAGAGAGACGAAACCGGGTGTGGACAAGACAAAAAAAAAAAAGAGAAAGAAAGTGAAGAAAGACTGGAGCAAACAAACAAATCAAACTTGGTAAAGCCCTCTGCTGGGCTGGGGCCGGGACTGGAGTGAGTGTGTGCGTATATGTGAGGCGATGTGAACAGAGTGGCGGGGATTAGGACAGATCCTGGGCTGTCCAACTCACAGCTGGCTGATGATCCAATCCTGGAGCACAGCACAGCGCACCAGCCGCCATGGGACCCCCGGATGCGTGCCTGCATCTGTGTATGTGTGAGCGCCTGTAATTTTTGTCTGTGTGTACAGGCATGTGGGTTCAACTGATGTGCATTTTGGTGTTTGCAAAAATGCAGTTGTACAAATAAATAGGTCTGTGTGTGTGTTTGCTGTAGGAAAGCAGGAAGGAAGGTAGGGCTGTCAAAATTCAAACAATCGTCTAAGCCTCGTGATTGAAGGCGAGCTGTGATCGTTCAGGCCTCGAGTGGATGACAGCATGAAAGAAGGGAACAAATGGGTTGCAAAGACAGAAGCAAAAACCTGCCTCTGAAGCCTGGTCATTCTAGCTTTGCTACAGTGGACGTCAAACTCTTCTTTTACAAATGCAGCAACGATGACACTAGTGAACAACAAAAGACATGACAACAAATGATGCAAACAGCTTTATATGGCCTCTAAGGGAGCCCAGATGAACAGAAAGAGGGGAAAAAATGATCATTTTATGTTTATTTGTTTGAGAAGCAGAAGCAAAAAGCAGCAAAGCGTGTGAAAAATGGTTTGAAAATAAAATATGGCAAAAGAAGAAAAGATGAAAAAGTGATGAGCTAAATAAGAACAAAGATTGTGTATGAGATTGTCTTTATAGGTTTAATGGTTGCTCTCTGATCAGTGGCCCCATCCACAAAACAAACTAGTCTAGTTTAAGTCAAAGCTTCTTTATTTGTCATTCGTACCACGTGACACATGTGGTGGAACGAAATTGTGAACACAGGGTCCCAGTTACATCCAGTAAAAGTATAAATTGTAAAGAAAAACGGTAATGAGATCTAAGATATGAACTAAGAAATGCGCTAAACTAAAAATACGCTAAGCACTAGTAGTACAAAAACAATACGACGAACAACAGCAGCACGAAGCCTAAATAGGGCTTGAGCAAAAATCTATATCAAAATTTGTTTATAAACCTTACATGAATATAAAAACCTTATCTCTGAATAAAATCTACATTTCAGTGAATTATAAAATTTTCCTTCTATATGAAGGAAAGTTCCAGTTTGGGTTGCATACACATCCAATCTTCTGGCAGATTCTGCAGATTTTATCAACCAGCATAAAGTAAAATACATGCACTCTAAATGATTTTTGTCATTTTTTAATTAACATTTGCATCTCTCACCCAAATGACAATGTGCTGGAGTAAGAAGGTATTTCCCTTGTTTTAAACTATAAAACTACATAGAAGTTATGATCATACTTATAATTTCTAGCCTATATAACATTTAACAAGTATATACTTCTAAAATAAGATCATAGCATGTAAATTCCCCCATCAGTGAAACTGAAGGAAAAATAATATCCACATATAAATTAAAAACAGAAGTGTCCTTCGTTCATAATGATCAAAATTGAATTTTAATGGCTACATGCTTAGCCAAGTCAACAGCTGTCAAACATCTAGTCTGCATCTGAGGACAGATAAAATACTATAAACTCTCTCATGCAGATACAGCCACACACATACTGTGGTAAAATGGTTCAGTGCAGCAGCTCCTCACATACAGGTCAAAGTTGTCACGCCACATTCATGTGGTTCTCCACAGCTGGCTGAAAAATACATGCGTCTCATTTTTTAAACACGCGACAGCTCGCCATGAAGCCAATGGGTAAGCGCTGGCCAGCTGACAGACAAACACAGTTAAACACAGATCATAGGAGGCGGCAGCGACGGACACGCACACACAGATTACACGAACTTGCATCCCACAGCCTCCAGCACTACGGGGTGTTGCCACCACATCTGTGCCCGTCTCAGACACCTCAGTTGTTGGCAACAAGGGTGTGAGAGTGTCCTGAGCGGCTGGCATGGCCTTGGCAGAAAATACATGTTAAAGGTAACAGCAAACTGCAGATGAGAGACGAAACAGAGGAAAGGATAGAGGAAGAAAGAAAATATGAAGGAGAAAACAACAGAGGGAAAAACAATAAATGTCTGAAAGGACAGGGAGGAAGAATGCCTGTAAAAGGTAGATGACTGTATGCATAAATGGGTGGGATAAATATATAAATGGTACAAAGGGGAAAAATAAAACCATAATAGCAAGTCATGAAAAAAACAAAAGGAGGATTTAGAAATAGAAAGAAAGCAGAAAAAGAAAAACAGCAAGCCGGTAGTTCCTGCAGTGAAGATGGGTGCAGGGCACTGGCAGGTGGCACGGAGGCCAGGCTGTCCAGTGACCATCAGCCTCACTGTTGTGTGTGTGTGTGTGTGTGTGTGTGTGTGTGTGTGTGTGTGTGTGTGTGTGTGTGTGTGTGTGTGTGTGTGTGTGTGTGTGCACCAGGGACAGAAGAAAAGCTTAGGTGCCATTTTGGCTCTGCTGGAGCTGATGCTGTGCTGGGCACTGGTCTGGTGGCACGGAGCGAGCAGTGTGTTTGTGTATGAGTGTGTGTATTGCATTATGTTGTGGCATGCTTAACAGGATTAGAGGTGACCTAGTGGGTCCAGTTGGTACCGGGACCACAGCACAGCGGCGTGCATGCGCGCTTGTGTGTGTGTGGTTTGTATAATAGGATTAGCTGTTACCTGGTGCGGTACAGTTGGTGTGCTGGTCTGAACTGGACCAGACTGAGCTGGGCAGGAGCTGGGCAGAGGGGAGCGCTGTGTGCTTGTGTGTGTGTTCGATTGTGTGAGTGTGGTGGCATGTATAATAGGATTAGGTACTACCTGGTGAGGTGCAGTTGGCGCTGGGCATTTGCCAGCTGTTCTGCTAGGCTCAGGGCTTCGGCCTGCCATTGGCTCCCGTCCTTTTGGACCGCCTCCAGATGCTGCTGACAGCCAACCAGCTCTGAGCTCAGCCTTTCCACTTCCTGTCCCGCAGAGATGGAAGAAGCGAAAACAGAGGAGGCAAGGAAGTCTTTTTACAGCAACCCACCTTCTGCCCTTACACCACAATAAACCATTGTTAAAGTATCATAAAGACTGAGTAAAAGAAATACAACTATCTATACACGGGGGAGCTGGTGCCTATCTCCAGTAGTCCTTGTACAAGAGGCCGGGTACACCCTGGACAGATTGCAAGTCCATCACAGATGAGAAATAGTCTATCGAAATTATTTAAAATAAAAAAATAAGACTTTTTATGTTGCTGCTTAATAATAAATTTTCCAAACATTCTTAGATAAATTATTATATCTTGAGGTTGAACGCAGACATACTTGTGCAGCTTTTTCCATCTGTCTGCTGGTCTTGGCGTTGAGCTCTCTGAGCTCTCTTTCTGCCTCCTCTTTCTTCAGCTGGGCCTGGTTGAGCTGATATCGCAGATCCATACATACCTACAGAGAACAGCACATTACAAACTGTGTCCACTGGTTAACCATTAGCTGAGTTCCAACAGACGTTTCATTGCTAAACGTGCATATCTGCACTTTAAAAATGCTTCATCTGAATCATCCAACTTAAAAACCAATAAGAATTTCCCAAACTAAAACTTTTGTTTCATAATGCATTTAAAATATGCATAATAATATAATGTGCAGAGGCACTCCTCAGCTGCATGCATGTAAAAGAACAAAGGTATACTTGTAACTAAACAAATGGAAATTAAACTTGGTTCAGCAGATGAGCTCCGCAGGCTGTGGAGACACACATTCATATACAGTAGAATACAAAGACTGAAAACAAACACCAAATTAAATATTCTGCTGCCATCTAGTGGAAATACAGGAACACTACAACCAGACAGCATTAAGTTTCACATTGCAGCCTGTCCCAATGATTAAAACTTTTTTCTTGGACATTGAATTAACTGCAAATGTACATTTCACAATTATATTTCCATATTGCAGCTGTATTCTGCTAAAACAAAAAAGAAGGTCTTATCAGAGGTTCTGCATCATTTCAGTTTAAACACTGTATGAGCTAATTACAAACATCAAAAACCTTGAATAAAAAGTGAAAACAACAGATGCAGGACATCTTTCACAAAGTGCCCAGTGTACCTTAGCATTGTCTTGTTCCTGATTGGTTAGTTTGCTGAAAGTTTCTTCAAGCTCACTGGTCAGTGATTTTCTCTCTCTCTGAGCTCGGTCGAGCTGTACCTCCAACTCTGCAACACGTTGGGAGAGGCTGGACACCTAACACATACATACCAGTTTAAATGACCGTTTCAATACAATTTACAAAAATGAAAAATAAGATAAATATAGTTTTTAGAGTATTTAGGTGTAAGTAGTGTATACAAAATTATATTCAAATCAGAATTAATAAAAAGTATTATCCATAAATCTTGACAGGGTTCCCACACATTTTCTATTTTAAAATGTTACCCCTTTCCAGGCTAAATTATTCACAAAATCTTTTTTTGAGCTATTTCTGACCCTGAAACATCTGTAAATTTTCTGGGAATGTTTATACAGTGATGCTTTCATTATTGTACACTTATAGTAAAAAAAAAATTAAGCAAAATAGCAACTTGAACATGTTTTAGAGATGAGAAAACTTGACAGAAAAGTTTTATATTGTGTTTGTCACATACACCTAGTGATCTGCAATTATTTAGACATATATCAAGCAAGACGCTACTATTAGATGTGATTTGGGCTTCATAGTCTCTTCTGCCTGTGATATGCAACATTTGATCTTTAGACGAACACATAGAACTATAAAAAGTCATCAAAGGGCTGCATTTTGAACTAGACAAAAATATACTTTCAGACAGACAATTTGGAAAAAGGTTTCCATGTCTTTTCTTCTTTTTTTGTTTGAACTAATTGAAGCATGCTGGGTCATTGAATACAGTGCCTTGCGAAAGTATTCGGCCCCCTTGATCTTTTCAACCTTTTGCCACATTTCAGGCTTCAAACATAAAGATATAAAATTTTAATTTTTTGTGAAGAATCAACAACAAGTGGGACACAATCGTGAAGTGGAATGAAATTTATTGGATGTGTCAAACTTTTTTAACAAATAAAAAACTGAAAAGTGGGGCGTGCAATATTATTCGGTCCCTTTACTTTCAGTGCAGCAAACTCACTCCAGAAGTTCAGTGAGGATCAATGAATGATCCAATGTTGTCCCAAATGACTGATGATGATAAATAGAATCCACCTGTGTGTAATCAAGTCTCCGTATAAATGCACCTGCTCTGTGATAGTCTCAGGGTTATACACCGGGGAAATGTTAGCAGTATTATTAGCAGTACAATGGATAGAAGATGTCAGACCATTAAAAACAATAGTATGTTCAGATTCAAGTTCATCACTTACAAGTTTACAGCACAGCCACTCAGACAGCAGACCAGACATTTTATTAGAAATCCAGCAAGCATTATTCAGAATAATGATGATGGGTTTGGAAGTTGTATTTCTGTGGGTACCAGCACACATTGGGGTTGAAGGAAATGAAGCAGCAGACAGGGAAGCAAAAAGAGCAACAAAACAACAAGTTAACTTTATAATAACTACAAGCAAATCAGAAGCAAGAAGCATGGTTAAAGAAAAACTGAAGGAAAAGTGGCAGAAAGAATGGAATGTAGAAAACAAAGGAAGATGGTATTATAAGATCCAAAGAAGAGTGGGAGAGATGAGAACAGGAGGGAGAAACAGAAGAGAAGAGAGATTAGTAACAAGACTGAGATTTGGACACACTGGACTGAACAACACATTATTCACACTACATAAACACGAAACAGGAAATTGTCAGTATTGTGGAGAGACAGAAACAATAGAGCATGTGATTTTAAGTTGTCAGAGATATGAGAGAGAAAGAAGACACATGATGGAGGAACTTAGAAAGATTAAAGAAACATTAAATATCACAAACATACTACAGAAAGAGTCAGGAAGTAAAAGTGTAAAAATTTTGATAAGGTTCTTCATTAAAACAAAGCTGATCAATAGGATATGATTAGGACAGACAACACATACACAAGTAAATAGAATTTATTTATTTTATTTTTTTAAAAAGCATTCTGACCCACACTCCATACCAGTAGGTGGCGGTAATGCACACCATAAGTTGTTTGCCAACCGCCAATAAAACTGAAAAAGAAGAAGTAGTCTCAGGGTTCTGTTCAAAGGGCAGAGAGCATCATGAAGACCAAGGAACACACAAGGCAGGTCCGAGATACTGTTGTGGAGAAGTTTAAAGCCGGATTTGGATACAAAAAGATTTCCCAAGCTTTAAACATCCCAAGGAGCACTGTGCAAGCAATCATATCGAAATGGAAGGAGTATCAGACCACTGCAAATCTACCAAGACCCGGCCGTCCCTCTAAACTTTCATCTCAAACAAGAAGAAGACTGATCAGAGATGCAGCCAAGAGGCCCATGATCACTCTGGATGAACTGCAGAGATCTACAGCTGAGGTGGGAGAGTCTGTCCATAGGACAACAATCAGTCGTACACTGCACAAATCTGGCCTTTATGGAAGAGTGGCAAGAAGAAAGCCATTTCTCAAAGATATCCATAAAAAGTGTTGTTTAAAGTTTGCCACAAGCACCTGGGAGACACACCAAACATGTGGAAGAAGGTGCTCTGGTCAGATGAAACTAAAATCGATCTGTTTGGCCACAATGCAAAACAATGTTTGGCATACAAGCAACACAGCTCATCACCCTGAACACACCATCCCCACTGTCAAACATGGTGGCGGCAGCATCATGGTTTGGGCCTGCTTTTTGTCAGCAGGGACAGGGAAGATGGTCAAAATTGATGGGACCATGGATGGGGCCAAATACAGGACCATTCTGGAAGAAAACCTGTTTGAGTCTGCAAGAGACCTGAGACTGGGACAGAGATTTATCTTCCAACAAGACAATGATCCAAAACATAAAGCCAAATCTACAATGGAATGGTTCACAAATAAACGTATCCAGGTGTTGGAATGGCCAAGTCAAAGTCCAGACCTGAATCCAATCGAGAATCTGTGGAAAGAGCTGAAGACTGCTGTTCACGAACGCTCTCCATCCAACCTCACTGAGCTCGAGCTGTTTTGCAAGAAGACTGGGCAAGAATGTCAGTCTCTCCATGTGAAAACTGATAGAAACACACCCCAAGAGACTTGCAGCTGGAACTGCAGCAAAAGGCGGCGCTACAAAGTATTAACGCAAGGGGGCCGAATAATATTGCACGCCTCACTTTTCAATTTTTTAATTGTTAAAAAAAGTTTGACACATCCAATAAATTTCATTCCACTTCACGATTGTGTCCCACTTGTTGTTGATTCTTCACAAAAAATTTAAATTTTATATCTTTAAGTTTGAAGCCTGAAATGTGGCAAAAGGTTGAAAAGTTCAAGGGGGCCGAATACTTTCGCAAGGCACTGTATATTTCTATATATCAGATTTACTCTACATTTTAGGACACTTGTGAATGTGATCAATGCCTGTTAGTGTAAAATAAAAAAAAATTATGTCTATTTATGTTTAGTTTGTAACCACACACAATGACAATGACATTTACATCTATTTTAATCAAAGGTTTGTTTAATTTGTCCATTCTAGGTGTTCCGCTTTGTAGTTTGTCTTTATTCCTCAAAACATTCAAATGCATTAATGGAAACCTACATAATGTGCTTCAGCATCAAGATGTAAATGTATAAATTTTATTGCATTTGAAAGTGCAGTTTTCACAGCAGCTAAAACAAAGGACTGCAGCAATAATAACAGTTTATACCTCCATTTCTGAGTTTTCTACACAGAACTAGAGTTTACCGTCTGTGCAAGCTCTTCTTTTTGTTTGTGGGCCTCCGCCCGGCCCTCATTTCTGGCCTCAGACAGCCTCGCCTTCAAAGCATGCACTTCTTTTTCCAGCTGTTCCCTATGTCGCACCACCTCCCTGGATAACTGCTCACACTGCACCTCCGCCTGCATAAACACACACAGAGAGACAAAATGCAAGAAAACTGTCTAAAAGTAAACAATGCATTTAATACTAGTTAAAAATGCAGTTTGAGTCAAAATACTTGAGAATGCATGAGTACAAATTTCTCGTACCCTAGTTTTATGTAGATTTGCTTCTTCTGCCATTGCCACAGCCTGTTTAACCTGCAAACAGGCTGACCACTCCTTTTGTTGAGCCTCTTGCTGACTTGCCCTCACGGCACGTAGAGCCACCAGTAATTCATCACGCTCCCTGAAAAGAAAACAAACAAAAAAAGATTATGCACAATCTCTGTCTTTTTTTTTTACTGCTGATATGCTGCTGATGAGAAACAACTTAAGTGTAAATTTGTGTTACCACTTACTTTGTGAGCCTGTCCATAGCCTGGACATGCAGATTTGCATGAGTCCCAGCCATCACGGCTTCATGCTGTGCACACTTGAGACACAGACCCGCCACGCGAGGAGCTCCATCAGCTCTTAGAGCATCTGCAGCCTGTTTCTCCGTGTGTTTCAGACAAACCTTCAGCTCCTCACCCTCCTTCTGACTCAATGATAACTCTTTTCTATGTACCACAGCAGAAATACAATGTGATCAAAGAAAATGTGAAAGACATTGTAAGTCTTTAGAATTAAAATAGATATTACACTCACCTGAGAGAGATGACCTGAGCCTCCAAGCTTTCAATCTGGGCCTGGTGGATCACTCTCAACTGTTCCTGTTCAACACAGGTAACTAAATGTAATTTTGAAAGCCCGTGTATTCACAGACAGACTGGAAAATCTTTTGAGATCATGATTTTTATTTCACTGCAAAAATACTAAATTTATTAATTAAAATTTCCATATATAAAGTTTGTTGGGTTCAGAAGCACATTTCACCACAAAGTTGATGAACATATAAATTATCTTAGTCCTACACATTTCTTTATGCATGCAAAACCCCTACAATTTCTGCAAAAAAAATGTAGAAGTTATTGTGATGGGACTAAATCACACACCTTCTCCTGTAGAGACAGAGTGTTATGAATTTAATATTTTTGTCTGTAAATTCAACTTTGTCTTTACAGTGAAAGTCTTAACATTTATAATTAATTTTGAAATAACATCTCATACTATAATCTGAACACTGACCAGGCTGCTGACCTTGTGGTTCGAAAACGTAAAAATCAATTAAACATCAATTTTAAAAAGTAGACAAAAAGTACAAACCGGATTCCAAAAAAGTTGGGACACTAAAACAAATTGTGAATAAAAACTGAATGCAATAATGGGGAGATGGCAAATGTCAATATTTTATTTGTAATATAACATAGATGACAGATCAAAAGTTTAATCTGAGTAAATGTAACATTTTAAAGGAAAAATATGTTGATTCAAAATTTCACAGTGTCAACAAATCCCAAAAAAGTTGGGACAAGTAGCAATAAGTGGCTGGGAAAAGGAAATTGATCATATAACGAACAGCTGGAAGACCATTTAACACTAATTAGGTCAATTGACAACATGATTGGGTATAAAAAAAAGCTTCTCAGAGTGTCGGTGTCTCTCAGAAGCCAAGATGGTAAAAGGATCACCAATTCCACCGTTGTTGCGCAGAAAGATAGTGCAGCAATACCAGAATGATGTTACCCAGCGTAAAATAGCAAAGACTTTTAAGTTATCATCATCAACCGTGCATAACATCATCAAAAGATTCAGAGAATCTGGAACAACCGCTGTGCGTAAGGGTCAAGGCCGTAAAACTCTACTGGATGCTCGTGATCTCCTGGCCCTTAAACGTCACTGCACCTCAAACAGGAATGCCACTGTCAAGGAAATAACAGAATGGGCTCAGGAATACTTCCAGAAAGCATTGTCAGTGAACACAATCCACCGTGCCATCCGCCGTTGCCAGCTGAAACTCTACAGTGCAAAGAGGAAGCCATTTCTAAGCAAGCTCCACAAGCTCAGACGTTTGCACTGGGCCAGGGGTCATTTAAAATGGAGTGTGGCAAAATGGAAGACTGTTCTGTGGTCAGATGAGTAATGATTTGAAGTTCTTTATGGAACACTGGGACGCCATGTCATCCGGACCAGAGAGGACAAGGATAGCCCAAGTTGTTATCAACGCTCCGTTCAGAAGCCTGCATCACTGATGGTATGGGGTTGCATGAGCGCTTGTGGCATGGGCAGCTTGCATGTCTGGAAAGGCACCGTTAATGCAGAGAACTATGTTCAGGTTCTAGAACAACATATGCTCCATCTAGACGTCATCTCTTTCAGGGAAGACCCTGCATTTTTCAACACGATAATGCCAGACCACATTCTGCAGCAATCACAACATCATGGCTACGTAGGAGAAGGATCCGGGTACTGAAATGGCCAGCCTGCAGTCCAGATCTTTCACCTATAGAGAACATTTGGCGCATCATAAAGAGGAAGGTGCAACAAAGAAAGCCCAAGACGATTGAACAGTTAGAGGCCTGTATTAGACATGAATGGGAGAGCATTCCTATTTCTAAACTTGAGAAACTGGTCTCCTCTGTCCCCACACGTCTGTTGAGTGTTGTAAGAAGAAGGGGGGATGCCACACAGTGGTAAAAATGGACTTGTCCCAACTTTTTTGGGATTTGTTGACGCCATGAAATTTGGAAACAACAGATTTTTCCCTTAAAATGATACATTCTCTCAGTTTAAACTTTTGATCTGTGATTTGTGTTCTATTCTGAATAATAAAATAATAAAATATTAGATGTTGGCACCTCTACATCATTGCATTCAGTTTTTATTCACAATTTGTTTAGTGTCCCAACTTTTTTGGAATCCGGTTCATATCTAAAAAGATACTTACCAGCTCATTTTTCCAAGTTTTGTGTTCCGCCCTCTGCAACATGTTGTGCTCTGTGTTGGAGGCTATGTGGCTGCTGTCATTCAACTAAAAAAATAAAATTAAAATTAAAATGAACTGCTTGTTCATTAGATGTCATTACTTTTTAAAAATTGCCACTACGATAATCATGTTAAGCCTAATACTATGTACAGTTTGCGTTTACTCTTTCATCACTTTGCCATGCATGTTGTAAGTAACTAGTACATGTTTTAAATTTTCTGTAGATAATTCCTAATTATAAATTATGATTGAGTGAATTTACTGTTTTGTACCACAAAACTGAAAATGCAATAAAATACATTACTCTTTAATACGAAATATTGTTTTTCCACAGATTACCATGGAGTTATGGATGGTATAATCTTTCAGAGACTCATCCACAGCTTTGGTTCTGAGCTCATACTGCAGCTTCTCATTTTCCACCACCACCACTCTGACCCGCTGCTTCATTCCTTGCAGTTCTTCCTACATGCCCATAAGAAAAAAGTAGATTTAAACTACTCCTAATCAGGATTTTGGTCAAGAGTATAATGTAAAACACAAACATTTGTGTGCAAACCTTGCAGAATTTGACCTCAGCTTCAAGATGTTGGATGTATTCTGACTGATCGTTAATTGTTGGTATCAAGTCTTGATAAGCAGGAACACTGGACCTGCTCTCCTTCTGCACTCTCTAAAAGCAGAAAGGAAAAAGATGAGGTCAGCACAACAAAAATATGCAGGTTCTATAGAAATATATTATAAAATGATTAACAATATTTTATATCCTGACAGTTTGTTTTTACATTAAATCACTCAATGCTGCACATTTTACCTTGGAAGGAAACTGTTTCTCTGATGGAGAGAGAGCCTCCTTCTGCACTCTCTAAAAGCAGAAAGGAAAAAGATGAGGTCAACACAACAAAAACATACAGATTTTAAAGAAATATAATTTTATATCCTGATAGTTTGTTTATACATTTAATAATTCAATGCTGCACATTCTACCTTGGAAGGAGACTGTTTCTCTGATGGAGAGAGAGGAGTGGGAATTTCTCTGCATTGCTTCAACAAGAGACTTTTCAGCTGATTGACTACAGATAAACAAGATAAATATTTAATAAAAACTTTGCACACTGTCAACACAAACATGATCAGGAATATACAGTGCCTTGCGAAAGTATTCGGTCCCCTTGAACTTTTCAACCTTTTGCCACATTTCAGGCTTCAAACATAAAGATATATAATTTAATTTTTTGTGAAGAATCAACAACAAGTGGGACACAATCATGAAGTGGAATGAAATTTATTGGATGTGTCAAACTTTTTTAACAAATAAAAAACTGAAAAGTGGGGCGTGCAATATTATTCAGCCCCTTTACTTTCAGTGCAGCAAACTCACTCCAGAAGGTCAGTGAGGATCTATGAATGATCCAGTGTTGTCCCAAATGACTGATGATGACAAACAGAATCCAGCTGTGTGTAATCAAGTCTCCGTAAAAATGCACCTGCTCTGTGATAGTCTCAGGGTTCTGTTCAAAGCGCAGAGAGCATCATGAAGACCAAGGAACACACAAGGCAGGTCTGAGATACTGTTGTGGAGAAGTTTAAAGCCGGATTTGGATACAAAAAGATTTCCCAAGCTTTAAACATCCCAAGGAGCCCTGTGCAAGCAATCATATTGAAATGGAAGGCGTATCAGACCACTGCAAATCTACCAAGACCCGGCCGTCCCTCTAAACTTTGATCTCGAACAAGGAGAAGACTGATCAGAGATGCAGCCAAGAGGCCCATGATCACTCTGGATGAACTGCAGAGATCTACAGCTGAGGTGGGAGAGTCTGTCCATAGGACAACAATCAGTCATACACTGCACAAATCTGGCCTTTATGGAAGAGTGGCAAGAAGATAGCCATTTCTCAAAGATATCCATAAAAAGTGTTGTTTAAAGTTTGCCACAAGCACCTGGGAGACACACCAAACATGTGGAAGAAGGTGCTCTGGTCAGATGAAACCAAAATCGAACTGTTTGGCCACAATGCAAAACGATATGTTTGGCGTAAAAGCAACACAGCTCATCACCCTGAACACACCATCCCCACTGTCAAACATGGTGGTGGCAGCATCATGGTTTGGGCCTGCTTTTCGTCAGCAGGGACAGGGAAGATGGTCAGAATTGATGGGAAGATGGATGGGGCCAAACACAGGACCATTCTGGAAGCAAACCTGTTTGAGTCTGCAAGAGACCTGAGACTGGGACGGAGATTTATCTTCCAACAAGACAATGATCCAAAACATAAAGCCAAATCTACAATGGAATGGTTCACAAATAAACGTATCCAGGTGTTGGAATGGCCAAGTCAAAGTCCAGACCTGAATCCAATCGAGAATCTGTGGAAAGAGCTGAAGACTGCTGTTCACAAACGCTCTCCATCCAACCTCACTGAGCTCCAGCTGTTTTGCAAGAAGACTGGGCAAGAAATTCAGTCTCTCGATGTGCAAAACTGATAGAGACATACCCCAAGAGACTTGCAGCTGGAATTGCAGCAAAAGGCTGCGCTACAAAGTATTAATTCAAGGGGGCCGAATAATATTGCAAGCCCCACTTTTCAGTTTTTTAATTGTTAAAAAAAGTTTGACACATCCAATAAATTTCATTCCACTTCACGATTGTGTCCCACTTGTTGTTGATTCTTCACAAAAAAATTAAATTTTATATATTTATGTTTGAAGTCTGAAATGTGGCAAACTGTTGAAAAGTTCAAGGGGCCGAATACTTTCGCAAGGCACTGTAATAAAAGGCTGAACAAAAAGCACAGAATTTCTGACAGGCAACCAGTCGTGAGTCACCTGCTTCACTTTGCGTCTTTTGACTCCAAGCGGTTTTGTCCTCTTCAGCCATTGCTGCAAAAAAGGTGTCATTGCTGCCTCTGACAACCTCTCCATCAGGACTGAGTTGCTCCAGAGCACTGCTCAGCTCCTGGATGTTCTCGTTGGCTCGCTCTGAAACCAATATGTACACAAAAACACACTTGTAATTGCATATCATCATAGACATGTGCCAAAAAGAAAGGGTTTGTCAAATTTTGCTTGTCTAAAATTATACTAAAAACAGAAACATTTTTAAAAGTCGTGACTCATTTTCTGAAAAATTTAAGAGGATACTGGGTATATTCATTAGATACCGAGTCATATCATGGGCAGATGTGGCTGAATGGTTAGAGCAGTCATCCTGCAATGGGAGAATTGAGGGGTTTGATTCCACCAGCAGTCACATGTTGAAGTGTCCCTGAGCAAGACACTGAACCCCTCACTGCCTCTGATGTGTGCCCCATCTAATGTGATCTAAAAGCACTGATTACTCTCTTTAGAATTATTTATTTAATTAGCTTTGTAGAGATCTGGTAGAGCGTTGTATGAATGTGTGTGTGGATGGGTAAATGAGGGCAGATTGTATCGAAGTACTTTGAGTATATTGACTAGATGGAAAGGTGCTATGTAAGTACAGTCCATTTACTATTTACTATTTATTAATGAGACACTAAATCATAGATATGAGATACTTTGGGCATATTCATGCATTACTAAGTTGTATTTATGGGATATTGGATCAAATTTATATGACATATTATGTAATAATTATAAGATACTGTTTCATATTTATGACATACTAAGAAATATTTATGAAATGGTTGTGATAATTATGAGATGCTAAGACATATTTATGAAATACTAAGTCATAGACATGATTATTACTCACTACTACTGCTAAGCTGTAATAATGTGATATTAAATTAAGCCAAATATACAAGACATTTAGTCATATAAGATACTAAGTAAAATTAAGAGATGCTAAGTCATAAATAATATATGCTATGCTAATTTATGTGAGATACTAAGCAATATTTAAAAAATGTTAAATTATGAATTAAAGATATCAAATCATTTGGGGATGGTATATCTTAAATATAAGATGCTAAAAACATAATTAAAAAATATGAAATCATTTTGAGATGGTATGTCGTATAACTGAAATTGTTATTATTATTTTAATATGAGTGGCAGAAATGGGCTTTCATAGTTAATTCATTATATGAAAATATCCGTTTTCTTAAAAATGTCGTTTTAACTCAAATTAAACAATATACCTTTCTTATTTACGGAGTGGGAATAAAACAGCAACTTGGAAGCGAACTATAATTTAGCCACAATTCCCAAAAGCTTTAAAGCATCGACAGTCTCAGAAATGACTGTGGTCAAACGACGTTGTAAAGCAAATTAGCAAACGTCATTTTGAAACTTTGAAACTTACGCCTCTGTTCTTTATGTTGAGTGCTCAGCTGCTCTTCTTCGTCTTCGTCTGAGTCTAACGGTTTCATTTAAACACAGTCGTCATTATTCATGTAGAGAAACTAAATAAACCGGCTAAGCTAACCACAACAAACACAACGGCAACCATAACGCTCAAAAGGCGGCGTTTGATTCTGTCAATTTGCTCGCTGCGAAGGCGGTGTTATCGTTTATCCTGTTGTGATTAAATGCCCGCCCTCTCCAAGAGCACGACGAACTCATAAACGAGAGAACAAACGAATAAAATAAAAAAAAAACACGCATTTCCGGAAGTTTAAAGGAGTTCTGGGAAATGTAGTATGTCTGCAAACAGGGCGTAGGAACGGTGTTTTTGTTTTCTGGGAGCGGACTTTTTTTTTTTTTTTTTATCTAAAAAACAAACATGAAAAAAAATGCCATCAAGTGCTGGACTTGATTCAAAAATTACTTATTTAAAATCTTACTTACATTCCACATTTTATTTAGGCTGTACTAATTTAAGTTTTGTTTTAGCTGCTTTCTGTGAATAAATATGATATATTTTCTAATTTGCTTACCAAAAAAAAATATACGGTACATAATGACATGAGCATTTCTCTAGCATTGGATGAAATTGCTTCCTCAAAATATTTATACTAACATGACTTTGTCTTGTTTGAGGTAATCGTCAGAGTTTCAGAGCGTCATTCAGTTGTTAACATGTTAATAAATGTTACGTTTTATTTTTTTATAATTTCACTGTATTCCGGTACAATGATAATAAAGCTTATTATGATACAGATTCTGATGTTTTGCATGTAAATTGACATATTGTATGTGAACACATTTAAAATGCAATAATTTGATGCACTGACAATGGACAATCAGAAAGAATAGGCATAAACTTCAGTTACACAGAAGACTAAACGATAAAACAAATTCCTAACACGTCTTGATTAACTTGCATAAATAAAGTTTGAATGAATGTCGAAATAATTTGACACTTTTCCTTCCACCCAGTGGTAACCAATACCAAGAGCCGTTTTGAAAATCATGATCAAAGAACAATTTTCTTCACTGGACTTGACAAAACATTTTTTTTTTTTTATTATTCAACTGCGGGGCCATGCCGAGGCCATAATTCATTATATCTACATGCTGGAAGAAAAACCCATCCATCCATCCATCCATCCATTATCTTTACCCGCTTATTCCATTTTGGGTCACGGGGGTCGCCGGTGCCCATGTCCAGCAATCACTGTGCGAGGGGCGGGGTACACCCTGGACGGGTCGCAAGTCCATCACAGGGCCACATAGAGACAAACGAGACAAACAACCATTCACTCTCTCACTCACACCTAGGGACAATTTAGAGTTACCAATCAGCCTAACATGCATGTTTTTGGTCTGTGGGAGGAAACCGGAG
>NC_056498.1:59123732-59175982 GCF_014905685.2 Nematolebias whitei | reverse complement strand
ATGAAGCATAATGTCAAAACTTTTTGTTTTACATATTCAATGGAGTGGGTAGAAGTATAAACTTATCAAAATTCCCACAACTGTAATTGTCCCCCTCTTACAATGCTGTGATTGCTAGTATCACTCAGCCCTCTGTGAATAGTAAACAGCCATCAGTGTGCTAATGATCCATTGTTAGGCTGATGGTCCTTCTTGAGCATGTGATCAGCTGGTTTTGGTTGTCAGCAGCAAAACTGGTTGATCCACTCTGAGAAGGTGCTATTTAAGAGACTGAGCTGAATACAGCTCCTCAGACTGAGGAAGTCTCTCGGATGAGAGACGAAACGTTTCTATATTTTTTTGCTTTGTTTTGTTTTTTTGAATGTCCAGAGGACCAGATTGAACTTTTTTGGATTAAGTTAAAGTTTTATATATATATATATATATATATATATATATATATATATTCAGTTAATTTATATAGTGCCAAATCACAACAGAAGTTGTCTCAGGACGCTGTACAAAAACATTCACATACATACAAAAGCTAATTAGTAAAAGTTCTCTAAGGAAGAAAGCCAACAGACTTGTTAAATGTTCTCTTCGTCGCCGTCACACATCCTGAGCAAGCACAAAAACAACAGTGAAAAGGAAAAACTTGCTTTTAACAGGAAGAAACCTCCAGCAGAACCAGGCAAGATGGTGAATTGGAATGAGGGGGAAAAAACAAGATTGGTGATATACAGAAGTTCCAATAAATTATGACATACAGTATAGAAATACAGGAAATGGACTTGAGTTTCAAGACAATGATTTTTTTTTATCTAAAAATATAAAATAAAAATCAAAGAAGTGCTGAACATTGCATTGATATGTGTGATGAGACTGTAAAAATCACCCATTTTTCAAGTTCCATACATGCAGCCCGAGTCAGCTGTTAGCATAATTTGAAAGCAAGGCTTAGTTTAGGTACCTTTGACATATATAAATATATAGATGTATATATATATATATATATATATATATACACATATATATATATGCATGTATGCAATACATACATACATACATACATACATACATACATACATATACACACACACACACACACACACACACACACACACACACACACACACACACACACACACACACACACACACACACACACACACACACACACACACACACACACACACACGTTTGCTGTTGCATGCCAGGGTATTTCCAGGAAACCACATCAAGCCTCTTTGTGAAGCCCACGCATCACTCTGCAGTCCCACACTCACTAAATGTCACTGTCTCTGCTGTCGCTTTTGTAACCAGTTCCCCAACGATAACTGCCACATCTCCCCTCACTCCAAACTCCCCCCTCCCACCAAATGATCCATTCCTCCCAAGCGAACCGTTTTGTATGCAAGGGTGGGGGATCCCTTTTTTTTCATTACTATAATTAACATATGACACACTAACAATAGCATAGAAAGAACTGAATGATAGATGAAACGCTCATCATTTGAACTTTCTTTTTGGAACTCTGCAACCAAAGAGAAAAACAAGAGTTGGATGGGGGGGGGGAGACAACCCAGCTCTGCATACATAATAAATGGTGCATTTTGCAACATCTTAACCAGGCCTCAGAATTTATTATCTGATGGCTTTTGCAGCACCTACAGCACTTCCTACACTGGAGAGGGATTCAGCACAAAATTAATTGGACTAAAAGATGAGCTCAATGTTGAGCCTCACATAAAATATAAACAATATTGGAGAAAATAGGATTGCATTTGTTATATTACTTTCTTAACCAGCCATAATCCATAACATTTGGTAATTGTTGTAATAATGTTAAACTAGTTACCCTTCCAAAAGCAGTCATACAGACAGGCACACAGTCAAGAACCACAATAGTCAGATTTCTTAGTAAAAATAATTCATTTCAGGACAACATATAAATAATTATTGAATCACACAATACAGATATCTTGATATGAATAAATACTTAACAAATAAAACCAGGCTTTTTTCATACAATACCCTATTGTCAAAAGAAACTTCCAAACCATTTGCATTTGTTTTGTTACACTTTCTGCTTGTAAGCCGCCGCTCGTTTCCCCACTGATGGAATGTCCCTACACAGGTCAAGAGTACCATTCCTAAACGCCTCAGCAGCTTAGACAAATCATGTGCAATTTATATGATCTCCTCTCAGGCAAAAGAAAAATCAGTCAGAGACCCCCAAACGATGTTCAGGGGTCCTGACGAGCCGACCACTAATTATCCTTTTGTTGATTAAGGTTTGTCTAGAGGTGATTAAAGCACAGAGATCTACGCACAGGCCGTCAGCGTGTGGGCTGGCCTGACAGCTTTAGATACAGTTGAATGAAAAGGCAGACCGAGAGCCTGGTAGTCATTTCCAACTAAAGCCACAGATGGACATCTACAGCAGAGTAGGTGTTTGGCGACGGTCTGAGGGGAATAACTGTTGCAGCTGATATCACATCCGAGTTTGATTACCATTTTATGCTTCATGTTATCTATTAAGATAAATATTTCTTCTTATTTGAATAAAGCACGCTTGTGGAAAGAGCGTCCGTTTGTGGAATTGCAGTGAGAGATCTTGATGAGCTTTAAGAGGTGGCTACACCGAAGTGAAGATGTCTATCTGTGGCGCTTTAGCTAGTCCAGAATAACTCAGGCTGGCCATTTTAAGGAGGTAACAACAACTGTTTGGCAACTGATGGCACATTTTTTTCTTCTTGCTTTTGTATTTTGGTTAAATAAATATATCAAAATACATTAAAAAAAAAAAATCCAACAAAAGAAATAAAAATGTCAAGTTCTTTTTTTTTTGTTTATTCCAGGCGCACACGTGAGTGCGTTTTGTGTTTTATGTTAAAAGATGAGGCATCGGGTTGGAAGGTCCTAACATATGAACGAAGGTCCATATTCACAAAAGCATTTTAAAGGTGGAGGCGCTGGTACGAGATCTTCGAGCAGGCCCCCTATGGTCCATAAAATGTTATAACTACTTAAAGGCAAAACTTATCGAGGATTAGCCCCAATAGTGTGCTGTTAAAGAAACGGCACAAAACACATTCAGATAAACAAGGTTTGCCGAGGCAGGCAACGGGATTGCTCTCTGAAGTTTGGAAATCGTCACCCTGTCACACTGAGCGGAGTTTGTTCACCAACACATCACCTCGGGGGCATTTAATCTCACAGAGCTATGTTTGGATGTGCAAACGTGTATATGTGGTGGAAAGGTGGGAAGTTATTCAATCTGATGTGCCTACGTTCACAAGGTCTTTCCTTTTGTGAACAATCCCAATCTGACACGACCGGTTCTACATTTGCATGTGCATGTTTTGTACGTGTTTTTAGGTGCTTAAGTTGCTAGTAAACATGAAAAACAATGTCCAAGGCAACAGATTTGTTTTGGAGAAAAAGGGAAATTAGAAGATAGAAAAAGGGAAGTCCTGTCTCTATTGTGTTCTCTGCCTTCTGGCCGCTGACACCAGCATGTCGGCTACAATGGAGAGGCTCGTGTTTCTGTACATGTAGCACCAAAACCAGCAGGGGCCAGCCCTGTCTGTCTTGCACTGTTTAGCCACATAAGTTCCTTTTAGCTTTCTACATGTAGCCATTTAATTTTGCTGGGATAAGTGGCAACAATTGAAAGTGATTTGCTTGAAAATGTAAACTTGCATTGCCACTGTCAGACCAATGGAATAAATTATCGATTTGTAGAGTCTCTTTTGGCACATCTTTGTTGATAGAGAGGACAAGTAAAAGATCTTAAGCTAAAAAGAAAAAGGTTGATTATAGATTAATGTGTGATTTGCTTGCTTTGGCTCAATTCGCCTCACTTCTGCTTACTACTTCCACAGATTTGTCATTGGGCTTGCCACACCATTGCGTCCCTCACTCCTCAGAGCTAATGCTAGACAGACAGGCAGACAGATACACAGATGGGTTAAGACATACAGACAGACGGGGTAAAAATCCTTGGCTGTGGTCTATAAAGCAATGTCAGATGCTTCTTGTTATGCCAATATACAATCATTCTGTCCGGCACGATTCCCTACGTACCTCTAAATACAGACTGTACACAAGAGTCAGGCCAGTTGCTCCGACATGTAGCCGAACCTCTAACCGTGTAAGAGCACACAGCGAATCAGATGATCATAATTGCACAGAGAGGTATTCTGGAGGCCATGTCTACTGCAAACACACACACACATTCACCACAACCCCCTCATGTACACACACTCTCTCTTCACATTCGACATAAGGGGGTTTGATTTTCAGGCCATAAGGTTGCTAGTTAGTCACTAGCTACTTAGTTAGTTAGTATCAGAGGTGCATTGACTGGCATGGGGAGCCCGCTGCAGGGCAGTGGCTCTAACGAGCTACCGATGGGTCGTCATCGACGCCGTGCGCCGAATGTGATCAGCCACGATAGATCTGTTTGAAGTGGTCACACTCGTTGCAGTAGCCCTGTTTCTCCTGGTTGGCATAGTGGTCGCAGCCTTGTGTCCGGCACCTCTGCTTAGACTTTTCTTTGGGCGCCTGCGCCCGCCTGCCTGCTTCTCGTCCCTGGCCGCGCGTGTGGCACTCCGGGCAGAGGTCTGTGCAACCCGGGGACACATTACTGCAGCCACTTCGCCGGCACTGAGTCTGGGTCTGGGATTGTTGCGAAGATCTGGGTTTAGCTGCTCGGTCACGCTTTTTTTTTTTTAAGATGAGAGGGAGAGAATAAAGAGGAAAAACAAATGTCAATTGGTAACTGAGGGAGAGGAGAAGGGCAGAACAAAAAATAAATAAAAATGCATGGAACAAAATCCGACAAAGACCAAGCAAAAAGTAGTTTACGATGAGATGGCAGAAACGTACCAAAGGGGGGGAGTAAGGGGTCCTATGTGCCACTTGGTTGAGACGTGAACTCTGCTCTTTGACGTAGCACTTATCACAATAGCCCTCCAGCATTGCCTTGCCAGCTGAGCCACATCCAGATCCACGACACCGTGTGGCATTCTGGAAGCCTGCCTCCAAACCATGCCTGCTCTGGACTGGGGCAGGAGGAGGAGTCAGGTCTGGATCGCACAGGGATGAACATAAACAATACACCATGAGCAAATATTCACAATAACTCTGATCAAACATTTATCACACCTGAAAAACACTTCAAGTGAATAAGCGTGAAGACTTACGGTGGTTGGTCTGATAGTCTACATAGCAAATAGTGCAGAAACCCAGTTTCTCTGGTGTCCCAAAAAATTGGCAGCCAGATCTTTTACATGGCCGGGCCAGAGGGGCCTGCCAGGCCGACGTGTGTCCTGGGGTTAGCGTGAGGCATGGCTGTTCAGTGTCTCTGGCCTGGCTCCAAGCAGAACCCTCAGTCCTGGGGTTGCTCTGCTGTGGCTCACTCCTCTCTGGAGCCTGTTGTCTCTGCATGCATGGAGGACACAGGCCATTGAATATCCTGAACGCCTCCTGTCTGCACATGCTGCATCGCTCAGTCTCTGTCTCGCAGCCCGCCCACTGGGTCCAGCCAGAGCCTGGAGCTGGGTGGGGAACAGTAGGTGCCCCGTTGGGGCCAGGGAGCCCTGTAGTAACTGTTCCAGCTACAGGGGGTCCGTGATTCTGCCTGGAGTTGAAGCAGCGCTCACAAAGTCCATCATGCTCCACACTGAGGGTAAAGAGGCAGCCCGGTGTTTTGCACTTCATGGCATGAGTTTCACTGTAAAGACTGAGGCTGGGAGCAGTGGGTGGGGCCGAGCGGGGACTGGACAAGACCACCCCTCTACCAGTGGAAGAGCAGGGTGGGCTACTGCTTCGAGTCCCTCTGGAGCTCACCTCAGCCTCTGAGCCTCCCACCACTCCCAAACCTCCCTGTACACTTGCTCCCTTGGTCTGAACCACCCCTTCTATCCTTGCGCCTCCTCCGGTGGTGGCCTGTCGCTTCTCAAAGCATTCGTGGCAATGAGGCTGCGTGTCCACGGAGACATAGAAGGTGCATCGGGGCGTGGCACAACGGATCTCAATGAGGGAGAGTTGAGACACAGAGAACGGTGGCGGTCGCTGCGGCTGGGCGGCCCAGGCTTGCTCCTTGTCCTCCTGCCAGCGCTGATACTCATGGTTGACAAGCTGTAGGTAGTCTTCCATCAGGTTCATGTCTTCAGGCAGGTTGCCCTCATCCAGTCTAAGAACAGACACACACAGTGTGTTTAATAACTTAAGAAGTACTCAGCAAATTAACTTTCTTAAACAATTCTTATTAAAAGCTTCATTAAAAATGGTTAAGCAGTGTTGAGTTGGATCATTGACCAACAGCTAAGACACCATTTCCTCCCATACTGTCATTTTAAGGAACAGATTTATAATCTATAGGTACCGTGCAGCTTTCATGATCCATGTGGTGTCGTGGCCCAAGCCTATGACGGGGATCTCTATAATGTGCAGGTAGTCATTAAGAAGTCTCTCTTTCTGAGGGTGCTCCTTCTCCATTAAGAAGTGCACCTTCAGCTCCTCGAAGCCAACTCGTTTTGGGTTAATCAGTGGAACTGCTCGGATCTCTGGAGGAGCAGATCAGACCAAGATATTAGATGGAGAGAAGAAAAAAAACACAAGCACTTTGTTTCTTTAGTTACTTTCCATGTTTCTTCTCTTTCCTACCTGGACCACTGTCTTTGACGGTGATGAGGGGTGCGAAATGCTGGGAGTCGTAGCCAAGCACTATTGGGTATTTATAGCAATCTGCGGGCTTCCATTGTAAAGGCAGATAAATCCCACCCACATTAAGAGGAGAGATGGAGGAGCCAGATTTCATACTTCTGACCACCTGGTCTGTTGAATTAAAAAATATATAAACCTCTTTAGGATTTAGAATTGAACTAATCACAGCTCTGACCATATTAATGTTCAATTGTTAATCTATCCTAAACAAAATGAATTCACAATATTCAATACACCATCAAGGCATAAATATGTGGACTAACCAGCAGAATGTCTTTAAAGTCTAACAAATGCACTCCAGCGTGATTAACAGCGAGTACCTGCAATGACGATGATGGGCCTGCGGAGAATGTTGGAGAGGATGAAGATGTGAATATCCTCCAGGGAGTCAAACTGGAGGCCATTGCTACTAGAGACCGGCGATGCCATCTTTACAATTTTATCCCACTCCTCCTCCCAGTTCTGAGACACATACAAACAGTTGGGATAAAAATAAAAACTAATTTGAGCACACCTAAATGATAAATTATAATTTTTTAAAGCAAGAATGATAGCATGATAATCCAGAATCTGAACTCAAGCTTTCACATTCTAACCCAAATATCGATGAGGTCCTATATAACGTGATTTTTGGTCGGGTTTGTATACCATGGTGGTGTATCGGAGTCCGGTCTGCGTGAACTCCTGGGACTGCAGCAGCTCCGCCTGGAAGCGAGCTTTAAAAACAGTAGTGTCCGTCTCTTTCAGAACCTTGTGGAGAGCTTTCCGGAGCACCAGGTCTGTGTCCTGAACACCAAGCATGTACTGAGACGCAGCATGAAGCAGACAGTTCCCA
Organism: Nematolebias whitei; assembly: GCF_014905685.2. Classification (NCBI taxonomy): domain Eukaryota; kingdom Metazoa; phylum Chordata; class Actinopteri; order Cyprinodontiformes; family Rivulidae; genus Nematolebias; species Nematolebias whitei. Next base: position 59,168,430 of record NC_056498.1, on the reverse strand, counting down.
TCTCCTATCAACACACAGAAAGCCAGCAGTTAACAGTAGAGCATGGGCTACAAAGTTTGATGCTCATAAATATACAGTTTGTGCACAGAGCGGACAAGTGCTGCACGTGCACACTAATGTGAAACTAAAGTCTGGGGATTTCCGAGCCGTTGGTTCAAACTTCACACTATCTGGTTTGCAGATTACACCAAGATCCTTATATGTCTGAAAACACACACATGCACTGCAGACAGGGCTTCAGCTTGACATAAAGCTTTTAGCCGACTTGGATGGAGACAGCATGTGTTATTTAATGTCAATAAAATACCTTCTGAAGTTTTCTAATAGCCCAAGGAAATACAGTGTTGCTCAAAAGAAGAGTGTGAAAGTGTGAGCTGTTAAAAACCCTGGAATTTTATTTTGTCTCCTTTGGCAGCGCTGGGTTTTTTCTCATTGTGAAACAGTAGAGGCTGTATTTGTCGATGTGTGCAGCTCTTAAAAAAACTGTAGACACTCTAAACACAGGAATTTCCCTCGACTAACTTCTGTTTTTTTTGTTTTTGTTCGCATATATGTGTGCGTGTTTGATCCATCGTCTGATCCCAACTATCAATGCTGCTCAGCAAGTCCTGTACTTTCCACAAAGGCGTGACTTTGACAAGAAGGAATGTTAGTGTTTTAACTACTGTCATCATAGGTCGATTAAGACAAAAATTTATGGGCAAGGAGATAACAAGAGCCCACATGAGTACAGACACAAAGAAAACTACAGTTACGTTAACGTGTAGGGTTAGTGCTTACTTTTATGTCCAGAAGAAGCTTAAATATGTAGTAAGTTTTCTGATTTAGTTCATGGACAAGATATAAACCCTGCACACAAAAAATCTTCTGTTTCCCCCCCCCTTTTTAAAAAAAATAAATAAAAATGGCTGGCCTTTAACTAAAAAAATGTCTAAAAATAAATCTTGCCTCGAGGTGTGTTGTAGGCCAAGCTGTGAACAGATTTCTAAAATTAACACTTTTCAGCGTTTACAAGATGACTGTAATGCGAAAAACTGCTTTTCATACGACTAAAAGAACATGCCACTAAATTTGAAGAGTAAAAAATACATCAACTTCCCTTCCAGACTAAAAAAAAAAAGTGTTGTTGCGTTTCGGGGCTCTTGCATCACTAATAAAAACACACAGTGCACAGCTTTCTCGTGAAGAAAGAAAAAAGTAAAACTGCATATTCGATGAAGATGCACGTAAACGCAGACACGCATGAATTGACTCAAACGTACAAATGCAGACTCCTCTTATGCAAAAGTCAAAAAAATAAATAACTTTTTGACCATAAATTGAGCCAGTGGCCTGACGACTAAAGATGAAAGACAGTCGCCCCCATCAGTTTAAATATAGACACTTCCTCTATGGAAATCTGAGGCACTTCCTGAAAACACAAGTCCAGGACCAAACCATCGCTATTTTTGTTGCCACCAAGGTGACAGCACAACGTAAATGTGTTGCGTGTCTAATGGGGCTCCGATTCTGGTTCCTGCACTTAAGAGGTAGTCACCACAACTTTATGAAGACTATTCAAAAGAAAATTCATATAATAAGAAACAAAATCCACACGCAATGTCTCTCCCATATCAATATTCATTAAGTTACAAAGCTAAATTTGTGACCTGATGCCAAATACTATGAGATCTTGTTTACTGCAGAAAACAGCCAAAGTGACTGAAAATATGTCAACAATGGCGACGTCCATGGAAGAGCCATTTGGGAATGAGAAATCTGGTAATTTGATGCATTGGTACGTATTTACGCTCAGATTTGTTGAGTAAAGTACAATGATGAATAATGTTCGGGATGCTGTTTAATATACCGTATTATTTTACATTATTAGTGTTTAGCGTACATCTTAGATCCTTTAGCGCAGGGGTCTGCGACCTTCACGGTCAAGAGAGCCATTTTTACGTCTCCATTCACTACATTGAACGTGTGCGGAGCTGCAACAACCTGCTACAACTGTGGTCATCAACTGGTGGCCCATGGGCCACTTTATGTTTGCTGGAGGGGGCTTTTGTAGCCAGTAAGGGTGACATTATAAAGTAAACAAATATCAAAATTATTTTTTAACATTTATTAAAGAAAAATACCAGATTCTTGTTGTTTTTTTTTGTTTTTTTTTTTTGGGGGGGGGGGGGGGTACTTTTTTTTATTTAAAAAAAATCTATAAACTATGCAGACAGTTCTTCATATAAATAAATAAAGCATCAAGTTAAAGTATCTTACTCCTTGTACTTGCTCCAATGTTCATATTTGCAAAATAAATGTCAGGAAAACTTTGAAATAATCCTTTTTTGTATAACCAATAAGATTCAGTTTTATGCCAATTTTGGTCAAAGCTTGAGTCGTTGAAGAGGGACCAAAGAGCCGCATGTGGCTCCAGAGCCGCAGGTTGCAGAACCCTGCTTTAGCATATACCGGTATCTTAGATCCTTATATACTGGGTTTTTTATACTTTATATTATTGCTATTTTGGGGTGTAACTGGGAACCTTGAGTACACAATTTCATTCCACCTCATGTACCGCATGTGATGCAAATGAAAGTAATGAACCTTGAACTTGAAAGTGCTTTGATTACATTGAGTGTGTACCCGCATTTAACAATTGCATATCAACGTATTTGGATGTAGAAAACTCTTTCAAACTGAACCACTTAATATAGTTCAGGAAATCTTTTTGAAGCCGACTTCATCGTTTGTAATGAATTCTTTTAAAATAGGTGCAAATAAAAGTTAAACTAATGCAGCATTGAAGAAATCCTCGATGTAGATTAAATCCTAATGTATCCTTTGTTGCTGCAAAACATGGACCGGTTTATCATTCCTGAACCAACCCTGTGTGAAGCGGACACATGACACTCTTTGGATGGTGTTTGGGGAAAAATACTCAGACATTTTTAAGTAAAGAAACTAAAATTTTATCAGAGTACTTTGTTGGGGAAGACAAGAAAATGATTATGGCTTAGCTGGCTTTTTTAAATTTGTTTTATTTACGTTAGTTAATTATCTTTATTAAATCTTAAAATCTCTGGAGACTTTGAGTCTTCAGGAAGCTTACAGAAACAAGAGGCTGAGAAAAAGACTGAAATTTAAGTCCCAGACGATGCTGGACGTTCCCTGGTGGTCTTGTTCTTTGTCATGTTTTGTATGTACGTCTGCTGAGGTCCAGTGACTCAGCAACAGCCAGTCCTCTCTGGGTATGTGTGTGTGTGTCGTACGTCCTCTGCTCAAAGTCACGTCTGGGTCCTTCAGAGTTAGACGGTCCACTTCTACATTCGGTCTCATCTCTATGACATCAACTTCATAAGCCAGGAAATTCCTTTCAGGTTACTGGCAGCTGAAGTCAAGACAGACTAGTCTGTCATCAATTAAAGAGTCTTTCTTAAAGAGGAACTATGCACTGATGGAAGTTGCAGTGAGTCATACAGTTATTAACAATTTCAAAAATGACAGGGACCCTTAGGACATAGCACAAAAAGTCCAGTAAGTTCCTTCCCCATCCAGTAACTGTACAGTGTAAATTCTCAGATGAGGGTGATAAAGGAATTTCTCACAAACAGAAACATTTCCTCTGAAAACCCACGTTTAGGTCAAACTTGTAGTGCTGATTTCCACTTCCTCCTCCTGTTGTGAATGCTATGGCTGATGATTTTCTTCAAAGACTGTTTTTCCCCCTTCACCTAAAATAGATCTGTGCACATACCAGATGTGTGTGAAGTAAAATATGTATATTAAAACAGAAACAGGTGACTGAGACGTTGACCTCAGTCAGGCAGGTGTGGGTAAACCTATGTGATGTTTTGACATTCACACTTCTTCTGTACACCTTAAAGGAAAAAAAAAAAACTAGGTGAAACCCACAATGGCTGCAAATGAAAACAGTGGAAATACTTGGCCTGAAACATCAGCAACAGTAAATACCAGTGCTGTAAGTGACGCTGGTGACATTTCCAGTATAAAGCTGTGATCAGAAGAGCTCAGACCCCCTGCGTGAATGTTTGTCTATGCTGGGATGTTCCCGAGTTGCAACATAAACGTAACAGAAAACATGACTTCGCAGCAGTGGGCCGTCTGAAATCCAGCGAGCGGCCCAGTAAAACCAACAAGATAGCTAAATGAGTCTATATGAAAGTGGAACCCATGTGCCTCGATTATTGTCACTTACAGTAATCCTGCTTATGAGTAACGACATCTGAGAACTTGCATGTTGAATACATTTGACTTGCACCATTTCTGTTACAGAAAATGAAACAAAAGCAACAACCGTGCTCAGCAGGGAGCAACGCAGATAAGGAACTGTTTCTAAAAGCGAGAAGACCCAAGTTTTAAACCAATTAAACCAATCTGATGAATTGTTCCTGTGAATCACCTTCCTCATTTAGCCCCAAAAGTACAACTAAACCTAAACTATTTGATAAAACACCCCCAACCCAGTGGTGTAGTCTATGTGAAAGACTATGCAAAGTATACCCATGAAAAGCTCGGGAATTTCAGTATACCCACTTAAAAGTGCACAATAATGTGTGACATATCATTGGACATGTCTGTCAACACATTTGGAACATTTTATAGACACATTGAATTGGTTCAACCTGTCTTTTGTATAAGTAATACTTCTGTACTTACTACTTAATACTTGAACATGTTTTGCTACAGTTTATTAAATTCTATAACATGTTTTTAATACAAAACCAAGTGTTGTACAAAGTTTGTTGTACGTTTATTCAAATATAAGCATCAGAGAAATTTTGAAGTGTTCAATATGCTTAAAATGGGGCAGCTGTGGCTGAGTGGTTAGAGCAGTCATCCTCCAATGCAAGAGTTGGGGGTTCGAATCCACCAGCAGTCACATGCTGCAGTGTCCCTGGGCAAGACACTGAACCCCTCGTTGCCTCTGATGTGTGTCCCATCAGTGTATGAATGTGATCTAAAGCACTGATTAGTCTCGTTAGAATGATTTGTTCAATTAGCGTTGTAGAGATTTAGTAGAGTAATGTATGAATGGGTAGATGAGGACACAGATTGTAGTGTAAAGCGCTTTGAGTATCTTGAAATAAGATAGAAAGGTGCTATATAAGTACAGCCCATTTTACCATTTAAAATTCAAAATAAATTGACAATTACATTGTACTAACCGGTGTACTTCGGTTTCTAAGCACAGTATACCCAGTAAATTCAAAAAAGTTCAAGACAAAAACAACTGGACTTTATTTATAACAGAAGACGTTTTGCTTCTCATCCGAGAAGCTTTCTCAATTCAAAGAAACACGGAGTGTGGGGTTCAGGTTATAAAGCTGGAGACAAGATACACACATACATATGCAGATTGACCTATCGCGTCTTCTGTTACAAATACAGTCCATTTGTTTTTGTCTTGAACTTTTTTGAATTTACCATGTCCTGGATGATTGAGAATCTTCACCAGCGTACTATACCCAGTACAAAAATGTAGACTACATCACTGTCCCCAACCTCTTCCCATTCCAACACGTTCCCTAACATCAGTTTAGTGTTTCTTACCATTGGTGCGAAGTGGCACCATCTTCTTCAACTCCCGACACCAGTTGAGCTTCTTCTCCTGTTCCAACGAGGCCTGCATCCCTCGGTCCAGGATGGCGGCCTGCACTACCTCCCTGAAGGCCTGGGGGAAGTGGTTCATGGCGATCATCTCCAGCGTGTGGCGGTGCATTCCCCGCAGGTGGTGCATGAGGTCACCGCTGGCGGCAGGCTTCACCACGTCATTGGGCACTCGCTGACGGATCTTCACGGCTTTCAGCAGGTTGGAGACGAACAGGAACTTGGGGAGGAAGTTTTGACCCTGCGACATGGCGGACGAGTAGCCGGGCAGGAGGGGGAACAAGGAGGCTGCAACCGGCGATGTTCGAACAATGTGGAAACTGGACAGAGAAAAAAGGGGAGAAAATTGGTTGCAGTAGAATAACCATCAGACTGGCGGGGCTGTTGGGAAATTTTCTGTGGAGATTCCCCTTCCTTATTAATTGAGACTTAAGACAACCTAATTCACTGTTTGCTCGGGAAACCACCCAGAACGCAGGGATATTTGACTGCGGACATGTTTGGTGCTGACAGGAGATTCTGCTCATCCAAACTAAATTAAACGCACAAAGAACGCCTTGTATTCATGGCTTTATCTTCTAATTCTCCTTTTCATTTTGACGGTTTCTAAAGAGTTGTCACCCCCAACAGGCTGTCCCCGCTGAGCTCAAAATCCTCCAACAATAAACTGGTGCTTTCCAGACTTTCACCGCGGGGTACCCAGCATTTTCCAGACTGCTGTGAAGGTCATGAGTCCTCCTAACCAGCTGTCCACCTGGGTCAATTTAAAGGCAAATTTCAGGGTGTTAGTACAGATAGAATGCAGTTCTTCATGTAGGAGGTAGATAAACTTTGTTCTTATCCAACAAAGTCAAATATGGTTAAAAAAAATTATGCTAACTTGTAGTAACTTATAGTTGTGATGCTTTATCCATAAAAATAAAGCTTCCAAGGAGCAGTGAGAAGAAAGGCTGAGGTGCAGAAGTTTTAAAGGAACATTTCAGCCAAAATGAAGACAGCGTTTGACAGGAAGTGGAAAACTAATGATCAGCAAGTACGCCTGGAAGTCTGCTGACTTTTTAACTCCCATCTCATACGAGCTGAGTGAGTCAAAGTTCACAGCCACCTGACAGCTGAAGTGGCCTCTGTGTTTTACTGAGGAGCAGCAGGTGCAACAACAGGCTAGGCCATGCTAAAGCTAAGTCACTCACTGACTTGAGGGACTAAAAATAAAAATAAACAAATAAAACAGACACCTGCTGTCAGGGAGCACGCTGGGTCTGAGGTGTTTCCACGGCAGTGTTGGACGCAGCGGGTTAGCATGGCGAGCAAAAAAAAAAAAAAAAAACAACAACAGGAGACTTTGCTGACGTTCAAGGCTTACGTAATTGCGATGACAACTACCTTAAAGACAATGAAGGGCTCCTCGGCGGTTCACGGGGCGCGCGCGGACGCAGAGAACCCGCGCGGGTGACACGTTTGTCCGCTTGACGCCTCGTTATCCGCTCGAGGGTGACGTCTTTGTAAACAATGGCTGTCAAAGCCACTGTCGTGAGCAGGCTTCCTCCTCCACGTCCCCCCCGCACAGAAACACGAGCGCACGTTACTCCGGGCCCAAACACGCCGCGTTCGCCAAGTCTCGCCCCACTCGGCGGGGGATGTCGTCCACACCGAGAGGCAGAAGACGACAGGACTGCTGTCTTACCTGTAATATGTCGGAGGGAGGAGGGGGTGGTAACAAAGCCTCCCGGATGCTCAGGCTAGTCCTCTCTCAGCCACTTCACTCAGCCTCACCGCAGCGGTTCTCGGCGCCATTCACCCTTCTCGTTCTCTTCACTGTATCTCATCTGCTTCGGAGCCCTGGCAGCTCGCAAAGCTTTTCGAAAAGACTAGACACGTTCGCTAGTCTTTTAGAAAAAAAAAAAAAAAAGTCAAGGGGATTTCCACACGGGGACTTTCCGTCCACCCATTTTCCTCCCTCTCTTTCAATCTGATGCAGTTGCGGCTCGCTGCCGCTAGGGGGTGCGCGTCCGTCTGAGGAGCACATTCGGCCTCCTGAGCACAAAGAAGCGCCATCGAGCCTTCAGACATGTCGCGTCAGACTTTATTTCATGAGACAGCCTTAGAAATTAATCATTAACACCACCACCCGCAAAACAAAAAAAAAAAAACATAAAAAAAAATCAGCTTCAGCAAGTGACTCAGAAAAAGTAAAACCTGTTGATGAGAAGCAGATTTTGACTTCTGCGTTTATTTGACTACAGCTTTTGCAGTGATGATGCTGTCCTGACTCGTAAAATCATGTATTTATAGAAGAATTAGACGATCCAGAGGGAAATATGTGCTTTCTGCTATTATACATGACCCATAGATCAAAGGAATGACTTTAAATGCCCCTCTCCAGAGGCACCACCAAGAGGGGGGCCACGGTCACCCCAATCATTTTGCTACTCCTCCCTCAGGCCAGACCGTTTTATATACACAATATGTTTATCACTACCAAATATCTACCTCATACTTTGTAATAATCTAGCAACGTCAACAGAGTCGTGTTTTGTTGCCAACATTTGCATGTCGTTTGTTTACATTCGGACACTGACATTGAATTTAGTTGTAAACAAATGCGAGGAACGTTTCCAATGTTTCGCAATTTCTTCAAAAGCCCTTATGAATTTCAGTTGACGTAACCCCCAAACAATAATTTAATGATCTAGAAATTATATTAAAAGCTTAAAAATTCAACCTACAAAAAAATTGAGAAATTTAGTATTTTGCCAGGTTTAATTGGTTGAGTAATGCCTGCTCTGTTCTCAGTTAGTAAGATCAATTTTAGAATAAGAAATATGATTTTAAAAAAGATGGTTTTCTAACGCCTGTATTGCTAATATTTCAAATAAGCTGTATCTGACAACAGTTACATGAAAAAAACCACTTGCAACTCTTTCAGGGCTTTTGGTTTTGGTGGCCCACCTCAAGATTACTCCATCTGGCAACCCCTTTGAAAACTTTAGGCGCCCCCATCCCCTCTTTGATTAATTATATACTTCTTATTCACAAGCACTTTGATAACAGTTACTGTTTTAAATGTGCTTTATAAATAAATGTGACTTGACTTGACATTCAAGCAAACTTCACCTAACTTTGATCATGCACATTGCAGCGCACCACCCACCAGTACTGATAAGAAGCTGAAAATAAACCTGCAGCTGTGAAACACCTCTCATACAAATATCTTTTTGAAGAATTCAAGAGGAAATATAGAAATGAAAGATAAATATAATGAAGAAATACATTTAAACGGTGTAAATGGGCACCTGCCAGCCATTCTGTGAACAATGAGATACTAAAAGAAGGCACTCTTGTGGTTTATAGGTGTTACATTTCACAAATTGTTTGTTTTCCTTTGCAAGAAAATGATGTACTGTTTGTCATATTAAAAAAAGCAACTATGCGGCTGCAGTGTCTGACGCTGTGTTCAGTTTTTAAATCAGCAGTTTCAAAAGGTTGAGATTAAAGGTCATAAAGCTCTAAATGATCTCCTGAAATTAAATGAAATAAAAATATATCAGTGGTGTATTTGCCATAATTGGTACATGAAGTGAAAACTATTATAAATAGATTATTTATATATATTTATATTTATATATATATATATATATATGTGTGTGTGTGTGTGTGTGTTTTGGGGAATTGTTATGAAAAACATAAAAGGCAACATCTTTTCATGAATTTACTTTATATTTAAGCTCTTGTTAAAGCAGGAGCTGCAGAACGGTTTGCTGATCGATAGACTGATTATTAGGAGTCATTCACACGTTAGATTACTTAATTATTTTATACTTATCATTGTCAAAACTCATAAATGGTCATGATCATTAGTGCTACACGTGTCCAAGCAATCAAGAATTACTCAGAGCAAGAAAACTTTAGAGAGAGCAGGTACTGACAGATAACTTTAGGTCAAAGGTCATAAAGAGAGGGGCCCCTTTAATCCTACATTATTATTTACAGTTTGATCATTTACCATTCTGACAGATGACTCATAGCAACATATATTCTAGTCAAGATTACATTTATTGACATACAATAATCTAAAAGATGCTTGAAAATGACAGGAGTCTATAATATACAAAAAGTTGTGGTTGACTTACCTGTGATGTGAATTAGAGCTGAATTTAGTGTTATAGCCTCACAGTGAGCACATCTCCAGGTAACGCATCTGGTCTTTTCTACCTGTCATTTTATCCTCCCCCACCCTCCCTCCAATGCTGATTCATCGCTCTATTTCCCTTTTCCTTTCTCTTCCCTGTGGAAAGACTCACAGTTCCTTGTTCTGCTGGTAAAACACTGAAAACCACAGGTTAATTTCCTACTATAAGCAAGGAACAGAAACCTAATTATCACCTGACGTACGTTCACAAAGAATGAGCTCATTATAAACTTTTTTAAAGCCTTCGTCTTGATGCCGAGCACATTTTGTGCAACAAAACAAACATCCACCCTTGACTAACCCTGAACACGTTGGGTTTTACTTAGATGCCACATTTCATGATGCTTTATTATTCAAAACTTTCCAAAAGTTTTACCCTTAGGTCACATGCTGACTGAGTCACACACGGGAAAGATCAATGCAAAGAAAGCACAAATAAGAGCACATACAAGCAGATGGAAACCCCACCGAAAAGGAAGCAAGTGAGACGCTGATCTGTTACAAGAACTGGTTTGTTACAGCTAGTCATTTATTATTATTATTATTATTATTATTATTAATAATAATAATAATAATAGTAGTAGTAGTGATTAAATAAACATATAAATTAAGTGAAGTACTTTACGTGGCTAGGAAAGGCTGGACTGAAGGACAGCAGAGGGACTAATCATGGCAGCACAATAACAACAGAGGCCGGGGTCTACCACACTAGACCAGACCCAAGAGGCAGGCTGTGCAAAGATGACCCTGAGACTGTCCAACACATAATAGTAGGATGTAAGATCCAGGAAGGCAAACATGAACTCCAAAACAAAGAGGCTGGAATAATATACAGGAACATTTGTGCTGAGTTTGGACTGGAGGTCCCACAGTCAAAGTGGGAGATGCCACCAAAGAGTGGTGGAGAATGACAGGGCTAAGAGACTGAGGGACTTCCAGATCCAGACCAACAAACAGGCGATGGCTAACCAACCGAGCATTGTGGTGGTCAACAAGCAAGAGAAGAAGGCAGTGTTGATAGATGTAGCAATTCCAAGTGACACGGAACACGAGAAGGGCTGAAAGAGGAAATAGAGAATTGGAGGAAAGTCAAAGCTTCAGTTGGAGCACTCGGTGCCGTGACCCTCAAACTGGAGAAGTGACTCCAACAGGATCAACCTCAGAGATCTCTGTCCAGAAGAGCGCAGTCCTAAGAACAGTTAATATAAGGGACTTGCCCAAGTGGATAAATTGGGGCAAGCTGGGTGTTTACAGTGTATCTAGTTATTTTTGTCGTGAAAAGCAGATTTCTACTTTCAGAAAACAATTTTTGCATGGACCCCTAAAACAATTGGCATATTAAACCAACCCAATCCAACCTGGCCCCCCACAGCTAACTTACTGTAAAGAAACACTAGTTAGTTATACAGATATCAAGCTAAAACCTGGTGTGGTAGTAGCCGTGAGTCATCCCCAGCACATTCTCCAAGTGCTACTCATTCTGCATGATTGCAGCTGTTGGTGTCAATCCGTCTGTTTGCAAAATATCTCATGAACCACTGGGCACAGTTGAATGAAATTTGCTAAAAGTAATCATTTGGTGAACACCTAGACATATTTAACTTTCAGAGTCAACCTCGTTCAAGTCGGCCGCCACAGCTTAGCAACTTCAATTAACACAAAAAAGGCTATAACGCAATCAGATTTAGAGATCTTGATTCAGACTTTAATGGGGTAGCTGGGTGCTAGACCTTTAACTGGAATATGTATTTCCAGTTTTGTCATAAAAAAAAAACATCATTATCATCACCATTTTTTGGAGACAAGGAGAAGAAGAGTGTTTACTCCTTATTGGAGACGCCAAGATTGAAATTTTTTCAGTTCGCGTCAGTATGTTGCAAATGTCTGAAAAGTCTTTTTGAAGTCATTTGTTGGGCCAGTAGTATCAGAGCCAGTGTATGAAACAAACTGACACAACCTATAAAGCTTGGCTTTACTCAACAAGCTTAAAGAAATGTTTGTGCAAAGAAGAATGCTGCAACAGTGGTTCCCAAAGTTGGAGTCATGACCCAAAGTTGGGGTCATGACCCAACTATGGGTCATGAAACATCAAGTTTGTGTCCCATAATAATCAGAAAACAGTATCAGTGTAAAACAAGAGTACCATATACACCACATTACACACCTGTCAACAAACTATTATACTGTAAAGCAAAACAGCAATAAAATCTATAGTAAGGGCCCAGACAAGCAAAGACCCTGTATAAACTTTGACCTTGATTTGTGACCTTGACCTTAGAGCTGGGGTGATGAAAATGTATGTGACACTCCATCTAATGATGATAGATGGTTTCATTATGTTATCTTGAATGGATCACAAGTTATGGTGTGGACCACACATAATCCATCCACCTTCAACGGGCGTATAATAATAAAAAACATGAATAATGTCATATATTTTACTCATCATTATTACAAATAAAAGCATCAAATAACCATGAAATTATAAACATATTACTGCTGTAAAGGCTGTTTGGATTATCAATATGCTGTTGTTCTATGAGGTTTTTAACATTTGTTTTCTCAAACCAGAAATATTTGGGGTCATAACCCTCTGCTGTGTTTTTATTTATTTATTTATTTTTATTCGGCTCAGAGATGTTGACCTTAGGTTTCTTTACCTTTACCACGAAAGAAACTGCCGGAGGGTTTTCCTGCCTGTAGCAAAGACATCTGGGGCAAGAATGGAAATGCAAGATTTACCTGCAAATGGGATTAGAATTGCATTTTTGTGGTTTGGAATGGGCTAACAATTCATTGCAACATGTTTTTCAGGTCAAGAAAAGCTCAGACTTAAATTTTGACTGATCAAGAAAAAGGAGGGGGGAAACGAGGTGGCAGACTCTACTTCCTGTCTGACAAAGTGTGCGCTCTCCTGCATGCAGCAAAGACTGAATACTTTAATAAAACAGCTGCTGTGACCTTGTTCCTATGTCAGCGAGCAGTTCCTGTCTCACATAATTACATCCTCCTCCATCACTTCTCAATCCCCTCTCTTTAAATCAAGCAGGTAAAATTAATCTTACTCTCAATGACGGAGCATGCCTCTTTAATTCAATAATTAACATCACAACTGAAACTTTAAAATTATGACGATGGCCCTTCTTCGCAACCCTGCGTCTGCTGGTAATCCAGGTAGTTCACTTTACTCCAGAAGCCTCAGGACACCTCTGGAGTCATACACCTCTTGTGTTCTGACAGTGTGGCCAGTCCCTCAGAGTGACTTCTGAACCCAGATCGTTCCATCTGAGCCCCATAAGCCTCGGGGCCCCGTCCCGGTATGAGGTGGCAGAAGACCGGGGAGAACCCTGGGGAGAACTGTGAAGAGGAACATCTCAGTGTTCTTCTGGTGCTTCTTCTGAGTGGAAAGCACCTTGGAGGCAGATCGAAACCAACCCCCACAGAAGAGTTACTTGACACAGACTTTGTGTAGGGGGAGAAAAAGCTGTCACTAACTGATTGTTGCATCGTGATTTTATTAGAGGGGTGGTGGTGGACTAAAATTAAAGAAGAAAATAAAAATAACTGTATTCCGTATTTTCTGATTTAAAGAGGAAACTGCTGATGCTGAATAGGTGAGGGATGGAGCCACAGCTGCAGAAACACTGATCAAGCCTGACCTCTAGTGGTCATAATACAAACTGCAACACAGCTGTGACGTTTTGTTGTAAATACAAACTGATTAAAAATACTCCAGTTTCTGCAGCTTTACTAAAATTAACTGCACAATTTCAGTCAAACCTGAATGTTAGCAAAATAATCCATGAACCAGGGAATGGATATGAATAAACCTCTATCAGGCAACAAGTTCAAGTAGGTTTATTGTCATTCGCATCACATGTGGTGCATGAGGTGGAACGAAATTGTGTGCACAGGGTCCCAGTTACATCCAACAATAGCAAAAATACAAAGTGTAAACATAAACAGTAAATAACGATACAGGAAATAGGCTAAATATAATATAATATATAAATATAATAATCCCTGAAGGTTTATCTACAACTGATTAACCTTTGGAATCAACCTGATTCAAGATGGCCACCACAGCTAATCGCCTTATTGTGCTAAAAATTGGTGCAGAAACAGTTAAGAGTCATCCCTAACATACACCGTTAAGCCATTAAGTATTAGACACAACCAGGTCTGTCTGTTAGCAAAATATTTCACGAGCCAGCAAACAGAATTTTATTAAACTTTCAGAAATTAAAAGTTGGATGTACAACTACAAATGATTTAACTTTTGAAGCCAACCTGATTCAAGATGGCCGCCACAGCCTACTGACCTTAGCTAACATAAAAAGGACAATTATTTTGTTGGTTTTAAAGATATTGAGCTAAAATTTGGTGTGGTAGTAGCTGAGTCATACACAACTCAAACTTTTCAGTGCAGACTATACAAGCTCTGTTTTAAATTTAGGCATACTGGTGGGTGATATGCATTCCTTTCAGGGACAAAAGTTTTGTTTTCTAATGTACAAAAATACTATAAAGTACATTGTAGGCTTCAGCAATTTTAATATGTTTTTAGATTCTTTTCTTCTGGCTTGGTTCTTGTTTCCATGTAAACAGATCTTTTGTGTGTGTCCTGGGAAACATGCTGCTCACGGAGTGAAATGATCAAGTTTGTCAGATTTTTTTTAGTAAAAACTAAAGAAAAATATATAAAAAGAGAAACAATAGTATATCAAGATGAAAAATAAAACTCCACAAGCATGTTTGCATTTGATTAGTGTACCTTTTGCTTTCCCTTCCTGTTCGTCCCCTTGTGTCTCACCATGTCCTTTTGTTACTTTCCTTTCATCAGCAGGTCTCCTTCACACTTTGTTCTGTCTCCACCCTTCCCCTCAGAGAAAGCAGAGCTGTTGGGACATGCTGAGCAAAGTGTAATAGTTACTGTCCTCCCTCAGGGTGGGGCTCCCGGGGCGTGTGTGTCATGTTTGACTCGGGACATTCCTGTGTTTATCATCATCTCTGTGGGCCTGCAGCTCAATGAGGTGACAGGACGAGTATAAACACACTCGGGAACATTATGTGCACGAGGACTTCAGCTGGATTTTAAGTCTCTTAACTGGGAATTTAAGTTAAAATCTTTGAATTTTCAGATGTTTGTGCAGCATCTTATAAAAAGCCGTATGCACTTTTTTTATATGGATTTGAAAAATTGTAGCATTTTTATACATACAATATTTTTCCCCACGACTTGAGATTTTATCTTACTTTAGAAACTTCCTTTCAATAAAAACAGAATTTCATTTCTTCAAAACATAAAAGGGCTTTATTGCATATTACAACCAAAACTATTCCACAGAGCAGTAGAAAATAAAACCAGCAGGGCGCTTTCCGAAGAAATCGCTCTCAACTACGGCAACGTATCGACATACAGTAAACAGCTGGTGTTGAAAACTGATCCCCAATTACAAAACGCTTCTTAATGAATACCAGCTTACATGAGAAAGGGCCCAGCTGGGTGACTCCATTAACAGTTCTTCAGAACTCCTTTATTTAATCTCTAATAAACATGTCTGAGCAGGAAGTGACACGAGGAAGACCGCATTAAAAACAAGACCGTCCAGTTCGGATTAGGTCAACACAGTATAGGTTAAGGCACACCGTGGAGTGATTATATATGTGTATATATATTTAAAAAAAATACTTTGGTCTTTTGTTTTTCCATCAAAACAGCAACATCTAAGAGACATTAAGATTTACAAGTACCAGGTTTGACACAAAAATACACAGATAACTAAAGAAAATACAACATTGTGTTCCATTTCAACCAGATTTGACATCATTAAACAAGGCAGCTCATATTCAGTAGTGTGTTGCCTGGAAAAAGTAGCCCCCTGAAATAATTAAAATATATTAAACTGGAATAAGGTCATGGGGAACGAAATAGCACTTAAGGGCGTTTCTGAGTAAGGCAAAGTTTGACGCATCAGAGCGAAGAAATAAAAACCCTTTTCTCATTTGTCATCAATCAAATCCCGACACCGATACTCACTAAAATCCTGCAAAGATATACCTCATTGGTAATATTTTTAAAAAAAATCTCGATGCAAAAAGATTCAGAAAATCCATAAAAAGGTGCAAACAGAGCTGTTAAACCGAGTCTACGCTCAACAATCTTACAAAGCAACACGAATGCTGAGGAAGTTCATGAGAATAACATGAGAATATAAAACATTCGTTTACGCATCTTATGCAAAATCTAGAGTCCAGATTGCTTATCTGTGAGGGTTAAGTGCACTTAGGTGAGACTGCATTCTAATATTTAGTGTCACTAATAATAAAAACCTGTTTTAAAGAAGCTGATCTAATCTAAAAAAAATATCAGATTAGTGGATTAGAGCTGGCAGGGGAGGGATATTTCCTTTGCTGAAACATGTTTGAGGTGTGACTCAGTAGATCTTTGGTGAAACGGTGCAAGGCAAAAACATTTCAGATCCAACAGAGTAAAAAAAAAAAAATGGTGGAAATAACTGGAAGTGAGCGGGGCTCTGTCTTTAGGAAGAAGTGTAGAAGTATTTAATCTTCTCCATTCCGTTCAGTTCATCCTCGTATCGTGGCAGACAGCAGAAGAGGATGGAGCAGCCGAGGCAGAGGATGGTGGCGCCCCAGCCGAACCCGTAGGCCCAAGTGTAGTAGTACTGGCCCTCGAAGATCCTCTCGTTGAAGTTGACAGGGTAGATGATGAGAGCGATGATCTGGATGATCGCTGCAGACACACACACACAACGCACAAGATGTGAACACACATCTATAAAGGATAAACCTCAACGGACCAGAGACGTGGTTTAGACCCAGCATCTTCAACAATTATGGGTTTTACTTAAGTATGATGAATTCCTGCCTAAATGTAATATTCCCATCTCTCCTGGACAGTATGCTAAAGTTTTTGGTGCTCTATCTTCAGAAATCTGCAGGGCTCAGTGTCACCAGGTCCAGACTCGCTCCTACTCGCTCCCCTGCAGACAAAATGTCTCAACTTTCTACCTCACAGCAACAAAACCTCTTTCAGACCGAGGTCGGCCGTCATCTCCCACTGGAACCGTTCTGGAGATGATGTGGCTGGCTTTTTGCTAAATCTTTTTCTTCTCATCAGTAAGTGTCAAACTCATACACAGCCTGCAAAAGAAAACCATAAAAAGTTCTAATCTGTCATAGATATGAACTTTCCTTTCTGTGATCTCTCCCACTCATCAGCTCTGGCTGTGACCTCTTTCCAAAGGGTTATGGCAACATGTTTGTGACTATACGGACTTAAAAATACATTGCCTAACTGTCTGTTACTCTGGAAACATGTCATATTTAGATTACAGCAAAACATAAACACGAGTCCAACTTAATTCATTTATAAATTGCTAATCATCAAGGCCAAAATCCATATACACAATTGCATTTTTTTTTTAAGGAAATAATCAGTTTAGTCGACTTTCTGATCGAGTTTGCGCAGTACATGCACTTAATTTGACTTTCTACTAATCAGCAGGCACAAAAAAAACTAATGTTCTCATTTTGGAGATCGTGATTTAGGTTCGACTTGTATGTAAACTTATGGACAGGACTGGATAAGCCATTGCGCCTTCCTGCTCCCGTTTTGGACATTTTTGTTTACAGAATATTTTGGTGGAAATATTCATGTTTTTTTTGTTTGTTTGGTTGAAATTATAACAGTTCAAAATGAAGGAAAAAAAGAGAAAAAACTGTTTCTTTAATGTTTTCTGCTTATGTTTATCATTGTTTAATTTGACATTATTTATATGTACATATGTTCAAACCCCCTGGATCTTTTGTTCTGTAATTTTGTAACTAAGGTTTTATGTTTACAAAAAAAAAAAAGCCAACAAACCAGGGAGGGTGATCAGTTTGAGATCAGCTAGTAGTTGTCATCAAGACATTATTAAACTGATTTCACTTCTTTTTCACCCTATAAATGATCCACACTTCCTTGTTATCACTATTTCTTTTAACGGATGATTGTTTATAGTAATTTATGTTAAAATCATTTTAAAAAATAGCTAAGAAGACAGAGCTTTTTTAAGAGTTCCCTAGAAGTTTATTTAATATTTCAGACTTAAGATTTAGGTATTTTAAACCCCTTTATGTATTTGTAACTTTCATAAATGTGTGTCACGGGTCACATATTTTCCTAAATTGTCTCTTTAACTTTCTTTAACCACTTTAATTACCATGACCCCCCCCCCCCCCCACCTCAAATAAATAAAATTAATTTCAGTTTATTTACATAAACAAATAAATAGGCAATTTACAGTGAGAACCACAGAGGGACTCATCAGAAACAAAGTTAACATGCCACACAACAAGATGTCATATTACAGCCATGGCTGTTGCTATGGCAACCTGATTGCAGTGCAGAGAGAATGACTAACAAAATAAAATAATAAACCTACAGATTTGGATTATTTGCTGCACTGGCCATTATTCTAATAAAAAATAGAAAACAATCCTGCTTTGATAGAGGTAGATTTAAAAAAAAAAATCTGATTAGTTCTGATCAGTTTATATAATTTATTTATCAATATTTTTGTATTTGGACTCTCACAAACTAGACTGAAAGAATTTTATTGTGCAATAAATTTGACACATTTGCTATTTTTATTACAAAATCTTACTCTACTTAATTATTGTTTGCCAACATGAACGACAGGCGATAATGTGCATGTGTGCTGTGTTAGCAAAATATCGTATAATTTACTGGTTGGATTTTAATGAAACTCATTAGATGTACATTTCTGCCTCAAGATCTGGTTTCTCATCAACATTAACAACGTCTTTATTTAACTTTTATTTTACCAGGCAAGACATTAAGAACAGTTTATTTACTTTTTGATCTGGGATCAGGAGGGTTAGAAAGTGTGCTCAACACAGTAAAACCATACTTTTTTGTTTGAATAATGTTTTTTTTAAAGCAGATATGCATGTTTTTTGTTTTATGTGCACGCTATAAAAGCAAATACTGTATTTTTCGGACTATAAGGCGCACTTAAAATCCTTAAATTTTTTCTCAAAAATCGACAGCGAGCCTTATAATCAGGTGCGCCTTATGTATTAATTCTGGTTGTGCTTACTGACCTCAAACTGATTTTATTTGGTTATTGTGAATGAGGTGACCAAAGTTTGACTTATTAGTTTTGTTTCGCTCAATGCGCCTTATAGTCTGAAAAATACGGTCAATGACTTCATTCTTAGTCCTGCTGACAGTTGCCGGCGCTGTAGCGGCAGGGTGTGGGAAATATCCTCACAAGACGGTGTCAAGAGTTACACAGAGTTTATAAAATGTGTGCGACCCATTTGTTGACAGACAGCGCCCAGTGCTGCCACCACACACAATCTGAAATATAAACTGTTCTTTTTGAGCCCTCACACCTTCAAAAGACGACATGACAGCAAAAGAACGGCTTCACCGTTTCCCTCCATCTCAGCATCAACTTTTTTAATTCAGGAGAGGTTTTAGTGAATCAGCTAATTTCTTGATTTTGCTTCAGTTCTTCGTCAAGTTCCAACTAAATCAAAGGTTGTGGCTCACTGAGGTCTGCTGGGTGCCCCGTCAGTTTCACAGTGATAAGCTGCATGATTACATGTCTGTGTTTGTTCTCACGCTCTCTGTGGTCACATAGACTGAACAAGCCGTTGCTATGGCACCGTCATAAGAAACTGGATCTGGATTCTGGTACCATTTCTTTTATGGTTGGCTCATGATCGTCATTATTTTTTTATTCTGCTGAATTCTGACATTACATTGATGCTCTTCGTTCCCTCTTCCTGATCTGGATGTTTCACCGACCTCCAAGACTAAATTTATTATTGAGCAAAACCCTCAGGTCTTAAACTATTTTTGACCTTCCACCTGTAAAACTTTTCTAAATTAATTTGGTACCACAATTCAGGCTAAACGAGTCTTTAAATAGAAAAGATATTCTGAAAACCCCATCCAACTGTATAAACACCACCTGATCGGAGGAATCCCATGACCCTGAACAGGAACAAGCAGGTAAAGAAAATCGATGAATTGGTAGAATTTTTTTTTTAAAAAACGTTACTGAATTTATTCAAATAAAGTTTAAAGTTTAATATGTTGCGCTTAAAAGTACAATAAATGCTTCATCTTTATTTATCCTTGATAAATCTGCATTTTTTTTTTTTATTTTTTTTTTAAAACAGCGATAAAATGAAAAGCAAAGTCGAAACAACTGCACGTCTTAATTCTGTAGCGTTGCGGAGCAAAATCTTCGTTTGGTTTCGACTACACTTTTTGTTGTCTTTCCGCATTTCTCCATTAACAAAGATCTCAAAGACCTAAACCAAAAGAGTCTGCCTTCATGTAGCTCATAAGTTTCAGTACATATTAAATGTGATGAATGTGGTGTTGGAGCTCCACCTTTAAATACTAGACTGTTCTTACATTAAACTCTTTTCAACCTGATCAATGAGCTTAAAAGGTCGGGAGGTGAGTTACACACGGTTTGGAGCAAACTGAGAAAATCAACACAAATCAACGGGTGCAGCTCAGATTCAAACAAAAAACAAAATAACCACCTTCTGAGCCACAGACATTTTTTAAAATGTATTTTAGTACGTGGCGGGTGTAGGAAAAAAAAAAAAGGTCTTTGTGAGTGCCTCTGAAGCTTACCAACAAAAACCAGCAGTCCTCCTGTGGCTTTAAGCAGACCAATGTTGACGGTGTCGCGACACAGAGCCACGATGGAGAGGATGAAGCAGAGGATGAGGATGATGAGGCCGATGATCATCAGAGCAGCCACAACCTGGGCCCAAGCTGGAGTAAAAAAAATTAAAAGACACAAATGGTCATAATGTTATCACCAAAAGTTAATGCTTAGCAGAATTACCATTAAAACATATAAAAAACTTTTGAGTAAGAACAATAAATTATTAAGTAAAAGTGTTCAGGGAAACAACTGTAGCCTTGATCTGTTGGCTGTTAAAATAACTTTGCCCGTTAAAACTACAGCAGACCAGGTTGCGGCGGAGGCCCCGAGTTTTACCAGACAGGCAACATTTAGACTTCCTGCTAGTGTCAAGTTTTAGGTTGGTTTAAATTATTATTTTTTTTTTTAAAGCACTGGGTTTACCACGGAGCTACATTTGTCTTTATGGTTAATTGTGCTTGATGTCAGCATTTGACAACAAAAACAAAAAACTGTGAAAAAGCTGAAAATACGATGCCATACTAGAAGTAATACTATGTATAAAAAGGTACATTTTGTTTTTATTTTGACACAACACCATGGTGGAAAAGCAAGTTAATGAGAGTACTTGAGTAGTTTCTATTAGCTTTAGTTAGACAAGACGGGTGTCATCCTGCTGAAACACCTTTCGTTCTGCTGCCAGGGTGAACTCACTGAGGCAAAGGAAGAGTTTCAGTGTGACACACAGCTGCCGCTCCCTGAACGCCTCGCGGCTGCTCTGACATTGGCTTGTAATTATATATACATAAAGCAAACTTCGAACACTTAGGAAAACTCTGGTGCAGCTACGACTCATGTTTATTTTGATTCACACAGGCTCCACTATCATGTCGGAATAAAATGCTAACATTAATGTTGAAGTACGTTTTAAACGTTGAATTCTAAACACCCAGGATGGGGATCAATGCAGTTAATCTCGTTCTAGATTTCAAAACAACAAACAGCCAGGACCTTAAAGTGTCTTGTCAATACGCTGTTCCAAGATCAGTCCACACCCTTAAATTATTCAGAGCCGTGTTCCTGGATGCCTTCAGGTCATGCCAGACTTGCCTCAGCTGGAGGCATTTTATTCCACGGGACTACATAGAGCCTGTTCGACTGGATTAATTTTACCTAGTCATCTAAAACGAAAGCCTAACACCTAAAAACAGGTTTTTTATTTACTCGAAAACAAAATTATTTATCCCCGATGTGTCTGACTTGTGAAAAATAATCTGTATCTTGCCTTGTCCTGATGCATGCTCAATAATCCAGGTGGATAAATCTAACAAGGTTGAGTAAGGCCCTCTGGACAGTTTCGTCTTTGCTGAAACACTTTGTTTATCCAAAAGACTTGTTCAGTCTGAGGCGCTGCAACAACAAGGCCCAGCACAGAAGAGCAACATCATCTGGCCAGGACTCTGGGGTCTTCACTCATCTGCAGGGCAGCAGTCACCATCAGGGATGAAGATGTGCACATTGATAGTGAGGCATACTGTTTGAAAGAGTGAAGGAAGCCATATTAGTGGAAAAAAAATTCCATCATTAAATAGGGGTGGAGGCCTCCGTGTTCAACTGTCATCCTCTTTCAATGCTGTTATTGCTAATTTCACTCAGCCCTCTGTGAATAGCAAGCAGCCATCAGGGTGCTAACAATCAATTGTTAGGCTGATGGTCCCCCTTTTTACATGTGAACAACTAGTTCTGGATGCCACAACGAACTGGTTGATCCACTATGAGAAGGTGCTATTTGTAAGACTGGGTTTGTTGCTCAGACTGAAGAAGTCTTTTGGATAAAAGGCAAAACATTTTAACAAAGAAGAATCTGTTCAGAGGATCGGACTTAACCTTGTTAGACACATCTTGCCTTGTTTGTGTTGCCACTCAATGTAACTTCCTGTCTTCAGCACAAGAGAAAAACCTCTGAATCTTAAATCGGTGAGAAGCAGCTTTCTAAATAAAACTTGCGCCACATCCGCCCTGGTTGACAAGTTTCATTCGACAAATAAATGTAACCCAAATAATTTTGCTTCGTTGTAAATTTTTGTACTGCCATTTCTCATCAAAACATAATAGGTTAGTTAGAATTATTTATCCAATACAGTGCAAAACAAAAAAATCCAAGCTTCAAATGATTCAAGAAGTTGAAAAAATTAGCACAAAACAACTAAATTATAAAAGTTGTAACAGTTACACACTTCTTATTCCCTTCCCATTTAACGCTTGGTTGTATAACTTGTAAATAAAGAGCAATAAGAACAAGTTTAGGTTGAAGAGTTTTTTGTAGTTCTGACATAAATAACTGTTTCTCATGGATATTGGTAAAGAACAGATTAACGTTCTTGGCTTTACGCCTTCCAGCTGTTCCACATCTGTTTTCTTTTACACAATCATTTCATACCAAACACCCAGGAATCTGCAGCTATTAACTTCTGTAAACACAAATGCATTTCTAGTCTTCCCAAACTGACTCGGTCCAACATTATTCCTGGTTGATGCGTTTCAAAAACATTTAGCTCTAATTTTACAAACTTTCAGATCTGGTCTAACGGTCACACACAAAATACCAACTGAGCTTCAACAACAAGAACAAACTTTTTTTTTTGTGAAATATTTTCAGAGCAGTCAGAGGCTCATACTCACTCATGAATCTATACAAGTCTATAACTCGGTCAACTTTACAGATGTTGAGCTAAAACTTGGCGTGGCTGTAGCAGGGAGTTATACCCAACACATATTCTGAGTGCTAACACATCAAGCTAGAAATTGTACAAGACTTCGCACTAAATTATTTTCAAGATTTGACCAAAAAGCCTACAGTTTCTCAACATCTTGTCCCGTCTTTTCATAGTGCTGATTGTTGAGCTTTGGTCATTGTACAGTAGTCCCTCATTTATCACGGGGTTTAGGGGACAACGGCCCCGCGATAAGCGAAAAACTGTGAAGTAGGGGTACAGTAGTCCAAGTTTCACTCCCAATCTCCCTTCTTCTGTGTAAATAAACAATTTAAATTTAAATACTGTAATATTTTAAATAATGGATTTTTTTTTTTTTTTATATATTACAGTATTTAAATTTAAATTATAGAGAGGCGCAGGACAGCAAAGCCCTTCATGCAGATGCAGCACAGAGCAGAAATTTACTTCTTGATCATTTACACTGTAACAACTAAACACTGACGTTCTAAAATGATTAAAAATAACTTAATATGTTTATATTTTGTAAACATGTCGATTTTACGACGTGACAGACTTTAAATTTTAAGTTTGAAGACAAAAGTCGATCGGTGCGGCTGGACAGCAGAGAGGAGATCATGACAGGCTGCAGAGGGAGCTTCTCTCTGCACCTATGGGCTGCACAAAGGTGCAGCACGTGCTAAATCTTTAAAATAATCTATTTTAAATAAACAATCCATGCCGCTCAGGTGGCTCATCCATCAATGTCCACTCTTACTTTGAATAAAACGTGAAAGAGCGAGTCCACGAATGTCGAACAGCGAAGTAGCGAGGGAATACTGTACTGCCGTGATTCTCTACAAGACGTAATTTCAAACATGTCTGTCGAGAGGGTCAGAGTCCATCAGATGTGAAGATCTGATTTGGGTGATCGGTTGATTTAAAAACAAATATCAATTCTGGACTTGGGATGACTCAACGCTCACCATTAGCAACTTGCACTTCCAGTTGTTTTTGCTGCCATGGCACTCTTGCCACATACTAGTGTAGTCAGACTGCATCTTTGTCCATGTTACATCCTGACTAGGCTTACTGTGATAATGTAAAAAATAATGGCGAACAGCAGCAGCCCCAATAAATTCCATCAGCTGAGGCACTCATTTGACTCTAAACTTCAGAAATTATAATAATAATAATAATGTCATCACAATGTCAGCACTGTATGTTTCCATACAATGGCGAAATTAGTCTCTGCATTTAACCCATCCACCACCAGGTGGTGCAGTTGCAGTAGGCAGCTATTGAAGGCGCCCGGGAGGCATTTTGGGGATGAGGTGTGCTGCCCAAAGACACCACGTGATGTGCAGTGACTGGGGATCGAACCTGGGACTTTTGGGTCCCAAGCCGGCTGCCCTGCCTCTACACCATCTATTAATTATAACTGTAGCTTTTTATTTTATTTTAGACATAAGTATGTAAAGACCAAGGTGAGTGATAAGCGGAAAAATATAAAGAATAGAGACAATGTAGGGTGGCTCAGTTGGTAGAGCTGTTGCCTCTCAGCGAGATGGTCATCAGTTCAAATCCCGGCTCAGGAGGGATCTTTCTGGGTGGAGTTTGCATTAGGGGTGTAACGTACACGTGGGTGTATTGAACCGTTACGGTACGACACGTTCGGTTCGGTCCACCTGCGTACCGTTTCGGTTACTTTTTCACTCATTAAATTTTATTAACGAGAGATTATGCGCCACGGGTGTTTCAGCGCGGCGCTATAGTCTTGCAGCACGCGTAGCATTAGCAGCCTAGCATGTCGTTGCGGTCTCCTGTTTGGGAACATTGTGGCTTTCTTGTTAAAAGACAAGTGAACAAATCCAAAGCTGCGTGTCGACGTTTCATGGAGATTGGATCTGCCGCAGGCAACACGTCTGACTTGTTAACGCACTTGAAACAACATCATCCGAATGTGAACGTCTCTTCTAGCAGCTTGTTGCAAAGACCGATAGCAGCAGCATTTAAACAACCGTTATCAGGTAATTCAGATTAGTCCAGAGCAATAACACAAGCTGTAGGAGTTTTTAAAGCTCTGGATCTACGTTTCTGTTGTTGATGCGCTGACCTTAAAGTTAGAGCCCCGCTACGACATCCCATCACGTCAACGCTTCAGCCAAAAAGTTGTAGCAGCACTTTATGAAAAAGATAAAACTGATCGTCAACAAGCCCTGGACCAGATTAAAGCCCTGTCACATGATGATGATGACCGAGAGATTCAACCACCTCTTAACAGAAATGATGGCCGTTCAAGAAGAGGTATTGTTCTTTTATTATTATTATTATGTAATTAACTTTTTTTTAAATTATTATTATAATCTTATTAACCCCCCCCCCCCCCCTTTTTTTTTTACCTCTTTGTGTTTTATTCTAGTCTGGGACAGAGATAGCAGCTGAGTCTTCCTGTTCAGAGAAATCCACCAGAGATCACCTCCAGCTAAGAAGTCAGTGATGAGTGAACTCTGAACTTTTCCAGGGACCTGTCCCACCTGTGGGAGCAGGTCCAAGAGGTTCTGAGTAATGAGGCCAAATACAGCCACACTGCAACATTAGCAAAGCTCTACCTCTTTATTCCTGTACTGTTGTTAGTGAGCGGTTTTCACCACCGCTGGAGATGATGTCACTGCAACTAGATCTATGATTTTGGCAGAAAATGTGGACAAGTTGGTCTTTTTGGCCAAAAACTTAAAACTTCACTAGTAAGATTGTAAACAGTCTGTTGCTGCTTATTGTTCTGGTTCTGACTGTTATTGTATTTATTAAAGATTTTTGTTATTGTTAGTATAGTTTATTTATTGTAAAGAGTGCCGTTTATTTAAAATATCATCCAAATGGGTCGCTTTTTTTTTTATTTTTATACAAACGTATTGTTTACTTGGCGACTCAAAAAGGAAGAAGTGGGTAAAAGATAATGGATGGATGGCCACAAAGTGGCGGTACAGTTCAATTAATAAACAGTGATCGACAATTACGGCTCATTCATGGCAGTGTTTCCCGTATCACTATTCAAGGACGGCACCGTGCCCTGTCGACAGAACTGAGCACCCCGCCTACCAAATCACCCCCCACAACTCCACCACTTCCAGACGGGAAGCAGAGATTGTAGCAGCCCAGCTCAGACTCCAAACCGCGCACAATACAAAATAGCGCTTTCCCCACTCGATAGGTCGAGAACAGACTGCATTAACGTAGCGGTAAGCTAACCAACCCCCACGCGCAGTACAGAGATGTAGCGCTCAGCTTCTCCCCGGGTCAACAACTGCTGCCAATCATGTAGCGCGTCCCTCCATATGCATTACGTATTCATGTAGGAGAACAAAACATAGGCACATATTCATTTCAAAAATACTTTAATTGTAATGTATTTAATTGTAATTTAATGCCTAAAAAAAAAAACAAGATTGTGTGTGGGCTTAGCATCTCAATTGTGCAGAATTACAAGATGGCAGCACACCTAGACTGGATCCTGCTGGATTCAGTTTAGAGCTATAAAATGAGTTGAGATGCCATCGCATTTTTATGCATTTACGGCAAAAATCTATCTTTTTACTTTTTTTTTGCACAGCAGACAGAACTGAATCAGACTCATGTTGCCAGCATGAGTCACGTTTACAAAAGACCCTAAAGATGACACCATTTTGGAAAACTTATTCTGTGAAGCTTTGCCTGTTTAAACTATAAAAACCCTCTCTAATTTAAGGACAGAAGAATGTTTCACTGGTGTTAGATACAGGACTTCCTTTCAAGTAATTTATGTTTGTCTCACCTGACCCAGTTATTTTTGGTCAGGCAAAGAAACCGTCCACCAGGGTTAGCCCGTTTACAATCTGCTGATCAGATTTTGGTTTCATGAACTACTTGAGGAGGGTCGCAATTTATTGTGATTGGCCTTGAAACAGTTTCCTCACATCTGACAAAAACTAGCCTTGAAAATGACGTTGAAAGAAAGTGCTACAATTAACGAGAAGAAATGTGCACCAGCTGGACTAAAAGGTAAAATATACAGTGTAGCAATGATAGTTTAAAAATGTTTCATAAGATGTAAAAGCAAAATGGTGTGTATTATAGTTCAACATGAACTCTTGCTGATTTTTCTTTACATTAAACGACAACAAAAAAATCCTCTTATGGTGAATACTGCATCCTGCCAAGAAATTTGACAACCGTCATGCCATGAATCATCTTGGCTTAATCATAAAAACCTTTTGTCTATCACAAATTTACATATTTTTCTGAAGGCACACCCATTTTAAAACAAGGATGCATGTTTGTGCGTATTATTCACAGGAAAGCTGCAGTTCCTGGGCCTCCTCCCACATGAACACTTTGACGTTACGTCTCTTGGAAACAGTTCCTGCACGCACACACGTCTACCGTGTTCGTTTCCTCGGTTGTTGCACTCGTCCTCACAAGTATTTGGGAACCTCAGAGGGGGGAATGCATTTCTTATCCAGCCACTGTTCTGCTGGCAGCTGTGTTCATCTTTTGTTCAACTGCAGCGGGCCTCCATGAGACTAAAGGAGGCTCGGTCAAAACAGCAGCTCAAAACACACAAAAATGTGATTTACAATAAAAACACTTTAACAAAGTCCAGAAGAACCCTGCAGAACATCAGCAACGTGTTGTTTTCAGTCGTGTGAAACTGGTTTGATGATGAGGCGCTATGAGAACTACATTAAAAAAACATTTGTTTTTAATCAGTGTTTAGCTTAACCCGATAATGATGTTTGGACTGTGCACTGCTGCTGTCATGGAGCAAAGCACTGAACCAAAATTTGAACTACAACAGCTGCTAACGAGGCTTTGCATTATTTCCCACAATTATTGCTCAGAACTAATACGTTTGTGTACAATAAATAAAATAAAATAAAAAATAAAAAACCTTGTGTTACCTTTAGCTAGCCTTTCATTACTTATGGTTCACTTTTTGGTAATTCTATAGTTTTATTTTTAGCTTTTGGATAGTATTTTGCTTTTTTTTTTTTTAAATTAAAGTAGTTTTGCTCCTTTTAGCGTTTAGCTAGTGTTGTGCTTCTTTTAGCCTTTCGCTAGTGTTGTGCTTCTTTTAGTCTTTAGCTAGTGTTGTGCTTCTTTTAGCCTTTAGCTAGTGTTGTGCTTCTTTTAGTCTTTAGCTAGTGTTGTGCTTCTTTTAGTCTTTAGCTAGTGTTGTGCTTCTTTTAGCATTTAGCTATCCATCCATCCATCATCTTGCCTGCTTCTTCCTTTTCGGGTCACTGGTGCCCATATCCAGTAGTCACTGTGAGAGAGGCGGGGGACACACCCTGGACAGGTCACAAGTCCATCACAGGGACACATAAAGACAAACAACCATTCACACACTCACTCACACCTGGGGACAATTTAGAGTTACCAATCAGCCAAAGCTAGTGTTTTGCTTTTTTTTTTAACCTTTAGCTAGTGCTGTGCTCCTTTAAACCTTTGGCTAAATATTAATCTTCTTTTGAGCTTTTAGCTAGCATTCGGCTACTTTTAGGTTTTAGCTAGGGTTCTGCTCCTTTAAAGTTTTAGCTAGTGTCCGGTTCCCGTTAGCTTTAAGCTAGTGTTCTTCTCTTTATACCTTTTAGCTATAGTTATGCTCCTTTTTGTTCTTAAGTTACCATTTTGCGTGTTTTATCTATTAAGTAGTTGTTCCCGCTTTTAGCGTTTAGTGTTATGCTCCTTTTAGGTTTTAGCTAGTGTTCTGCTTATTTTAGCTTCTGTTATGCTTCTTTCTGTTTTCATTAGCATTTTGCTTCTTTTAACTTTTAAGTAGTTGTTCCTGTTTTTAGAGTTTAGTGTTATGCTCCTTTTAGATTTCAGCTAGTGTTCCGATTCTTTTAGCTACCGTTCTGCTCCTTTTAGGTTTCAACTAGATTCTTACTCCTTTTAGGCTTTGGCTACTGTTCTGCTTCTTGCAGCCTTTAGCCAGTGTTCTGATTACTGATTTTTCAGCAGCTTTCAGCAGAAAAAAGACTGTCAGCTTGTGCGCTCAGATGATTTATATGCCCAAGAAAAAGAAAGTTCAGCTGATCATTTCTGCACGTTTGTGGGAACATGTTTTCGCCCTGCAGATCCCAACTTGTAGTGACCCACCTGCAAAAACGAGCTGAGCGACTTTCCTCGAGTCTCATGGAGTGTGATGTTACCGGCGCACTCTGAGCAGGACACAGACGTACGTTCTGTTCACACCTTTTGTTCAACATACGTGAGCGTTGTCACTGAGTTACGCGTCTTTGACTGGACCTCTTCACTGCAGCGCCTCATTAGCAGTCTGTCTATAAATATCTCGGTGCACAAAACAGCCGTCTGAAATCCTGTTTCCCATTTGCCTTCAGGAAAAACACCAACCTTTTTTCTAAAATCTTGAAATGTGCCCGAGGCGTTTTGCTTCTGTAGCTTTAGTCACATTGAACAAACACATGTTGCTGTCGGAGCAGTTTTACATGAATGGGTGTGAAGCCATTTTTTTTTTTAAACTATTGCTAAATTCTTGGCAGACAGCTAAGAAATCTTGTTTGTTAGTAACAACAAAAACACATGAATGGGAGTTTTAAATTATTCCTTTTAGCAGGTTAAACGCTAGCCTGTAATAACACAAACATCAAGACATTTGGATTACAAACTTTTCTACAAAAAGACTTTAATCAACTATAGACTAATCAGCCAACACTGAAGCAGATGGAGATGTAGCAGCTGCTGCAACATTTTTTTTTTTAAAAGCAAGATTAATCTTGTATTTACTATTTACAGCTCCGCAAGCTCTTCAAAGTGTTGCTGAATCCATTTTTACTTAAATTAAGTGATTACTGTTATATTTTGGATCAAAAGGAACACACATTTTGTTGTGATATGTTATGGTTGCCCTGACTCAACCTGTACTTTTTAAATTAAATCATTTGTATTTAAAGCTTTTCATTCATTCTGCTGTATTAAAAAAAACAGTTTCACACAATCTAAAGCTGGAAAAAAGGGTTAAACCACAGGACAAAGTGAAGAACTGTTGTTTTACTTTAATATTTGACTTCTTCTACCTTGGATGTACAAACTAACCTATAATGAGTTGGACATTTTCACAAATATATCAATTTCCACTCACATTATTTCAACTTTAGGCCAGAAACTTGGCTGTTTGGGTCTTTTTATACACTCTACAGCCAGGTTAAAATAAATACCAGTGAAGAGCAAAGTTCACTGGGCCTGGCTGACTGTTTACAGGCCTCCCTCCTCACTCTGGATGATTTTGTTTGTGGGGGGGTTAAACCACTTGTTCACTTACGGAGCTCCATGAGAGTCCTGCAGTCCCAGTTGTTGTTCCTGCCCCGGCACTCGTCCCACATGCTGGCGTAGTGGGACTTGGCACCATCGTCCTCGACCCATCCGGACTGGGCCGCCACGGCGATAATGTCGAAAATGACGGCGAACAGCAGCAGCAGGGGCAGGATCCACCTGCAGCGAGGGTAGGCGATCCCACAGCGGAACATGTCGGGCGGTCGGGACCGGAGGAAGGCGGACAAACTGAGAGATTACGAGGCGAAGTCTTTTAGGAGAAACGAACCGTCCGAAGGTGAAAGTGGAGATTGAAGATATAATAATATTGTCGGCCCCACCCGAGAGAGAGAGAGAGAGAGAGAGGGAGGGAGAAGTCGTCCAACCTGAACCTGAAGGGGTTGGGCCCTGGGTTGGTTCGAACCGAGCCCGTTGCCTGCGGGTCAAATTTCAGGGGAAAAAAAAAAAAAACCTCCCACGATCCACAAGGAGCACGTTCAAGCCCGAACCTGAGAAATTAAAAAGTAAAGTTGGAGTTTTAAATTGAGACGAGCCAACAAGTCTGTAAAAGTCGAGACGTAACGGAGAGACACTTTAGAAGAAGAAGGAAAAGAAAAAAACAGAAAGGTGACGTAGTACGCAAAGTCGCCGCAAGATGGCGGCACAGTTAAACCAGAGCCCTATAAAGAGATTTGGTCTCTTTATTTATACTTTTTTAATCTCTTTATAGGGCGCTGAGTTAAACTAATCTGCTCGTTTCTGGTGGTGCCCGGAAGTTCGTGTCCTCGACAAGAATTTATTTAAATTTATAAACCTTCTACGATTACTGGCAAAATATCACATTCATTGTAGAAAGTACTCTGGAAGGAAACGAAGCTTTGATGGTTTTTTTTACTATGAGGTCAAGTATTATATTCGAACAATTAAAGACTGATTTTAAAAAAGGCAGTAAAAACTATGAATGTATTTTTAGATCTATAAGCCCCCTAGCATTATTTATTTATTTATTTGTGTGTGTGTTCTGTTCCTTGTGTTTATATATTCTGATTGACATGTATTACAATGTGTCCTTTTTTATGCGAACCTTGTTTTGTAAACTGTTAATTTGCAAATAAAGTTGAAAAAAAGAATTTGTTTTAGTATTTACAGGTGCATCTCAACAACTTAGAATATCATGAAAACTATTTTTTTGTCAATCACTTCAGAAAGTGAAATTCATATTACATAGACTCATTACACATAGAGTGAAATATTTCAAGACTTTATTTCTTGTAATTTTGATGACTGGCTCACAAATAATTTAAAAACACGTTATTTTAGATTAATTGTTACATCAAAACCAAATTTCTGTGCAATTTTTTGCAGTTAACCTGGAAATATTTACCTCACATTGTAGCTATAATGTTTTATCCAAGTGTTTCTGAGCTCATGCAGAGATTTTCACAATAAAATATTTTAATTTTTTACTACAAAGAGGGTTCAAAGTTCCCCATTATTTGTATTTGTGTTTGCAGTGTGCAGACTAAGTGTTTTCCAGATTATTTGATTATTTGAACAACAATGTGTATTATAATAAGAGCCTTTGTTTATTTTTCTGCAATAGTTTAATTATTTGAAGATGTTTTATTACCCAGACATGTTTCTGGTATTTCCACTTAATCCCATATAGCAATGCAAAGCTTGACTAAGTGTTTTTATATGGTAAAGAACAACTTATGAGTGCATTTTTTAGCGTGTTTACATTATATAATTGTCATATTGGTGTGTTCATTAGCTTTGCAGTGTTCGACTAGTCAGAGTACCAAGAAGGTGCACACAGACTCAGTGTAAAGATATTCAATGGGTTTATTTACATGTGAGGGGGAACTGGACTGGATTCTATCTGTGAAGAGATGAATTCAGATGAGACTGAGCCATGAACTGGATTTTGCTTAGAGTGGACCTGCATGATTCTTGTCAGATTCTTGTCTTGTTGTCAGATTCAGAAAACATTCACAATTCAAATATTTTGTGTACAGTTTCAGTTAGCGAACACTTCTGAGTGATTTATGTTGTTTTGCACACATGCCATAAGATTAGTGAATAGAGGACTAAAGTGCAAGAGCAGCAGGAGCAGACAGGCGACGAGCAATTTTTTTTTTTTACTAAATAAAGAAGTGAAGCAAGGCTGCCACTAAAGCAGGAAGTGCTCAACCCAAGGCAAAAACAAGCTGGACTGGTAAGAAAATAAATAATCAGATACTGGACATAAATGGAAAAAACCAGAAATCATGGACTGCCCACCAAGGTCTCGTGAAGGTCACAAGTATCTGACAAAAAATAATATATATATTAAAAAAAAAAATCATCAGGCTCCTTTGGTCAGGGAGGACTGATAAGCTGAGCTGAAATAAATTATAAGAAAAATGTGATGACATGATCCAAAAAATAGTCACTGAGGATGTCTAGTGTCAATGAAGGAAAACAAAACCAAAGATAAAAAGCAAAATTTATCAGAGACAAAACTGACAATCAAATAAGTCATGACAGTTTGACAGTGGCTGCTGTGATTCTAATGGGAGCTGAAAGCCTTGAACTCCTTTATAAAACAGGTTGTGATGCACTCCATCGAGCAGAAGCTGCATGACAAGTCTGTCACTGATCCACAACAAAACACAGAACTGATGCCCACAACAAGAGGAAGCCATTTGTTTCCTGGAGTTACATTTG
The DNA here is from genome assembly GCF_014905685.2 of Nematolebias whitei. Taxonomy (NCBI): domain Eukaryota; kingdom Metazoa; phylum Chordata; class Actinopteri; order Cyprinodontiformes; family Rivulidae; genus Nematolebias; species Nematolebias whitei. The sequence goes on along the minus strand of NC_056498.1, from coordinate 59,135,188 downwards.
ATGAGTACAAGTTCTTCAAAATCACACATAAATGAGCTTTTCCTAGTTTAGGTTGCCATTTTAGTGATGCACAAATTCACAAGTTGTAAAGAAAAGAGGAAAGGTCTCCTCTGAGATGACAGTCAGCTCTGGAGTTCCACAAGGCTGCTGCCTCAGCCCCCTGTTCACCAGAACTCTGTCTCCAACAATAAAGACACAATCTTCAAATACACTGCCGACCGTCCTGAGCCTCAACAAGGGAAGGGATAAAACTGGGTATAAGGCAGGGGTCGAGAGCATTCTGGTCTCTGGAGCGAAGAACCACTTCATGCTCAATAAAGAGACCAAAGTAGAAAGAGTGGACAACCACAAGTTCCTTGGTCTTCATGTCTCATCAGATCTGAGCTGGTCTGTGAACAGAGAAGTGACTGCACTTCATCAGACTGCTCAGGAAGGCCAAGTTGGGTCGTCTCCCCCCACAGGTTGTCCTACAGGGGGCTGATGGAGAGCATCCTCTCTACTGGCATCTCTGTGTGGTACAACAACACCACACCGGCAGAGAGGAAGAATCCAGAGAGTCGTCAAGACAGCAGACAGAAAATAATCAGGACTGATCATCCATTTGTGGACTCCATCTAAACAATCAAAGCTTTGTGTCCTGCCGCACAGACTGACAGCAAATCATGCCGAATGATAAAACACTTAAGGAGAATTACTTTATTGCTTCTGTAACATTTATTTATTCTTATGTCTCTGTGTTCATATTGTTTGTTTATTTATACTTTGTTTTCTTTCTATAGTGGATCTGAAAGTTCTGCATTAGAATTCCTGTGTGCCTAAAACCCCAGCTAAAGACTCTTGACTGAACTATTGAAAACATTTATTCTGTTACTCAGAAATGCATGAACACCATATCGAGAGTACATTCACAGTCATGCAGGTTAAACAACTCAAGTTTCAATAAAACATCAAAGAACATCTGATCTGGTGAAAGATATTTTACCAAGCCATATTTCAGAGAGCAGCACGGTGGCGCAACTGGTAGAGCTGCTGCCTCTCAGTGAGCAGGTCCTTGGTTCAAACCCCGGTCCAGGGGCCTTTCTGGGTGGAGTTTGCATGTTCTCTCCGTGCATGCGTGGGTTTTCTCCGGGTGCTCCGGTTTCCTCCCACAGACCAAAAACATGCATGTTAGGCTGATTGGTAACTTTAAATTGTCCCTAGGTGCGAGTGAGAGAGTGAATGGTTGTTTGTCTCGTTTGTCTCTATGTGTCTCTGTGATGGACTTGCGACCTGTCCAGGGTGTCCCCCACCCCTCGCACAGTGATTGCTGGACATGGGCACCAGCGACCCCCTTGACCCAAAATGGAATAAGTGGGTAAAGATTATGGATGGATGGATATTTCAGAGATAACCATGAACACTTTAAAAGGTAACAATAACACTTTAACAGGATGAAATGCACTTAGTAAGGTTATTTCTTAAGGAATAACGCAGCAGAAACACAAACATTTTTCTTCACATATGTCTAGTGGCTTATTCACCACAGCTTTATCACAAAGTCTGAGACGAGTCCTTCCAGGCTCATGATAAACAGAATTACCTGAGTGTACTTTGTAGATTGTATTCAAGATTGTTGCACTTAAAAATAAGATACAAGTAAAAAAAAAAACATTTGTGCAGTGAGGAAGAGCCAAAACAAGCATTATTCACTTTGTAACATATTGTTTTTTAAATCAGATACAAAAAAATGTTAAAAAGTTGTTTTTGTTTAGTTCTTTGCAATTATTACCATTTTGCAGCCTTTGTGTCATCCAGTTGCTCTGTTCTGTTAAAACCAAACAAAAATGAATTTCTTCTGAAATTAGAGGCATTTTTTCAGTTTCTGTGAAAACTCACATTGATGAGCACAAGTGCTTTGGACCTAATTGTGCTGACTGTAAGAAAGTTTCACAATTTTCTGACTTATTTAATTAAAAATATAAATTATTTGTGAATAAGAGCACTTTTATTGTAAGTTTGACTATAATGAGATGCAAAGAGAGAAAAGGTGCCAAACTGAATTGTGTCAATGGTGTCAATGTGTGTCAGTTGGTGCATTATATTGAAAACTGAATGTGAACAAGTTCACTTTTTCTGGTGGTAAACTATGAACAAGATCATTTGTGGAAACTGATTTGTGATATAGTTGGTGAGATTTGCAGAAAACTGTTCATGTGGAACCATATTTGGGATATTTTTCTTGTTCTGCCGTCCTGGTTTTGTTGTATGTCAGATCAGAAATTCAAAGCATGCAGTTTCTTGTTTTCTTACTCTGTTCGTAACATAACCAATGCAACATTTTTCTTTTCAATCCCCTCCACTTCACGAGACAACTCATCATCGGACCTATAGGTCACCGCTGGAGAATTTGAAGTCCTGGCATATAACAGCCAACCGGTAAAAGTTCAGTATGACCACCAGGAAATTCTTGAAGGTGAAGAATACAAGCATCTGGTGAATGATGCCGAAGTAGGTCATGACGGTGAGCCTGACCACCAGAAAGGGTCCATCCTGAATGAACAAGGTCTCCACGATGCTCCACAGGTCAGTGCTGTAGTTGGACCACAGAGAGTCCCCCTGAATGGCGTCCTGGTCCTTACCCTGGCCCATGGACTTCACCACTGCAACACAAAAACAAAGGGTTGAGTCAGCTTGGGCTGGTATTTTCTTGTTTTATAGAGTTCATATTGTCAGCAACAAATCTGACACAATCCTACGTGAATCCTTATTCCCCTCCTAAATTAAATAATTAAAACATGGTGAGAAAAGTATGTCAAAGTACAGGCTGTGTCGAATCGTCAAAAAAAAAAAAAAAAAATCTATAGAAAAACAAATAAATACATAAAGACAAGTTTTTTTTTTCTAAGTCTGGCTTCAGCCATCACATAACACATTAACGGTTTAGTGTTTATAATATGCTTTGCTAATGTTTCAAACACATACTGGGCAAAAACGTGTTCGCCTTCAGCAGCGGGCAACAAAGAAATTAAACGTTTTCAGGAGCAAAGACTGAAATCAGGAGTGTCAGTTACTCTCAACAGAGTTAATAGTTTTCTTGAAGAAATAAAAAAAGTTTCCTTTCACATTCCCACGATGGGAGCTTACTCGAGTTAGAAAACTGTGACCGACTGGACGGCGCTGTTTTCTCCCACTGCCACGTCCAATGAAGGTGCAACAAAAAGCCCTTCTAGTATTATCCCTCTGCTTTCCTCTCTGACTCTTCATGCACCTCACACTTCCTCTGAGCCAAACACTCAGAAATCTGCAAGATTCTTACCTTACTCAGTAATTTGAGTTAAAAAGCTGTGGGGAGTAAGATCTATTTTAAATTGTGCAGACAGTCTTATTGATCCACTACATTTCATGTGTGAAACTTTGTTCACTTGGCAAGAAAATAAGCTCAATGTTTTGCCTTGTATTGTATTGTATTTAATACCTTAGGATTATTGTGCAAATCAATGTTTTAAGAAATGATTTTGAATTTAAAAGACGAAAGCTGTTGTTACGCCACATTATTTTACATTATTAGTGTCTAGTGTATTTCTTAGATCTTTTAGTGTACCGTTTGGCGTTCGTTTAGCGTATATCTTAGTTTATATCTTAGATCCTCATATACTATTTCTTTACACTTTATATTTTTGCTATCATTGGGACCCTGAATGCATAATTTCGTTCCACCTCATGTACCACATGTGATGAGAATGACAATAAAGTTGACTTGAACTGGAATGAAATGGAACAACCGTCCACAAGTTACAAACCTTGAAATCTGACATCTTGTGATGTCTTATTCTTATTTTTTCTTCTCTGATCAAAGATCTAGCATTAAATCCTCTGAGAACAGCATTACAAGGTCAAAGACAAATAGGAAAATGGAAATTTAAGAGCTCATGGAACAACAATAACAAAAAAAAAAAGAAGCACTAACAAGATGCAATATTTCCTGTTGGAAAACTGCAACTACAAATATGAATCTACAAAAATAACCCTTTTGTTTTATTATTATTATTATTATCTTGCTACATTATGTGTGCTTTCAAATAGCGCTCAGCTTAAAAAGCTACTTATTCTCTTTGTCCTGTCATTTATTAATAAAAATCTCAATTAGCACGAGTATAACCACAGTATGTCTGCACCTTTCATGAAGAATTGCATTTATGCCGAAGCAAATAATAATAAATGCACTAAGCTCTTATTCTTTATATCTTGGGAACTCCTCAGCTCCACTCGTGGCTGCCACTTTGATCATTTCAAGTCATTTCAGGCAATTAGGAAACTTGATTAGTTCAAAATGTTTAACTGGACTCCAGCAGACCTCCGCTTCCTTTCAGCTCACTTCCACTGAGCTTGATTCTTACGTAACCGTGCACATTAAAAGTAACTGTAAGCAAACATTTGGAGAAGCTGGTGTTAGATTGGACGTCGTCGTTTATTAGAATTAAATAAGCATACAGTATCAAACTGCTTGTAATTAATTATCTGTTGTCTTGGTAATGAACAGCTCTGGAGGTTTAGATCATTCCCAGCTTAGATTCGTGCAGCACATCTGGACTTTGTCGGGATGACTCACAGAAAAAGTTCTGTGGTTTTAAACGCTCAAGAGAGTTACAAATGTCCTTCCTCTTTTGATCTGTGATAAGATTCCTTTAAATGGGTGCTTTTTTCCCCTGTGGAAATCATATATATGTGTAATGTTTAAATATGTGTACATCACATAATTTTCATTATCAAGCATCATCTTGGGAAAACATGAAGAATTCCAATGATATTGTCATCAAAATTAACATTTTTAACCTCTGTTAAGGACAAGTGGACAGACTCTGTCTGCTGATGAAGATAACGCAAACATCTGAAGATAGTTTGGGAAACATCCCTCTCTTGAGACAATATCTGAGGTAAAAGAACGAGTCAGAAACTCGCATGTTTGAACATATTGTTTCTGTATGTTGCGTGTTTACTCAGTATTTCAACATAACGTGCCTGTAAAAAAGGCAACTTTTACAAGAAAAACAAACAGATTACGCACTTCCAAAAAAAACATCAGTTAAAATCTATGTATTTCACCCTTTACTGCAATATTCAGTGTCATTTTATCAAAGAGGAAAGTATCAGCATCCATTTAGTGTGGATCATCTAACATGCCTAAATCCATTTAGATCATTAGTCTGGTGTGGTAAGTATAATAACAAACTTATGTCTCTTTCTTCATTTGCTTCTTCAGACCTCAGGCTATAGGTTTACATTTTATGTGCTTACTATAACCAGTCAAAAAACACATAAATAAATAATATGTGGGGCTTTTTCTGGTAATGGCTTCCTTGTTTCAGCACGGCCTAGAGCTGATAATGACTGAACAATAACCAGCCTTCATTCAAACCTCTTCAGCACTCATTTCTGATCAGATATGGTTTTACAACTTACGGTTTGGACATGTATTTTTGATAAAAACCCTCTTGGGGACATTCATAACTCATGGGAAGTGAAAACAGATTTTTGTCTCCAGATAAAACAACAAAAAGAAACTGCAACTAAGACGAGAGAGCAAGTGATTCCAGCTGATTTACTTTTCTCTGTTTACTCTATGCCTCCGCCCAGACATGACTGGAAGGTTTCTCTTATAAACATTGTTTAGTTTTTCCCACATTAGTGTCCCTGCTTAGTGCCTTATAGGCACCAACGATACTGACCACACAGATGACAGGGAAACTGCAGCATGCTCCACGACCACACTGCCAAGATTATGTAGACCAGCTGAGGAGAGTTATCTCTGCAGAAGATAGACACAAGTGTACACTTTAGTTTAAATCAGACATTTCAGAAGAAATACCACTTTTGAAGTGGGGTTCTGTGGAAAGGGTATTAACAATGAATATCTTACTTGTTGTGGATGGCCTTGTGTTGACCGTAAGAAAAATAGTTTTTTTTTCTGATCTAGCAGTCTGAGCGAACCAAAGACCAAAGTGGAATGTTGCAATTTTAAAACAACTCTATTCCCAAAAAAATCACAATTGTTCATGCAAGATATTTATTACTAACATTTACTATATTGTCAGTTTTTTTATTATGCCGCTGTGCCACCAGAAATATGGCAATCCTAGTGGAATTATGCCAGGCTGCATAGAAAGTGCTACAGCTAACTGTAGTTGTCACTGTTTGCTCTTGCAAAAACCCATTTTATTAAAATAGCCATGCAATAATAAATTTTTATGTTCATAAAGTAACATTTGCATGAATTGCTGCAAAGTATTTGAGATTGGAGTTGTTTTAAGATGGCAGCAATCTTCTTTGTGTTATATAGCTAGCTTGTCAGCCTGGTTATAGTTTTGCTGGTTCTGTTTACCTCAAAACTCAGATCGCTGTATGACCTCAAACCCAGCTTTACCAAATTCCAGTAGCAACTTGTGAACCTGTTAAGATTTGTTAATAAATGTGCTCAATGGCCAGGATAACTATTGACAATTCAAGCTAACAACGTCGATCATTTCCTTTATCTGGGCGTTCAAACAAACGTCTAATAAAGTACAATGTGTGTAAATGGATTACTGAGACGCAAACTGATAGAAGTCAAAATAAAGCGTTTATTACGGCAGCTAAAGCTTTGCATGCTATATATATTAGATTTTGAGGTTAGTGTTGGTAAGATTTTCTGACTTTCGAAGTTGGGTTTTCAAATTCAGAGGGTGTCTCAGTTAATTGTTTTCACTTGGATCTCGGAAATGCCAAGAACAAATGGAATGTAGCATTAAACTACAGTATTTCTCCAAACTGAGGCCAAGTTTACACATGAACGACCTCCGGAAACAGAGATATTCCCATGATGAATGTGGAAAATTTACACAATTATTGTGCACATTGAATCCACAGGAGTTTCCATGCAAGATCACTAGTTGGTGCTGTGATTTTTGTATTTCAACGACATGCACATGCATACAGACATTTCAGACTCAAGCATGAAAATTGTTATCCAAAATTATGGAAGTTGGTATGAATTATTCGTAACCTCTCCACAGAATCTCAATTCAAAATATCTGAACAATCCCTTTAATTTGAAATCCCTTTATTTGCATGGTCCACTCAAAAAAATTCACAGAACACTGAGAATCGCAACATGCAGAACATCGAGCAGCGTACTTGACGTCATCCAGCGTCTCACTGGTAAACTCCAGGATGTCGGCTGCTGTGCCGACAAAAATCAGCAGCAGCTGAGACAGCTGGTCTTTTGTGACGCCGTCTCCAAGGGGGAGAAGCCACTTCCCTAAGATGAGGAGGATGAGCAGGATCTGATGAAGAGCCAGGATCCAGTTATTTGGACAGAACACCTCATTAACGTTCTGGAGGAGAAAAAGAGAAGAGCAAATATGGATTTGAACTGAAGAGGATTTCTGTGACGCTTTAATCACTTTAGAGATGCTTCTTGAAGAAAAATTCAATTATTTCACTCTGACTTTATTTGTGTGTGTGTAATACTCATATTAACAAAAATCTTTGGAAATAGTTCAGTGGTCAGAAAGCTAAAAGCAGCAACCATAAACACCTATATGAGGGCCATTAGGTGCATTAACTGTCAACTAGCTGAGAGTCTTCTGCAGCCACAAAAGCAGCCATTTAGTTAACTTAAATATTCATATTCTGTATTGTTTTTATTTATTGAGCACTTATTCTCCAAATGTAGACGCAAAGTCTGCTGGTTTCCAGATTGCAATGGTTAAGGTAAAGAAAAACAATGCTATATTGTTTAGGGTGTGAAGGGCAAAGTGAGCAGTCTCAATGAGGTTGAAAAGCATCATCTGCAGGATGACGATGTTTATCAAGAAGGTCCTTGTTTATTTCCTGTCCGGTAACAAGTGAACATACAAATCCCAGCTGTTTTTATTGGTATACTAGTCATTATGTTGTTTTCTTCATTCATTAGTCATTCTCTGCTTAGTTGAGCTCGTTGTTTGTAAATTTCCATTTTATTTGCCATAAATCGGAGCTGTTATTGAGACTTGGTGACAAAAAAAAAAGCAAAAAAAAAACATAGGACATTGTCAAGTATTGGTTTTAGAAAACTTGCCAAACAGCTTAGTGATTTCAAATGCAAACTCAATAAAGTGTTCGGACGTGATGCAGAATTCAAAGACTTTGGTTTAAATTCACCTTGGTCTCTTGTGAAACTCGTTGTGAGTATATCCTGATCCATCCATCCTTTATCTTTACCCGCTTCTTCCTTTTTGGGTCGCTGGGGTCACTGGTGCATATGTCCAGCTATCACTGTGCGAAAGGTGGGGGACACCTTGAACAGGTCTCCAGTCCATCACAGAGCCACATATGGAGACAAACGAGACAAACAACCATGCACTCTCTCACTCACACCTAGGGACAATTTAGATTTACCAATCAGCCTAACATGCATGTTTTTGGTCTGTGGGAGGAAACTGGAGTACCTGGAGAAAACCCACACATGCACGGAGAGAACATGCAAACTCCACCCAGAAAGGTCCTGAGCCAGGATTTGATCCAGCAACCTTCTCACAGAGGCAACAGCTTTACCAACTGAGCCACCGTGCCGCTCAGTATCCTCATTTAAAAATTTCAGCTTCTATTGTAATAATTTTTCACTTGTTATTTTGTTGATTAGAGCTCATATTTTCCCTTCAAAGTGCCAACTTTTTGACACATCAAAGCAGATACTGTACATGTTTTATGTTATTGAAGCATGACGACCTTACACACCTTGCTTCACTGCCATCGTGACTCGTATCAACTACAACATCATGACAACCTGCTCAATAATGTGCCGTCTGAAAAGCTCTCCATGCAGGGCTGGGGTAAAGAGTAAGGAGGTTGAGAAGTGTGGGGCATCATGGGGTGCAGTACCAGGGCTTTTAGCACAAATGCCATCGCCTTTTATACTATTTGTGTCTGAAAAGTTTAGAGGTTACTTTTTTTGTGTTCTTTAAACATTTCCTATGGAGATTTCGTTGGTGTTACTGGTTAAAAATGTAACACTCATGCAATCAATGGGATCCAGATTTTTTTAAAGAAATATGGAACAACATTATCACTTTACCTGATCAGTGTAGTTGAAAATACAACCACAGTAATACTTTGAATCCTAACAGATGCTTGAAAGTGTCACACTTTGTAAAGGTTGGACCCAGGTACACAGACCGGCACGAGAAGCTCAGACAAAAACTTATCACGGTTCACTTTTTGCGACTTCAGTTTTTTTGTTTGTTTTTGTTTGTTTTATATTGTGTGTACTGTACATGTTGTGCAGTACTGTACAGTCACCTCATTGTCATCATCACCATTGCTTAAGTGTTTAAGAGCGTATGAAGTGTATTATGGGAAAGGTGTGTTGGAGTGTGGGAAAGGTTTATAATGCCTCAAATATATATAAAATATATTAAAAATAAATATACGTTGATACTTTGTGGATTTTCATCTATCGCTGGCGTTTCTGGAATGTTACCCCCGCGATCGGTGAGGGGTCACTATATTAAACAAAACAAAAGGCTGAAAAGGCAGTAAAACTACAAATTAACAAACTTTGAGAAACCACTGAGGAGACCAGGACATGACATGAAGCACACACAATGCCAGACCGAATGTGAAGTAAAAGGTGAGGGACTTTATGGACAGAGACGGATGAGAGGAGTGGAGTGGAGACACCTGAGCAAAATGACGACTGGGAACAGGTGAGAGTGGGCGGGAACAGGTGAGAGTGGGCGGGGCAAGAGCTGAAGAGCAGAAACTGAGGAAGATGCACTTTATGGTACAGGGGACACTGGGAAAATACTGAGACACCTAGAAAACATTAACAAATAAAATAAATCTAAAAATAACACAAAATGCTATCAAGAAAAATTAGATTAAACAGATCCTGACAGAAAGCATTCAAAAAGAGTGAGCAGATTTCCAGTGAGCTACTATAAACAGCCAGTTGTTGGAAACATTAAACTATCACGTAAACTACTAATTCATGGGTTTTGGAGGGTTGCACTGAATGAGGAAAATTCTTCTCAGAGCTAGCATGATTTAAAAAAACTCCTAAATGTAAAAAGTTAGCGTGTTTGGAAAAAAAAAAGACCAATTTCAGTGGTGGGCACAATTGAGCTAATCCGCTAACGGCTAATAGCAGAAGTAGTTTTTTCGTTTAGCAGATTAGCATTTTTGCTAACTTTGGAAACTGTTAGCTGAATTAGCTTTCGCCAACTTTACGTTCACTAACAAAATTCACAAGCTTGTTCCTGTCTGTTGTGGGCGTGTCTCGAAAAGTCCGCTAGGCACGTCATTGGTTTATTACGTGTACACGTGACAAGACGTGATTGGTCAACGCATCTTCAACTAGGAGATGAAGACATGTGACGCAGAATGAGTGACAGTCATCTCAGCGGTTAGCAGTTTAGCATTAACTTCCACTAATGTTTTCACCGTTAAGTGGTTTAACGTTAGCAAAGTACATTTTTTAGTTAGCGGAATATGGGTTAACGAAACTGACTTTTTGGTTAACTGTGCCCATCGCTGACCATTTGTTTTCCCGTCAGTCTTATTACTGGCCCAGTTTACCAGTTTTGCATGTTGCAGTGTGCTCAGACACAGCAACAAATATCAGACTGCCCAAAATGTGTGTTAGTAGCAATAAAAGTCTTCATATATAAAGAGATCATGTGTGAATCAACAACTAAAACATTGCAAACAGCTCTGTCAATCAAAATACACTTTTTAAAGTGCGGATCTTTTACCATTTAAATGTAAAAAAAAAAAATAATTTCACAATATCAAAAACTATTTATGGAAAAACCTTAAACATAGCTCATAGATGAATTAGTTCTGATTTGCTTCATCTGTGACAAAAATATTCTTAACAAACCAACGAGTTATCCCACAGATTTCTTATTTCTGTCCTCTGAATTAAAAATCTGTGAACCACTGTGTTTTGGAGATGACATTTTGAAAGATCAAAATTACATCTGTGGCATACTCAAGCTGCACAAATATGTGATGCAAAAGAAAATTACTCAAGATAAAACGTAGCGCTCACATGAATGGCTCTAAGGTTGTTTTTTTTTTTTTACTTGAATGTGTTTCAACACCGTATTTTTCGGACTATAAGGTACACTTAAAATCCTTTAATTTTCTCAAAAATCAACAATGAGCCTTATAGTCAGGTGCATCTTATGTATTAACTACGGTTGTACTTACTGACCTTGAACCGATTTTATGTAGTTATTGTGAATGAGTTGAATAAAGTTTGACTTATCGGATTGTTTTGTTTTGCTTAATGCGCCTTATGGTCTGAAAAATATGGTAATTAAAAAAATTGCTTTTAAACGGGTTATCTTCCCATGTTGTTAGCATATTAGAAGCAAAATGTCAACTCTTCACAAGACTTTGACTCAAGACAAAATAAACTAAACCTCTTGAAGACTGAGACCAATACATTTAATATA
>NC_056498.1:59101210-59123332 GCF_014905685.2 Nematolebias whitei | reverse complement strand
TGTGTGTGTATATATATATATATATATATATAAATTCAAAGTAGTCTGCTCCTTAATATTCCCCACACGAATACACACACTGACAGCCAGTTACATGACGGCAGCTCTTTAGGTGTGGAGAAGATGACTTGCTTAAGTTCAAACTGGGCATTGAAATGATGAAGACAATGGTTTAAAAGTGTCAAATGTGGTGGTAGTTGGTGCCAGATGAGTTGGTCTGAGTATTTCAGAAATTACTGGTCTACTGGAATTTTCCCCTATCATCTCTGAGGTTTAAAGAGACTCATCAGACCCAGGTCTATACAACTAAATTGCTCAGGGGGCCAAGGTTACTGAAAACCAAGAGCCCAGCAGCCGGACATCCAGCTGGTATTGTCATTAAGTTTGTTTTATGGTTTAAAAATCTTTTTTATTTAAAAATGAATCCACTGGTGGCCGAACTGAGCTCACCCATGGGCTTGATTTGGCCCCAATTCCCCTAGTTCAATAGCCCGTGACTACTAGGCAATATTTTCCCAATCTTTTATTGTCCCGTTTTGATGAGTCTGTGTGAACTTCAGTTTCCTGCTGTTAGCTGACAGGAGTGTCACCTGCAGGTTGGACGTGTTGCACGTTCAGAGATGGAGTTCTGCAGACCTTAGTGGGTATTTGAGCTGCCGTTGGCTTTTTGTCATCTTGAACCAGTCTGCCCATTCTCCTCTGACATTATTGAGGCTTTTGTTTTGTCCTTAATGGAAATTTTCTTCTTTTTTTATTTGACAATTTTCTTTAAACCCTAGAGATGGATGTGACCGGCCCATCTGGCACCGGCAGCCTAGCCACATTCAAAGTCACTTTCATCATCATTTTGTTGCCAGGTTGTTGTTTGGTTTTTTTTACAGAAAAGAGAATTAAAATTGCGAGTTTAAAATTGTTCTGAAGGTCATGTCAAAGTTCATCTTTTGATTTTTGCAGCCTCAGCATTTTGTCGTTTCAAACCAACGTCATGATGTTGAGGTTAAGTCTGGTTTTGAAGCCAAAGAGAGATTTTTAGAAAATTATTATTCTTGTATGTTTTGAGCTGAAATCTTCTCTTAGAAGAAATCAGACAAATTAGATTGGATGTGCATTCATTAAAGCCAAATGATACAGTAAAAACAATATCATGAAGCTACAATACATGTGATGCCATGTAAAGCAAAGGTTTCCAAAGCTGGGGTTGGGATCACACTGTGGGTCATAAAACACCAAGTATGGGTCATGCGAGGATTTCTAGAAGACAGATCAAGTTTAAAAATGAATTCTGATAAATATTTTGGAATGATTAGTGTAAAATATAAAAATAAATTGTAGTAATAAACAAATGTAAACATTATAAAACTTGCTGAGGCCATTTGTGGCGTCATTAGATTTTGTTTATTGACTTAATGTTTAGTAGTGACAGTTGAGGTCACAAGTCTCTGATGCCATTGTGTTGTGGGTCGGAAGCTGAAAAGTTTGGCAACCACCAATTTAAAAAGGCCATTTGGCCAAAAAATAAATCCTAAATAAATATAAAAGTCCATTCCTCTCTCAGTAATTGTATTTAATAAGAAGAACTTGTGAAAAATTAAAGCGAGCCCACTGCCTATTTGCAGAAAAAAATCACGCCAGGCTGCAGTGACTTTCAAAAAATAAAAAGAGCACTCCAACGCCTTTATAAAAGCACGTGCACACATCATTCTGCCCCACTTGGCTGCACGCTCTTGTTTTTTTCTGCAGTCAATCTTCTCTTTCAGTGCAGCAGAGAGCAAAAGGTAGGAAGCACCGATGACCTTGGAAAGGAGACGCACTTTTCCTGTCTTTGTTCCAAACAGTCTCCTATCATATTACAGCTTGCATCATGTGAGGGAAATCATGACAAGGGTTTCAGGTGGGGAAGATTTGAAAGAGAAAATCCAGATGCAGAGTCCAGATTCCTGGGGGTGAAAGTAGATATTTGAAACAAAATTAATCAAAAGTGTTTCCTTTAGACCACAGACGCTCATTGTGTCTCTCCTCTGTCGGCTGAGACAAAAAGGCCGTTCCACACGAGGCCCGGGCGAGACGCTGTTCAAGATTCAGCTCTGCAGAAATGAAAATGACAGAGATGTCCGAGGGGCTCTGATCACTGATCACAGAGCAGCGAGTCCCTCGGTGCAGCTCAGTCATCTCGTACAAAGAGGCCTTGTTTAAATGCTGCAAGTCGTGATTCTCCATAACTGTCAAGTCATGAATAGATTCAAAGAACTGAAAGTCAACTTGATGAAATTATTCTTCACGGTTTCAGCTTTTTTCTTTATAGATCCTGAAATTCAATCGTTAGCAGAAAAATAAAAACGATTTGGCACAACTTGTTGCTTTCGTCACGTTGGTCCTTCAGCTGGTTTTGGTTGGTCACGATATTTCACTGAAGCAAATGAAACACGGTGCTGTCATCTCATTTTGTCTCATTACTGTCATCTCATTTTTTCATTTTCGTGAAACCCAATGAATCCAATCAGTTACTTAGACTACAAGCATGTCTTAAAGACAAAAACCTGGATGACCATAAATTTTCTGCTTTTGAACACAGACATGACTGAGGTTTTAGTTTTTGCACTTGAGCATCTTAGGAATGAACTTTTCAGTCTTTCTCCCTCCTTGGATGGCATTAATCTGGTCCCCAGCTCTAATATTAAAAATCTTGGTGCTATTTTATCCTCCACATTAAAAACATTACTAGAGCCACCTTCTTCCACCTGCATACTATCATTAAAATTAGAAACATCTTATCTAAAAATGATGCAGAAAAAATGGTTCATGCATTTGTCATGTCTGGACTGGACTATTGCAATGGTTTGTTATCTGGGTGTCCAAATAGTTATTTAAAAAGTCTTCAGTTGATCCAAAATGCTGCTGTCAGAGTCTTAACTGGAGTTAGTGGGAGAGATCAGAGCTCTCCAGTTTCACTTTCTCTCCATCTGCTCCCTGTCAAATCCAGAATTGAATTCAAAATCTTACTTCTAACCTACAAAGCCATCAACAACCTAGTTCCATCGTATATTCGAGATCTTATTGTTCCGTATTTTCCTAACAGAGCACTTTGCTCTCAGACTGAAGGTTTCCTTGTGGTTTCTAGAGTTTCCAAAAGCAGAAAGGGAGGAAGATCTTTCAGTTCTCAGGTTCCTCTCTTGTGGAACCAACTTCCAGTTTCTGTCCATGAGGCTGACACATTGTCCAGTTTTAAGACTGGGCTTAAGACTTTCCTTTTTGATAAATCCTATAGTTAGGGTTGGTTTGTTATGCTGTCTTAAGCTTAGACTACTGGAGGAAAAATTGACCTAATTTCCTTAAATGAATTGTTAACATTGAATAGTTTTCATTTAATACTATTTCTATTTTAACATGTGATTCTGGACCTTCCATTGTGTATCTGTTCCTCTCAAACCCAGCCGGTTGAAGCAGATGGCCGCTTTTCCTGAGTCTGGTTCTGCTAAAGGGTTCTTCCTCGAGAGGGATTTTTTTGTATTTCTGTACTATTTTTAAAGGTCCATTGTGTCGAACAATATGACATCTCGTTTGTTACTCAGTCAATCAAGGAAAATGCTTTCCAGCGCAAATACTTCACATCATGAAGTAAATCTGAAAAATTTAGTCATTCAGTGACAGTTTTAACTCAAGCTTCCTTTAAGAAAAATACTACAAACTACATAAACTACCAAAGCACATTACTATTAACACACACACACACCTAAAGATATTTGGACAACAAGCAACTCATTACTTTCAAGTCTGAGTGCAGATTTGAGGTTAGTTTCTAGTTTTAAAGATCTAAGAGGTCTGTTTGTTTTTTATTTTTATTTCACAGATTATTAATTTAAACTAAATTAATATTTTGCATTTCTGTACATTTACCCCCAAGGCTACAGTGGTCACTAAAAACAAGAAAGATCCTCTTTATAGTCAGTGTTTGTCCCTTCTGAGCTACCGTACAAACCATGCAATTCAACTAGGCTGCACTCACTTTCACTAAATTTAACAAGATTTTTTTAGAGCATTTTAATTCATTTCTGTTTCAAAACAAATTAATTTCACTTTGTGGAACTACAAAACAGTATTATTTATTTATTTAATTTTTTTTTTACATCCCTTAAGTGATGACCAGTGAAAACACAAGGCTAAATGTTGGTCTGATTAATTCAGAATCTGAGACTAAATTATGTTTAAACAAAATATAAATTAAACAAACAGAGAAGTTATGCCAATAAAGGAGAACTGCTTTTTTTCAGGGTTTCCTGTTATTTGTATTCTGCTATCCAGATTACTTGGAGCAGAGGAGCTTCTATCAACATAAAGTACTGGTACATCATAAACAAAGGAGTTTATGTTCTGGATATTTCTTGGGTTTTCCAAGTGATTCAGTTCATGTTCTGACTCATCTGACCCGGCTAAAACTTTTTTATTTATTTGCATTTCAACTGAGAAGCTCTTGTTTAAACTCTCAACAGCTTGTTAAAGGGCGTTTTAACCCAGTTTTTTTTTACTTTTGTACATATTTAGTAACTAAATTGCTAAAACTGCAAACCAAAAATATATCAGGAGAGTCAACAATTAGAAAATTGGAGAAGTTTAAAATTGCCTGCCTCATATAAACAATGTATTCAGAGCAACAATAACCAAAAAAAAAAAAAAAAAAATCATAAAGTGGAAGTTTGAGACTTTGGAGCAGAAATATACAGCTAAAATGTGACTTTTGTAAGCAATTTTGGACCAAAGTTAACGCTTGATAACACCTTTATTATAATTTGATTGAGTCAATTAATCTGTAATCCAGTCTCACTTTGCCATTACTGTTGTAACCCAACAGGTGGTGCTCCACACCATCATTTTCAAGCAGTTCTGAAAGTGACACATGAGTCAATCTGACATTTATATTAAAGAACAAAAAGACCCACACCCAGTTATAGCTCCATGTGATTTTTTTTTAATATATGTTTTTATCGCAGCCATGAAATGTACCTCATCCAAATAGGATTTTGTTTTATTCTTTAGCTCCACTTTGATATCAGCTTTGTCTGATATAAAACATGTGGCTTGCCTTCACAAATATAAGCTTCATTTAAACAGTAAATTCCAGGTGGTTAAAAACAGATCTGGCCTCGCTGCGCTAAGAAATCCTGCTTGAACTCCTGAACAGCAACACATGTCAGGCATTTGCATGGGGAGAAATTGGGTTTAAATGGGTAACACATGACTCCTCCTGTCTCAGCCCTGACAGCTGCAACAAGCCAAGCTGTTATTGGACAAATAGCTTCTCTTCAAAAGCTTATTTCATGACGTATAAAAGTTCCCCCCCCTAAAATAGAGACAAACATATTGAGTTACACCTAAAACATTTCTCCTTTTGCTTTCACATTTCTGTCTTTTTTTAAAAAAAAAATCTGTTTGTCTTTGAACTCAGCATGACAACTGTTATAAATTCTGCATTAGCAGTCAAAACAAAAGCCCATTATGCAGCTTGGCCTCGGCCTTTGGTTGTTACTCTGCTCGTACAGTAAACAGACCACAGATGTTGTGCATTGATATTAACAACCTTAATTTGTCCCGCGTGGAAAAAAAAAAAGCTGAGGATTAAGTTCTCAGCCATGTATCACACACAGCACAAACAGTGGGCTCATTTAGCTTGAGTAAAGTTTACAGTGAGTGGGTTTTGCATAGGTCATTAGCTGCCTCAAAATACCCCCTTGTCACCATGGCAACTTCAAGTGACTGCTAAACTGCCTTATAGCATTAGATACATTTTTAATGATGAGGTTTTATATTATGTGTACTCAGGCGGGAAGCTGCCAGACTGTAATGGAAAACCGAGGGACTCCAATTCATATTTCCAAACGTAACCTTTTGTTTCTGTTCTCGGTCTCAGCCTTTTTGCTATTTTTGTTCCAGGCGTTGCACAAAACACGACGGCGTTTCACAAATGATGTGGGGCTGTTGCTCAAACAGACTGTTGCAGCGTTTAGTCGACTTATACGCGGTATTTGCGGCTATTTCACAACATTTCAGGTGCAGCCTTTTGCACAGATGGTGAGCAATGACCTCACTCTTAAATGCTGGCATCAGCTCCTGTATTAATGTATTCCTCAACAGAGAGAAGGAAGACACTGTGACCTTTTTGCTTTAAGAAAAGGCAAAAAAACTTTTCTTTTTCTCTTTTTTTTCAGCCTCAGCGGTGTTTGACTCGCTCCTTGAGCCCAATGGATCCATAACTCACAGGCGGCCGTAACTCAATCTAACAAAATGCCTTTTCAATCACTCTCATCTTTTATAGTTATACCCATCACACATTTGCATAAATACATTATTCATGCTTCTAATCCTGGTTTCAGATGGCGGGGGGGGAAATATAAATGTGTGTGTACTGATGTGTATGCAGCTGGCAAAGGGATTGAAGCTGCCTATTTTGTTTGTGTTTTGCACATTTGGGATTCAGCGAAGCGCTCTCCATCTCTGAAGGGAGAATTTACATTTGCCAAGGCGGTAACAACATAAAACCCATACTAATGTTAACAACCGTGTGCACTCCAATTCACGTTGTCCGGCTGCATGATTACATTTGTGTGGCGCTTAATAAAACGACTCACTTGACATTATCAAACAATTTTGCTGTAATAGTTGCCCATGAATGTGAAATTGGGTTTTTCAGGTGATTACTTCATTGCCATGGCAGCCGTACAGAGTAAGCCAAGCAAAAACCTACTTTATGAATCACAGTTATACATAAATATTTTGTAAACACGTGGCTTTAAATGTGATCAGCCGTGGAGGAGTGCAGTAATTGGCACGCTGGAAGAAAGGAGGCCTCGGTGCTGAGTAATGAATTTGCAAAGATGCTGAAGTGGAGGCTTGGAACTACTTGAAGGAATGCTTCTCTTGAGAAATCTTGAGAAACTTTAGCTCTTTTTGGGCGTATCTTGAAAACAACGCGATGTCATTTAATATTCTGATTTGCTGCTGGCGCTCGGAGTATGGATTAGAAATCATTATTGGCAACTATGGCATCAATTTTTAGCTACATTTCTGCAAAATTGACTGAACTTTAGCTATTTTTTATGGTTAATTAGCTGTGGCTAATGGAGGCTAACTCCAAAAGCTATCAGTTGTAGAACTGTGGTTATGCACGATGTTGAGAAAACAGACAGAGTTGACTCCAACATTTGGTGTCAAAGATATGAGGCAATCTGTTATTTCTTAGAGAATATGTTGAAGATAACTCTCAGCTACTACCACTCAGCAGTTGTAAAACTGACTGAGTTATAGCCATTTTTCTGAGTGCTTTATTAAGATTTGTCCACTGGTTCATGAGAAAATTTATTTCTATCCACGTTAGACATTGTTTTGACTTTTATTCATTACTGTGGACTAAATCTGATCCTTACCATAAACCTAACCCTCTGTGTGGAGCAGGGAGCTAGGGTGCCCGGGGGAGCAGATGGTGAAGGTTAAGGGCCTTGCTCAAGGGCCCAGCTCAAGGGCCCAGAGTGGGGTAAATGAGGGTAGAGGCAGGTGTGGGTGCTTCACCTTTCCCACCCACATTTTGATGTTGTCAGTCTAGGGAGTTGAACCAGCGACCTTCAGATCACAGGCCCACCTTCTTTAACTTCTGCGCCACCACTCCCCCACCAGAAAGATCCTCTAAAGGTAACAAAAAACAAATGGCTTTTTGGCAGCGAGCAATAAAAATGCAGAAATGAAATTTAATTAGAGAAACTGAAATTAGGGGCAGCACGGTGGATCAGTTGGTAGAGCTGCTGCCTCTCAGCGAGCAGGTTATCCTAGTTCAAATCCCGGTCCGGGGGCCTTTCTGGGTGGAGTTTGCATGTTCTCTCTGTGCATGTGTGGGTTTTCTCCTGCTATTCCGATTTCCTCTCATATAGCATAAACATGCACGTTAGGCTGCTAAATTGTCCCTGTGTGAGTGAGAGAGTGAATGGTTGTTTGTCTCGTTTGTCTCTATGTGTCCCTGTGATGGACTGGAGACCTGTTCAGGGTGTCTCCCGCCTCTTGCACAGTGACTGCTGGATATGAGCACCAGTGACCCCAGTGACCCAAAAAGGAAGAAGCGGATAAAGATGATGGATGGATGGAAATTGAAATGAAAATAATGTTTCTTGCTAAACTGTTAATGTGAGTTGAATTTGAACAGCTGACATTTGCTGAAAACCTAAAAATAAAAGCATAAATCAGTGTAAAAACTGCAGAAACGTGTAGAAACAGCTGAATAGGGCAGAAATGAGCAGGAAATAAAAGCAGAAATTAACACAGAAAAAAGAAGCAGAAAACTTGGAAAATAACTGCAAAAAAATAGAACCAAAAAAAAGCTGAAATTTGCAGTAAAAAATTTTGAACAGCACAAAACGGTTTGAAGAATGTGAAGAGAGCTCCGTTCGTTTTCAATGAGATAAACATGGCCGAAACAGCTGAATATTTCTTAATGTAAAAGTTGCCAAAACACCAAAAGTCACAGCAGGAATGTCCTGAATAAACTGAACATTTGGATACCGTATTTTTCTGACTATAAGGCGCACCGGATTATAAGGCGCATTAAGCTAAACTAAAACATTTTGACAGATTTTGGAGCGCCATGTACCACATACAATCGGTTCGAGGTCAGTAAGCACAACCAGAATTAATACATAAGGCGCACCTGATTATAAGGCTCACTGTTGATTTTTGAGAAAATTTAAAGATTTTAAGTGCACCTTATAGTCCAAAAAATACGGTATATGAATTGTTGAAACGGCACATGAGTTACAAATCAAAATCTATACGGAAGAAAAACAGACCTCAACAGTGTGAATTAAACTTTCGCACAAATATAGGATATGAGATTAGTGTTTCTCAACACTGGGGTCAGGACCCATTGTGAGCCACAACACACCCAGAGAAAGGTCTTTAGAAGATCTGCAGGAGTCAAACCAACTTTAAAAACGACTGCACGTCAGCCTATTTAGCCTCAACTGTTCCAAAGAGACAAAAATAGCAGCCGTAAAGGGTCAAAACATAAAGTGGGTTTTGTTAAACGTCTTTTTACCCATGTTTTCTTTAACAGTCAGGGTCAGGAGGCCGTGCTGTTTGAGTCTTGTGGGTCAGAAGCTGAAAAGTTTGGGAATCACCGTGCGATAACGGATGAGCACAAAAAGCGAGCCTTGCTTCATCCCTCCGACTCTGCTGCGAACAGAAACAATCGCAGCATGCAGTTGCTGCTTTGATGATGTGAAGCCGTCGCAGATATTTATGAGCTCACTCGGTTAATATTCAACCTACAGCTTCCACCTGCTGTTAGCGCGCGCAGGCTCATCCAGTTTGTAACGTGCTCCTGATTAAAAGTGATCCTCCCAATAATCGAATTGTGTTCGCCGTCCACTCGCTTGCGATGGAGAGAAATGCAAAACCGCCTTATAATGAGTCCGGGAGGTTAAAATTAGCCCCTGCAACATCTCTCAGATCTCCTGTTACCTTTTCCTGAAGTCACTCTGCAGACGGGTCCCATTGTCCCGGGATTACCGAGGCACAAAGACACGCGTGTAAAGTTACGACTGAAACGTTCTCCCCTGGACAAATTTACTTGATGGATATTTAATGTCTCAGGGCTTTCCACTGATGATAGATGGATATCCTCGGGGGTAATGCAATTGTGCGCGTGGAATAAGAAGGAGATCGAGTGCGTTGGCCTAATTTCTTGTTTTAGTCATCTGTAGATTTTCATAATCCTCTGGAAACATAATTAGAAATGTGAGGCTTAGCATGACACTGAAAGCTTTCATCGCTCGCATAAAAAGAACGCTCAGACTCGTTTTTTGTAGGTAAGAAGTACCTCCTTGTAGATGACTCATGTAGTAACAGAGAGAACTGTGGGTGTTTTAGTGCTTTATATCACCTCTTTTTCCGGTAGAGCTCATTTGTTCAAGTACATTTCAGATGTTTCTGCTTTAATTCATTCAAGTATCAGCTGAAGTTCAGAACAAAATATCAAACGCATCAATTTATTGTTAGAATCTGTTGTTAACTTGTGTTGTTTTGTTTCTTCGTGTATTAAAATGTTCAGATCGTTCTGGAGATGGGTGCTTGTGTTCAACTTGTATACTTTTAAAAATATTTAACTTTCTTCTATCCATCCTCTTATTTGTGGTTGGGCTGCTGAGGCAACAGGTCCCGGAGAGAAACCAAGACACCCCTGTCCCCGAGGACACTTTCAGCTCCTCCTGGGGGACGCTGAGGCGTTCCCAGGCCAGATAAGATATTTACAACCCCTCCAGTGAGTTCTGGGTCTGCCACCAGGTCTCTTTCCAGTTGGAGAACCTCCAAAAGAAGGAGTCCAGGAGGCTTCCTAATCAGATGGCCGAGCATCCTCAATGAAGGAACTCCTCACCGTATCTTCAAGGCTGAACCGGACCACCCTACGAAGCAAGCTCACTTTTCAGCTACTAGTATCCGGGATCTGGTTCTTTCTGTCATTATCCAAACCTCATGACCACAGGTGAGGGCTGGAACGTCAACAGACCAGTAACTCGAGAGCTTTGCCTTTCGACTCGATTCTTTCTTCACCGCGACAGACCGAAGCAACACCCTCATTACTGAAGACGAGGCTGCAGTTTGTCGATACGTCTCCTGCTCCATCCAACCATCGCTCAGAAACAAGATGCCCAGATTCTTGAACTCCTCCACCTAAGACAGACTGAACTTTATTTACAAATATCGTTCTCAATGCAGTGAAATCACTTAAATGTCTTTAAAATCATTGATCTCGTTTAAATCTGCTTGCCCTATTTTTGTCTTCTTATAGGACACTTTCAGTTTTTAGCTACAAATCTGTTACTTTTATCTTTTAACTAAACTTTTGCTACTTTTCAAGGTTCAAGGTTCTTGTCATTCGCATCACATGTGGTCCATGAGGTGGACGAAAACTGTGTACTCCAAGTCCCAGTTACACTCAAAATAGCAAAAATATAAAGTATAAAAAGAAACACATACGCTAAAGAATAATAATGTAAAATAATACGGTGTATTAAACAGCAGCCTGAACATGAGTCTGTAATGAGCAGATGGGTATGAACGCAGCAGCAAATGGCAAGAGATCAGCAGCATGGATAATCAGCAGCACAGATAAGTTGGTTAAAATGGCATTACAGTGATTTTTTATTTATTTAATTTTTTAACAGTGATTATCCTGGTTAGGGATTTACAAATCTAACAGCTTCAGGGTAGAAGCTGTTCCTCAGTCTAGTGGTTTAACATTAAGCTGCCATTCTGTAACTTTTAGCTTTTAGCTAGCAATTGTCTACTTTTATCTTTCAGTTACTGTTAAGCTACTTTTTGCATTCCATTTGCCTTTTTTGCGTTTTTTGTTGTTGTTGTGTTTTTTGCGTTTTGCTAGCCTTTTAATAATTTTAGATAGCGTTCAGCTACTTTTAACTACCGTTCTCTTATTTTTTGCTTTTAGCTAGAAATGTTCTACTTTTAGCATTTGTCTAGTGTTTTGATATTTGTAGTTTTAGCTAGCACATAGTATCCTTAGCTCTTAGTTAGCCTTTTGCAATTTTTAGCTGTTCTTTTGCTACTTTTAGCTTTTGCAACTATAAAACTTTCAACTGTTTTACTACTTTAAATTTCAGCTAGAAATTTCCCATTTTTCCTTTTTAGTTATGCTACTTATCATTTAAAACTTGTAGCTTAGCCACTGTCATGTAATCTGCAGGCTCGAGCCCAGGTCTATCAGAAAGATCGTCTGATGTAGAACAAAAGCTAAATATTTCATGTGAGCTTGCTGTGGTGAACCCTACAGAAGGAAGCAGCCAAAAAAACAACTAGCCTTTTGTAACTTTAGCTAGCTTTATGCTAGATTTGGCTACTGTTTTGCTATTTCTAGTTAGCATTTTGTTTTATTTAGCTTGCATGTTCTGCTTTCATTAGCTTGAACAACTCAGTTTTAGCTTCTTCAACCAACTTCAGCCTTCATCCAAGCTGTCGGTTCACAGAAAATGCAACATCTGTAGTTTTTAGGATTCTATTGTGGTTGTATAAGTTTGAAAAAGGTAAAGGTTTGTATTTACTATGTTGTACTTCCTCACAACACAGAATAAGTCAAATTATTTTACCATGACTGGTAGAAAAGCGGAGTATTGCGAAGACAAATGATTGCTATTGATATGTATTTGAGATTTGTTTAAATCAAAATATTTACAATCAGCTAAAGTTGTGGTGAGCATGATTTTTATTTCTCTAACACTTCAATCTGGAGCCATTCTACAATGTAGAAGTAAAATAACACAAAATCCTTCATGACAAATCAGATCAGGCTCTTTGTATTTCATCTGGGGGTCACATATGCGACGTACACATGTAATTATCTGCTGTTGTATAACTTTAAGCTGATTTTACCCCACAGATTACAGCATAAAAAGTAGTCTGTAAAGAGAAGCCTAAAATATTAAGCTTGTGGTTTTAAATGTGATTTAAATGTCAATGTCATAGAAGGAAATGACAATTAGATAGTGGGAAGTGATTATGCACTAAAGTCAAAGAAGAAAGCACTTCTAGTTTTTTTTTTTAAACCAAAGCACAAAAAAACATTTCGATTGTGGGGAAACAAACCCCTGACATAACCGCTGAGTGCTCTTAGAGTAAAGTCTCTTCAGAGCAACATAAACATATTGACCGGCGGCCTCCTCACCGATATCACTTGTTTACAGCCGCTGAGCAAACGACGATCAGGCTGAGCTGCAAAAGAAAAAATCAAAAGGCTGGTTCTCGTTATCTTTGCTTGTGCTCGTTTGATTACCCCCCACTTGTTCGTGTCTGTGTCTTAGTTTGTACGAAATGATCTTAATACTAATAATAAAATATTTAATGAAACTCTCGGGAGGTAATCACGGCGTGGACATCTGAAGCTCATCAACATTTGGAGTCAGCCTAATCCAGCATGTCTGCCAAAGCTAATCCATGTTAGGCAACACGTAAAGGACTATAACTCAGTCGACTTTACAGATACTGAGCTAAATGTAGGCGTGGTAGTAGCTGACAATCATTCACAACACACTGATTATTTTTCCATCAGGTCATCTGTAGGGTTCGACCAAAAAGGCCATTATAAGAAAGTCTTAGTTGGAAATGTTGGATGACGCCCTTTCCTTTGAGAAATGCTGGGCTTCTGATCATGAATCAGCAGTTTTCGGTGTTTTAAAGGCCAGACAGAAGAAAAAAAAACAATTGATGTATTTTGTTAATTTTGTGTCTTTTTGACCAAAACTTGCCATATGCATTTCAAGTTTAACCAGAAAAAAAGCATTTTTTGCAGAAATGCAGTATGAATGAATCCTGAATGGTTTTGCTGAAAGCTGCTGAAGACACTAAAGCTTACTTGAAATATGCCAATAGCTGAAAAGCAGAAAGAAGAAGCTTGAAAGAGCACAAAAAGCTTAAATGAGTAAAATAAATAAATATTGAAACACTGAAAGGAGTGTAAAAAGCTTGAGTTAACAGATGCCAAAAAAACTTAAATTCAAGGAAAGAAGCTTAATAGAGCACAAAACAGCTATAATGAGCAGAAAATCTGCTGAAAGTAGCTGAAAAAGCACAAAATTTTGAAATTAGCATGGAAAGGCTGAAAGAGCACAAAAAAGGCAGAAAAAATATCATACACAAGCTAAAGGTAGCCAAAATGATGAACTTAGTATAAACTTTGCTGAAATGTAGCCAAAAAATCATTAAAACGGTTAAATTAGCCAAAATAAGTAAGCAGAAATGAGCTAAAAGGACCACATAGAAACCCACCCCAAAAAGCTGGAAGAAGAAGCTAAAAGAGAAAAAAATTGAAATAGGCAGAAAGAAGCTAAAAGGAGCTGAAGGAAGCTGAAAACAGTAGAACCAGAACAAAAGCCGAAATGAGCAGTAAAGTTTGAAGGGAGCTCCATTCGTTTTCAATGAGAAAAACATGGCCGACAAAACTGAACACTTCAAAAAGGAAAAATTGCACAAATACCAAAAGCCACAGCTGGAATATCCTGAATGAGCTGAACGTTTTGTCATATGAATTGTTGAAATGGCACAATAAAAACGTACGGAAGAAAAACAGCTCTCAGTAACTTCCTGTTCAAGTGAAAGACACTCCAAATATTTAGTTATCATATTAGTTTCCCTTTCAGCACACACTCAATGTTCCTTTTTCAATTTCAATCTCTCTAAGTGAGACTGAACTCCCGCCGATGCCTGCATCTTAATTTTGCTCCCTACCTGTTGACAAGCAAACAATCGCAATTGCCTGATAAGAGCTGGAATGGTGCCATTGATTAACCAGCGACTTCATTATTATGTTGGCTGGCATTAACAATGCAACCCCATTGATTCGACTGCTGAAATGACTGCGAGAGAAATCAGGAGAGATAACACCGGGGACTGCGGTTTTGTATTGGATTCACTGCAGGAACACTGCTCTGCAGCTTTGTGCAAGACAATGAGCCTCTGCAATCCACCTCGTCCCAATTCTCCAAGCTGGTACTTAAAATATCAAAGTGTCACAGGACATTACGTCAACTAGTTTTCTGCATTAATGCATAATGCAATATTTGAAAAGGAGGGAAGAGGAGCTATAATTACCTACATTTAGACCTGACTCATCCGCCTTTGAGATAATTATCTGACACAGAAAGAGGGGAAACAAGTGGGTTTGATGAGCAGGAAAACAGTAAATCAGTGCATGCTCTGCTCTTTATTTCAGGACAAATAAAAAGGCGCATTGCGTAATAGTGCACTTGAAATAGCTCGTGTCAGAAAGTAGGCCTGCTTTGAGATCTGAGGGCTGGAAATGCAGGGCAAAGGCTGCAGAAAGTGGTGAAACAGCGACGCCTTGTGGACAAACACGGTACTGTGAAAACCCTGAACACTGTACTGTAATTGCAGTCAGTGGATAAAATGCAGCCAGCAGAGAACAATAGGTGTAAACAGAAACCGTGAAGTTTGTGGAAAAGTGGACGCCTATAAAGAGAATATTTTATGTCTTGACACAACCGAAAATAGGTCGAATCCAATAAATAATCAATATTCATGATTGTATTTAGAAGTTTTGATTGTGTACATTGGTTAAAGGCGTGATTCGGTCTTTTTTTTATTGTCGGCATAAAATAAATAAAACATATTTTTAATATATTTCAACATTAAACTGCGAGTCATATATTTATAAGTATAAAAAACCCACAGTTTGTTCTGGGCTCCAGTCAGCCCCTCCACGTTTCCTTTTCAGGAATCGTTTGATGGACCTATTAACTTCCATGTAACATTGTTTCTTGAAGGCATCCACAGCAGCAGCGCCTCAGCGTCATTACTGTGAGAAATGTGCTTTCATATTGAACGTCTTTTACGCAGGTCCTGGAAGGGGCATGGCCAAAAATGCGCCAAAAAGCAAAATTTATTAATAATTTTGCGCTTAAATTGTATTATTTTTACTCCAAAGCACGAATTATAACCATATATAGAACTTAATGTTATTAATGGTTAAATATATGTAATATTTCTAAGGTATTTTGAAATATTTTGCGCAATAAATGCGGTTTTCTTAAATATAATGCATATAAAAATAATCATCGTTAATATATTCCAACATATTTAACAAGTGGAGTAAGTAAGTGTTTAATGCATCATTTCGTGACAAAACAATGTTTTTTATACGTCGGTTTAAAGACGAAAACAGCGCGTTTTAACTCTTAGGGGGTACGTCCCTTCCAGGACCTCCGGCAATCCATTCAAGCCAGCAAGTTTGGAGAGCGTGTTGAGTTTAATCAATTCATAACGTCGAGATGGAGCCGAACTCACTGAAGGTAACGTTTGTTTTCATCCACACATTTGTTTTAGCTCCGTAAACACGTGCCACATCAGCTAAACTTTGGCGCATTCCTCCTTTGTGTGTTGGACATTAAAAAATATAATATATATATAGGCTGGTTTTACGCGCAGAAATTTGAGATAAATCCCGATATGTGTTATGTTTTGATGCTGATGGACGCGCTGTTTTTGTCTAGCTCGAGCTGATCTTAATTTCTTGTCCCTTCTGTAACAGTGGGTGGGCTCGTCTTGCGGCTTACACGGACCATATATCTTCTATAAAGCCTTTAAATTTCACCGGGGCGGCAAGCCCAGGATCCTGGCTCTGGGAGACTTTTTCTTCGTGCGCTGCAGACCCGAGGAGCCCGTGTGCATAGCGGAGCTGCAGCTCCTCTGGGAGGAGAGGACGAGCAGGCAACTTTTATCCAGCTCCAAACTTTATTTCCTACCCGAGGATACTCCCCAGGGACGCGCGGCGGCTCAGCATGGAGAGGTAGGACCCGGATCCAGATCACGCAGCTTTTGGGGTTTTATTGCGGATTTGTGCACGCAGTGCAAGAATTTGTCATCTCCAGTTCACTTTTTATTGTCTGCTGCGCTGATTGTGCACGCAGCCTGTGCGGTTAATTGTGCTCTAGAAACGCCTGGGCTCTGCCACTTCAGCTGTTTTTGTGTTTTTTCTTTGTATCTTTCCTCTGGCAGCTAAAAGCATGTCAAGCAGTGACATATATGGGAGAGGAAATTGCGAAATTGTAAGAAAAGAAGAAAAAAAAAAAGATGAAGGCAGGGGGCGCCGGGTCATGTTGACAACACTGTCAGCTCCTGTTTATGTTTTTATTCGTTTGGCGCAAAAAGGAGCAATATTTGCGCACTGGTTGAGCGGGGATTGGGATTTGGTTACATCGTTGCGCTGCTGGTTTTTTCCCTCTTCCAGCAGCTAGAAAACAAAAGCTGTGTTGTTTCCCCTCTGACTTAATTTAATGACACATCAACACTTTAATGACAGTTTTTCTGCTCCTGGTGTGGAGATGATCCTCTGTAGCTGTTTTTATTTTATTGTTTATAAGGGCGGACAAAGCCGTGTTTGTACTTGACTCTTCCGCTGATGGTTTACTTACATTCTTTCCTCTTGAGTAATAAGAGCAGCTATCACATTTCCCTTTCATGAGAAAAAAAAATGGAGGCTATTTATGGCTGCTTAGACAAGTTCTCATCCTGAAGCTTTTAAACAATTTCTCAGTGATTACTCCGATTGTGCTTTGCGCAATGTCAGCTCCGCCTCTTTCCCAAACTCTTATTTGCATCTCAAAGTGTTTTACATTCCAGCTCAATGATTAGATCTGGAAAATATAAAACCCAATAACAGAAGAGACAGCAGCTGAATGAAATCACACACTTTTAGCTCATGTTGGCATGAAGACAGATTTGCTGTGCAGATCACATGAACTGTTACAGTGAAACCTAGAACAAAAGCTAAAATAATAAGAGTATACTACATATAAAAGTCTATATTTGAAGCTAAAATTCAGCTAAATTGTAACTAGAAGCAAAGCAGTTGCTAAAAGCAAAAGTGATCAGATCCACTGCAACAAGCAATGAAAAAAAAACAGAACTGATGAAAAGCTAAAATAAGCTAAAAGCTTATGCTAGCAAAACAGCTTAAATCAACAAAGTCATATTTGAATGCTAAAATTCAGCTTAATCATAACTAAAAGCTAAAACCATCAGAACTTATGCTTTTAGCAATGGGTCTGCTAAAAGCAGCAGAACCATTGAAAGCAAAAATGACTAGATCTGTAGCACAAACCTAAAATAAAATTTCAACTGAAGCTAAAATTAGTATAACTGGAGCTAAAAGCTCAGATGAGCAAAACAGTAGCTAAGAGCTTAGATGAATGCTAAAGGTAACCTAAATCATAACTAAAAGTAAAAATTAACAGAATTGAATGCAGAAAGCTTATGAAACCTTAACTAAAAGCTAAAACAAGTAGAATTGGAGCTTAAAGCTCGCATTAGTAAAACAGTAACTAAAATTAACCAAATAGTAGCTGAATCCTAAAGTTAATCTAAATTGTAATTACAGTAAAAAAAAAAAAAAAGCAAAAGGCTAACATAAACAAAAGCTAACATGAATAAAACTGTTGCTAAAAGCTCACTTTATCAAAACAGTAGCTAGAAGACAAAATTAGCAAAATAATATCTGCTAAAATTCAGCTTAATCATAACTAAAAGCTAATGTTAGCAAAACCATTAGAAGCGAAAATGACCAGAGCTGTTGCAACAAAAACAAACAAACAAACAAAAAAAAAACTAAATTACAGTGGCTAAGAGCTTAAATTAGCAAAATAGTAGCTGAATACTAAAGTTTAAGTTAAATTGTGACTAAAAATAAAAATGACTAGAATTGTAGCAGAAAGCTAAGATTACAAAACATTAACTAAACACTAAACCAAGTAAAACTGGAGCTTAAAGCTAACATTATCAAACAGTAGCTAGAAGATAAAATCACTGAATGCTAAAAACATTCAGCTATAGCTTAACTGAAAGCTTAATAACCAGATCCAAAGCAAAAGGTAAAAATTAACCAAAACTAAGCTGAGTAAAACTGTTACCTAAAGCTTGTAAAACATTAAATTAGCAAAAGCACAGGTAGAAGCTAAAATTCGGCTAAACTGTAACTAAAAGATAAAATTAGCCTAAATGTGGCTATCAGCTAAAATCAGCATTTCAGCAAAAAATCTAAAAAAGAACCAAACTTTAGCTAAAAAGTAACATTACCAGACAGGTAAAAAGCTGTTACTAGCAAAACAACAGCTAAAAGCTTATATAATAATAAAACTAGCTAAAAGCTCAAATTAACTAAACAGTAGCTAAAAGGTCAAATGAGCCAAACCATAGCTAAAAGTTAAAATTTGTATAAACATTAGCTTAACGTGAAAACTAGCACAGCAGTTGTTAAAAGCTAAAGAGGATAAGAAGATGAAAACAGAGAGGTCTGTTGAAGTTGATCTCAGAACGTTTCTGAAGGAACCTAAGAGATCTTAATGCATTTCTATGGGGAATACTTCTGCAAAGTAAGTGAAATAAATACAAATATATATATATAAAAGTTACAAACACTAAAAGTCATACATCACTAACTGAGCTGAATGTGTTAATGTACAAGAGGGTAAAATAGCACAAACCATGCCCATAAGAAACTATGAACAGAAAATAGTGTGGCTGCTGAATCAGCGTTCCCACAATCAGCGTCTTTTTGCTGCCGGAGTGAAATCACATAAAGTCAAAGCTATTTGGCTGCACAGACCATGGATTTCCCAGCAAACAGGTTTGGCCAAGGCATGCATTTCCTCGCTGCAGTTGCACAGATCAGAGAATAACCGTCCAAACACTGAGATGATATAATTTTAGGGGATGAAATGTTTTAAGTGCTGTGTAGGTGCCTGCAGGCCAACCTCAATTAAAGGGCTTGTCAAAACCTTCTGCTCTCAGCAAATCAGACTACTTACTGGACATTACAAGGTGGAAATTGTCCCGACAACTTCGAGCCAGTTTATGACCTTCGCTTGAGCCAACTCCAGTTCTCGCTGACTTTGCCCCATAAGACTAATCTGCACTGCATGAGTCAGCTAAGAGCACTTACAGATGCAATCTATAAACAAAATAAAAAATAAATAAAACCAGCAACAAAGAGGAACGGTAAACCAGCCCACACAAGCATGAATGTAACTACAGAAATGACATTTCCTACAAAAATGCAGTGTGAATGCTTATTGCTGAATGATTTTTGCTAAATAAGTTGAAACCAGGCTGAAAAGGTTTCATCATTAACCTGGTAATGTAAGTTGAACAGCATTTGCTGAAAGTAGGAAAATAATAGTGGAAAGCAGCGGAAAAACAGTAGTAATGTGTAGAAAAAGCTGGATAGAGCAGAAGCAAGGCCAAAATGAGAAGAATAAGCTGAAATAGACAGAGATTTTAAAACAAATGTCAAATTAGCTTAAAATAAACTGAAATGAGCAGAAAAAAGCTGAAACTAGTAGAAAAGTAACTGAAATTAGCAGAGGAAAGCTGAAAAAAGCTTAAAAGGTTGAAATTATTTGAAAAGATCACAAAAAGCAAAAATTAACAAAAAATGTAGAATAAAAAAAGGCTGAAATTCATAAAAAAATACTAAAAAAAAAGTAGCTGAAGTAAGCAGAAAAAGCTGAAAGTAGTAGAAAAGTAGCTGAAATTAGCAGAGGAAAGCTGAAAAAACATAAAAGGTTGAAATTATTTGAAAAGATCACAAAAAGCAAAATTTTATAAAAAATGTATAATAAAAAAGGCTGAAATTCATAAATTACTTAAAAAAAGTAGCCGAAGTAAGCAGAAAAAGCTGAAACTAGTAGAAAAGTAGCTGAAATTAGCAGAGGAAAGCTGAAAAAAACATAAAAGGTTAAAATTATTTGAAAGGATCACAAAAGGCAAAAATTTACAAAAAATGTAGAATAAAAAAGGCTGAAAATCACAAAATATTACTGAAAAAGTACCTGAAGTAAGCAGAAATAGCTGAAAAGAGCTGAAGGAAGCTGAAATTGGCCCATATAAGCTGAAAAAAAACCAGAACATAAGCTGATATGTGCAGTAACAGGTTGTAAACAGCACACAGAGTTTGAAGGATGTGAAGAGAAGCTCCATACATTTTCAATGAGACATGGCCAAAAAAGCTGAATATTTCAAAAAGTTAAAATTGCATAAACACCAAAAATCATAGCAAGAATGTCCTGAATGAGCTGAATGTTTTGATACAGTATATGAATTATTGAAATGGCACAAAATTTGTGGAACGAGTCACGCGATGATGAATGTACAGAAGAAAAATGGATTTCGATGGAAGCGTTGCCACCATTAAAGGCCTACTTTACTTCCAGGAATGCTTCCAGGGCTTTAAAACAACATAATTATAGGTAATTGGTGAAAACAATTTCACACCATCACTCACATGATCTGTTAGCCGTCAGACTATGCGTTGTGAATGACTGTCAGCTACTACTACACCACATTTTTAAGCTCAGCATCCATAGAAACGCAACATCTGTAGCGGTAAACGTGATTAAAAACAAGGAAAGCGCCAACCAGAAGCAGTAAACATTGCAAAGTGGTTCATTTTTAGCCACGCTGAAAAAAACCTCCCACACAGGCCACTCTTCTTCAGAACCGTTACAGTGCGAAGAAAGATTAATGTTTGTGGAGCAACACGGAGCCATAAATCTGTAAGGGACTCGCTGCAGAATCAGGACTTTAATTCGTCCCTGTGACTCATCCAGATATGAACCTGAGAGCTCACAGTGCTCAGGAAGTGTGCTGCTGTCATGAAGGTTAATTGCTAAGTGGGAACACGTGGTGTCACGATGAAGTGGGTATAAATGTAAGCTATGACTTATAGATTGTGTTTTTCACACTTCGTACAACAGAATCAGATATGTGACATGTAAACAACTCCTCTTCTTTTGCGTCTTGGATTTAATCTCAATCTCAAATCACCTTTTTTTATTGAACTGGCTTATTAGAATGAGATTACGGATACAGTTGTGTTCTCAGCTCTGAGGTATGATGTAACTTCCTGAGTAATGATCTTTTTTTTTTTGGTTGGGTGTTTGTTTGTCCTCTGCCTCTCCTGCAGTGTGTTTTGCAGTGTTTTATTTTTATTTTTTTATTTTTGCTGCGCTGTGCAGTGACAAGAGGAACCAACCCATGACCTACTGTGCTTGTTTTTCTTCTGTCAAAAGGGTCGGAGGTCAGTTCCTTTTTAAACGCAGCCCGCTTTTTAGAGCCCAGTCAGCTCTGGCTGGGAATAAAAATAACGATTCGCGGAATTATATGTGAAACTGTCATCGTCTGCGTTTGCTGATTAGATGATAAACAGATTGTGTGTGTTTTGTTTTTTTTTGTGTGGGGGGGGTGGGGGGTGCGTGGGGTAAATCTATTTATACCAAGTTAATTATTAAGTCCATGTGTGGAGGAAGCTCTGTTTTTTATTGTATCTCAGCCCTGACAAGCCGTGTTTACCACCACCAGTTAGGCTCAGCTTGCTCTTTAAACACGCTTTGTGTCGAGTTGCTCACCCATTATGACAAACCCTCTGTTGGGGCCTGTACTCTATTTGTCTGCCTGCAAAATGCCACTGACTAAACAGTCACATGTGTTTTGAACCTTGCTGAGTGACACATTATTTCTTCAGACACCTTATGTCCTGCTCCTCGGCCTTGACTGTATATATATATATAT
>NC_056498.1:59025391-59101110 GCF_014905685.2 Nematolebias whitei | reverse complement strand
ATATATATATATATATATATATATATATATATATATATATATATATGCTGTGATAGGTTTATTTGATGCCTCAAATCGTGCCCTGTCTAGGACACGGTGTGAGAGATCTTTTTTTTATACCGTCTCTCCTCATGTTTTCTTCCCTTTTCTCATCTAAGTAAAATAATATTCTGAATAAGAATAAGAGGGCCACGCTTAGCAGCTTCGTGCACTCCGCCCATCTTTCGGACGACTGTATGTACATGTTCTCGTTGTATCTTGGTGCAATGGTAATAAAGTTTATTCTGATTCTGATTCTATAAACACGGAGGGTAGAGCAAGTAAAGACGGCAGCAGTGTGACGAGATGTGGTCAGTTTAGCCTCCAGCTGTCTAAGCCTATAGCAGCATAACTAGAGGATATCTCAGGAAACCCAAGCCGTTGCCAGATCTCGCAATAGAAACAACTTACAACCAGCTCTATGGAAACAAGCCAAAAACAAGCCCAACTGGCAACCCGCCACATTGTGTAAAACAGGCCTTTTTTAAACAGTATAAACATACATTTATTGTGGCATTACACATAAACAACAGAAAAATTATGCGAAACACTTTGAATAACATATTTTTAAGCTCTGATTAAAAGAATACATTTTACATATGTATTTTTTTTCTACATATTTTTAAAAACAAAACATCCTGACATCTGCGTGTGAGTGGAGCCCCCTAGTGGTCGGCCACAGTATGAGTGTTTGGGGTATGCACCCATAGACATTATAATGTGTGCACCTGTCGCCTCGCTAACTTGAGCGGGAGCGAGAAACAGGAAACGGTGGCGTGGAAGGAACAAACTACCTACTACCACTCGTCTTTTGCTTTATTGTGTGGAGCTGGGAGATAATCAACCAGTTTCACTCGGAAAGAAAGTCAAGCCCAAATAAGCAACTTCACGTTCAAAACAAGCCCAAAACACCGCAACCCGCGACTCACAAGATTTGCAAGCAACTTTAGAAAATAAACAAGCCCAAAGTCGCTTATAATAAGCGGACTTGGCAACTATGAAGCCAACCCTTACTGTAGGATTTATCAAAAAGGAAAGTCTTAAGCCTAGCTTTAAAGTTAGCCATAGAGTCACAGAACTGGAAGTTGGTTCCACAAGCGAGGAGTCCGATAACTGAAAGCTCTGTCTCCCATTCTACTTTTAGAAACTCTAGGAACCACGAATAAACCTGCAGTCTGGGAGCCAAGTGCTCCGTTTGGAAAATATACAACAATAAGAGCTGGGCGTTGAGAGCTTTGTACATTAGATTTAAAATTTTCCTCTGAGTTTTACACAGAGCCACCGGAGAGAAGCTAAAACTGAAGAAATATTTTATTTTGGACCAACCGAAGACGTTTTAGAAAGCATTTTGGGGATCTAGATAATAAAGAATTGCGCGTGGCATCAACAGCTCTCCTAATCGGAGCTGGTGACTGCTGAGAATATTCCTGGATCATGTTATATTAATGTGCTATTATCATCACCTCTGATTTCATCTGACCTCTCCTCTCCTCTGTTCCGTCCCTGTAGCTGACAAGCCTTTGGCACATCCACCCAGACACACTGACAGGCAGGGGACTGCAGCAGTAGGCCACTATTGATTGCTGTGGAAAACACTTTGGCATGCATCCAGAGCCATTTCTTCATGCATGTGTTTCAGTGTTTGGAAAGCCAGCATGTAGGGTTATTAGATTGTATTTATTTGCTGCTTTTTTATTTTTCCTGAGCGGCAAAAAAAAAAAAAAAAAATCGGAATGGGTAATTTAGGGCAACTGGGATTCTGCTGGTGTAAATAGCTTAAATATGCGATCAGAACTTTGATGGATACGGTTGTTCAACTGGACGACTGGACTGTAAATATGATGATGTGCATTTTTTCTGCAATCTTTTTTATTCTGTCTCATCTTGGTCAGTCTGTGCATTTACCATGGTGGGAATTTAAAGGTGGCGGTTCTGATGGGTGGGCTAAGTGCAATAGTGCCCCCCACACCCCCCTCTGCTGCAAGAACAAGTCATTAACTCTGAACACTGCCCTGCAGTGAATTCCTCACCATTGCTGAAATAGCATGTAAATTATTACCAGCTTTTTAGAATAGTGTAATTTAAAACCTTTAAAATGTAATACTCGGGACTTCAAAGGCAATAAAAAACTCACGAACAGCCTAATGTTTTTTTTAACTGAACGGCTTTATGTCTTTGCACAATAAAAATATGTTTCAGCTTTACATCTTTGTCAATACATTGGAGGCTTTTGGCGCTCTTTGGCTCAATTTCTACCACTTTGTCATCCACTAACCACTTGAACAGGCAAACATTTGCCTTGATGCACGACTCCAGTGCCTCCAGCTACAGTGGATCATTATTACAACCTCTGATGCAGCCACAGATGGGAAGCCCCTCCTTAACACTCCAGCCAGCACTTTTAATTCCTTTTCCGCGGATTCTCGCATGAAGCATCAGTCACTTAGTCCTCTCTTTTTTATGTCTGCATCTGCTAAAATGCAAGATTATAAAACTGCTGTGATGCAAGTGGGCTGACGCAGCTTTTTTCTGGGGTGTCACCTTACATGATGAATGCCTCACCCACTTTCAGGAAAGCTTTGGAAACTCTTCTTCGCTCCTTGTTTTTCTTTATCGCCATAACTGCAGAAGAATGCTAAGTTCATATATCAGCGCAGCTTGTGTAACAGCAATCTCTTAATGGAACCGGTGAATAAAAGATGAGCTCGGCACCCTGCTGACATGCAGCAACTTTTATGCATATATGAATAAGCTGAAGGAATTAGGCGGCTGAGCGTTATGGGTAATAATTCTCACCTTTTAAATGATGCACCTTGAACTCTTTGCGGTTTCAAGACCCTCTCAACAAAACATATTCTAATTCGATTGTCCCTGACGTACACTCCCCAGAGCTGCTTCTTAATTCCCAGATAAGTTTGTTTTGGGACACTGAAGCCAAGGTCAGTCATGGGGAGGGGAGACAGATAATGAACTCATATAGTGTTTCATGCTCTCCTTCTTTCTCCCTCCTTCCTTCTCTCCACTTATCCTCCTCTGTCTACATTGTCCATGTCACCATGTCCATTACTCAATTACTAATCTCCTTTGGCCTTAGGAATTCCAGCGCTGACCTCTCAGGGGCAGCAGCCTGAAACCTTCCCAGCATGACAGGAGCCCTGTGTATGTGTGTATGCCCACAGTATAGAGAGACACCCACCCACTGAGCGCAAGCACCCTTTGACTCCCAAGCTGAGTGTCCTGTCTGAGCGATGAGACGCTACGCCGCAGAACGCTGAAAATCAGGAATTCTTGCATGTAGCCCTCACAGGGAATTGTTTGGCCCGATATGGAATATTTCAGGGTGCATTGTGTTTAATTGGATCACCAAGTGCAGAATTGTGAACTGCTCTGTTTTGTGTGATGTACTGCTACCTCATCCATAAAAATTGAATGATATGGATCTTTATGAGTTTAATTTCACTGACATCGCTTGAGTCAGGAGTCTGTAAAATAGAGTTATCTCCAGTTCCAGTGTTTTTCATTCCACTTTTAGTCTGTTATAGTCGTAGCAATAAATCCACTCAGTAATGATTGTGCATATAACGCACTCCTGCTGTAACAATGTGAAATATTGACGGCAGGGTGGAGACAGGATGTAACATTTAGCTGTTAATGTGTTACTTTGCATTTTAACTCAACCATAAAAGCAACAGTTAACCTGTGCGTATATTCACTGATGAACCTGAGATTTATAAAAATAATGTTTACACATTAAAGTGATGGTTTAGATCTTCTGAAGGGTTTGTGGGCAGTTTTATGAACAATTGATGCATTCATTTAATAAATAGAATCCAAAGTGCTATCATTATAAAATAACTCTAAATAACATTTCATGCAAAAGCTATTAAGCCTTGACACTGGTGTGGATTTTACATTACACTGTTATTTACAGAGATTTCTGCAGTTGTTTGCAAACACAAACGACAGTAATTGCTGTCTGCTTGCACTAGCTGCTAAAGCTATTTCCATGTAGCAGCCTGGGCACATACGCTGGTAGGAGTATCAAAATATTTTCACTGGAACAACTGTATAATGCAAAATTGAATATGTCAGTGTAAAGATTTAGCAAGGTTTACTGTTATTTACAGAGAATTTTGAAGTTGTTAACAAAAACAAACGTAGACAGAAGTTGCTAGCTGCTAGCACTAGCTGCTAAAGCTAGTTGCATTTAGCAGCTTGGGCACATATGTCTGCTAGGAGTATCAAAATATTTTCACTGGAATAACTATAATGCAAAATTGAATATGTCAGTGTAAAGGTTTAGCAAGGTTTACTCTTATTTACAGAGAATTCTGAAGTTGTTAGTAAAAACAAACGGAGACAGATGTTGCTAGCTGCTAGCACTAGCTGCTAAAGCTAGTTGCATGTAGCAGCTTGGGCACATACATCTGGTAGGAATATCAAAATATTTTCACTGGAATAATTGTATAATGTAAAATTCAATATGTCACTGTAAAGGTTTAGCAATGTTTACTCAGATTTACAGAGAATTCTGAAGTTGTTAGTAAAAACAAATGGAGACTGAAGTTGCTAGCTGCTAGTACTAGCTGCTAAAGCTAGTTGCATGTAGCAGCCTGGGCACATACGTCTGGTAGGAAAATCAAAATATATTCAGTGGAACAACTGTATAATACAAAATTGAATATGTCAGTGTAAAGATTTAGCAATGGTTACTGTTATTTACTGAGAATTCTGAAGTTGTTAACAAAAACAAACGGAGACAGAAGTTGCTAGCTGCTAGCATTAGCTGCTACAGCAGGAGTGCCATAATATTTCTGCTGAAACAACATTATAATGCAAAACTGGTTAGCTTTAAAAAAAACTTTATATTTTTTTCTTTTTTTGATTGGATTTGTTTTGATCTTGGCCCAGCTCAGATTAGCCATTAGTCAAGGTCAAGGTTCTTTATTGTCATTCGCATCACGTGATGTATGAGGTGGAATGAAATTGTGTACACATTGGCTTGTCAATCCAGTCAATTAAATGCCATTTCTTCAAACTGAGGTCATTCAAAGAAATATCTACAACAGATAAGATTAAGTTCTTGTATTTTCCACAAAACACCACTTCAAAGGATATGAACGCTCTGTTTAAGGTACTTAGTGTATAATTTGGCATGTATAAATGCTGTTTATGAATGTTCAATCACCGAATTGACACCCAGTTGTTTGGTATGTTACTGATGTGTGGTGTCACCTCTTGGCTGTGGGGTTGCAATCCTCTGACCTATATTATCAAGTGGCCCGCTGGCTGTGTATGTCGCTTCACTAAACTGTCCACTGCCTAATTCAAAATGACAGCGCAGTGTGGATGGGTGGCATTTACATAAGGGGCACGGCCCTGAGTTTCTAAAGCACATCTTTAAAGCCCCAAATCCAAGAAGTGAGTCACAGACCCCTGCTGCGCCTGAACGCTGCTGGGATGATTCATCTTGGACAAATTACAGTCAGTCTAGAGTTGAGACGGTTGGTCGTAAAATCAGCAAACAGTTGTTAAAGTTGAGGATGATGATGAGTTTGATTTTTTTAATTTTTGTATTAATTTCTCAATAATGTTGATTTGAAATGGAACCGAACTGAGAAACTAACACTTTTGAGCAGTCTAAATAGAATTTTTTTTTAAAAGGAACCTGAAATGGTTTATTTCAGTATCTTTGGTGTAAATATTTGCTGTTGTCACCATTTAGTCCTATTATTTAAAGCTTAAGACTGTGTGGACTGAATATAATCCCCTATCTTGACAAGCCTTTTTGTCATTTTCTGGACTTTATACCTTCAGATTGTGCTGATATAGAAAATATAATCACTGGTGGGAGCACCGCCTCATTGTTTTTGTCTCTGTGGTGGCGAACCAGGTTGATGCAACAATGTTAGTGTAATTCTTACTCAATAACTGCTTTGGTTGGCCTCTTCTCAGAAACGCTTTCTGTAGAAATGTGGCACATTTCCTAATTCTCTACTATTTGCATGTTTCTCAACCGAATATGATGACCTAAACAAACTACAAACCATTAATCATCTATTTGCTCCAACTTACGGAGCTTAACCAGTGCGATTTAAGCTTGTAAATATAAAAGAAGGCCACAAAAAACTTATTTTTATGTTTTTTTGTAAAGTTAATATAGCTGATTGTCTAGGCTGCAGCTCTCTTCATAAACGGATTACCGTAATTTCCAGACTATAAGCCGCTACTTTTTTCACACGCTTTGAACACTGCGGCTTATACAATGCTGCGGCTAATTTATTTTGATGGGCTAACGAGCTTCATGCCACCAAAACATTTAGCTTCGCCACACCCAGGCGCTCACATAGCTGCCCAACACACATCTCTCTTGGGGGGTAGCGATCAATGACTTCCTGGTAGACTACTGTGTTTTTTTTAATTATCAGCCGTGTTACAGGCACTGTTCAGAAAAAAACACATAATTTACTGTATTTGTGCGTGTTACTGGTACATATTTAATAACAAGTTAAAAAAAACCTTTCTGTGTAAATATCTCATGTTACAACGTGAACACTCACGGCTTATAGACAAGTGCGACCTATTTATATAAAATTTTAATTTTCTTTTTAAATTTAGCGGGCGCGGCTTATATTCAGGTGTGCTCAATAGTCCAGAAATTACAGTATATTCTGGACTGTGTTGACAGCTGCTGCCTCACCTGGTGTGTCTTGCTCTCAAGCCAAACAAGTCCCTATCCCGGATCCGTTGACACACACAAATCAGCATTTCTTTCAGCAGGTTAATATAAAAGCGACCGTTATTTT
This sequence comes from Nematolebias whitei, assembly GCF_014905685.2. Taxonomy (NCBI): domain Eukaryota; kingdom Metazoa; phylum Chordata; class Actinopteri; order Cyprinodontiformes; family Rivulidae; genus Nematolebias; species Nematolebias whitei. The sequence continues at coordinate 59,094,265 of NC_056498.1, read as the reverse complement.
AAGGTTTGACGTTGCTGAGCGCGTGTGCTCTTAGTGCTGTTGAAGTCTTCGACAGATCGCTGTTCGGTTCTTTGAGTACATCATCAGTGCAGCAGTACTTCGCTAAAACATTCTGGGGTTTTTTATGTGTTGTCAACAAGATTGCATCAAAGTACAGTATATAATTCTGTGGAGAAACAGTGCAATGTGGCTTTTGGCTGCAGGCTGAATGCTATTTACTGTTGTTCTGCATTATTCAAATGGCCTGCTTTTCTGAAGGCAGAAACAGCAGTCAGTTTTTTATCGCACGGAAAGCCGGTTACAACCACCCGCCACTACTTGACAGCTGAAGACAGCTCATTATAAGACGAGCAAAAAAAAAAAAAAAATTCCCATGTTTGATGTTTTTACTTAGTGAGGGAGGCACAGCTATATCAAGCTATCCCTCGCAGGCTTTTTCTTTATAAGGAAATTCTGTCTCCAACTGGTTGGGATTTGATATGCCTGTAGTTACAGATGATGTGAGAGCTGAATGTGAGTAATTGTATAGACAGAACACTCAGATAGAATATGAAACGCTGAAGAAGTCGGGTGTTTGCTTTTAGAGAATGGCTGCAAAAACAACACTTTGGGGGGAAAAAAAATAAAGATCAATCAAAGCAATAAAGAATTGCAAGGCTTATCCTAACATTTTAAAGATTAAAAGTGAAGGGATTTGCAGCAGAGTTGTTGTTTTGGATTAAATAAGACTTTTTAATTGTAGCTTTATTGTGTGCACACCCTCTACTTACACACATAAATATAACATAATGAGTGTTATTTTAATGTCAGCTCTTTGAAGGGGAAACACACGCAGTTAGACAGATGCCTGGTAAATTGGAGATAACCAAGGTAAACATCAGAGACCTAGTTGGTGTGTTTTAGCCTGTAGACATCTGTCCTCCAGATTTCCCTATTTCTGTAATAGCCATCTCACAGCAAACCACTCCATTCTGTTGGTAACAAACACTTCAGCCATTAGCGCTTCAAATGGAAACACATTTAAGCGTCTCTGCTTCCTTCCCCACTCTGCTGGTCTTGAAGTTCTTCGAGTTTGAGAGTTATTAAAAGGAGCTGAATCAACTCCAAGTGGGAAAAACAAACAGCTAAGGGAAAGCAAATCTTATTTAGTGAGCCAACAGAACAGATTACCGGTAAAGTTCTGTGTACAAAGCCATACCTGCAGTGTCAGCCAAAGATTTAGATTAATAGTTTCAGTTTTATGCGCATGAAAGATTTTTCACTCGCATAGTTTTTGCTGTTTATTCATTAGACCCACGCTGCGGGTAATTCTCTTTTTTTTTTTTATCTATTCCTCTACTCTTTTGACGGTGTAATCAGAGCTGCTAAGTTTGACTTGAAAAAGCATAAAATCTCCACACTCCTGGTGAATATTGATAGCTGAACTTCCTAAATGCTAATCAAAAGTCTAAAAAAAAACTACACCTTTGTCCTCATTGACATTGATTTAACTCCTGACATGAATTCAATTCGGCAATCATCCACATCATTCATATTCATGAAGCTGCAATTTACTTACATTAATGTGCATCCACAGCCAGCCGTTGCTACTTGATACACATACTAATTTAGTTGATAAATAATGGCCGTCTGTCGTGTTTCATTTACTGATGGTATCCTGATTTTGATCTCCAGTTTACCCAACTTTTGATGGTAAATATTTCACCCCCCCAGTCCTAATTATAGGCATGAATAGTAACATAATTTAGTTCACATGATTCACTATTATTCCAATTATCCATATGTATATAGTCATGGAAACTGTCTGAATATTCAGTTGTAATTCAGTTATACCCTTTTGTATACTGTAATACGTAAGTACTACCATATTCAGGTGCACCACTAAGGGGGGACCACAGGGAGGCAATGAACCCCACTATAAATCTGCTGAGCCCCCCAGTGATACAATCTTATATACATAACCTGTCATAAATTTAGTTATTATTTAAACTGCTGGGTGGATTTTAATTAAACTCTCAGAAACTTGTCAGTAGATGTCCCTCGACAACTGACTACCTTTTGGTGTCAGCGTGATCCAAGATGGCCACCACAACTCAGTCAATGTGGAAAATATTGAATATGTCAATTTTGCGTGGTAGTAGCTGATAGTCATTCCCTAAACATACTTCAAGTGCCAACAGAGCTCACAAGGACTTTTGTTAAAACTTTGACTTGTAAGTTTGTGATTTACATGCATTCTTTCAAGAAATGCTAGTTTTAAAAATAAATAGGAATTTAAGAGAGTAGAGGACAATTCCAATGGGATGAGCACTAGCTGTGTTTTTTTTTACAATTAGTAATATTCACTTTAAAGGAATTGGATGTGCCAATCCCAACATTGCAGTATTTTTCTAAACGCCTAAACATGACAACAGCATAAAAATCAGTTACTGGTGGCTTCTTCTGGTCTGATCTTTCTGTGGGCATTCCTGACCATATATTTATATTTATATAATGTATTCAGTTAGCATAAAGTTGAATTTAGACGTTACAATCAGGAGCTTTTTTTTTTTTTACTTGGTTAGGATCTTGCTTAGGTTATGGTTGTTACTGTATAGTTCACGAAGGATTTTGCAAAAACAATGAAGAAAGTGTTTTATAGGGGAAAATGATTTGTGTAACAAGCCTTTTCTTTTTAATTAACATGAAACTATTGTGCTATATTGTTTTCTATTGCACTATTTTGTCAGGATCATCTGTTGGTCGTTTAGTTATTTATATTTGCGTTTTAAGTCTTGTACAAATAAATTTTTTCAGGCTACATTTATTTACTGCCAGAATAAGCTTTTGAATATAGTACATCAACATAATTAGAGAAGTCCACTGGTCAAACAAGTTCAAGTTTTATAATTAGTGAAAGTAAATAATACTCTATAAAATACCTTCATTATTGTAACTCCGTGGTTTTTTTCCTATTGTTTTCATTTACTTTTTAGCATGAGGTCATCGCAGTGTCAGAGAAGGTGATCGTGCGGCTGTCGGACCTGGTGAAGTGGACGGTACCGGACTTCTCAGGATGGGACAACGGTCTGAAGGTGGAGCCCCTCAAACCCTCTGTGCTCCGGGAGCTGGGGACCAACGGCAGGCGGGAGGCCCTCCACCGCTACCGGGAGAGCACCCTGACCAGTGGACTCAACTTCAAGGATGTACAGAGGGAGCGAGCGCAGCTGGGTGAGCATCAACGGTCTCCGATTTACTCTGTTTCATAAGTTTGTTGCAGTGTTTGCATCAGCTCCGCGCTGTTGGACGTTTATGTGTTTTGTATTCATTGCTCACCATAAATCACTTAACGTTTGTTGTTTGTTTTGCTTGGTTTAACAAGTGTCTTGACCGGAGTAGTTCATCAGTTTGTAGCTGTAGCTCCTGTGATAATGAGCTGAGAATTACACTAATAGACGCAGGCTTGAGGTAATGGCTGCCTGCTTGCCCAATGCATTATGTTTCAGTGAAACGGCTCTGTTTTCTGACTGCAACAACGGAACCATGGATAAAAATCGCACAATTCAGCTTGGTGCGTTCTTTGAAAGTAATCCGAGTCACATCAAACTACAGTTTAAAGCACCTCTGATACCTTCTTGTCCATCCGTTCAGGTTGTAATTGCGCAGCTCAGCAACTGTGAGGATCATCGCTATTTGCGTCTAAATAGTCGTCTTGTGTATTCATCATGCATGCCATTAAGTGCCACTGAATGCTTGATTCTTGAAGGGGGCTCTTGGGTACTCGCTACAGCTATATTCATGAATCAGTTTCAGCACAAAGCCGAACATCTCTGCAGATGACTCATCCAATGCAAATAGGAAACTCTGGCATTTAGGCCTAATAATCAGAAAGAACAGTATGTTCTCTTTGAAGCCGTTTCACACATACTTGCTTCTCTCTCTATCACATGACTGTGATTTAATGCCTCATGCTTGTTGAGATAGTGTAATAGAACATATCAAACATGCTAAAAATACCATCATAATTATACTACCTCTTGTCAGGTCACTAGTATGCACCTCAGGGAGCCAGAATTTTAGCTTCACCATCTTCTAAAAATGAATTTTTAATGATAGTCTCATCCCAGAAGTGTACATGGAAGCGAATCTGCTACAGGCTCAAAAATGCTCGACTTATTTTGTAGAAAATGTTGATTTATTGATGACTTGTGTTGTGTTTTCTGCTAAGCAAAGAGCAGCGGCTGTGTGTTTTGGTGTGATGCTGTAATGCCCTTGATTACTCATCGTTGCATGAATCTCATACACAAAAAGGACAAGGGAATCAATAATAAATGCTTTGTTGTTATTCCAGTGATCGATACTATGTGCACGTGCTTGTGTGTGTGTGTATGATGGCTTGCTTGCATAAATAGATTTGTCAGCCAGCTTCTTGAGTGGTATTATGTTCCACATTTTGCCTTTCTATAAATGTGCAGCATCGCCTAGCTTTTATAGATTTAACCGTTGTCAGAGCAATAACTTGAGGATAACACTATTGTTACTGCAAGGCTTTATGTGTGTGTTTGTGTGTGTAAATGCGGTGTATATATGTGTGTGTCCATGTTGCTAATGAGCAGCGCTGCCGCTAATGACTCCATCAGGCTGTTTCTAAATGCACTTGTCACTCCGATGGGACACTCCGCCAGAGAATCTGCCCACTCAGCAGAACGGGTTTAGATTCTGGCAGGGCACTAGAGACATGCACACACATACACAAACACTCTGACTCACAAACAGATGCACACACAGACAATCAGAAGCGGGCACTTACTTATTCATTTGTTTTGTTTGTTCACTACGTCTTTTGGCGTGTGTCGGTTGTTGACAGTCCAACAATATGAGGAGTGGTGTAGAGTTTGGGAGGGAAAGCACTTATTCATCCAGGCAAATGAATGTTTCTGTGGTTTTTGCATAGAAAATGAAATATGCCACTGCAATACTGCTGACTACAGAAATTAAATATTCATACTGCAGCAGCAGATCAGATAGAAAAGTAGCCTTAAAGCATCTTGAATGTCTAATTCAGTGTAATTTGTTGGCTCGTTCTCTGGTATTTTTGATAGATATGTACTTATTTTTTGGATTGTTTTAGCACGAAGTGTCTTATTGCTGTATTCCTTTAAATGCTGTATTTGCTGACTGTAATTCTCAGGCTGATTTGTAGCTATGCAAGAAGAATTGGATTGTTTATCATAACAGGATGCTACAGCAAAACGACAATCTGCAAAGAAAACCATTGTGAGCTTAGAAGCAATAAAGTGTGCCATTGTTATAGCGGGGAACAGTGTGGTTTTTTTTTTTCTCTCCCCCAACTGTGTATCCCGAGTTTTCTTGGCATGCCGTCAGTGTGAATGAAATGCCTGCTTATGTATTTATTTCTCACAGGCAACATGTGAAAAAATGTAAGCCAAATGTGTTTCAAAGAGCAGAGTGACATTTTTTCCCTTGATCTGTAGAACATGAGGGATAATGGCTGGGTAAATGAACAATGCTTGACTGTATTTTGTCTTTGGAGATGCATGCCTGCTTAAAATAATTAAATGGAATGACCTTCACTGCAGTCCTGCACCATTCACAGCTCTCTAAAACCTTTGCATCAGGGAAATGGTCAGAGTCATAACTCAAACTGGCAGTGGGACCAGTTTTAGCTGCACTCCTGAAATATTTGCTTTGAAATATTTTATTCTTAAAAATAAATGTAATTTTAGTTTTTTGTTAAAGTGATAGTTCAAACCCTTTAATGTGGGGTTCTGTGGTGGTACAAATATCTGATGGGTTGTTGAAAGCTCTTTCAACGGCCTCCGTTTAGAGACATAGAGATTGGTTTTGACAAGACTAGGGAAGCTAACGGTTAGTCCAAGTGGAGCCAAGACCAAAGTGGATTGTGGCCACTTTAAAAATGTTAGAGAGAGAGAGAGATTTATTTGTCATTCGCATCTCATGTGGTACATGTGGTGGAATGACATTATGTACACACTGTCCCAGTTACATCAAACAATAAAATGTAAAAGAAAAACAGTAATAAGATCTAAGATATGAACTAAGAAAAACATCAACTAAATAATACACTAAGCAACTTAACAACTTAAATCTATCAAATAAATAATCGAGGTTCATTGAAACATCATTTTATAATCTTTTACAGTGGCATCAGTTTTGCATTACACAATGGTTTTCATAGAACTGCTTTAAGCATTAGTAGCCAGCTGTAGCACAACCAGTGTAGCCTGGTGAAAGTCTAACAGAAGTAAATATTTTACTTGAATATTTATGTAATGCAAAAATTGTCAACAAGTTATATAACGCTTAATTCAATTCAACCTTTATTTATACAGATAAATCGCATTGAATCTTGAAGACTCTTTTTACAAGTGAGACATGTTTAGACAGACAATAAAAGTGGTGAAAGCGACAACATAGATTTTGGGGGCAAAACAAATTTCTTAACAAGCTCTCAATCTGTGGCCGAAGATAGATAGCCTGAAAATGAAAAAAAAAAAACCTCACGCACAAGCTCATAATGACGCCGACATTCCACAGGGGAGGGGAGTCACAAGGTATAAGTATAAACTTAGTTAGTATAAAGTTAGTATAAACCTCCATGAAAGTTTTGAGACCGAAGTTATTAGCAAGTTAGCTAACCATTAGCTGGCTAACTAGCTAACATCTTCAGTTAGCTTACAGCTAACTAAGTTGTTAGCTAACTTTAACTTTATTTCTCCAAACAGAAGTTGTTTAAAGAGTTATTTGCAGCAGGTACCAGTTAATTGTTTTTAACATGATTGTGAAACTACTCTAGCTTGTTGAGAAATTAGCCATTTGATAACCCGTTCAATAAACTGACATGTATTCAACATCTGGTAGGGCGCAAATAAAACATTTTATTAGAGTCTAACAAATTACAACTGAATAAACTGCATAACTGCGCAAGACATTCCAGCCCAAGAACACAGAGATAACACGGTTCCACGAGCGCACCGAGTGTGACGAATTGTATTTTGTACTCGTTGCGTAATCTGTAATGTAATTCACTTAATCAGGTAATGCAAACTGTCCACTCAGTTTATCTTGTTCTTTAGTGAGCTTTAGAGCTTTTTTTTTTTTTACAGCTCAATCCACCAGGGATGGTTTGCCAGGGAAGTTTACATTCTGCCCCTCTATCTCTCCCCAGAGGACTGGCCTGATTCCTTTCTCTCTCTTTTTTTTCATTGCTGCCTGCCGAAATTGGTTTCTGCTTGTATACTACGAGGCCGAGCGTGTGAGAGCTGTATCTGCTGATACAGTTTGTTGGCTTGTGCTGGAAGAAACAGAGCTATATCAAGAAAATGATAAAAACCACAAAGAATGGCCTGTGCTCAACAAATGGCTCAATAGGTTTTTTATTGTTCTTCTTCTTTATTATTATTCCATTCAAGGTTTCTTTGCGGAGGTCAGTGGAGCAAATGTGAGTCGAGATGATGTGAGGGATAATAAAAGGTCATAGCTTTTGACTCCTGTGTTCAGAACCATTGATGGTGTTGACTTCTTCTCTCACCTGAGATATCATGTGGAGCTGGTTCATTCCTCGGCGCTGCACGGATCAGGACAAAATATTGAGACTGTAAAAAATCTCCAGTGAAGGAAAAAACTAAATAAAACTGTGTACCACAGAAAACATCTTTATCCTAGGCTTTGTAAAGTAAAATGGCAAGAATAAACTGTAATTTTATCCGTGTAATTCGGTGTTTGCTACACTGGATTCATACTGTTGATCAAACGTGTTTCTGTTTCTACTATACGTTTTTCATCCAAGATCATAAAAGTGTCTAAAAATAAAATCCATTTAGTTTTAGCATCCAGTATTTTTCCATTCGTACTTTTCTGACCTCCTCAAAGCCACATTTTTCTCTTTAAAAGTTTAAAACCTAAAGCTCTTTCCTCTGCAGACCGATATAATAATCTTTTAAGACTTTTAGCACAGATTTTTGCCTTTACCTGGTATTGTTTCTCGTTTGTTTGTTTTTTTGTTTTGCTGCAGTGGATTACAAAGAATACAACAGTGAAATGTCTCAATAAATAAAGAAATAATTTTGCTGTGTTTTATATCCCATACTTTCTTTCTCAGCCAATAAAAATGACGCACACAATACCAGTTTCAAAACAATGGCCCTTTTAGCATTTTTGTTAGCACCCATTTTTCAAAATATGCATAAATGACATTAAATGATGTGGTTAAAAAAGTGATTTGGACAAGTGTTAATGTTAATGCTTGCTTAAAGCACCCTGATGACGTATGCCTGTTATTGTAGCTGTGTAGAACATTGTGTGCCAGAAAAAGTCTGTATTCATTTAGACACAAACTGGTTTGCATACCAAACACTATGATAGCTTGGATAATTGGGATGCTAACTCACATGTTAGCATTCCTTTGTGAGCTTATATCAACAGGCACTCAAATCTAAATACTGACCTTTTGCCGAGTACATTTGATTTTTGCCTCGTCTTGTCAATTATTGATTCTGCTTGAAGACACAATAGATCATCGAGCTGCATTTCAAAATTCCTCACCGCCGTAGCTCGCTTAGCGATAAAAACTCAGCGTATTCCCTCTCTGATGCAACGCCCGATCTGTATGCCGGGCTCGGCACGTAAACCCAACGTTGATATTCTGACAATATTTCATTCGGAACATTTCAATTTGATGTGGAGGACAGATTCTGTCCCCCGTCTCCGAGGCCGCTCGGAGCGTCGGAGTGTTTATGTGGGCAGAAAGTTGTGATAAGGCGGCAAACAGATGCTGTCTTCTCATGCTTGGTTCGTCCCGGTGACAATACACAACAATATTTGGGACTTTGAGTCAATATCCCACGTGCAGCTGTTTCAGGAGTAAGTGTGTTGTGTTTGTGGAAAGATAAGACTATAGTGTTACCAGAATAATAGTTTATTGTGACTCCAGCAAAGAGAGACTCCTCCATGCAGAGTATGTAGCATATTGAATCATTTGCACTTGTTTGCTTTCTGCCTCTTAAACATATTTGCTTCCATATCTGCCTTTTTTTTCCTGCAGAACTAATTCTTGAAACTGTCCAAAACCCTCTTTGAAGTAATTAAATGGAGTATTTGTATTGATTATGTGCCTCCCCACACTCCTTTCTTCTCTGTTATTTCTCTCTCTCCATTTTTGGGGCGTTTTATGGCACTATCTTCATTATGCGTTAGACCTGTAGGAAAACGAATCACAAGCTGTTTTTCCTCACCGATGCGCTCATATCATTAATTCCCTTCTGACTGTGGCCTGGCCGGAAGCCAGCGAATTCTAAATCTGTAAGCAGTAAATTGTGTGCTGGGGTGGAAAAATCTATTAGATGTTTGAGCATGCCTCGAATTTGAATAGGAGAAAGAGAAAGAGAGGGAGAGACCACCCATATTCTGTTATAGTGCACACTGTAATCAAATTGGGCTTTTTCTTTCGCTGTATTCATCAATTATTTGTTATTTTTGTCTTGGAATGTGAATTTATTTGAGTTTTGTGAGGTATAGGATAGGTTTACACAATAAAGAGTTGCCTCTGAGGAAATAAAGAGCTTCATCTCTCCATTAGGGAGGGCTGAAACAACAGTTGTGTCTGTCTTCGCTCCATTAGTCAGGTCTGAAGCGATATCTCTGCGACCTCTGCCAGGCATGTTAAAAAGGCACACTGGCAGAGGGTGCTTTCACATTGTATCTCGTAAAACAAATTCTCTGAGTCATATTTATTGCCCAAAAGGCTAGTGATAATGTTTTTGTTCTTGTCTGTGTCTGTTAGTAAAATACCTCATGAATCACTGGAAAAATTGTACTGAAACTTGTAGAAAGAAATAATTTGGTGTACATCTACAGTTGATTAAAATGTGAAGACGACACAGTTAAAGATGGCTGCCATAGCTAACTGACCTTCCAAAACACAAAAATAATAAACTCAGTCAGTTTTAAAGATTACGAGCCAAAATTTGATGTGGTAGCAGCTGAGTCATTCGCAACACATACTTTGAGTGTGACATTGGAGATATCGCTTCAGATTGATTATAACGTCTGTTTTTCATCATAAGCTGAGCTTTAGTTTAAAATTCTGAAATGAAAGGTGACTGGCAAAGCTCCAGGAATGTAAGGCCTTTAATTTTTATTACATTAGTTATGTATTTTTTAACCTTCTAGTTCTGAAAATCTGTAGCAGCACGTGGATTACAGGGTTTTATCTGTGTTGCTTTAAGAACATTTGCTTTCTTTTCCTTAACAAATTGCCTGCCTGTTCCAGTTACTCTGACTCATACTTAAGTCTTACTCAACCAGCAGACCACTCTTTTTTTTTTTTTGAGAGAGAGAGAGAGGTCTATTTTAGTTTTAGTCAGAAATCATTCCCATTTACAGCAGCAGTAATACTTCAGTGCGGAATGTTTCATGCAATGTGTTTCTTTCTGCATGACGGCTCCACATTAGGTTTTCACACAGATAGATATGAATGATTCTGTCCTCCTCAGTAAGTGCTCAAAACATCACAGATTGTACAGTTCATAACTCTGCATATTAAATGAGAGCGCCGGTCCATCTGCTTTATGAACGCATTGAAAATTGTCCCCCCGTCTGATCGCATCATCGTTCCCATTAGTTCCCATGAAACATAAGCAGTGATTTATTTGCAGAGACACTTTTTCTGTTTGTTTAGTAGCATGTTTAAGCAAGACTTTAAATTATTGATAATGTAGGATAGAGAGGCCAATATTAGCAATAAAGTTAAATATTGGACATTGGCTTTTCCATAAAATAACTAACCAATATAAAAAGTGTTATTCATATATATATATATATATATATATATATATATATATATATATATATATATATATATGTGTATATATATATAAAGGCACTGTTTTTGTATGACAACCCAATGACAAGGATGCCTCCAGCTCCAGCACAACGTTATGACGTCACGCACGCCATTGAGTTTAGATTTGTGAAAATGTACAAATTTACACTGTTCGAGTGATGTCATTGTGTTAGAGAGTAAATGTCATGAATAAATTTGACATTAAACATAATCCAAGTTGAATTGTTACATCATTTTCATCTCCGTTTTAGGCATCTGCATTTGGTAGCAGACCAAATTGACAAAGACCATGCAGAATAATGTAGTATTTTAATTCCACAGCGGAGAAAGCTATGTAGTCTCTGTAAGTAGGTGTAGGTGTGACTTATTTGTAATCTTTTCAAATGCTCCTAATCACTTGTTTATCAGACCATATGAAAGTCTTTAAATATTTATTTTCTTTGATTTTTGGTAACTTTTGTGCAGTGTGGGAAGGAAAAAGACAGTCTTTAATAATCATCCAGTAGGTACAATAAGATTTCATTTTAGACAAAGGGTGTTTTTAAATATTAAGGCTAAATAAATTGGATCAAATTTTGTCCTTGTGACAAATTGTTGGTAACAAAATACCTTAAGGTCTATTTCTGAATATTATAAGTTGTCTCTCTTATAGTATGTTGAAATTTCAGTTCAACTATTGACTGTAGGAGTTTTTTATGTCTTGAATAATTATGTCAAAGTGAAGGAGCTTAACAAACAAACAAGCATAAAGCTTCCTCTGAAACGGTATACTGGACAGAAAACAGCAGGTAAAGTCCAGAAAAAGACTTTAAAGACTCGTGGTTCCAAACTGTAAGTTCTAATTTCATTTCTTGGTTTTATTATTTTTATCACCCTGTGCATCTATCTGTGCTTTTATGGACAACAAACCAACATAGAATGATAAAAAGAACTTGTGAACTTGCGTTCACACTTTATTTATTTATTTATTTTTTTCCTGAAAATGTGTGTTTTTGAAGCGATTGCTGTTTGACAGCCATATAAAATTAGTTGTAACATTAAATAAACCACATAGCATGCTGAAAAATGTATTAGAACACAATAAATCTGCTTAAGTTCACATGTTTAAACAAAAGCAAGTCAATTTATTTAAAGCCTCAGTACAACATCCAAAGTTATTACCATCTACATCGTTAAAATACAACTTTTAAACAAGTATATTGAGAATCTAAACAAATCATTTTTAACTTATATTTCAGCGTCTTTATTAGTGATTTTTCATAACGTTTGTAATTATGTGAATATTATCAGCATACAGTTAGCGATGTCTGGTAAAATGTCAACAATAGAAAGATTTTCCTTTATTAACTTCTGTTTTGTTGTGAGTCTATGTGTAATACATTCTAATAAACAAACCCGAACATGCATCAGTTTGTAATTTAATATAAAATTGCCCCAGTTTTGTCTTTTTAAGCAAGAATAAGCTTGAAACCTGAGCTAAAAACAAACCCGTCCATGTTTTTAATGATCATTGCTTTGAACATTAAATAGATTGAATTTTTCTTTTGCGTTGCTGCGATTATTAAACACATCAATTCAGTGCTGCGCTGATGTAAAAATAGCATTGGTTGAAGATTAGCTTCCCAGCATCCACGTCATATCTTTTATAATCTGTAAATCAGACACACTGAGCCAGGCAGCAGAATATGTGCTGTAGTAAACAATATAAATGGTGCACTTTTAGCCATGTAGGGCAGAGGTTTAATGCAGTTTTTCCCACATTGAAAGGTAATTGTAAAAGAGGCTTTGATAGATTCCAGATGTTTGTTCGCTCCACAGTCACACATATCACAACATATCTGCTCTAAATGCTTTTATGAAGCCAAAGACGTACAGAGATGACGTAATTTGAAATGGTGACACATCTCTGTGCAGATGGTTTCATATGTTTTGGTTTTCTTTGATCTATTGACTGCCTGAGAAGTTGGACAGAGTCTTCTCGCTGCAAACAATAGATCACTGAAGCTTCTCCGTGTTCTCCCTCTCTCAACCTGTCAGTCTGTTTCCTTGTTATGTGGTGGCCCGAGGAGCACTTGGCAAAATGAGAAGCATTCAGACAGTCTTATTTATCCCCCCCTCCCTGATTTTCCTGTCCGACATAACTCAGTAAAAGCTGTTGTTTCATTCAGCGTGTCGGAGCGTCATATTTAAAGTTAACAATAGCCCAGATGCAGATTTATAACATTCCCATGCAGATGCTGATTTGATTTATCTTGCTGACGATAATTATTCTGTGTGAAAAAGAACAGATGTGTTTGATTGCATGAATAGCAAATTCTCCCTTATGACCGTATAGCTTGTTATCACAAAGACTGGAGGGGGTGGGGGAAACAGAGACCTTTTGTCAAGTTTGTTCTTTAATTTACTGCAATGCCACGGTGTCATTAGTCTTTATGTGAAATACAACAGCATGAGGATTTTACAACGTAAATAACTCAAACAGAACAAACAAGAGCCGTATTTGCACACAAAGATGTCTCTTTGTGTTATTTTTGCCTCATTGAGCTTGTATTTTTCAAACAGCCTTATCAAATAGAGGAATGAGAAGTGGTTTTTTTTTGCATGAATGGCCAGTGCATATAAACTTGTTATCGCAGCTGAGAGATATTCTCCACTGAAGTTCTTATCTTTCCTCATGCAAAGCGAGGCGAGCGGCTCGAACCATGCTGTACGGTGCATCAGTGATTACAGCTCTGCTAGGAAAGCAGAGGATGGAAGTTCGCCACATCAGAGGTCATATTTCTATTCGAAAACGAATGAGTTTAAAACCCCGCTGGATGCAGCTGATCATAAATAACCTGGTTGTTTAAAATGTGGCTTGAAACAGCCTTGGGGAAAGTGTTTGGACATTCAAATAGAGATCATTAGTGGAGTGGAAAACAATTGTCTTATTTTCTAAATACACGCTACAAACTATTTGGTTATTTTGACAACTGGGTTTAAGCTGCTGGATCATAGGTTGGTTTGGTTTGACCAAATATTGGGTCAAAAAGTTTCAATTCAGCTCATTTGAAATCACTTTTTTCTCCACAAATGGGCAGTTCGAAGGCACAAAAAGCAGCTACACACAAAATATGAACACAGTCACTTCTTACTGCATACATGGTGTGTTCCTAAGAGTTGAAAATAAAATAAAAGCAATTCTAGATTAAAAAACAATATAAAGTGAGATAAAAAAATTCAAATAAGAAATGTAATGAGCCATTCCTTGCTGGCTGCAAGTTGAATTGGAGATTAGCTCTGGGAGGCGGCCATTTTAGGAGAGATGTGGACCAAATCAAACCTGACTGCACCTCTGCTTTACGATGTAATATGGGTAAGTCAGTAAAAATGACTTGTTAGAAAATGTTTAAATTGTTCGACTTTTGTTAGAAACTTTAGTTTGCACTAAACACTGAATATTGGTTACTAAACTAGTATTGGTTAGTGCTAGCTAGCTGATGCTAATATCAGTTAGTGCTAACTAGCTCATGCTAATATCAATTATCTCTAGCTAGCTCATTCTAATATCAATTGGCACTAGCTAGCTGATGCTAAGAGCAGTTGGCACATTTCTAAAAGAAACAAAATAAAAGCAATTGGTACTAACTAGCTGATGCTAAGAGCAGTTGGCACATTTATAAATGAAAAAAATAAGAGCAGATGGCACTATACCTAGCTGATGCTAAGAGCAGTTAGTGCTAACTAGCTCATGCTAATATCAATTAGCTTTAGCTAGCTGATGCTAATATCAATTGTTGCTAACTAGCTGATGCCAAGAGCAGTTAACACTAGCTAGCTGATGCTAAGAGAAGTTGGCGCTAGCTAGCTGATGCTAATATCAATTGCCCTAGCTAGCTGATGCCAAGAGCAGTTGGCACATTTCTAAATGAAACAAATAAGAGCAGATGGCACTATACCTAGCTGATGCTAAGAGCAGTTGGCGCTAGCTAGCAGATGCTAAGCGTAGTTAGCACTAGCTAGCTGATGCTAAGAGCAATTGACACATTTCTAAACGAAACAAATAAGAGCAGATGGCACTAACTAGCTGATGTTAAGAGCAGTTAGTGCTAGCTAGCTAGCACCATCTCAACACCAACACAATTGTTTTCATCCAGTAAGGCAGATTTTGGGTTGCCGAGTTAAAAGTAAGCCGGGTCGGTTCGGTCCAAAATTTACTGTGTTGTTTTTAACCCAACAGCTTTTACTGTGTAGAGTGTAATCACAAGTTAATTGCAATGCAAAATGTTGCAAGAGAAAATCCTACAGATTGCATTTCTGGGGTGTGCTTTTGTGTCCTCAGCACATAAACAAGAAATCTGAACAGATGGTGCTGGTTTTTAATGACATATTGCTGTCTGTAAAGTCTCCCTCTAAGCCACAGACTAAAATGTCTCCCCTTGGGGGAGCCGCACCGCTCTAGTTGTTATCATCCACTGCTAATGTCACTCTTTTCTTTCCCACATTGTCAAGTCCTCCAGCTGAATAAATGTAATGGAAATGAAGTTATTGTGCTGGATGTAATTAATGAAAAGGGTTCCAGCTGGCTCGACGGTGTGGCGTGTTTATTCAAAGTCTTCCTCCTCCATGCAGATCAGATGATAGAGAGATAAATGGAAGAAAGAGAAGTTTTTATATAACGTCAGGAATTCACATTAAAGCATGCCAAAAAAATCAAAACACCCCCCCCCCCTCCCCCTAAAATATTTAAAAAAACACCCACCCCTTTATCATTCTGATTTTGGTTTTACTATTGGGAAACATGCCCGTCCCAAATAGCCTCCAGAAATGTTCTTTCACATTCCCTCCTACTCGTTTTTTCTACATTCTTCTGAAAACATATTAAATCATGTTTCTTATTACACATTTTATCCACCTTAAGAAATAAGTCTGAGTTGATAATGAGGGACCTTTCTTTGAGGAAATACTTGCAGCAACTTTGATCTAGAATGGCATGTAATTTCTCGCCTGACCCAATTCCCAATCGCCTGATAAGATGTGATTTTTTTTTCTTAATGTTTTTTTTCCCCCTGCTCTGCTCTACCCTTCCTGCACAACTTACTCAAATGGGAACTTGTCCCATTAAAAGATACATTTAAAGGCAAACATGTCATCCATTTCACTCTGCAGGAGATTGATATGTGAGGTTGAAAACACTGTCTGGTAGAAAAGAAACTCCTGAAGTGTTCCTCTTTGTCACTGACATCTGAAATCTCAGATCACAGCTGCTCAGTTTGTGTTGGACCTGAGCGGTGTGACAAACGAGAGTGGCCGATGGAGAATCACCACCTGGGTGTAACGGCGTTTAGGCTCGTTGGAAAGGGGCAAGGCAACACAGAGAAGCTTCATTTCATTTGTTTATTTAGTCTAAAGCAGCTGTATTTTTTTCTGAGACTAAAGAGAGTTGATTAAATTTGCTCCCTGTGGTGTTTGCACATTTCGTGTTCTTGCAGATCTGTTTTTTTTCCCCCTTCTTCTTACTCTCGGAATTGACTGCGCTATAAGTGGATTGACCCCCAAAACCCAGCAGCAGTCTTTCATTAGTCAGAATGTAGCCAGGGACCAGACAGCGAATGGTGTTCAGGGCCGATCCATCAACGCACACACAAGGCGAAGGAGGAGAAATGGTGTTTTTAGCTGTGTCTTGCCTGTTAGTAAAATATCTCATCCACTACTGGATGGATTTTAACAAATCTTTCAGGAAATAATGAGTAAATGTGCATCTACAAGTGATTCACGTTCAGAGTCAATCCAATTCAAAATCGTTGCCACAGCCTCCTGAACTTAGAAAACACAAGATTGGCTATAATTTCCGTAATTTCAGGACTATAAGCTGCTACTTTTTTCACAGACTTTGAACCCCGCGGCTTATACAATGCTGTGGCTACTTTATGGATCGGTTTATTTTTGACGGGCTAATGAGCTTCCCGCCACCAAAACATTTAGCTTTGTCACACCTGGGTGCTCGAGTAGCTACCCAATACATGTCTCTCTTGTGGGGTGGGTCCTCATGACTCATTGAGACCATCTGTATAAATAAAGGTAAAAAAAAATCTGACTAATGAAATTACCAAATATATCACAGTGGACCAATCAAACCGAATGAGAAATGCATATGATGCGGCTTTCAATTTAAAGGAGATCAATCTGGCTGTCGAAGAAGGAAATAATGCTGCTGCGCATAAGCTAGGCGTTTCCTGGTAGGCTACTGTATTTTTATTTATTTTTTTATCCTCTGCGTTACAGGCACTGTTCAGAAAGGAAAAAAAAACATTTACAGTACATATTTGTGTATGTTGTGTATGTGTATGTACGTATTTAGTTAATAGTTTTTAAAAATCTTGTTGTGTAAATATCTCTCGTTACAATGTGGACACCTGCAGCTTATTGACCATTGCGTCCTATATATGTACAAAATCGTAGGTTTTTATTTATGTAGTGGGCGTGGCTTATATTTGGGTGTGCTCAATAGTCCAGAAATTGCTGTAATTCAGCCAGTTGTACAGAAATTAAGTTAATTTTTTTGTTATAGTGGTTGAGAGTCATTCTCAAAACATACTATAGACACTTCCCATTGTCCAAGATCGTTGTCTAAAACTTTTAGCAATAACTACTGGAGTCAACCCTGTTTGTCTGTTAGCAAAATATCTCATAAAGCACTGGAATTTGAGATGGCCGCTACAGCTAATCGACATTAGCCCACACAAAAATGGCTACAACTCAGTCATTTTAATAGATACTGAGTGAAAATGTGATGTGGTAATATCTGAGAGACGTTCAGAACACATACTCTGAGCATGACTGAGATTGCACGATGTATTATTTTCAAGGTTTGTCCAAATTCACAACCATGCTGTCATTTTACACAAGATTGTTGTAGACTAAAGTTTGTTACAAAGCTTTCTGTTGTTTTTGTTAAGCATCTAAAGGAGCAATTTATTTTATAGACAAAGAAACTCTGTGAATAATTCCTGTATGTATTAAAGGACCTTTTAAATTTCAAACTTTTCAGTCTGGCAATCAATAAGGCAGCCAGCTCCTCCTGGCCCGGGTCCAGACACATTAGGGCCGCAAGCAGTGGTTGCTAGGGAGCTGAGCCTGCTCAGGGGAAAAAATGTTTAATGTAATAGAATCACATAAATCAACTGGAGGAAAGTGCTTGTGTTGTTTCGTCTCTTTTCTTCTCCTCTGACAACATTTATTATAGGGGTGTGTGCATGTTTTTTTTTTTCTTTTTCTTTTTAAATGTGGTGATCAACATTAAAAACATCTGGGTGGAAACCAAGTTAAAATGTCTCTCATGTTTATGACTGCTTGTTTTGGCTGTGTAGCTAATAGTCCTAGTGCTTCACACTCATTACTTGAAGTGAAAATGTTGCAAATGGCCATTTTAAAATAAATTAAAAAATAAATTTATATATATATAGTTTCACAGGCCCCGCCCTTCTGAGATGAATGAGACACATTTTGTTCCGTACTATAATTACGAACAGGAGCCAGCATGCATGGAGGGCTGTGTTTCTCACCATCACTCTGTGTTTTCTTTACCGTTTCAGTGCGACATTTCCTCTGGGTGTTAGTGGCCTTTTGTAGGAATGTGACTCTTGGAATAAGTGAGCATGTGAATGTAGAAGTGGAGTTTATTGCAATATTTTTCTGCATGTGATCAGTTTGAATTCCTGATGAGTTGATTCCCCTGCTTAAAAACTGTCCCAAAGCTCAAACCAGCTCCGAGCGTTCACACATTTAAAACCGAACGCAGCTCCAGGTTCCACCTCCCCACACAACAAACCTGCCTCCGGGTTGTTTGTTTGTAGCTTTGCTCATTCCTCGGCTCGTCACCTCAAGTCGTTGGTTCTCAGCGTTTGAAAACATCAGACCGCTTTGCTGGACAGAAATCCCAAACTGGGTCTGTTAAAATTTAAACAAGCTGGTGAAATTCTGAATGTCTGGCACAAACTGTGTTTACAAATTGACAACAAAGAAGTATGCTGCTGAGAAATCTGTGGGAAAAAAAAGACTAGTATGACAGAAATTTGTTGAAGTTGCTGTGGAAAAACACATTTGTTTAATGCTATTTTTAAAAATGTTTTATCGTTCTTCATAAAGTTGTTAACTTTGTTTCTGGCACCAGGATAAATGTTTACTGTTGGTCAATGAAGGCTGAATGTCTCTGTTTGCTTTTAAAACTAAGCAGCTGAAGAATGATTTCTGAGCTACAAGATAGAAACATGTGGCTAAAAGACTCAATTTTGACCTAAAAGAAGCAAAAGCAGGTGTCCCGCTTCATAAAGTTTCATTTGGCTGCTCCTTTCTTTAGAGGTCACCACCTCGAGCAAACTCATGAAAATTTTGGCAATTGTTTCACGCCGGATGCTTTTTCTGACGCAACTTGGGCTCAAACATGCAACCTCTGGATTAAAAGATGGCGGCACTGACCACCGAGCTATCAAAGTTTATTGATTTTTCAGTAAAAAGTGATTTATTTCACGTTAAATCTTCAGTTTGATACCTTGTTTGTGTATTAAAACTGAATATTGTACATTGCATTGTGCTGACTTTAATGCATTTTTCATAAGTTTTGCTCGCCTTCAAAGGTGTTCATGTTCAAGCTCATGTTTGTGTGTTCATTTGTCTATCTGTTAGCAAAATATCTTATAACCCACTGGACAGATTTTACTGAAACTTTCAGAAAGTAATCCTTGATGTACATCTACAACTTATTAACTTCTGGAGTCAAGATGGTTTCTACAGCTAACGTAGTTCAACACAAAAATACCTTTAATTTAGTCAGTTTTACATATATTGAGGTACAATTTAGTGTGGGAGTGGCAGAGATTGAGTCTCAAATTATACTGAGTGCTAACAGATCTCTTGAGGTCTTACAAAACAATCACATGATGCACAGAACTACAACTCCATTATTTCTCAATATAGCTTGGTCTTGGTGTAAAACTCTGGAACAGAGGCAGCAGGCCATATTGGCCGTTCATTTTATAGTTGATTTCTTTCCTAAACAAGCCAAAAAAACAATAAAAAATACTTGTAATTTTGCACTAATTACTACATGATTGTTATTTATTTGCTGGTCCCTGAAGGCCAGAGTGTGTTGTGAGCACAGCTTGCAGCTGATATAATGAGCAGAGGAGAGAGGCGAGTCAGCCCGTGTGACTGATGCGACGTTGGTGACGGACGGCCTCTGAGTCATTTGCAAACACAGTATGCCATTTTACGCAGATCCATTAAACACATTTTGAAACATCATCCCAGCTTTTACTCTATCTGAGCAGAATAAACAGAGCTTTTTGTGTTTGTGTAATCACGCCGTTTTGTTTTTACTGCAGAGCGGTGGAGATTTATCGACACCGCATCCTCTGCCTGATTAATGCATTTTTATTTACTGCGCTGACTCGGGTCGCAATTAACAAAATGTTCCAGCACATTTTGTTTTATCCAAGGTGGTGTAGTCATTCACAGATTGGATAAGCAGTGAATCAGACTAATCTCCTGGACGCTTTTTACGTTTCTTTTATTGTTCAGTGGCGCTTCTTCCTTCTGTTCCCTACAGATCTTGGTGTCGTCGTCCCCTTTTTATATTTAGTCATGTTTCATTAACATGAAGCTAATAGTGGGATTGGAGCGCCTGCTAATCCCCTCCCTCTCCTCTCACTGTCATTGAAAAGTGAGAAAGAGAGGAGCAGGGTGAATCAGAGATGTGTTATATATTATGAGAAGAGACTAAATGGAAACAGGGTAACCTCAGAGATCGATACAGAGCATGAAGAAGAGAAGCCTGCAGGATGAAGTAAGAATACCAATCATGATCCTCCTCTTCTCTGATTCACTTATGTCCCCCCCCCCCCCCCCCTAATGTAACTCTCTGTCTTACTTTGACCTGTTTTTTTTTGCCACAGCTGAAGTAAAAATGTACAAAAATAAAAACCACATCCTCCACCGCCATTCATTCCAAAGTAAGATCGTCTTATGTAGAGAAACGACAGAGTTGTTGCTGGTTTGGTCAAAGCCTACATGTGTGATTTAATGTACCACGTTCAGTGAAGATGTTCTAACTCTCAGCTACTACCACACCAAATATCTGTTAAACTGAGTCACATTGACATTTTTTGTGTTAGGTCAGTAAGCTGTGGTGGCCATCTGGTTTGACTCCAAAAGTTAATCATTTGTAGATCTATATCCACTGATTACATTCAGGTTTGATTCAAATCCATCCGTAAGTTATTTTGCTAACAGACAAACGGGGTGATTCCAACAAGTAATGCAAAAGTTTTAAGCAGCAATTTTTATTTTGTTTTTGCAATGAAGAGCTTCTGTGTGGCGAGTACCTCTCAGCTATCACCAAACCAAATATTAGGACAATGTGTAAAACTGACTAAGGTGACTTGACTGTGGCGGCCATCTTGAGTTGGTTCGGCTCCAAAACGTAATCGGTTGTAGACAGCCAGTGATTATTTCCTGAGAGTTTCATAAAAATTAGACTAACGGATAGAGCTGACTTCAGATTGTTAATGTAGTCTGTTAACACTCGTATCATGTGCTGGAGATCAGTTTCAGTCAAGGTCAGTAAAACTGACTGAGCCATTTAATTTAATTTAATTTATTTTTTTAAGGTCAATGATTACCGTCAATGATTGACAAGACTTCCTGAGAGTTTTATTAAATATTGTCCAGTGGTTCATGAGATATTTTGCTAACAGACAAACATGGTCGAAATCGTTATATCTCCGCCTTCAGCTGTAGGCGATTTTCTCAATATTCAACAGTATTTGACAGTATTTTCTCTGAGTTACACTGCCTTGCTCTTTCTCTCCAAGGCTACAAAAGCAGCAGGGGGATCCAGTAAATTCCTTGGCCGAGCAGATAATGTGGAAATGTTGACAACAGCAAAATTGAGGCGAATGAGTGATTAAGTACTCCGGCGGCTGACAGAGAGCATGAAAGGAATGGTTTTCAGCTTTTTTCCTGCTCGTCTCTGACAGCAGAAACGAGCCATCTTGCCTGGGAGATCTTGTCAGGGCTTGTGGGTCGTTGTGAATATTTTTAAGCATGGTTGAACACAAATGACATTGTTTTTTTTTTTTTTGTTATTTATTTTTTTTAATTTTCAAATATCAGCAGTTCTAATGTCACAAATTGTTTCAGTCCCGGGTTTCAAAGCCCTCACAGGAGTTATCTGATTGAAAGCAAAAGATGCAGCAGCAGATAACCCTCTTAATTTTCTGCTTGTGAAACTCAGCGACGTTTCATCTAATGCAGCTTCTCATTGGGCGCATGGCGCTGCTTTAACCTCAGTTAATGACTTTCATGTCGCCTGCCACATTTCTTAGATTTTGATTACGATGAGTAATTTGTCGTGCTCGTTATGAAAGGGAAATTCTTCCTTTGGTGTAATTACCAAACAAAAAAAAAGTAATTCTCTTTAGTGTCATATAGTGTTAGAGCTTGTTCTCATTATTTCCACTCATGTAGTTTTCTCTTTTTACCTAATCAAAGAAAGAGCTGCCTCACTGGAATGTTCTCCCCTTAAAATATCAGATCATCCCATGTTGTTAAATATAATTTTGTCATATTTATGGTCTAAAATTGGATGGCGTGTTGCCTTTACTGCGCTGGAGTGGATTGAGATCCTTATTTTTAGAGCGTCTCCTGACAGCAGCCACAGCTAATGACTTTAGCAGTCTGCTGTGTGGACGGCTGCAGTGTCGTTTACAGGAGGGAAGGATTTCCATTTGAACGAGACTTTACTGGACTGTGTTGGATTTTACGTGCTTTCACACTTAATTATACCCTTCTTGGCCTCGGTATTGGAGCATTTCCCTCAAGACGAAACACAAACATGTTGCAGATGTATTCAAATGCTTTGGTTTATAGACCGCAAGTGGGTTTTATGTTAAATATTGGTTTTTATCTCCACCCAACTCCAACCTAATTTCACAGTACATCACAATGAAAACCTTTTTATTGTGCTTAATTTAAAATGCAGATAACATCAAAAAGACGTCCTCTAATATTTGTTTACATTTGTTTGTTTTAATTATTTGTATTGATTTGGATGCCCCTTTACAGCTGATTAACTATGGGAGTCAGACCAATTGAAGATGGTTGCTACAACCCAAACATACAAAAACAGCTATAAATCGGTCATTTTTTTACACATATTCAGCTAAAAAAATTTGTGATAGTAGCTGATAGTCATTCAAAACACGTCCTCTGAGCACCAACAACTGGTGCAAAAGTTTTATTTAAAATTTGGCACAAAAGGTGGTAGTTTAATAACGATTATTACATGCAGGAAACAGTTTTAGTTGTTAGCTCCTAAAACATAAACCCAAAGAAGTTTCTATAAGGTTTTGTTTTACTTTGGTCTGTGCCATTATCACCTTTTTCTCTATCTGCACCAGTAAATGTCATTCTTATACTACTTTCTCTCATATAGTAAAACCAAATTTATAGGGTTATTCAGTTTAATTTGTGCCCAAATTTTGTTTGTGCAAAAGCTCAGTTCTAATCGAGACACCATGCGTGAAGAGAGGAAAGGATTGATTGGAGTGTCTCACTCCAGCTTTGAAAATGAGGTGGAAATAAATAGTTTCACTGTTATTTTTAAGCAGAGTAGATGCCTAATTCAGACCTTAAGCAGCAGTGAGAGTTTGTAAAACAAAGGCATTTTATTTCTTCTTGATAACCAAAAGTAACACAATCAGAGAGCAGATACAGTACTGAATCTATAAATAAATGGGATTTCAGCTCTGTTGATCATGTTTTTCACACCTTTTCAAATTGGGAATGCTAATTCAGCGTTCACGCTGTTTATTTCAGTATTTAATTTTTTGACCTTTTTGGCAATCTAGCTACTTCTGCATACCTTGCGCTATTTTACTCATTAAAAACATTCAGCTCATTCAGGAGACAGGTGCTGACTTTTTAAAATATTTATAATTTTTCATAAATATTTTCCCGTTTGAACAATGTCTTCTTCAACATCTGCCTCAGCATATAGTTTTTATATTGATATTTTTCAGTTTTTAGCTAGCTTTTTGTGAATTTTAGCTTGTACCTAGCTTTTTGCAACTTTTAGTTAACATTTTTTAAATATTTTTTTTAGATGGGCTTTTGTTACCGTTGGCATACGGTTTAACTTTGGCTATTTTTAGCCTTTAGCTTCACTTTTGTTACTTTAGCTTTTTTAAGTTAACTCTCTGCTTCTTGTGTAACTTTAAAAAAAATAGTTTTAGTGTTTAGCTAGCCTTTTGCCAATTTTATGTTTTAGCTAGCTTTTTGCTACTTTTAGCGTTTAGTTAGCATTTTGCTAATTTTAGCTTTTAGCTAGTGTTCTGCTTTTTTTTTTTTTATTTAATCAGTTTCAGCATCTTCCTCATATGTCTGCAACACCCAGCATTTCCACTGTATATATATATTTTTTTAACTTATCGGTAATGATTGACGTCTAGAAAGCAAACAGAATAGGAAAAAGAAACTAAAAAGTGACCTCTTTAAAATGAGGGGGTTTAGACACAGCTGGGAGTAATTTGTGTCTTTAAGCACAGAGATTCGTTTAAGGAGAATTTAATGTGTAGACGTTTGACAAATAAGAGTCAGAAAACATTTTTTCTCTGATCATTATGTTTCAGTGGAAATCAGTGTTTAAAAGACACAGATGTTGCATAAAGAGAGATGTAACTTTCATCATAGTTTACTATAAATCTTGTATTTGTTTCACTTTTGGTTTCTGTGATGGATTTCCAAATGTACTATTAGCAACTTTAAAGTTGATTTGTTTCATACTGTTGTGCGTGGAGAACAAAGACTGCCTGCAGGTCAGGAAATCATTACAACCAAATGAAGCAATATGTCTCCTTAACCCTTTCAGAATAACAATTTTGGTATAAAAAACCCCAAAAAAACTTTACCTGCGTTTTTTTGGGGTGGCGAAACTTAAACCTATGCAAATAAACTTTAGCCTCTGAATAAGAAAATAAACATAAAAAGTACAGTCAAAGTTAAACTTTAAGTTTTTGTTTTAAAACAGTAATTTAGCTTCTATGTACATCAGGACCTAAAACATCCTTGTGTTTTAAAATAGCTCTGTGAGGCTTGTGTTGCATTAAACCTGAATGGGTTCGGAAAGAAATAAAGAAATGACCGTGGTGCTTTTTTGTTCATTTATTGAATTCAAGTCCAAATCCATGTTTCCTTTTATTTCTTTAACATCATTACTGTGTTTTCAACACAGTAAAGAATAACAATAAAAAACTTCTGCTTTATGACTGGTTTTGATTTTCAAAAGATTATTCTGCTAAAAGTTGGAAAATACTTTTATATGATGTTTAACTTACCAGCTCAAAACAACAAGCTGTAAAATAATGTCTTGACTTGCTGTAATCACCTGCGTCTGATTTTTAAAAAGATTTGAGGCTTCTTTCTTGTTTGAAATGCAAGTTTTTCACCTGTGGATATGATCAAATCCTCCTAATTTCCTGATTCTCATCTCAAGATTCGTTCATTCCTTCTAGTCTTAACTTGACTTAGTCGTCTTTGAAGTTCTGCTTTTGAGACTAAAACTTGAGGGGAATGTTATTATTCATATTGCAATACCTCATCAAATTTCTTTGTAAAATCCTTGTGCTGTTTCAGATTAGTTTGTCAGCATGTGGTAAGTTAAGACCCAAGGGTGCAGAGTACTGCCACAAAAGCTTGTTACACACAAAACAAAGATTTTAATTACAAAAACAAAAGGCCAGCCAGGAAGGAAACAGAATATTAAAGGGAACTAAACAAGGAGCACTCATGTACCAGGTGGGAGAACAGGGTGATGGACTGATGAGTGAGTCAAAACCAGTAGTATAAATAAACTTGGGGGATGAGAACATGTGATCGCAGCTAGTCTGATTAGTAAATGATGAACAGGTGAGAGATGAGGAGCAGGACTGACTGAGGGTGTGACATGGAAACTGACGCAGAGGAAAAAAACTGGAATGCAACAAGAGAGTTACTCAATAAAACACAAGGAACAAAAAGACAAAATAGACCAAATCAACTTAATAAAACACAATTATAAAATAAATAAAACAAAAACAAAACAACCACTAAAACTCAGGATAATGACACGGTTGTTAAAATTTGAATTTCAAGCAGGGGATGGTGTTCAGCAATCTTTTAGGGGAGACTATTGCCCTACCTAGACCCCACTCAGTATATGTATACAGTATATAGTAGCATATATTAAAGTAATGGGATTTTGATTGAATTTAGATGCCTATATAGTGTTTGAGGTAGAACATTTCATTGTGTCATTCAGCAAACAAAGGGGGTACAATCACTTCAATTTGAAACCATAATCAATCAAACCTGTTAAAAAATGAGTCCAATTTAAGCAGGAGGGGTCCAATTATCCCGTCTTTCATTGTCCG
This sequence comes from Nematolebias whitei, assembly GCF_014905685.2. Lineage (NCBI taxonomy): Eukaryota > Metazoa > Chordata > Actinopteri > Cyprinodontiformes > Rivulidae > Nematolebias > Nematolebias whitei. The sequence goes on along the minus strand of NC_056498.1, from coordinate 59,067,955 downwards.
TACCCTTCGCTTTATTACACTGTGTCTCTGTTTATAAGAAAGTGCAAGCCCAGTCTGAAACAACCCCGATGACAACATGATAACGCGATGACGCCATCAGGGTAATTATTTTGACAGGAACAGTACAGTGAGTTATGTTGAAGGGTAAAATAACCCTAGTGACTCATTAGGTGTAATACGTTCAATCAGGGCATGTGTTGTACGCTACTTACTGTTTAGTGGTTGCTATTCTGTCTTGGTTTACGGTGTGCTGTGGTTGTGTTAGCATTTACTGAGCGCTGCACTGACTGAATGGCTCTAAAGTCAGCTGTCCTGTAGAGCAGCTCTGACCCTGACGCTGTTGTATTTTATGAGGTCAGGAGCTTTACAGCGTGTTCTGCAAATAATCTGCCACATCACAACAGTTTGATCAACATGCTACACCACCACTACAAGACCTACCCAGAGAAAGAGGACGTCAACAAACTAAAGGCCTCACTTTGCTTAAACGAATGCATATCGCCTGCCATTTTTAATGCCATGTATGCGTTTTAAAAGACTTTCAGCTTCTATCTGATCAAATTTATCTGAATATCTATAAGGTTGTCTGATTTATAGCCATTTTTGTGTCGGCTAAAGTCAATTAACATCATCATATGTGAATCTATTTGTTACTTTCTGATAGTTTGGTTAAAATTTCTTCAACTGTTCAGGAGATATTTTGGAAACAGACATAAGCAAAAATGTTATTGTCCACAGATTTTATAACGCTCTCCGGTTAGACAACCACAACTCCAATTAGAAAGCTTATCAGCGATAAGGACCTCGTTTATTTTGAAAGGTCAGGCTGTAAGAACAAAAGGAATTTTTAAAGTGTACACACACCGACACACACACCGACATGCATACTTTACAATGCCTTTGTACAGTTATTAATGCCCTGCGGCGCTCTCTCCAAATTGAATCTAATCAAGTGAAATGCTGTGAGGGTCCTCGGGAGAAAGAGCAGGTCTGACGGTGACCGCTCACAATAAAATCTGTGACATTTGGAAACAAAGCCCGCTTCATACCTCTGAGCTGTAATTGCGTATGACAAATGCCGCAATCTTGGATAAATGTGTCTCTGCGGTGTGAGATGGGTGATTGTAAGGATACGTGTGTCGATGCATCTGCGAGCTTTGTGTCTTAAGGTGTCTGTGTGTTTGTATGGTTTTTTTTGTGTGCGCTGGTTGAATGGTTTTAATCATTCTTTTGAAGTGGTCTTCATATCGGAGCACAGTGGAACTAATTACACTAATTGTTGGGAATGCAGCTGCTGTAAATATGCAATGAATGGCGTCCCTCCTGTCCTTTTCCTGCTGCACATTTCAGTGATTTTTATGAGCCTCCAGCCTCGGGAAAAAGTAGAAAAGGGGGATAAAAATAAGCTCTTTTTAAATGTCCCAACCCGTCATGTCTTAAAGAAAGTAAAGCAAAAACTTGATGGTTAGCCACCCCTTGAAATATTTACTTACCAGAAGAAATACTTATGAATACTATGTCCAAGAGCTTTGTGAAAGCAGACAGTATGGTGAATAATTCATGTAAAATTGTTTCAGACTGCTTGACTCTGCTTCATCAACTGTTGAACCATGTAGCCAGCTTTGTATGCTAACAAAATATCTCCTCTTTCAAAGCGAACAAATCTTGAAAATATGAATTTGATCCAAAACTATCAATACTGCAAGACTGTGCAGCAGTGCATTTTAAATTTAATGTTATTTTCCTGTCAATATATTATTGTAGAGAATAAGATGAGGAACACATGCAGAGTTTATAAGCAAAGGACAAGGATTTAGAAGTAGACTACCTTTTTCAAATTTAAGTCAGTTTGTAGTCCAAATAGTGCTAAATGATTGAGTTGCAGATAAACAGCACATATGGAGAAGAAAAGAGGCAGAAGGCATGCCCAAACTACATCCATATAACTGCTGGCTATTGTCTGGTAGACATTTCATACTGTATTAGATTTTTCAAACATGTCTGCAGTCGTTTGCATATTTATCGAGTATATACTGTATCACTGACAAATATTTGAATTTGGCTTATTGATTCATAAAAAAATCCAATTTTGTTGTATGTATTTAAGCATCCAGTATGTTATGTATCTTGTAAAGTTAGATTCTGTGTTTTGTTGGGAAGATTTAGCAACAAATCACATCAGATTTACTGAACTAGCAAGGTTTTCCAGCGTAAACACAAAAATATGCATGACTTAACTATGTCCTAGACGTATATTTCCTACATATAAACAATAATTTTAATGTAGACAATTACAAAGAGCATATCTGTGATGTGGGTAATATGTTTTCTGTTCCTTTAAAACAAGAAAACGAATCCATGTCTGCCCTTTAACCTGAAAATCCAACTTTCTGTTAGTTCTCTGTGTACTGAAGAGTACTGACTATGTAGAGAAAAGGTCACGAACACACAAAGCTAAATAACTAGAGCATTTTATGTTTGTTTCTAGCAGATTGTGGTGACTTAATTATTTTGTAGCAATGTGCGGTATCTCTCCATCACCCTGTGGTGTATTTGTATAGTTTCTATCTTGTTTGTTTTACCTTGGACTAATAAACTCCCAGACGAAAACCTTCAGCTTCGTGGTATTTTTATTAGGAATGGCAGCCTGTCAGGCAGACCACTGTTGTGGCCCAGAACTGAAACATTTAAACAACTATTTGATGGACTGCTTAGAAATGTTACACATACAATTATTCTTCCCTCAGAATACATTGTGAAAACCTTCATTTTTGTGTTTCATGACCAAATAGCCGGAAAATTCAATTTAAAGCAAAGAGTCTTCAGCAACTCTTTGCATTTAGCCTTTTTTGGACATTTCAGAAGATGCTGGACAAATTTAGACACATCCTTGTGACATGCCGTTAGTGTAACATTAACTGTTTGATCGTCTATCTGCTTGCGTTTACGAGAGTTTATCATATTGGTTCAGTGTGTACTTCCTGTCCTGACGCTCTCCAAACAAAGATGAGATGTTTCTTTGCCAGTAAGTTGCTACACATGATAATTTATTAGTCAAATAAACGCCCTGTTGGTGGAATAGGATGTAATAGAGGCACAGTGTGGAGGTAAATGTTGCTACAGCCAAAACAAAACTGTTGATAACAAAGCATGGTGTACAGTCAGTGTGTTGTTTTTGTGTGACGTTGGTCAGTGAGCGCGTTTGCTCACACCCATTCACATCTGCCTCGTGTCAAATGCTCTGACAATTTCCCACCATGAGTTAGCTTGTTCAAAAACTAGTCAAGCCAAATACCATCTTTCTCTGAGCTGTTCACATTCCTCCTGTCACGGCGAGAGCAGCGCAGGTCATGCATTTCAAACACGCAGCCTAACGACATCATACATTTTTACAGCACAAACCAAAGGGTGCCTGTCAGTTAATGTATTATTGCTACAAGGAAAGGATGTGAAACCGTTTAAACAGCGTACGAGCGTCTCACTTCCTTAATGTGATGCATTTCCTTCAAACAGTTGCATAAAAAAAATATAGGCTACTAAAACAGATTAATGACAGTTTTAGGAGAGGTAGAAATCAAAACAGCAAAGCATCAGAGCCTTCCAGGAATAACTGAAATGTTTTTTTCCCCTCTCAGATTGATCATAAATCTGTCAGAACTGACTAAAAGTCACAATTGTTACACTCATAGCTGTTCTATTGGCAGCACGTTGGTAGTAGATGTGCTGGAAAGTAACAGAAGCCAAATAATGATCTGTAAAAAGGACTGAAGTCATAAAACCTGGAGAGAGGAGGAGGAATAAATGTGTCCTGTAAAATTAAGTGTCCATCACTACATATCTTACAGAAGCACTTGGAAAAAATTGTTTCCTTTTTTATTCACATCTTCCCAGTCCAGTCAGTTAACCAAGTGGAATCTGATCGTTTGAATTTTTGTCTTTTCTTCAGGCCAGGAAGAGGACGGGCGGAAGGTTTTAGTCCTGAGTTACCCGCAGTACTGCCGCTACCGCTCCGTTCTGGCTCGGCTCAGAGAGCAGCCCTCCTCGCTGCTCATAGACCACACAGTGCTGGCGCTGGGCGGCATCGCCGCGCTGGGCGGCAGCACCAGGATCCTGTACTGCCGTGACACCTTCGAGCACCCCACCCTGCTGCAGAACGAGAGCATCTGCGACGAGTTTGGTGAGTTTGGCAGCTGGAGAAATGTTTACTCGTGACCTCATCTGCAGCAGCTGTTGCAGAAGTTGTTTATGGTGTTTAAAGGTTGACTTTTGAAACTTTCAATTTTTTTTTACCTTTTCTGCTAACATTAATATGATTCACCTCAAACCCTGACATGTTTAGGGATGCTTTAAGTGAAAAATGTCTGTTTGTCCAAAAAATGCAAATATTCTAACATTTAATTATTAAAAAAAAAAAGCTAAATTAAAATTCCAGTGCTGCGCCAAAGCTAAATAAAGTTAGTTTTCTAAATAAGGCTGAATTTATTCCTTCCTGACTGGGGATTTTTCTTCCAATCTAGTAGGTTTTTGTAAAGGAACTGCTCGAAATAATCTCATCGCTTGAGTCACTGTGGTTACACATTTAAATATAATAAATACACATGTGGGGGTGTCAGGGTGGAAAGAACTGAGCTCATCGGGTGTTTTAGTTGTAGATTTTTTTCATCTCTAAGCAAAGAAACATTAGCTGTGGCAACAAAGCACTGTTGCACTTTAAGTACTGAAACTAACGTAAACTGGTGAAACAATTATCTAAATCCTTTTCCAGTTATCTATTGATCATTTGACATTACCACTAATAATAGTTGGAGGTAAAAACAGAAATAAACATCCGCCCCACCACTAAAAGACAATACCATGTGTGAAGCTGGAATTCTAAAATAACATTTGCATGAAGCTGCACATTAATTTCAGTTTCTACCAACTATAATTTATTGATAAATAAATGATTTATACTGGGCGTGAACATGAGTACGTTGTCAAAACAGAATATGAAGTAAAATCAGCACGACGAGTTATGTAAACAAGTAAACAATCATCTAATGTGGAACCATTAAATCTGCAGATCATCAGGAAGTGGATCTGCATTACATGAACGCCTGCTTGTATCACAACCCACATGATCAGGTGCATTCTGGGAAATGTAGGCACTAGGATTTAGCAAAGACAGAATGTATGGACGACATATACATTTTGACAATTTTGTTTGTTAAAAAGTTAAATTAGTGTCTGGTTTAAGAATTAAAAACTGTTTATTTCCTAAAGAAATTAATTTATAAATTTAAAATAAGCTACATTTGAAGCTCTTTAGTTGGCACAGAAAACAGTCTATGAACTAAAGTTACTTTCTGTGCCAGTTTATCTTGTAAATTGGTTTGTTTTTATTTAAATGCTCAGGTTTATCACTGTATGATTCATATTTACAGTTGGTCTGTGCTACATTCAGCAGGGATCTCAGTGCAGAGGATAGCTCTCGCACCACTTAATGAATTCTGTTTGTCCTGTTTGATAAATAAATTAAGGCCCAACACGCTTTTGATCTCTTTTTTTTTTTTTTTTTTGATAATTCAGACTTTAAAACATTCAGTCTAGTTCATGTTTTGCTTTTCAATGTAGTTTCAGATTAGTTTATTTTTATTAGTTTGTCTCCAGAGCAGACTTTCTGCCTATTTTCAGCAGTGACTGCTGTTGAAATAAACTCATCAGTCGCACGCCTTTGAAAAGGATTTTGTGGTTCCAGTGAAGAGTTGTGAAAGCGCTAGAACATGTTTTATCTGCCATTCATCACGCCATCCCCACTTCTTGTGAAACCTCGCCTAAAAAAAATAAAAAAAAAATATTCCAAAGCTAAAAACAAACAAATAATGTGATTCAGCCATTTGTATATTTTCCTCTGCTTGGTGTCTCAGCAGGCTCTTGTTGCAGAATCAGTGTGACATTCGGTTTAATGGCTCCTCTGGTCAGAAGTCATTGTGTTTCTTTTCCTGTAAATTTGCCAGGAGGTAATTGCATTTTAAGAGAGCAGAAGAGGTGAGACCAGAAGGGAAAACAATTTAGGCAGAGGGGGAAAAAAAAAAAAAAGTTATGAATAGCAACGCCAACATCCTGTGGCTGCTGTTGCTCATTCGCTTGGCTCAATGATGCCATTCCTCTGTGAGTCACATTGAAGCTAAAGGTTTATTTTCATAGCTGAAGGGAATTCTGCTTCTTTTTCCCCTTTTCTCTAAGCCAGCCAGATTTCTAATGTTCTTCACATGAAGGTTTACTCGGTTTGAAGCAGACTTTTATTTCTGCCAGAATCGCTGCTCAGAGACTTGATTGTGATTTGTTTCAAAACAGCCGAGCTAAGTAATTTACATCACTCTGGCAGGTGAATAAGGCCTCGAGGGCGTCTTACTGACTTACAGGCACAAACACACACACACACGTGAATGTTTGCACACTTAGACACAGCTGCTGAGTAGTCATCCTGCTGTTTACAGGCTCGATACAAAAACATATTAAATCCACCTTTATTAGGATAAATACCACCACTGTGGACACATCAGAAGCAACGCTGCACATCTGTGAAATGTTAACGGGTTCAAAACTGATTCTGACCTTTTGGATCCGGAGAAATTTGTTAGCTGTGAAAGCCGTTCATCTTCTCCAGACTAAATTATAAAACTGTGTCAAGTTACCTCAGGGGGTCCAGAGGAGAAGGCTCAAACATGAATAACAGTGAGCTTAAATTACCATATAGTGTAAAATATTGCCCTTTTTCTTTTTTTTTTTGGTCCAGATCTTGTCAAACATTTGCATTCTCTGACTTCTCTTATCTTTATTTTTACAGTTTTTGACCGCTCAATGGGAAAAATATTAAGTAGTTTCCCAATGTAATCACAACTTTAGCAAATATTGCTTCATTACAAAAAAACCCCCAAAAACTTACCCTTTCTTGTTTGAAGTGTCTTGAACCAAACTGTGGTTGCATCAGTTAAATCTTAAGTCCTGTGATCTATATTCATGTTCAGCATCGCCCGTCACCCCGGCAGCTGCTTCCCTCGTGGGGAATGACACAGTTTTTGTTTATAATTATCATGCATTCGCTGCCAGCGTGGATTGATTATACCCATGCTACTTTTTTTTTTTTGTTCTCAATTTATTTTCTTTGCCAGAAGGAATGTAATATTACAGCCTAACGAGAGATATAAATTGTGTTTTAGGCCGCGCTGGTACAAATATTTTTTACTTATTGCATTCTCTCTGACACACAGAATGAAAATCAATCACTTATATAATCCTAAGAAGAACAAAGGTGAGACATACTGCACTATAATAATATTGGCATTACTGAGGCTCTCTACAGTGATAAAAAAGGCTAGAAATAGTTTGAGTGGGCCTTTCAAGTACCGAATAACATTTTTTTTATGTATCTTATTTAGTTGTTTTTTTTGGTTACGAGCTGTGTGTTGAGTATTACTCAGAATAATTTGGCACGGATGCTAAGCAGAATGTGCCACAAAAAACATATGGAAGCTTTGCGAAACTGTGGTATAGGATGATGAGATGTTTAAACAAAATGGCCCCATGTTATGGAAAATATTACGAGCAACATTTTTTCCATTTTTCTCTTGATTCTCCTTGAAGTTTGGCTCCCAGAGCTTCCCTCTCCCCTCCCCTCCCTGCCTCGGCTCTGTCAGAAACCTAATACTTCTTGTGTGCAGAGTTTAAAATAACAGTATTTTAAAAGTTAGTGAGGCAATCGTGTTTGAGGCAAAGCTACCCTCCTCCCTTCTCGCTCATTTGTCCTATATTCTTAAAGTCTCATTCTTTGGCACAGAAACAACATACGCTCGGCTCAGTTTGCTTTGTTTGAGATATCTGACTCAGTGTTAGTATTCGTTATTAAAAAGAAACGTTTATTATTTTGCTACAATCCTTAGGAATTCTTTTTTAGTCATCCTCCAGAGGGAGGAGATTATAGCAGTTTATTGCTTCAGTATTTTAACATTGTCCAGATGCACTGATCACAAACAGAAATGTTGCAGTCTATTTTTACACTGCACTGCCTGTTTTGTTACATCTGTGGCTTGGTTTGTTTCATTCTGCATTTCTGAGGATGTTTCGACACGTCTCTGACAGAAACCGATATTGAAACAGACAACAGAAGAAGAAAAGAGGACGTGAAGCATTCAAAAGCAGTAAACGTGTTAAAACCACAAGTCTGAGATGTTAAATAAATAAACAAAAATTTCACGAGCTTGATTGGGTTGGGTCAGCAGAGGAACATGCAGCATGATGTCATTGTTTCCACAACTTGAACCACTTTCTCTGAGCTCTTTAAACGTGAAATCTGATTAGAGAGAAATATGCATACGCCAATATCGTCTCATGACAGCCCCGTCTGTTAATGTAATAGGCAAATTGCTTGCTAAGCTCATGTTTTCTCATCTCCTGTGCAGATTTGTGTTAACCAACAGTTCATGAATATTTCATTGTCCATATGGTGCTGTACAGAGGCTAGAGGAGGATTTTAGAGGAGAAAAGAGCACATTCTATGGCTATATAGTCACATTTTTCAAAATCAGGACATGAACATCTGCTCTATGACTACTTAGTGTACACGTTGTGTCATGTTTTTGTGTAAGAATTTTCAATTTTAAAAAGATTAAACGATATACTCTGCAGTTTTGGTGCTCATGCGCAACACATAACCGAAAATACTCTCGTTCACTTTCTTTCTATTTCATTGGCCTGATGGAGCTGATATGTGGAGGCAGAATAAATGTCCGAGTGCTATTTTAGTTCAAAACTGTTTAATTCAGTATTAGTGGGACTTCTGGGTGGAACAAGACAGTCTTTCTCATGATCCCTTTGCATTTGCAACTACTGAAATACAGCAAATAACATGTTTTAAGCACATATGTCAAACTCTAGAGCCGCGGGCCAAATCCGGTCCCCCAAGATGATGATTTAAATGTAAAATATTGTATCTCTTCTAATTTTTTCTTAAAAAAAAAAAGATAATTGCATCTAGTGTAGACTTCTCTTACTAGCTGGCTAACTTTGAAGCCAAAAAGAAGGCTGGATCATTCTGTCATTATTGATTTGGATACGGAAAGAGTAACAGAACGTCAAGCGAGACAGATCAAACTCTTGTTCCTGAACCTGTAACCAAGAAAAGACATCAGTCTCGAGTTCATGTATCAGCTGAAAGTGGCCAGTGGCTCGGACAAAGTTTTTAAATTTTGACTCCTTTTGGGAACTGGGTTCGACACCCCTATTTTAAGGGACAGATAAGATCTTTAGTGTGGAAGAGTTAAAATGATCTTACCTGTTGTAGATCTCATTTAATGAGCTTAGTTTGAAGAAATAGAGTTGAATTCTGACCAAGTTGACAACAGCTAGTCTGAGCCAAGACCAAAGTACATTTCTGCTCTCTTTAGACAACTCCAACCTCTAAAGTGTTATAACAATTCTTGCAAATGCTATTTTGTAATCCTATTATTCTGTTGTCAAATTACATTATGTGGTTATTCAAGCAGAAGTATTATGATGCCCCTGCTAAAAGAGCCTTAGGTAACATATGTGTGTAACCATGTCATGTAAAACTGATGGCAGTATAAAGGTTTGTAAAATAGCATTTACACGATCTGCTACTGCCTGTTAAAACCTGCTGTGTTCTGTTCGTAGGTTGGGTTGTTTTAACCCAATAATGGGTCAAAAGGTTTAACTGGTGTTTGCGTTGGAGATGAACCATGTCATTCTTCACAGTCAGTCACTTTATACTGGGATTTGACCGAAATGGACCTGACTGCTTTAAGATGGTTGCAATCCGCTTTGGTCGTGGCTCCACTCAACCTAGCTGCTAACTCATCAGCTGTCAGAATTAACTTCAGTTTCTCCAAACTCAGGTTGGTCAAAGATATATCTACACAGATATTAATTGTTCATAACATTTCCACAGAACCGCACTTCAAAAGATCTGAACTTTTGCTTTAAAAGGTAAAATGTGCAGTGGGGACGGTCTTTGTTTGTGATCTCTTAAAGTCTGACAGCATTATTCTTGACTTTGACTTTGTAAAGCTGTAGAAATGTCTTATGTTGGAAAGCATATTGGAATAACCTAAAATTAAAAACACTTTGAAGCCTTTAGTTTCAATCACTAACAACAGAACTAAATGGGATTTTAGACAAAAATTATATATTTATAAGGAAGCAAATAAAGGTGTTACATTTAGTAAATAATTTGAGTTGGGATATCAGTAGTATTGCAATACACTTTTTGTTCTCATTTTTTACAATCATGTTCATTCAATTTAACTGAGCATTTAAATCTCTTTAGAGAAACATAAAAAAATCATTTACACAGCTGATCCAACAGTAAACCATTCAGTCACTATTTTATTGTCGTGCTGTCATCACATGTTATCACAGCTGTTTCAAAGGCTCACCCTGTGGCTGCATTCATGGAAACTCCGACATCCAAGACTTCAGTGTCGCCTGCCAAACAGGAGCCGTTTTGAACCAGATCAGTCACGTCTTAGAGCAATTTTTGTGTTAGTTTTCAGTTTTTTTGTCAGCATATTGCACAGTGGTTTCTGAATGCAGTGGTTTTCAGGAGTAGACTTTGAAATGAAAGAGGTTGTCTTTAAATGCACCATTAATGTGGAATATCTTACAAAAAGATTTGAAGCTCTCGACCTTGACCTCTCTAAGTGGCTTTAAGAATCTGTTGGACTCCTGGCAGGGTCCAATGCTGACATGTTCCTGTTTTTAGTTTTATACATTTGTCTTGGAATCTAGCTGTTTTTTTGGTTTTGTTACCTTTTTCCTTTTAGCCATCCTATTTGTTAAAAAAAAACAAACAAAAAAAAAAAAACTGTAGTATGAGTTTTTATAACTGCTTATTGTTGCTGTTGTCCATTGTTGTCATCTTTCTTTGTTGAAATCAGGTCTCTCTTGTAAATGAGTCCTCGAGGCTCAATGGGATTTACCTGTATAAATAAAGGTTGATTGATTAAGGAATTATGTCAAACTGGCTTCTACAAGCCATGTCAGCTCCATAAGGTGACAACCCTGACAAATAAAAATAAAGCTGATGCATGAGATAAACTATTCTGGCTCCATGTTAGCAATGCTTTGGCAGGGTATTATTAGAGCTAAAAGGGAGGAACAAAAATGTGAACGTTGCACTTTTGTCTAATCTGAAGACCTGATAAACTGTAGCGGGTATAATTACTGACTTTACACTTCAGCTAAGGAGGCCAGCTTGACCTCATTCATGGCTTCAGTGATTATTCTATTAGCGTACTTGTCAAATATCAAAGAATCACTGTTGAGGAGTGCAGCTTGTATCTAACAGGACTTTTATTTACAGGATAAAACAGGGCAGGGAATGTTTTTAAAGGGTTTCAGACATGATTTGTCATAACTATTCTGAATGTTCTTAATAATCTTTACAGAACAGCATGTTGCAACCTGGAGTGAGCAAGTCTGAGTCATCTGTGTAACAGTAAACGCTGTTTACAAAGTCTGCCTCTGGCAGTGAGTCTGGCGTAGAAACACCTCATGAATGCTGCCTTTTAGCTGGTTTCCCGGGTTAGTGTTGTCTTTCTGCAGGTAGAGGCCTGCTGCAAGTTGTTCCTGAAAAGAGCTTGTGTAACTTGAGTGACGTCAAAAAATCCTTGTTATGCTGCTCAAACACAATGGCAGCACAGGGAGGATTATGCTGCACTTGATGGCTGTGATTGATGTTCCCAGTTTTTTTCCAAAAAAAGGATGTTGTGACACTGCTGTTTCAAATGACAAATATGTTATATTTTCCTTTTTAGTTGTAGGTGAAAGCAGTCAAAGCAATAACAAAAAAAGCAGAGAGCTGATTAAATTTTTTTTTTTAATGATTTGTAAAATTTGAAATGAACATCTTTAATCCAGCAAAATGAATAAATTAGCGCGTAAACGAGAAAAGAGAACAAAAAGAAAAAAAGCACGTGTTGGCCTATTTTATTTGGAAAAGGATGATTATTTATAATCACCATGGCTTAACGCTGTGTACCTTTTCAAAGTGATAAAGTCCGTATGATTGGGCTCATTGGCTGACTCAATCCCATAAACTGTAAGTAGAGCGTGATCTATTAGAATACATATGTTTTATTGATGTATGGGCTCCGTGTTTATCCTGGCATTCATTTATTTATAGGTCGATGCTGTGATTTTTTTTTTCCCCCTCCAGTAATGAATAGGATAAGCCTTGAAGCTTATCCACTGCTCTCTTTCATCTCTTCCTCTCTCTTTCCTCCCCCATTCACTCCCTCCCTCCTTCTGTCTATTCCTCTCTCTTCCTCCAAAAGCCAAATTGAAAAACAGTATTATAAAAAAAAAACACAGTCCTACTGAGATGTTGCAGCAGTCTGTCAGTACAAATGATGTGGAAGCGTTTGAAGGTTATCCCGTTTTTAGCAAATCCTCCACATTATGTAACTGTGACTCTGTTTTACATGTGGCACTCTTCAAACAACACAATGTGTGTGTAAGTGTGTGTGCGTTATTTATTTTTGCAAAATAGTGTTCATTTTTTTTCAATTCCTGTTCTGGAACATTGACCATTACAAGCAACTTGCCAACTCTTAGGCACAAAAAAAAGCTTATTTGTTAAATATTTATTAGGTTGTTGTAAAAATACTTTCTTTTTTTTTTGTCTTAACAAATAAGAAGCATGGTGGTTTATTACTGTTTCTTCTTTTTGTCTCGTCTTGCACTTTGCAAATGAGCCCCGGGATGAATACTGGAAGATATTTTTTTCATTTTTTTCAGCATTGGTGCATTCTTCAACAGAACTGGGTTAAGATTAAACCACGTCTCAGCTGTGATGCGTGTTAATAAGTGCTTAACAGGCAGCAATGCCCCCATCATGAGACAATCACGAGGTGGATATAGAAGCAAAAAAAGGAGGGAGGAATTCAGAAGGAAAACAGACACAGTTTAGCTTGTTTCAGCTACGAGATCACCTTGTGAAATTTCCTATGTTCAACACGAAACAATGCAACATAAACATCTATTTGCTCTCCGAATGGAGCGCTTTAGCTGACAGCCTTTGCACAGTGCTAAAATTACACACATTCACACCCCTGGAGAAACACACACACACCCCAATGAATCCAATGAGAATGATTTCATAATCCGTGGCAATAATAAACTTCTTTGAACTGTTTAATTGGCTCTTCCTGGAACGACACGGCTCCGCTTCATTTGATCTGATGAAAGAGTAATGTTGCTTCTCCCCAGAGGCTGCACGCACAACGGCACACAAATAACAAATTAAGAACACCACCTTTTTATTTCTTTAAATGTCTGCCATAACAAAGCAGGAAATGCATATTATGAACACATCCTTACACCGATTACCTCTGTATTGTCTTGTTTAAAAAACTCATTGCATGTTTCTAATATTGATTTAGGTAAATAATCCTAGAAGGGCAATGGATTGAGGTTACGTGGAAATTAATTGTTATCAGAAAGCTCCATTATCAGCAGCAACATTCCAGAGGCATTCCTCGTCTGTTTCTGTGGGGAAGGAAAAAAAAAGCCTCTTTACTGTTACACCGCTCTGAAAACGAATAGCCTTCAAGGCAAGCGGCGACAATTGATTTAAATGCATGTGGTGTATGCAAAAAGGGAAACAGAGCGGGCTATGCAAAAATGGAAAGAGTAATATGTAAAACTGAAACTGACAAAGTCACGATGGTTTGGGAGAGCGTCCTCTTTTACCCAACGGAGGAATATTAACGGCGACAGTCTGAATGGAGGGTCTGTGTACAGCAACAGTATGGTCACAGAAATGAGCTCATTACTGGCAAATGCATTATGTATGTGCACACATAGATGGATTTATCTCGTCATATCGCTTTGCCGAAAGTATTCCATCTACACATGCATCTGCTAATTGTAACTGCTAAGGTGAGGGAACCAGTGTGCAGCCAAAAAACCAGGACCTAAGCTGAAATTCACCTGTTTAATTTTTCTCCCATCCTACTTTTGCTACCTTGGCTTGGCAGCAAATAGTCCACAAACACACACACACGCACGCATACAAGTGCACGCACGAGAACAATTTTCTTGATTTTGTAAGTGCTAAATAAAAATATGAGAGAGTATTTTTAATGTCCCAGTAAACACACATTTGCTGCTATGTGGGCTTGTCTCCATGGCAACGCCAGTCGAAGCATGCTGGGGCCGAGCGCTTTGACAGTTTCTCCTGATGATGATTGATAATTACTACCTGACTTGTTGTCCCCCCCTCCCCCCCATCCATATCTACAAACATATGGTGGGAGCTGCCCTCAGTCATACATCTGCCAAAATGTTCCCTTTTACTGATAATAGCTTTTTAATGTTTGCATTTTGTTGCATGCACACCACCCCAACCCCCCCACCTTTTTGTAATCACATTTGCTTTTGCTCACATAACGACAAAAAAGGAAAGAGACCGAAAGGAGAAGCATGAGAGTGGGAGAATGTCAAAAATAAGCGGGTGGGGCCGGGGGTTGATTTTACTTTGAATGAATGAGTTCCTCCTAAGTGTTGCTGGATTTAAACTTGACAAATTGTCAGGAGGAAACACAAAGAGAGAGCGTTTTTACAGCGTAGCCACACATTTGAATACAAACACCTGGTAATAGCCAGTGTGGCGGGCTGCAGCTTAAAAATGGCAACGGAGACAATTCGTCCCGTGTCCTTGCACACAAGGTTTTATAATGCAGCATGTTTGCATGCTTGAAGCTCATATTTAGATGCTGTTGAAAGCAATCTACTTTTATTCAGAGTGGTCATTGTGAAAGCCATCAATCTACAAGTGTGATTCATTTACTGTGGACTGGATCAGCTGAGGCTATAACATACAGAGCCTTAATAGTGAATCCAAGTACTTACTGGTAAATACTGCAACCTCAGAGTAAAACTTCCACCATTTCTTGAAGGAATTCATGTCAGTCACAGCCGTTCATGCCAAAAATATAGCCCAAGATAAATTCACATTGAGAAAAAAATTATCTTAGGCACAGTTCCCTTTGGTCAAACCTTGACATTTTAAATTTAAAGGCAATGTCAGTAGATATTACAAGATGTCACACTCTTGAGTTTTTGTTGTGAGGTATGGTCGACTATTTTCACATCCAATATAACGCCGGTGTCTGTAAATTTCACTGAGTTACAGCCATTTTTGTGTTGGAAAATGTTGATTAGCTGTGGTGGCCGTCTTGACTGGGATTAACTCCCCAACAGTTATCAGTTATAATACATCTAATGATTACGTTCTAAAAGTTTCATTACAATCAGTGCAGTGATTCATGAGATATTTTGTTAACAGACAAACACCATTGACTTCCAGCAGTTAATGCAAATGTTTTAAGCAAATACTTTGTGCATTGAGTTCTTTATAAACTTGTGCTGAGAAGAACGACTCTCAGCTAAAACCACACTAGACTTTAGCACCATATCTGTCAAATTGACTGGTTTATTGACATTTTTGTCCTTTCTATGATGAGTTGACTATGGTGGCTATCTTGAATTGGACTCCAAAAGAAAATCAGTTGTAGATATCGATTTGGTGAACACTTTCAGAAAGTTTAATCAAAATCTGTCCAGTGGTTCCTGTAATAATTTTCTAACAGATATAGTTGACTCCAAATAGTAATTGGTAAAATTTTACCACACAGACACATATGAGTGAAATCATTATTGTCTGGTAACTAAGTCTAAGTTAAGACTACAGTAAATCAATATTCCTGTTTACTGTACACACACTGCATTTGAGCTGCAAACACAACTAAATGTAGATGGTATAGACTTTTTATGGTTCAAATTATACAGCACTTTGGTTGGCCTTGTTGCTGTTTTAAGTGCTTTATAAATAAAGTGGTATGGTAAATTATGTTTTTTCTTAATTAAGAACATACAAGCTTAAAATGCATCCTATTATGTGTAGTACATTTAAACTCATGCTGCTTTTTTCATTTTATTATCAATCCATACTGTTTAACAGCCTACATGACCTCTGCTCTCAATTAGACGAATGTTCTCCCACTTGTTATGCCTTAACGTCTGCGAGCTAAATCCAAAGAATTTATTAGCCCCGAGTCTCTTAACTACAAAAGGTTTAGGTCTGCTTGTTCACCTGCATCCCGATGGTTAACGCAATGAGCAACGCACCTGCAGCAGGTGACGAGCGAGATGCTCCGCAGAAGCCGAAGTCACTTCTAATAGCGCGTGATTGAGGTCTGCCACAGGCTACGGCAACAGACAGGCTCTGTGAAGGAGATAATGATGCATCCACACTCCGCTGTCAGTCAGCCAGCTGACGGGAGTCGTCTTTGAGGGAAATAAAAACAGATCGCAGCCTGTATAATGCAGCATTTGTATGGGAAATGACAGACCTGGGAAATAGACGGGGGGCACAGAGAAGCCAGATTTGTTGCAACCTAAACAGGAGATCTGGTGAGAGTCTGAAAGCTGTAAAGCTCCTCCATCTTTGCAGAGTCTGTATATATTTACACATTCATGTTGGATGCGTGCACCTCAGAGGGCATGTTTGATTAAAGAATGCAAAATTAGTTTATTTTTCTGCCTCTAGTGGCACTCTATTCTAAAACTTTTGGTTTGATTTCTTTAAAGAGGGGGTGCTGTCTCTGCCTTATTATGATGGAGGTTAATTAAATTTGATTTGTGGCGCTGATTGCATTAAGAGATTACCGTTTTCAAGAAATGTCCTTGTATGTTTGGCTAATCAAAGAAAACTTGTCTTTAGAAGAAACCTGTTTCTTTTTTTTTAATTGAAACCAGCCTAATTAGTACTTTCATATCAAGAACAACAATGAGAAATGTGAAAATAATTACTTCGATTGACAAACTATCGCCTGGTTCCACTATCTGTTATGAAATTGTGCGTCTTCTTGGCTAAAAGCTTTGACACACCCACGTTTTAATTCCTGCTCAGCAGCAGACAAACGATCTGCAACATTTAAAGTTTCAGATATTTTCCCTGAGAGTCAATATTTGACAGAGACTACAATAAATACCGCTCAGACTGAATGCCACTGTTTCTGCTGAACTGGAACAAAGGCAGCTGTTTTTCCCATCTCCCTCTAACAATTTTTTATCAGGTCGTAATGTGTCATTTTTGTGTTTGCAGCTCTCCCCCCCATCGCCTCTCAAAGAGCAGGTAGTGTAATTTTACATGTAATTTTTCTATTCAAATATCAGCAAATAGCAGACTTCTGTTTGGCCCCGGCTGCACCCAGTTTGAGAAATCTCAGACGGATGTATAAAAAAAGAGATAAGAGCATATAATAATACAAATAATTGGCTTTGGGTTTTTGTGCGCATGTAATTGGGGTGAACTTGCTCCTTTAAAGGCAGCAGTAGAGTCGTTCGGGGTGCTGTGCAGTTAAAAAGAATACCTGTTTACAAGAAGCCGTTTCGAGGACCTGTGGATGAGTCGGCTCCTCCGGGGGATTGTTGTTAGACCTCTTTTAGTAACAAACTCGACTAAATCCCTGCTTTTTACTCGAGCACGTGTTCTAACAGGCTTTATTACCACGATTTTCTTTGTCAGGAGTCAAAAACAAGCTCCTCACTAGAGAAAGGTACTTCAGCGAAAAATAACTTGTAACTGTTTTCATTATCAGCATTTGGCATCATTAAATCTAAAATAGCTCACCGGCTGCATTTAGGAGCAAAAATAAACGTGTCGGGATCATTAAAATCCTCTCTTGCTATGGGTTGTTTTTTAATTTATTTTCACTGTAATCAGAGATAATCTTCATCTCTACATTTATATGCAATTATTGGATCATCTTTCCAGCTATGGAGGATTTGATGATTAATAAAAAGAAACGATGTACTGTGTCCTGCCCACGCTCTCTGTGGGCACGTTGTGTAATTTTTTTTACTTTTTTTGATGATCGCAGTGATAGAGCTGCTTGAAGCATGACTGTATTGTTGTGTTTTGTTCTGTCAGTGTGTCTCTTAAATGACTCTTCGCTGGCATCTGCCTCAAAGCGCTGGAGGAACAATGTGAATTTAAAAAAATACAGCTCGTATTAGCATGTGAAAGGCGGCGGTAGTCGTACTCCGCAAGATAATCATGGAGCGCACAATGAAGCAACTTCACATGCAAAAAATAAACACTGACCTTTTTAAATGTTTGTTTTGAATCCTACACTTTGCTCAATTCATTTTAACTTCTGCTTTCCAATTTCTGGTGTAATAATGTGTTTTCTGTCCCTTACACATATCTCACTAAATATTTACCAATATTCAAATATAGGTTGTTTTTCTACAATTTGATTTTTTATTTTTACATTTCTTAGCATCTCATATGCTTTTCATTTGGAAGAGAAGTTAGAGGGCACATCCTTCAAGACCTGCGCCCTGATTTTACTGTAAAAAAAAAAAAAGCCAACAGCTTCTGTCTTCTTTTGTCTAGATCCAGTGAGACCAAGCTGAACAAAGTTCAGAGTAGAGCTTTAGCAAACAGATAAACAAACATGAACCAGATAAATTGTATGCTCTGCTATATTGCACAGTCAATGTGCTGTGCTGAATATCTTCACTGAAATTAACTGAAAAAAGCTGAAGCTGAAATTTAAAATCTAAAGGAATCAGAATGCTCGCTGAAAAACAAAAGAAACAACTAGCTAATGCCGAACATAGCTAAATACTAAAAGGAGCAAAACACTAGCAAAACCCTAAAAGTAGCAAAGCCAAAAGTAGCACAAAGGCTAGCTAAAAGTAGCAGAACACGATTTAAAGCTGCAAAACATTAGCTTAAAGAAGCAATGTTCTAGCTCAAAACTAAACATGGCAAAACATTACCTAAAAGTAGCAATGCACTAGCTAAATGTAGCTAGACTAGATAAAAACAAAAAGTAGTAGAATGCTAGCTAAAATGAAAAGTTTAGATAAAAGTAGTGAATGAGTAACAAAGAGTAGCAAAAGGATTGCATAAAACTAAATTGGCAAAAAGATGGTCAAAACGTAAAAGTTGCAAAGGCTAGCTAAAGGTAGCAAACCAGTATATAGAATGAAAAAAAAAAAAAACTAAGTAAAGTAGAAAACTACCTAAAGCAGCAAAACACTAGTCAGGCAACATGCTAGCTAACAACTAAAAACAGAAACATATTACCTAATATTGCTAAACACCAGCTAAAAGAAGCAAAAGGCTGGTAAAAATTAAAAGTAACAAAATGCTAGCTAAAATGAAATAAAGGTTAGATAAAATGGGAACTACGAGTAGCAAAAGACTTGCTAAATGCTAAATTAGCAAAAGGGTGGCTGAAAGGTTAAAATCACAAAACTTGCTAAAGTAGCGGAACAGCTACTAAAAGCTACAAAAAGTAGCAGGAGACGACAAAAATGTAAATTGTTTTCGAAAGAATTGAAGAAATGCATTTTTATGGTGGAAATGCTTGTAAATAAAGTTGAACGTTTTGAAAGATGTAAAAGTTACAAGAACAGAAATGAAAGCAATGAGCCAGAGTTTTGATGTGATTGTGTCAAAGAGCGCATGCAGAAGTGGTTAAACTTTAAAGTAATTATTATTATAAAAATAGTAACCTAAGCAAACAGAAAAATGGTGCTGAATCACACATTTATCTCATCTCTGTCCCAGTCTTGGTAGCAGAATAACCAAAATTATAAATACATTTAAGATAATTGAAATTTGAGTCTTTTTAAAGGAAACTTTTAATGCAGTTTTGAGTATGCTGTGGACATGCTATTAGGCCTCTTGATTCATTATTATTATTTCTTAACCATTTGAACAAACCAATCTCTTTAAGTTTGATTAATTGGGCTCTTACTGTGTTGACTTTTTGTCTTGGTCTGTTTGTGATCAGGTCAATGAAGCTTTTTAAACTGATTTGTGAGCCTTCTTATATGTGCTATAAATCTACAAAAAAACAGGATCAAACTCCCTGTTTTTTTTTTCTAAAATACCACAAATAAACAAACATTATATTTCTCTAAAGAACTGACAGCTGAAACTGCGGTCAGATCAGTGCAATTCTTTAACAGCAGAAGTTGAAATCACTCTAACCTCTTGTCTTTTTTTATGTATAGTGAAGACACGTTGCCTGCTGTCACTGCTGGCTGAGGAATAACATAGATATATATTTAATGTATTCTCTCTGGGTCTGTTGCCTTGCCGCTCTGGAGCTCCCACTGTCACTTCATTGTGCCTCCAGTGGAGTTAAAATGTTCCACCAAAGTGTAATATCACTTCACTGATCACACGTTTAATGCTCCGCTGCTCTACAGATTAAAGTTTATGCCTCAGGAGCTCCTTCGCAGGGTGTTTGGTATCACGATTCGCCATGGTTTATTCATTATTTGCTGCTTATTTTGTTTAATTCTGGCAGGTGTTGCTGTTATTATTCCCTATGAATTCATTTTATTGTGTTGTGGGGGGTAGTATCTGCTTTGATTTTACTGGGAGTTCGTTTTTTTTTTTCCATTATAGCAATCACCGAGTTCAAGTGCCGTCTGCTGCTGTGGCGCTTTATGTTTTATGACTTGCTGTAAATTTCCAGTGTTGTAACCCTGTATGGTGGACCTGAATAGCCGTCTTTGTGTGCTCATCGGTATGTTGACAGGTATCGTTTCATTTACAAATCTGTCACAGGGAGGGTGGAGGATTCCTTTTCTGCTGCGTTTCTCCTTAGGCGATGTTTGGCAAATGACACTACGCTGTGTTTACTTAAAATTCTTCTATATCATATATGTGACTCATGGGGAAGTTTTTAGTCTTTTAGAAAGTAATCATCGGAACAGCATCTAAAACTGATTACCTATAGGAGTTAATATTATTCAAAATGGCCGCCGCAGCTAAAAAGTCTTACAAGAAATGGCTCTAACTCTGTCAATTTTAGCTGAGTAATCCCCAACACATATTCAGAGCACTAACCGATTGAGGGAGATTTGTTTTTAAAGCTTCACCATTAACTATTAGTCACCCTGCTTGTCTGTTAGCAAAATAACTCATGAACCACTGAGTGTATTTTATTGAAACTCTCAAAAATCAATTATTAGGTGTACATCTACAATTGTTTAAATTTTGGAGTCATCCCTAATCAAGATGTCCACCTCAGCTAAGCAAAATTACCCAATACAAAAATTGTTATAACTCAGACAATTTCGCAGACATTGCGGTAAAATTTGTAATGGTAGTAGCTGAGATTCATCTTTAAGAGATACTTAGAGCACTAACACATCTTGCAAAATGTGGTCATGGCAGCCATCTTTAATTAAAACTTTCTTGCGACAATTAGCAAGGCGTTATACATTCCTTAAGCAATTTTCCACTGACTTTGATCTTAAACATTTTTTTCACTGAAACAAAGCTGGAATGGAACTTTGTCATTTTTATTTCTGTGCTGCGTAACCTAAAAGGTGATGATCTGGTTTGTGTTATCAGCAGGATGTTATGCCGCTGTACTCTTTTTTTTTTTTTTAAGCTGTTGAACTTGGCCACGTCCCTTGTAATCTCAGCGAGCTCATTTTTGTTTATTTAAAGGGTGAATTTTAATTTCTAACGTTCCGTATTTCACATTGTTTTATTTGTCCTGGGGGGGATTCTGTGCTGTTCAGGCAGGGCTGAGCATTGCAACACGAATGTTAGCTTTGGCTGCGAGCTACACTCATAATTGCTGAGTGGGTGTCAGGCCTTTGGTGAATTTGCATCCAAGTGAGACAACAGAATGTGTCAAAACATGTTTTCCCTTCAACCACCTCTTCTCCTAGTCATGCCTCACTCATCCTCCTTCACCTCTCCGTTTGAACTCGGACCTCACTGCGTTCACAAGAAGCCGATGTTAAACTCTAGAGATGAGAGCTGGAGTGCAAACACAAGTGGGAGTTTTGTTTCATGTAATTGCAGATGTGACATTTTCCTCTTAATTTTCAGCCAGTCACAACTTACCTTATCTGACGAGTCATTTTATTCAGAAGTAACTGAAGCGGGATGACTTCATTAAGCTCAAAATTATTACAGTAGTCTCTCACTACTTCGTGGTTCGACTCGATCTGTCGCAGTTTTTCAAAGTAAAATTGGACACGACACACAATTGATTGATGGATGAACCATGGATTGCTTATTTTAAATAAATCATTTTAAATGATGTAGCACATGTGTGCAGCCCTCAACTTTTTTTCTTTTAAGTTTTGACAAAATTTAGCTTGTGGTTCATAAGATATTTTACTAACAGACAAACAGCATTTCCTCCCAAAAGTTAATGCTAAAGTTTTTTTTTGCAAAAATCTTGTGCAGTGAGTAGTTTTTACAGTATGTGTTGGGGATCAGTGTCAGCTACTTCCATATCAGAATGTATGTAAATATCTGTAGATTGACTAAACTGTAGTCATTTTTGTGTTTTTGATGCATCTTTGGCAGCCATGTGAATTGCAATGATGCTAAAAGTTAATCATTGTAGATGTAGGTCCAGCAGTTGCTTCCTGCAAGTCTCATTGAAATCTCTCCTGTGGTTCATGAGATACTTTGCTAACAGACACTCTGAACATGAGCACATACACACAGACATTCACCTTCACCTTTCAGCAGCAGGTGATAATAAAACTGTAAGTGACTAGGCATTTAATTAGAAAGAGCACAGTGGCACTTTAGACTAATATTTACTAATTCAGCATGTTGGCAGGCTAACAGCAGACAAATGTAGCTGAATTTGGAGACTGAAGGGGGGTTAAAGCAGTGCAGCAGGGCCCCGTCACCATGACAACCTCATCTGCGTGGCTATGAGTGCTGATGCTCTGATACTGCAGCGCCCCACTTTAGACTATCTGTTTTTTTGAATCTGAGAACAGGGTGCAGAGTCCAAACACCAAGTTTGACATCAACGCACAAAACAGGTTCTGAGATATCATCTCACTTCCTGTTTGACGGCTTTGATGCCGATTTCTTCTCAAACTGATACGCGCTCACTTCGGTTTTTGAAGAAAGAACCAAAAGAACTGGGTCCAGTGGAAAAGAAATGAAATAAGAAAACAAGATGATAACTTTTGGCTCTCGTTGCTAACAGAACTACCAAACAGAAGGTTCCCAACTGTGTGAAATAATTTGATACGAGCAGATCACGTCTTCTAAATGCTAAAATAAGAGCTTTAATGCTTCTTTTCTTATCTTCTTTAGTCCAGGATACACTAGACAGTCTTTTAGAGTGGGGGTAAGAGATGAAATTTGATAACTCACTGCAGCTGCATTATTTAAAGCAACACTTCTCTATTTTCACCCATTTTTCATGTAGAAAAATATGAGAACAGAAACAGTGAGCGCGAGCATCCACTGTTAAACTACCAACTAATATATTTCACTTTTAGTGCATCATTTTTTTAACCTAAAGATTACAACCAAGACAAACTATTTTATGCTTTTTCTACTGCATCTTTAAAGTTTGACCTGCAGAGCCTGAATAAATTCTCCTTCCAGTTTGTTTTATTGACCTTGTGACATTTTTATTTATTTATTTTCTTGGCCGAGATAAATCTGAAGGTTTTAGAGAGAGAGAGAGTGAAGGAAAAAAGTCTGTATGTCAGATACAAAGTTTGATTTTAAAGACCAAAGCTTTGCTAATTTGACCTCCTTTCCTGTTTGTGTGATGAGCTGCTGGTTTTGATTGGCTAAGACAAAAAAACAAAAAAAGAAGAAAACAACCTGAAATTCTTTTGTAACATCTGTTAGGGTAAGGTTTGTAATTTTCAATTTTGATAAACATGTGAAAAATGTGGCCTTTTGATATAAAACCCAATGTTCAGAGTCCGCATACTGTCTAACAATAATGTGAATTTCTGCTTTGAAAACTGAACATAGAAATCAAATTTAAAGAACCATCAGCTCTGACGATCTTTAGAAATGTTCAAGGACTTACTGAAGACTTCTAAGAAAAAGGCAGACAAACAATAAGTGTTCATGAGGCTGTTGTTCACCTTGCTTCCAATTATTAGTTCAGTTTGGAACAGCAAGGTATAATATTTGCAGTATATGATTTCTGCTTCATAAAACAAACATTTAGATTTTAAAAAAATCTAAACTTCAGTTGAAATCAGTCATAATTTCATTTACAAGGTCTGACCAAAACAGCCATAACTCCATCTCTTCTCAGCATAAGATCTTAGCTAACACTTCCTGATCTACACAACTGTTTTGGCTGACAGATTTAATTTGACATGCTTTGATTTATAGCACGAGTGTGGAGAAAAGCAAATGAACCTGCACACATCTTTAGCTGCAGCTGATTGTTTCAGTGTTGGGTGGTTTTGTGCCAAAAGTGTTAAACGAAGGAATGAGTTGGCTGCTAATCTGCTTAAGAACATCAATGTATTTTTAGATCCCAAATTTTTTTATTTCAGTTTGCCAAATAAACAATTGTGCTCTCCTAAAGGTTTTGTTCTCTACTTTTCAATAAGGGAACATGTAGATTTGTCTTTGAAGACATCCTGCAGTAGACTTTTCTTACACGACGCAGCAGCCTCGCAGTCAATCAGTCCATTTTGTCGGGTCCCCGTGGCTCTTCGCCGTTCAAGCAGACCGCTATCACAACCGTCCCTGAGCTGTCCTTAATGAGTTTCTCCATTATCACTGACATCATCGCAACGGCATTACTTCTGTATTTAATTGATTCTGAGGGGGAGAAGTTATTAAACAGAGCCTTGTTTTAAAGCTAATAGGAGCCGGGAGCGTTTAGGCGTCAGAGAACAAGTTGAAATCCTGAGCGTCTCTCTGCTAGCGATGTCGTGACTTTGACGAGAAGTCATAGTCGAACGCCTGAGACCAATATCACGTGATCGTTATTTACAAGGTTCAACCAAAACGGCTACATTCTTTTACTACATGTTAGGTCCTTTCATTATATAATGCCAACTTGTGTCTTAGATTTCATTTTATTGTAAGTTTGTTTTTTAATGTTTTTGTAAGCGGTGCACCTTTGGGCCAAATGAGAGCCGTTTTCAGGAATGTCTCCAAGTTGTATTAGAGTCGGAGACAAACGAAAAGCCACACACTGTGCAATAACTACCCGGTAACTTAATAAGAACCCAGGAAAATGTACACGGAAGCTCAGTCAGCATCCATTTTTGGTTGGTGACTGTATGCGATCATTTTTAGCTCATAAAGGGAAGTATTCTTTGTACATAAGTGATCTTTTTTTAGTACATCGACAGAAACGCCTAATGCCCACAGAGTGGTAAAAATACTCCATCTTCATGTGTGCTGTAAAATCATTGTCCCGTGATGTTGGCTTTGTTTTCCTTCAGACTGGAAATCAATCCTCAGTTTGTTTGAGTTTCTCGCTGATGCCTCCCTTGTGCAACTTCTTCCACATGGGGAACAGATCAGCACATCTTCTGTAGCACAGCACCTCCACTTGACCTCCTGTGCCTTTTTGTGTTTGGCCACAAAAATACACGACTTGCACCTTTTAACCCGAGTTCACAGTAATATCAGCTTAAATATCCTTGGGGTCTCCTCCTGCATCGCCGAGCTGATGAATCGAAGCTGGTTCTGTGCCCCGGCACCGTGATGCAGCAGGGGGTTTTTGCTGTAATTGCACCATTTTCTTACGCAGCAGTGTCCGACCTGACGAAAAATGTAAACAGACAGGCAGGTTATGTAAGCGAGCGTTGGGTGTCAGAGACGGTTAGTGATTGGACTAAAAACAACCACACTCGGAGTGTGACCTCACCCAGGACAACAAACTTCAGTTTCAAGCCAGCGAGCAAATTGCTGCTTAAATGTTTGTGTTTTGCAGGTCGTGTGTTTTCAGTTTGTTTGTGTGCAGTGTGCAGCTATCAGACACTTCTTTTAGGATTTTACCTGAATTTGTGTGCTTGCGAGTGCTCGTTTGTCTGTTGGCAAACGATCTCATGCACCACTGTATGGGTTTTAGTGAAACTGAATATACATTTACAGTATTTTTTGGATTATAAGGCGCATTAAGCGAAACAAAACAGTCAGATAAGTCAAACTTTATTCAACTCATTCACAATAACTCTCAACATTGTTCAGTACCGCATAAAATCGGTTCGAGGTCAGTAAGCACAATTAGAATTAATACATAAGGCGCACCGGATTATAAGGCTCGCTGTTGATTTTTTGAGAAAATTAAAGGATTTTAAGTGTGTCTTATCGTCTGAAAAATACGGTACAACTGATTAACTTTTGGGATCAAGCCAATTTAAGATGGCTGCCACAGCTAACTGACATTAGCCAATAGGAAAATGACTATAATGTGGTCAGTTTTACAGATGTTGAGATAAAATTTGGAGGTGATGACTGATTGGTGTGAAATTTCACAACGTTGCATGTCATGCTCTGTCATGAAAAATGGTGGGTGATATGCATTCCTTTAATTGGGCTACAGATACTTTGGCATATTGTGCTTGTGTGTCTCGCCCCTTTTAAAGTAAACACAAGTAAACAATTAAACAGTCAGATTTATGAGGATTGGCGAGCTTTAATGAGGTAATCAACTAAATAAAGGCGGCTGAGCGAGCAGCGAAGTGAGAACCCAGAGGAGGGAGGAACACACCCACAGCTTTCTAAGTGGAGATTACAATGTTGAAAACTTGTTTTTACAGCGCCAAAGAGATGACAAATACACAACCAATGTCCTTGGAATTTTCCCCACACTGTTTTTTTCCACAGTTGCGATAATAGCAACACAAAGCGATAGCATTTTAGCCTTTTTATGACTCCCAAGTCTTCATTCAGCTCTGGTGTTGTTGTAACATTTTTACTTGATGAGAATTTGCTCTGACCAAACTAATCACAGGGCTGTTTTGGCACAGAGCAACCTTGGATGAGATATAAACCGTCACTGCAGATGGAGAGAGAAAATGTTGACACGGAGAAATACGTGACTAAACTTAGATTATTTGAAGTTTGTCCTTTTTTTTTTTCCTCCGTTTCTCTCCTTGGAGCTTATCTCCGTCGGTGTTGTTGCATTCACTCGAGGCACTCTGCCAAGAAGTTACATTACAATCACTGGTTGACATAAACGTGGGTGTTCAAAAGGACTTGGAAGGTCTAAATACTTTATTGTATGTGTAATGTGAACTGAGCAATTATGTCTGCCAGCCTTTCAAACAAAAGAGCTCCTATCGGGCAGGTTCATGTGTTTTTAATTAGCTGAGGTTTTTTTTACGTTTTTATTTTTAGTTTATTTTTGTGGAACTATTCACAAAGAACCAAACGTAGAGCCAAGATGACCGTGAAGTGCTGGTTAGTTAGACTAATGTTTTATGATGTGATGATGAGAAAAATGACAAAATACAGCTTTGTCATGTTTTATATGTTGTGGAGTTTTTCTGTTCTGGATATTTGGTGTTGGTTAACCAGTCTGTCATTGTCATTATTTTACTGCCCGCTTGACTGTTTTTTATGCCCTAAAAACTGTTGAAATGTAAATGTAGTTTTTCAGCTCAAAGGAAACTTGAGGATAATGTTTACTAGCACATTGGAACAATTTGGCAGCCTCTTACCCTATTCAGCACAATGCTGCACTAATCCAGTTTAAAAATAATTAGCTGCAGACTAGCAAGCCTGTGAAATTCCTTTTCCAGGTCGTAAATGTTCCTGTCATTGCCTCGCTTCTCCTCAGCTAAAAATGTCAACATTCCTTTAGTGGAAACTCATTTCTGCCTGTAAATGTTTGTTGTGTTTTTATTCTTCCTGCATAATAGAGTTTATTCAGTGAAATAACAGTGGTGGTTTTGCTAAATGTGGTGAGAATCACACAGTTCTGTGCGAGTTGTTTAGGATATATTTATGGGAATTGATTTGCAGCATAAATGGATTATTAATCCTGTTCACTTTTTCTTCAGCTCCCAACCTGAAGGGGCGACCTCGAAAGAAGAAGCTTTCCATCTCTCAGAGGAGGGACTCCCAGGGTCAGGCTCCCAGTCAAGGCTCCTCAGGGTCAACAGCTGTAGCAGCTCAGGACCCCTCAAGTCCAGAGAGCAAAACGACAACCAAGGTGAGATCAAAGAAGAGGGTTAGAATAACGTTCAACAAACTTTACTGATTGCTCAATCTGACAGGGCGAAAGGAAGAGGATGAATTAAAGGTACTGCGATATCGTGGACAGGTAAAAAGTAGTATAAAGCAAAAAGCAAAGCACTCAGATTTGCAAGGTAAAGTGTGCAGATAAAATTAATTTGTTTACATTAAGTGCATACCCGCATTTCAGAATCACATTTTAATGTAACTTGTAAACTACTGGAGTAAACATGTTGGCACCATTTGATATTGTTAAGAACAACCTTTTTTTATGTTTCATTTCAAATTTAGCAATGAGTTGAACAAACAGGAGCCAAAGAATAAAAGTTTATCATCATGCATTTGACCTCGTAGGCAGCACAGTTGTTGACAATACGAGAAGCATTACGCAGTGATGTCTGCTCTCATTTGCAATAAATGCTTAACTTGTGTTGCTAACTGGCTGCTTTTCAGGTCATCGGTTTTTTTATTTTTTTTTATCTTCAGCTTGAGAACGAGGATACGGCGCTTCAGCTTTCCAAACAATCTGCTGTGACCTACACAGCCGCCGTGTAGCAATCAGAAAACAGGAATGTGACTCTTAAGGCCACCTGTTCCACAAAGACATGACGTAATCTGACAGATGAGTTATTACCAGGAGGCGTTTGGTATTTTTTACTTTTGAAATGATTGATGGGTGATTATTAAAAAAAATTGCTTTCCACTGCTCAGGTGACCTCATCTCTAAATCAATTTAAAGACAATAGTTTTTGTTTTAATCTGACTTGCTGACTGATCAGCATCTGTTCCAGAGCAAACACGGTTTTATTTTCTTGTTTTTGTATTTCCTTCCCTCAAAACACAGAAACAGCCTTTAAAATGAGCACGGCTCGATCCCACAGAAGAACAAGATGTTTATCTAATTTCTCTAAAGTTTCCATTAAAATGAAGCAGCACTGTAAATACAGATAAATCACTAAACAGGCTGTTCATTTCAGAAGGAAACTAAACAGTAATTTGAGCTGGAAACGATAAAAAAAACTAGCATTCCTTGAAGAAATGTATATTTTTCGCCGTATTTCATGTTAAAGTTTTCGCCCAGGATAATCTAAAGCTAAAAGTCATTTTTGTCAAACCTCATAAATAACATTGTGCACAATTTAACCACATATTTTGAGATCTCACACTTAGGCATGTTGCAATAAACAATAAATCGATTAATCTCATGATAAATGAAAATTATCAACCTCATTTTCATTTATCGGCTTTATCGTTTTGTTTTTTGTGTCTCTCTTTCTACTGAAGACACTGGATGACAAAAGGCTCAACTCTGGTGCTCTTCACTGACCCCTTCCTTTCTCTTTTCTCTTTAAAAACTGTTTTAACCGTCCAAAATTGCGTTTTCGGATCGTTAAAAGCAGCTAAGCTGAGAAGCTAAGCTACATACTAAGCTAACAGGCTGACCTCAGGGGAAAAAACCTTTGTATTGTCAAAGCTACAATATTCACAGTTGAAACTCGTGTCTTTGTGTAAAAAGTTGTTTTTCTCTGCTAAAAGAAGCTGAGAACTTTTTTCCTGATTTTTTTTTATTAAAAGCTTTGTGTGAAAAATGCTATGCTGAAGAGCTTAAACCACACCGAGCGCCTGCCATTTTGAGAACCGAAAAAAGAAAGAGAGACAGCCCATGTCACGTCAAGAGGCCTCCCTCCTATTTTTCTTAGAGACACGCTGCTCACTCCCTCACTATCCATCCTTCGGTTCAAACAGTCTTACACTGCCATGCAGTGGTTGAAAAAAGGTACTACACTCAAAACAAATTAACCAACATTTCTTCTTAAATTTGACAATATTTACTAATGTCAAATTTCAAACACTGTTATTGTTTATCAAAATTTGTTGTTGTGACAGACCTACTCACACTCATTGTGTGCATTGTGAAAGACTCTCAGCTACTACCACATCAAATCTTTGCTCAATATCTGTAAAATTATTAATTAAAGCCTTGTTTCTGTTTTTCAAGGTCAGTCAGTTGTGACTGTGGCATCCATTTTAAATTGAGGTGCCTCCAAAAGGTTATCAGTTGTGGATGTACATCCAATGATTACTTTATACAAGTTTCATTTTGATTTGTGTAGTGATTCATGAGATATCTTCCTGACAGACAAACAGAATAGACTATACATAGTTAATGACAAATTTATAAACAAAGTTCTTGCACAATCTGTTAGTGCTTAAACTATGTTTGAGATGAATCTCAACTACTGTGACACCAAATTTTAGGTCAATATCTGTAAATTTGACTGAGGAATGTACATTATTGTTTTTAAGATCGATTGGCTGTGGCAACCATCTTATATCAAGTTGCCTCCAAAAGTTAATCAATCATAGATCCTTTCTGCAAGTTTCATTAAAAAAGTGCAATGTTTCATGTGATACTTTGCTTTTTTTTAATTTTTTTAATTTTATTTTTTTATAGATACTTTGCTAATAGACACACATGCAGACAAAGGCAGTCATTATTGCCCACCTTCAGTTTTAATCAGGTTTTGTTTTAGAATTTTTACAGTTTAAGAAACTACTCGAGATTAAAAATGTATTTTTCAAATCTATTTTGGATAGCTGATTAAAATAGTGATCTGTTTTTTATACAACCTGTGTTATTGTCTTATACTGTTTATAACATTGAAAAAGAAAATGCTCTTTTTCTCTGACCTTCCACAGTTAAATCGATATTTGCTGTTTTTTCCTCAAAGCGCGAGTTAAACTTAACGTCGCTTAATGTGTGACAACAAGAGCTGCTCCATCGATAATCAATAGGCGAGGCCTCCTCAGCAGCCACTAAGAATATTTGTTTGCCCTTAAATCCAAATGCATCTCATTCAGCTGTCTGACCTCATTTAAATGTGAAAACGCTTCCTCTGAACGCGTCTGCTCACATCGTTTTCGGTGTCTCCACAGGTTAAGCCCGGCTATAAAGCAGTACCTAATGGAAAACTAGCCACGTCAGCTAAACAAAAGCCCGCCGGCCTTGGGAAGAAATCCTCGACCGAGGAGAGGGAACGAGAGAAGGAGAAGGAGGAGAAGAACGATGAGGAAACATCAGAGGAGAGCCGAGCGGAGGAGCAGTCTTTCTTAGTCGCTCTCTACAAGTACATGAAAGAGCGAGACACGCCCATAGAGAGGATCCCCTTCCTCGGCTTCAAACAGAGTGAGTAGCACAACTTATTCTCCGATTCCCTTTCTGGCAGCGTTTAAACAAAGAAGTACTCCACCGTAGAAGTTGTAGTAAAGTTTGAGTGTGTATCTTCTTCTGCTGGGTTTATTTAGTATATTTAGGTCATAACATTGCCAGTGGGGAAGGTTATGAGCTGAGAGATTAAAAACAGTCAGGCACTTGTAAGAAATAAGCATAAATGTACTATAACTTTGTCAGAAAAACACATTGTACAACACACACAGAAAACTTGTAACTTGGAAAGAAATTAACAAAATAATATGTTTCTAATTAAAGTTTAAATATGAGAGTAACGCTGCACAAGATGGTGAACAGATGAAGAAAACCTCTGGGTGGATTTTAATCACTACATGTCAACTATTTAAATTAAAGGACTAGCATTTCTTGAAGGAATGCATATCGCCCGCCAAGTTTCATGTCAGCGTTTTAGACTAAAATCATCTTAAGTTGAGAAATGACAAAGCTTTAGCTGTTTATGCACAGCAAACTCATGAGTTGAGGAGGAAGCTGCCAGTTACTGCACATTTATAGCAAAAGTGTCTGTCACAAAAAATGCATGGCTGTAAAGGAATCTGTGGCGATAACAAAATGAAAGATATAAAGTATTAAGTGGAAAAGCAGCTAGTTATATATAAAAAATAAAACTCAGGAGGCTTTCCATCAGAGTGCATTTTAGTTAGCTTTCATGTCGGGGAGACTGTCTTCTCACACTTGTCAGAAGGTTTTCCTGCGAAGGCCAAGAACGCCCTTTAACAGTGTTGAAGAACATCACATGCATGGGAAACACGTCTGCCTGAGATGAAAGATCTCTAATATAGGTCGGATGCTTAGCTCGCACTGGAGGTGCACGAGGCAGAGTGGAGGAGCATGCACATAAACATCATAAAAAGCTCTCTCTGGTAACTGGGAAAAAAACCCTGTTTGTTTAAAGAGTTTGATCTTGAGAAAAAGACACGACTCATCTTAGAGTTTCACATTTCAGCAGGAACTCAAGGTGATGTAAAGGAGAAAGATGTAGCCATTTAAATCAGAATTTAACATCAGTAAATGAAAGGCTAGCAGTTATTCGAAGGAACGTAAATCATAAGTTTTGACTAATATCGTCTTGTTCTTGTTTTGATCAAACCTTGAAATTGTGTGATGCTTGTGCTTTTAGAACTGAAGGCAGCATTTGATACAGTGATTCCAAAATTTTAATCACTCATTTAGGACACTAGCTGTGTATTAGGAGTGTGGCACTAAAGTGGTTCAGGTCCTATCCGGCATGTCATATGTTCTCTGTCAGCCTCTGTTATTTTAGATCTTCTTTTACCCCTTTTGTAAAGGGAGTTCCTCAGGGTTCAATCTTGGTGTCTCTTATTTTCCTTCTGTTTGCTCCCTTTTGGTTCCATTTTCAGGAAGCATAGTATCCCTTTCCACATCTATGCTGATGACAGCCAGATTTATCTGCCTCTAAATTAAAAGGATACCCTATCTGCCACACTCTTGTTTCACAGCCTTTATGAGATTTAGGCTCGGTTGTCTCTAAATTTTTATTTAATTTAATGAGAAGAAAACAAGCAATGGTTTTTGGCAATGCTACAGCTTCTGCCTCTTTGCATCTTGTCCCCTCGCCCAGTACATCAAGTCATCCAGTACATTTGATTTTTCCCTTTTAATCTTTATTTCTAGTGTTGTTTAATTTTTTTGTACATTTGTTTTATTGCATTGTACTGTACAGCACTTTGTCCCAGTGAGGAGTTTTAAAGGGTTTTATAAAGTTGAGATGAGTTTAAATTCATGTAATTTGCAATCTCATGGAATCTCATAACCGCAAGATGTCATGCTCAAGAGATGGGTTATGTGTGACTCTCAGCTTCTACCACATCCAATTTTAGCTTAATATCTGTTAAACTGACTGAGTTATAACATATTTTGGGTTTGCAAAAGTTGATAGCTGTGGCGACCATTTTCAATTGGATTGTTTCCAAAAGTTAATCAGAGGTACCAGTATATTTAGTGATTGTTTCCTGAAAGTGTCATTAAAATCCATCCATTGATCCATGAGATATTTTGCTAACACACCAACAGAGTTGTCTCATTAATGGCCATGCATTAAACATAGATATTGTGCAATCTGTCATTGCTCATGTGTTGGAGATCAGTTTCAGCTGCTACCAGACAAAATGTTTGTCTATTAGCTGTGAAATGGACAGCACAGCAGTATAGCCATTTTTGTGTTTTTTAATACCAGTTGGTTGCAGCAGCCATCTTTAATAATGTTACTCCAAACATTGATCAGATGTAGACATCCATCCAATGATGATTTTCTGAAAGTTTAATAAAAATCAACCCAGTGGTTATTGCAATATTTTGCTAGCAGACAGACACACTCACACAGGCAAAAACATTATCGTCCACTTTCACCTTTCGGCTGCAGGCAATAAATAACCTGAGGCAGGAGAGGGAGGGAGTATTGACAGTTTGTAGCTCTGTAAAACTCATTACTCTAAACTATTACATGAAGGTAAGCTGTGGTCTCCTTGACTCTGCTAACACCACCACGGTATTTTGACAGTCCTGTCATCCTGGCTGCCAACATGTTGTAGCTTAAATAGGTCTTGTGGTTACTGGAGATACAGAGCTGGGGGGAGAAGGAGAGAGAAAGATGAATTACATACCCAGCACTCCTTACTTATTGTTGGCATTTCTCCGTTTGAGCTCCGAATAAAGTCGAGGTTCACGTTCCAACTGTTTTACATACAGTGCATGCTTTGAATCTCAGAACCAGACACATCATAAGCAAACGCCCTCATTAAATGTTAAAATCATGCTGTTTTAACTTCGTCCTTGGCAGCGAGTGCACATGTAAAGAGGAAGGGGGAAAAGGGAAAACGCATCACAATTAACACAAACCCTCAGATGGAATCAGCTGCCATTTTTCATTTTTTCTCCCTTTAAGCTCACTACAAATGTGTTCAGAGATCAAAGGATCTGCTTTCATGTAATGGAAACTGAATTTATGCTATTTTTGTGGCTGAGTATGAATCTTTTATAAAGTTTTCTTGGAGTTTAACAACGCAACAGATGCTTAAATGATTTTCCAGACTTGTCCATCTGATTTACTTAAAAAAAAAGCTTGATTTGAGTTTAAATGTGAGCTATGTTTGTATTTCTTTAAATCCCAGCAGACTGATAGAAATCACTGCAGTTCTTAGTTGTTTGTGGAACGTTTCATAGCTTTTTGTAAATGTGTGACTGATGATTTAGCATTCACACGATTGTTTTCCAGATTTTATTTATGTATGGTTATTTTTTGCAATCTAATTATTCATTCACTGTGCTATTTTAGTCCTTCATGTATCAAAGTGTTCCGTTTATTCAAGCTATAAGTGGGACAGTTTTTGTTTTTTGTAACTTTTATACTCTTTAAAGTATTTAGCTTTATTTAAAAATATTTTCCTCGTAGAAATACGTTGAGATCTTTTCAGTTCCCTAAAAACATTGGTCTCTTTGAAACCTTCTTAAGGATACTGGCTCTTTTTAAATTTTATTTTGCTACTATTAGCTTTTAGCTACAATGTGGCAACTTGTTGCTTTTGCTACCCTTTTCTTCTTTTAACTTTTAACAGTCTTTTGCTACTTGAAGCTTTTAGCTATTATTTTGTTACTTTTAGCTTCTAGCTAGTATTATACTTTTTTAGCTTTTAGCTAGTGTTTTACTACTTTAGCATTTTAAGTGTTTTGCTTCATATAGCTACTTTTAGCTTTGTATTCTTTAGCTACTTTTAGCTACTGTTTTGCTATTTGTTGTTGCTAGCCTTTTGCTTCTATTAACTTTTAACAGCCTTTTGCTACTCATAGTTTTTAGCTAGCATGTTGTTGTTGCTTTTAGCTAGTATTCTATGTTTTTAGCATTCAGCTCGTGTTTTACTACTTTTGTGTTTTAACAAACGTTTTCTTCATTTAGCTAGCATTTAGTTACTTTTAGCTTTGAGCTAGTGTTCTGCTTTTTTTGTTTTTAATTATAATTTTGCTTTCTTCTAGCCTTAAGCTAGAGATTTGCAAGTCATTTTCTTATTTTAGCTTTTAGCTAGTGTTCTGCTTTCTTTAGTTTTAACAATGTAAGTTTTACCGTTTTAACAAATGTCAGCAAAATCCTTCAGCACTCAGCATTCACACTTAAAGAGCAAAACCTCCAAAAGCATAAAGGGTAGGAATGTTTTTGGCTGTGTTTTTAGTGTTAACAAAATATCTTGTGAACCAGTGGGTAGTTGTTAATGAAACTTTCAGAAAGTAATCAGTAGATGTACATCTACAACTGATTAACGTTTGAAGTTATGCAAGATGGCCACCACAGCTAAGCAACTTAAGCAAACACAAAAATTATTTTAAGTCAGTTAGTTTTACATATATTGAGCTAAGACTTTGCATGGTAGTAGCTGAGAGTCATTTAAAACACACACTTTAGGGGCTGACACATCTTGCAACATGCACAAGAGATCTTGCAAGACGATACTGACAAGTTTTTGATCGTTGTTTTAAACTCTGGCATGGCGGGCAACATGCATTCCTTCAAGGCATGCTCTGCCTTTGATTTCTATGTTTCTGAAAAAAACAAATCAGTTATTTTTTGCAAGTTGTTTCTACGAAATAATTATTTTGGTTCTTGCTTTTACTCTTTTAATCTGCTCTATGGGATATTTTTATTTAACAGTCACCAAGAATCAAAAGAATAAAACACAAAAATCCTTCGGAGAAAATGACTTGCAACCACGGCTGCAGTTTTTTTCCATGAACTCAACAGCTGCTGCCTTTTAAGCTGTAAGAAGTGTTGCAAGAAAAATAAGAAAAAACAGAGTGATTGTGAATAAGAGCAATAACACGAGAGCAGCATGAATGTGTTTGATCTGTGAGGTTAACTGGCGAGTGTGTGTATGAATGTGCACATGTGCTCGGACATCAGCATGCGATTGTGAACATCAGCTCCAATTTGTCTCACTCTTTCAGCCTTGTTGTCTAATTGCCATGCCATCGGTGTGTCATTGAGGCTGCATTGTGTTCGTGTTTTGTTATCCTTATCTCAGTGATAATTGCCCCTGCCAAACAGAGGGGAATTAAGAAAAGAAATTACTAATGACAAGACATCTAAGAAAAGGCATGTTCTCTCATTTCCTTTGTGTTCTGTCCCCTCCCAAACCCGCGTGTGACTGTGGTAATTACAGTCGATGCATAACAAGCTAGTTAAATAGACCGTCTTTCAGTTTCCACAGTCGGGGAGCACAATGCGCCGGCGTGCTCAGTTCAAACAGAAAAACTACCCAGCTCCCTTTGTTATTCCACCCGAGCATTGACGGTCGCAGAGAGGAGGGAAGGAAAAAATCAATGCTGTCAAATGCGGAGATAGGAAAATGTCATTTTGACAAATGCAAGGCTTTGTGTACGCACAGATTGAATTTTGATGGATTTCTCCCCAGGCGAGGCCTCCTTTTCTTATTTATAGGACTTCATATAAAAATGTTAAACAATGATGTTACAGAAAGCAAATACAAATGTCATTGGCACAAAGCGTCCCCCAATGAACATATGGCTCTTTTTTGTGGGAAATATTGTTTGTTTGTTTTTTTTAAAGAGAGACAGCCATTTGAAGTAACTTACTTGGCTATTTATGGCAAAATGTTGCACAAAAATTATATTTTGATATGGCCTGTCATGGCTGTTTGCATGGGGGAATCAGTGCAAATTCATTTGCATTAGTTCAAACAGAAGTTTGAGCAAATTGCCAAGTGTTTCATCCTATTAATGCTTCTCATTCATACCTGCAGGCCGCAGCTGAGGATTAACAAAATGTCTTTGTCAGGAAGAAGCATGTTTTATCTTAACACACTGGGATGTTTTTGTACAAGCACTCAGTATTTATTTACAGCCTTTCAGCTGAAGTGCGACCTTGTTTTTGCTAAAAAAAAAAAAGGCGGATTTATTTATTTATTTTAGATTCATATTCCTATACTAACCAATTAAAGACCTAACATTCCATGAAGGAATGCATATTGCATATGTCTTTAGTGTTTTAAAATAAGTTTTTCCTTTTTTTTAAATGACGGACTTAAATATATTCTGAGATGTCATGCTCAGTGTGTTGTAATGACTTTCACTCATGACCACGTCGAATTTCAACATATCTGTTAAACTGCTTTGTAGCCATTTTAGTTTGTTTTAAGGTCAGTTAGCTGTGGCAGCCATGTTGAATTTGGTTGTAGATGTGCATTCACTGATTACTTTCTGCAAGTTTCTTTAAAATTCATCCAGTTTAGGAGATATTTTGATAAAAAGACGAGCACACAGACGCAAAACATTATCGCCCGGCTTTTCCATTTGGTGGCCGGCAATATTCATTTCATGATGAAGTTGTAAAACAATTCTAAAATCTGTTTAATGTCGATTTGCTGGCACTTCCAATATTTCATTTAGTAATAGTGTCTTATTTTATGTATGTCTCCTTCCCTCTGGTGTAATGACTGTATATGACATATTTGGTTTCAGCTTAAGCCCTTTCCCAGAGTTCCTAACTGCCTTGTTTGTCTTCTGTCTCCCACAGTCAACCTTTGGACCATGTTTCAAGCTGCTCAGAAACTCGGAGGATATGAGTTGGTAAGTATTCACATATGTGGCAGAAATATTCCCTCTCTTGTGTTAAGTTTCCCCCTCCCTCCATTCATCCATCTCCCCCCTCTCTCTGATATTTACCATCTTTTGTTCTGTTTTTGTTCTCTGTCCTCTGATGTTGTCTCCCTCCTTTTTATTGTTGTTGTTGTCTTTTTCTCTGCCCCCCCCCCCCCCCCCCCGCAATACATTTTTAAATTTTTTTTTTTTTATTTAGCCCCTTGAGGTCAGTCACTATTTTCCCAAGAAGAAAGTATTGCTCAGAGCTACTTTCAGCAGAAATGCTGCTGTTGTTTCAAAACCCCCTTGGTGTGGAAAACACATGTTCCTCTGTTCTACACGGAGCAGAAGGAAATTGGATAAATCGCTCATTCTTTCCCACGTCTGCGATGAAGTAAAATGCACATACATAGCCACGAGTGTGCGCTGGATGCAAGTACACACACACCAGAGAAGCAAGCCTGAAATAAGGGTGCGTGAGGCGTTTAACTTGGCAGCCTTACTTGCCGTTTATTCATTCACTATTCATCTGCGACATGTTTCCTAAGTGCAGTCGGTGTCTGATGTTAAGTCA
This sequence comes from Nematolebias whitei, assembly GCF_014905685.2. NCBI lineage: Eukaryota > Metazoa > Chordata > Actinopteri > Cyprinodontiformes > Rivulidae > Nematolebias > Nematolebias whitei. The sequence goes on along the minus strand of NC_056498.1, from coordinate 59,029,483 downwards.
TCGAGTGAGTTGCTCATGCTCGCTTCTTCATTAACTAGCTGCACAACACCGTTCAAACAGACAGCCAGATAAGACCGTAAACAGGATACGGCTCATATAATTGGCGCTCATATCTTTTTAAAGCTGTCATATCTGCATTTTATTTATTTTTGTTTGTTTCACGTCGAGGCTTTGTTAGCTCAGTGGCAGATTGGGTTCTGGCGTTTTATGACAGAGCCTCGTCCGTTACTCCAATCTGTTAGGGGATAAGGGATTATAACAGGAACAACTGACTGCATGATGTTAACTTGAGCTTATTGTGTTTGAGAGTTGAGTGTAGTGTGTAATAACTGGAACATTATGACTCAGTAACTCCCTAAGACCTTGAAATGATGTCAGCCCTTTAAGTGTTTTCCCGTTGTTTCGCTCCAACTCATATAGTTGTTCATTTATTCACCTTCTGGTCTCATTTTCTTATATCGTCTTATCTTTTTGTCCTTCTGGACCCACTTTTGTTTTCTTCTTCTTTTCTTATCTGTGTCTTCTCATCCATTCCTCCAGATCACAGTCCGCAGGCAGTGGAAACATGTGTATGATGAATTGGGTGGCAACCCCAGCAGCACAAGTGCCGCCACCTGTACACGGAGACACTACGAGAGGTGAGTTATTTTGGCCCCGAGTTATAAATGACACGGTAATGCTATGCATGCAGTTAGCTTTGCTTTAAGGGAGTGAACTCCCTCACAGTTGCATTCAATGTGATTTCATAATGCTTTATTCAACACCACAAGACAAATATTGATTTTTGTTGAACGTCAATGCTCTTAAAAACACGAAGCTCTGTGCTTTAAATAAGTCTGCTGGCTGCTTTTATATGCAGTTTTTGACATTTAAAGGTACTCATTAAAAATTATGAAATCAAGGAGAGGTGGAAGAGTTTACTCCAGTAGTTTTCCAGGTATATTAACTGCAGTTCTGAAATGCGGGTCTACATTTAATGTAAACAAAACCACCAAATACCACATGGAAGCTTGAGCCGCATGACTGACCTATATTAGACCGGCTGTAGTCTGTGTAGGCAAACAAATATGGCTGAAATGATTAACGATTGACCTGTTTTCAGTCACTTTGGCTGTTTCCATAAGTAAACAAACCCATGTGGCAGTTGGCATTCAATTACAAATTTTGATTACAAGTTTCTAGTTTGTTCAATTTGTTACATTAACCACTGATATGAGAAAATTATTTAAAGATTTTGTTGCCTGATGATTTTTTTTTTTTTTAATTCGGTATGCTTGACTTTTAAAAAGTACCTTTACTCTCATTTAGTCATGGCTGTAACTCAAGAGGAGGTAGATGAGTAACCTTTAAAGTGATATCTCAGCTCTAGCTGTTGTAAAAAGGTCTTTAAAGGGGCTCAGTCTGAAGAACAAAAGGGTTATTAGTTCTGACCAGATTAACAAGCTGACTGCTAGCATGGGTCCAAGACCAAAATGTTTTCCTTCTCTCTTATTCCAGCTCCAATCTTGAATATTTTATGAAGTTTCATGTAAATGCTGTTGTAATTATTATTAATTATTATAAACATTTACATTTCAGTCAGTTTAGAATTATACAGTTGTTTACATAGAATTTTATGGTTCTTTACAAGCTCAAATAGCACCAGGAGCAACTTCAGTGCAGAATTATCATAAAATTTCTGCTGGAATCCCCGTGTAATACAAAAATATCTGTAGAATAGAGGTTGAAAAAGTAATATTTTTATGTACTGTTTTGAAATCTTTAGGACTGGAGTTGTTCTAAGAGAACAGCAGGTAACTTTAGTATTCAATGTAGCCATTAGCTCTTTGATATAATCAAATTTAAACTATTTATTTAAACTGAGGTCCTTCAAAGAGCTATCTACAACAGGTAAGACATTACTTGTTCATAACCTTCCCACAGAACCCCTATTCAGAAGGTGTTTACTATTGCTTTTACATCTGAAAGTTGCGGGTTTAATTCCCAATTTTCCCTGTTGACATCTTCAGTTATTGTTGTATTTAATTTCTAAACTCCAACCTGTCCACAAATGTTGCATGAAGTGAATCTGATAAATAAAAAGTCTGTTGAATTAATGTCATTTATTCAGATGTATACGTTTTAATTACATAAACACAATTTGCACCAAGATGCCGTTTAGTTAATTTTGTGAGACTAAAGGATTAGTTGTCTGATCCTTTAGAAAAAATATGCTTTAATTTCCTCCCATTCTGCTTCACAAACAAACCAGTGAAGATTAAAAAGCTCAAAATAACAGCAGTGTTTTGAATTATTTACTGACCTACATGGATAAACATAAACACAGCATTTGTGCTTTTCACTGAATGTGCGCTGCAAGCGCAGAAAGCTGTGAACTAAAAACGCTTTAATGTATTCATTTAATCATTCAGTCAGATACTGCAGCGTTCTGAACCTCGACATTATAATCACTCAGATGGTATTACCAAACCAAAGCAAGCATATGGATATGATCCTGAGGGAGCTGCATGGATATTATGCAGCACAACTTGCACACACTCGTACGCCCACACACAAACATACACGCAACTTTCCCAAGGTTAAACAAATGCCAAATACCATCTTTCCAGAAAGCGATAACCAGTCACTCGTCAAGCAGGTCATTCCTTGGGGCTGGCGACCCTCTCTACTTCCCTCTGGCTGTTGCAGGTTCATGCATCAGCACAGTGCAGGCACACACACACACCTGTCAGTAACACAGCAAAGATGCCAGCATTGCCATATGAGGGAGCGAGGCAGATTCAGATTGTGTCAAGATTGCATGCTGTAAGCGAATTCGCCAGCTCCGGCAGCAGCGATTGGAGTGGATTTTCCAAGAAATCTGCAAAATCGTAGCTTTGTGAAAATGTATTGTTTAGTGTCTGGTATTTTTAGACAGGCTGATAATAGTAAATGTTCTTTTTGCCTCGACCAGGACTTTATCAAAGTGGGGCCTGCATGTTGTTGACATAGCTAGAAATACAGTTAGGAAAAAGTTAAGATCATTGCAAAATTTGTGCTTTATTCTTGTTTTGTAGAGCCTATAAATCACTGTGAGAGCATGTTTTATGAACTATATTGTTCTTAGATTGTGAGGTGTAAGTAGAGGTGTAGAAATGGAGGCAAAGTCAGAGGAAATTCGCATGGGAAGTGCTGAGGTGTGACTGCTGCTGCGCTGGCCTTTCCCTCTCCAGCCACCGTGAAGAAGCGGGTGAGAGAAAATAATGCTGAATCAATACAAAGCAATAATATCCACTGCAGTGAATATCAGGCTGACATGGAGAAGGTGTATGGGGGGAGGGCTGGGGAGGTGAGTGAGGGAGAGATCGGTCGAATTTAAGCAAGTTTCCCCGTTTGTGCAAAATAATTTTAGCTGAGCCTCAGTGTTTGGGCTGCTCCGAGGGCAATTAGCGGCAATGTATTAACTCAGCAAACACGGCCATTCTCCCTGCATGATGAATGAGGCTGTTTGTAGGCTCGCTGAAGTGTGTGTTTGTTCCCCAGAGGCGTCTTTGTTTCCACCTTTAATCATTAGTCAATGCGCTGCAGAAAAATATTTCACAAACAAAAAAAAAAAAAAAAAAAAGAAAGACAATATACAAACTGGAACAGCTCCTGTGTTTCAGGGCTCACTTTGAAGGATATTGTCTAACTTGATTCAGTGGCGCAAAGTTAAACTGAAAGCTGAAACACTCTGCAGCTAAAGGAAGCAATAAATCGAGACATAATTCCTTTCAATTAGGTGGATATTCTTGGGCGTCTTTGTGTTATTTGGGTTAAAGACTGTGGATATCCACAAGCATTCAGCTCTCTTTTTAAATTATACACATTATCCCTTTACAGCCCTAATGGTAAAATCACATAAAATGGTTTCCTAGGAGATGTTATTGTGAAAGATGGAGCCAAGGGCATAATCACTATATTTATGCTGTCCAGGAGCAGGCAGCAATCACCAGCAGAAATTGAGTTGCATTACTGGAATTGAGCAGGAGATAAGCGTGGTTGTCATCTTCAAAGTTACTGTTGTTTAGTTACAGAGAGTCGTTCATTAGTACACGTTGGGGGGGGGGGGGG
>NC_056498.1:59003616-59024991 GCF_014905685.2 Nematolebias whitei | reverse complement strand
GGGGGGGGGGGGTATCCATAGCAACTGAGAAGCAATTTAGAATAATTTGCTATTTAAAAACTCAGATGTATTTTTTGAGCAACAGCAGACACTACAGATGAATTAAATCATTTGATCTTGAAAGTATTCGATGTTTGCCAGATGTACTGTACTCCGACGTACTCCCTGGCTCAGATCATGCACATATCTGTTTCCTTTAAGACAGACGCACGCTTGTTCCAATTTTAGTTGACTAGATGTTTTATTGATTCAACCTTTTATTCGTTCTTCTCAGCATTGATGCTCCTCTGCGTTCGCTAAAGCTTCTCTTTTGTTGCGAGGAAACCTTGAGTCGTTTTATTTATTTATTTTTTTTGCAAAGAACAATAATTAAATAGGGCTGAAATGTGAAAAACGCAGTAGATTTTGTTTCCCGTGAATCGTATTCAGCGCAGTACTCCGAATCGTGCACTCATCAGCATCTCTCCGTTGCCCTTGCTGTTTTGCAGATGCATCAAATGTGCTGCATAACACTTGGCTCGCCTTTTTTTTTTTTTTTTTTTTAATGCTGCAGCTCAAACACATTTCAATTATTCTGTTCTCTCATCCTAAAAGCAGAGGGGATCATTGGATTGCAGCAGCTCTTTTATGTCCTCTTCCTTTGGAAACACGAGGAGACAGACAGCAGCAGTGGCAGGTTTTTATTGAACAAGCAAAAACGTGTCAATATTAAGAAAATTAAAAGAAGGTGAGAGGGGATGGTTGCAACACGAGAGCGTTGTTTTGTGCCTTCTGTCAGCATTCCTTAACACTATAAACAATGTCTCAACATGTTGTCCGGATCAAAAGCCCAGCCAAATTCTTTGTATTTCTCTGACTCTTCACTGAATCTGACTTTCGGCTGCAGTGGGACGGCTGCCAAAGAGCTGCATGCTCTTTACACCAAAATAGCAGGCAGCTATTTTAACCTCTGAGAGCTGGATGCTTTCTGCACCACAAATGCTTCATTGAGCATTCAGTGAGGGGGGAAAAAAAAAAAAAGAGGGAGAGAAGCAGTTTAACAAATCACAATAACGTGTTGTTTCTTCATGTGGAATTTAATCAAATACTTATAAATTATACCGCTCATGTGTGACAGGCAATCGACTGTATGAGAATCTATTTAGGTCTGCGGCGATTAACTGCAGCACGTTACATTCTGCTGGTGTTTAAGCAGCAAAAGGAAGCAGGTTATTGGGTTTTAATAGCCGCGCGGCTCAAAAGTCCTGAGTGTTTTCTTTATTTTTACGCAGTCGGTGCTCTCGGCTCACACCTGCCGCGGCGAACGTTTACCGCAAGCTGCAAGCGGCCGCAGCTAATGAGAGCAAACCCTTGGGGAACAGTGGAGGTCATTTTAAATCTGGTATTTTCAGACTTGACAAAGGACTTAAGTTTTCATACATTCCTGCGCTGCCCTCCTGCTTTAACTGCATGAATGAGGGTCACCTCAAGTGGTCTGGCTTCGAGACAAAAGAGGAGCTTTGAATCCAAAGCAGAGGGACCAGATACAATGTCTGATTATCCCTCTGCTGGCATCTCGTCCGCCTCCTTCTCTGAAGCCGTTTTTGTTTTCACATCAATATCTTCATGTTGTGTTTTTTTTTTTTTCATTCAACCTTTATTTATACAGGTGAATCCCATTGAGCCTCAGGAACTCATTTACAAGAGACCTGATTTTAACAAAGAGTGATGACAACAGTGGACAACAAAGACAAAAATAGATGATCATAAAGATGCGTAAAAATTGAGAAACTTTTTTTAACCTTTGCTGTTAAAGTTAATAAAAATGTAACTTTTTGCAAAAGTCTTTTTTCGGGCTTGTAAAAGTAAGCTTTCTGCTTCCCCGGGGGCTTGTCCACCAGCTCTTTAAATAGTTTATTTGACTTTTTTTTTTAATGCACGAAGCGACTCTTGTGATTTTAATGCAGCACCAGCTAAAATTAATTTCAGCATGGATGGGTGGGAAATAGTTGAAATGGAACAGCCTGCAGGCTTTTTCCACTTATTTGGTGACTTAAGCACTTCTTGGATTGTAGCGCTCTGCTTGTTCCTGTAACACAAGACTCAGATGAGAGTAGCACGTTGCTGGTAAAGTCACCTTGTTTTTGCCAAGTTGTCTTTTTATGGGGGTGGGTGGGAAGGGGGCGGTGTGTGGATCCATTATTTCAAAGACGGTTGTGCAGGGAATTACATGTACTGGTACTGTATCTATTTAAAACCTGGTCCCTTGTAATGTTTCATTGCACATTTGAGTTGTTCCTGTTTAACATAAAATTTTGCTGCTTACACAACAGCCTGGTGATAAATTGGCAAAAGGCAAAGTTAAGTATTTATTGACCTCATAAAAACATTGCCTCTTTCGCCCTCACTTCCTGGAACCTGTCAGTGCAGCGTACGCCCCCGAGTGGCTCTCGTGATTAACTACATCTGGCTTTCTCTCAGCCGAAGCTCAGGCTGCCAAGGCTCACCTCTTTCTCTGCCTTGGAGGAAATTGCTACTTTACTGGTATTGTATCACAAGCGCTTATTATATCATGTTGCACAATCATGACTTAGTTATATGGGAACTGCTTGAAATTGCTCCAATCTGTCACAGTGAGGGCTTTATTATAGTTAAACTATATTTGTTTGGTGTGTTTTCCTTTACCTTTTTATATAAAATGAAAGAAAAAAAACATAGTTACAGCCTTGTAACTTCAGCGCTTATTTATAACTGGATAAGCAACAAAACTGGCAACAAAAGTAGGATGGAAATCAATCACATCATTTCACAAACTGCAGTTTTTGATCTAAACATCAATTTTTTGTTGGCAAAGCAAATAATTCTGTGGACAGGACCGTCCCAAGACTGATTTATTTGTTGTTGTTGTTGTTTTTATGGTTGACATAACAACTCAAAACTTTGTTTAAAACTATTTAAGGCCTCTGTAATTTCCCGGGATCAGTTCTTACATTATCCGGGCTGGCGACAGCACCCCTCACCACCATCACCACACCCCCTTCGCCCCCTTTTTGACATTCCATGAAGCTGACCCAGGCCAATTCAGCCATCTCGTTCCCACAGATGATGCAGAAAGTGCTCCCTGGTTTATATCCAGTAATATTATTCTTTACTTGTTTTAACTGGATATTTGTGGAGCGTCCAACAGTAAAATAAATAAATAAATAAATATTGTGTGAATATTTATGAAGCATTCACACTTGTGATCCATTTTTCTTCCTAACGTTTTTCGGCACTATTCTAATCCCGCAGTTTTCAAGCTATTTCGACAAATCATGTATGAAAATGTTCAGCTCTTTCAGGACAATCCTGCTATGACTTTTGGTAGTGGTGCAGCTTTAGCTTTTTAAAATATTTAGCCTTTTCTGCCATTTTTTTCCTCATAGTAAATGAACTGAGCTCATTTTACATCCTTCAAATCTTCAGATCTGTTGACAACCTTTTACTCGTCCTTTCACATTCTGTTCCAGTTCATCCTGTCTAAATAAAGGTTGAATGAATCTTCCTTGTGCAAATTTAAACTTTTTTTTAGCTACTTTCAGCTAATTTCAGCTGTTTTTCTCTGTTTTGTGCTCCTACAACTACAAAATTTTTGTGCTTCTTCTAACTTATTTCTGCTAATTCCAGCTTGATAAACTCCTTTTAGCATATTTCTGTGAGTTTTAGCTTTTACTGCTATTTCGGCCACTGTTTAGCTGTTTTTATGTTCATTTTAGCTTTATGCTAATTCTACATTTTTTGCACTCCTTTAAACTTTTTCAGTCTAATTCAGCAAAAATGTGCTCTCTCCACTTCCTTCTGGTAATTTAAGCTTTCTGCTTTTTTCAAGGATTCCAGGGTCTTTATTCGTCATTTAGCTATTTTTCAGCACTTTTGTTTATTTATTTATTTATTTTACTAATTTCAGCTTTTTCCAAATACTTTCCACTTTCTTGTGCTCATTTCTGCTTCCTTGAGTCTAATTGGGCAAAGTTGTGCTCTCTCTTCTGCTAATTTAAGCTTGCTCTACCTTTTCAGCCAATTTCAGCTGTTTGCAGACTAATTTAAGATTCTCATGGTAATTTCTGATACTTCCAGCCAAATTAACCTCTTTCTGCAAATTTCGACTCGTTATACTCCTGTCAGCTTATTTCTGCTAGCTTCAGCATTTTTCTGCCTTTTCAGCTACTATTTAGCTTTTTTTGTGTGCTAAATTTGCTTTTACAACTAATTCCACTTTTTTTTTTACTTAGTTCAGCTCCTTCCACTTCTGTCTGTAATTTAAGCTTCTTTCTGCCTTTTCAGATACTTTTCACATATTTTTTCAGCTTTTTTAGCTAATTTTCATTTTTCTGCTTATAATATACAAATGCCATGTGTTGTCATCATTGTATGTTCCCATACATGATGAAGTTGGTTCTCTGCATTTAACCTATCACACCTGGGATACACCCAGGTGGTGCAGTGGGCAGCTATGTAAGCGGAGCAATTAGGGATTAGTTGTCTTGCTCAGAGACACCACAACATGTGGGAATGGCTGGGGATCGAACCTGGGATTTTCTGGTCCGGAGTCGGCTGCCCTGCCTCTACCCCAATATTTAAACTTAATTCAGCAAATATGTGTTCTTTCTGCTAACTTAGGCTTGTTCATCCATGTCAGCTACATTTCAGCATGTTTTTAGATATTTTCAGCTGTTTATTTAAAGAAAGTTCTTCATTAATAATCATCCACACTGCATTTTTGAAGGAAATGCAATTTCTCTAGTTATAATTTCAATTGTACTGTTATTACTAAATATAACTTCAGTATTTGTAATGAATTCCCAGATTTTTCCTAGGATTTCGTCACGATAATCTTTCCTGCTCATTAACATGCCTTTATCCCTACCCCCTTTTTTCTTGCTCTTTGCCCCCTTTCTTTTCCTTTCTCTGTTTGGTCTGTTTCCCCCCCTCTTTTTTTCTCTCGTTCACAACCTTTTTGCTCTCTTGTCTCTCCAATAAGTCATATATAATAGTACATTTCCTTTCTTGGCCTGGGGCCTGGTGCCAGACCAGCTGTATGAAATGTAGTTTCACCGCTTCTCTTGCCAGCACTTTTGTTCAGAGAAGAAATAACAACAAAAAATAAAATAAAATCCCACAGAGCCTCTTGAACTCTCAAAGGCTTTTTTCCCTTTTGAAGAAGAGGCGAAACAGCTCTTGATTCATAGTTTGTTTTACCACCCTGTCCCTTAAAAGGAGTAGAGCAACTGTCTATTGCTGTTTTTTTTCTTTGTGACTGAAAAAGACGTGTTTCTGTGGGACTTTTGTGGATTGTTAGTCTATAAAAAGGGTTTGGAAATTTTTTTTAGAGGAACTTAGTGAAGTTTGTAGCTTTGTAATTCCTCACTTCTCCTCGTTTCCTCTTAACATGCTTCTAATTTCTGGTTCGGTGCCAATTTCCATTTTGTGCCTTGAGCAATAAAAGTCTAAAAGGTTCCCTTGTTGGTTTCTTTATGTCATTATTTTACACATGGGTGTTATTAGGTTTTAGATCCTAATGTTCCTACATCACATATGGAAAACTGACTTGAACTTTATCCTGAAGAGAAATACTAGAAGTCAGAATTTCTTTCATCTACATAACGAATTCTGTCATTTATTGTATATTTAATTAGGATTGAGAATAAAGAGCTACCTCTTTGTTTAAAAACTCAAACTTATTGTTGCCATCGGAAAATAGTTAACCTTTATAACAAATTTAAGGGCTTCTGTCTTTAATCCTTTTAATTTGTTGAAGTGGATTTTAAATGCTGCAACGTTTCTTTAAAGCATTTGATGTCAATGCTTGCAAATATTTTTTCCATTTTCATTTCCCACAGCAGTAACTTTACACACCCACACATGCGCTTGTCTCCTTGGAGGTTAAAGTAATACCAAATGTGATCTTTCTCAGCAGGGGATAACTCATTATTCACGCATGCATGCACGCGCACACACACACACGCACAGCCCTACACAATGTCTGGATTTCCCCCTAGCCCAGCTTAATGACAATAACTGTTAATGCTTTCCAGGTTTTAAAACAATGCCGTTTAAAAACAAAGTAAATAATACAACACATGGTTGCATCTAGTTTTGGTATTTCAAAAACAAAAGAAAAATACTTAAATATTTCACATTTTATAACTCAGTGTCGATACATTAAGATATATGTTTATACTGTTTTTGTTAAGTCGAAGGTGGAGCAATAATACTTTTGTGTGTTGTTGTTTGTACCATTCGCAAAACATCTCACGAACCACTGAATGAATCATATTGAAACTTTAGGAAACTAATCATTGGGTGTACAACTGAATAATGTTTAGATTCATCCAAATTCAAAATGGCCACCACAGCAATGCGATATTAGCCAACACAAACATAACTTAGTTCTACAGATACGGAGCTAAAGTTTGGTGTGGTAGTACCCGACAGTCGTTCAAACACAATCCCAAGTTCTAACAGATCATTAAAGATAACTCGTGAAATTGCTCATTAAGTTAATTAAAAGGTCAGACAAAATAGCTATAACTGTGTCATTCCTCAAAGATGATTCTAGTCTAAAACTCTGGCTTAAAGGAAGCAGGCGATATGCATTTTTTCAAGGAATTGTAGGCTTTTAATTTGTTAAATGATTTTCTAAGTAAAAATAAAAGTGGCAGTGTAATGACGCAGATAATTAACTGTGTCCCATAAATGTGGCATGATATGACTTCATCTTTTCATCGCCTGCGTTTTTGTTTCCTCATTAGGCTCCTCCTTCCTTACGAGAGGCACCTTAAAGGTGAGCAGGACATGCCCCTCCCCTTGACCAAACCCAGGAAGCAGGAGAGCAGCCAAGAGAAGACATCTGCAGCTGGAGCCAAAACAAAATCAGTTGTGGCCAAGAAACTGAAAGGCTCCAAGTTAGGGAGTAAAAAGGACAAAAGAGAAACAAAAGCAGAACAAACACAGGTCAGTCCCAACTGCTGCCTCATCAGGAATCTTTCTGCCCCTAAGATTTTTATTTGACTTATGAAATTAGGCCAAGAATATGAAAGTGTCTGGATGCGCTGTTTGATGTATCAATACTAACAGGTACATTTCTTCTTTAAGCAGGACTCGATGGAGAAAGACGTGAATGACGAACTCTCCATAGCCGTGAAAAAGGAGTCGTCTCTCCAAGATGAACCGATTGTAATAGAGGAGGAAGAGTTGCATCTCACCCTGAAGAAAGAGGAGTCGCTGACGGAGGAGCAGCCACCCTCACTTGACTGCAGAACCCCACATGGAGGTTTCTCCCTCCGCACGGGTCCTTCTCCTCAACCTGAATGGAGGCAAATCAGTGAGGCCCTCAAAGCGAAACTCGTCGGCGAACAGCAAACCGAAGGGAACTTCATTCCAAAACATCCTTACCTGCCTCATCGCTGGGATCAGACTAAACCTGCTGTGCACGTTGCTCTGCCTGAGCACTTCTCTAAGGTCAAAGACTCCATTGAAAATCACGGCGGGAGAGTGGGCAAGGTGCTGCCGATGTGTAAGCAGGCAGATGAACAGTGTTTAGACCTGAGCTCAGATTCTTTCCCAGAGAAAGAGGACTATGGTATGATTAAGAAGGAGTCTACCCAGGGCTCTGGACAGACAGCTGCCTACTGCAAAGCTAGCCAGGGGGTCATGTCTCCTTTGGCCAAAAAGAAGCTCCTCTCCCAAGTGTGCGATTCTAATGCTTACTCCTTTTCTCTGCAGTCTCCACCTCCCACAGCCATCTCCTCTCTCCCGGTCGTATTGGTTTCCGAACATGAGAAAGAGAAGAGAAAAGGTGAAGAGGAGGTGGTGAGGCAGAGACGCAACGGTTTGTCCGACAGCGTCCTCGAGGTAGCCCCCATATTTAGGCCATCGGTCATCCAGCATGCCCAGAGCAGCAAGGCTCACCAACAGAGCACGGGTGGGCAGTCAGAGAGGAGCACTGTCGGGGAGGCGTCAGACGCCTACAGCTGCCGGACAAGCCATCACATTCAGTCCCAATCCAGTGTGCCGTGGCAGCCGTACCTCCCCCAAATTCAGACCCAAGACGGCGTGGAAACCACTGAGGAGAAGTTACTCCAAGGCCCAGCCGCTCAGTCCAGGAGCTATGCAGGCGACTGCTACTCTTCCCCTCACCTCCACAGCTTATACAGACAAACTGAGAGCTGCCTGAGCCAAGAGAGGATGGCTGGCTTCAGCAGTGGAGAGCGGAGAGAGCACTATCGCAGGGACCGTGAGGGCAGTCAAAGCTTTACCTGTGGCAGCCTGGAGCAGGAGGGCTTGGCCTACAGGTCTCACTACAGTGACAGGACTCAAACACGTAGAGAGAACGGAGAGGCCGAGGACGAGCCCAGAGACTTCACCATTTCAAAGCCTCTCTCGCAGAGGGTTTCCTCCTTCTCCAAGACTCCTTTCTGTGGTCTCTCCTATCCCATCATGCATCATGGTTTGGATTCCCATCCTAAAGCATGCAGAGTTACACCTATGACAATCTCTCCCCCCAAACAGAGCTCATCTGAGCAGTCACAGACGTTTCCTAGCTCCAAAGCTTCAGGTGACCTGCCCCTCAGTACTTCTATTCGACCCAGTAAGCGAAGCCTCGCGGAACCCGAGAGCGACAATCCCCCAGAACGTAAAGTGCGCGTAGTGACACCTATCCATCCTGCCAGCACAATCCGACGCAGCGACCCGGAGGAGCTGAAACCCGCAGAGCCGGCTCTTGCCATTCACCTCAACAATCATCTACCCGAAGGCCACCCTACAACCTCCTTCCCCCCACATCACGCTGCGCCCCTCTACGCTGGTATTTACCCCCACGGTACCCTGGTGTCACCGGGCGCTCAGGACGGGCTCCAGCAGCACCCAAGTCTGCAGTACCTGAAAAGCCAGTCGGCCGTGTCCCCCCTCGTGCCCTCGTTTGCCATCCACTCCATGATGCTCCACAGGCAGCTGTTGGCCTCCAGCCCCAGCCCGCACCACTTCTACAGACAGCCAGGTGGGGCGTCGCTGTACGGGGACTTGTTGCACCACCTCTACCCTCTCTCCACCCTCCCACCACCCCAGCTGTCATCGGTACACCCCAGCACCAGACTGTGAGGGACAAAAACTGCTCAACTTCACTTTCAAAACAGAAAAACCGCGTCCGCCTCTTATTTTTTTTAAATCTCGTTGTCGAGGACAAAATACTGATGAACTGATGAATTCATCACTTTGTTGGGCTGAAAATTCCATTTTAAAAAATTTGCATATGCCTTTGTTTATATACTTTGCACTGTTCTGTATTTGTATCGCCACTTACTGTACTTTTTGTTCTCGCTTTTGTATTCCTATTTGCACAAATCCCATGTGTAGATGCTCGCAGATCGGAGTCAGGTCGTTGCTCTGGATGTGTGAGACGTGGATGGCGACAGAAAAGCCATTTGTTTACTGGGTCTGAGGGCTAAACGTTGTTGCCTAAAAACACTACAAGCAACATGACAACGAAACACAGAACAGCTTACAGAAGTAGAAATGTGTTGCTGATTAACACGTTATTACTGTTTAGGCAGCCGGGGGGAGTTGTATGTTTACATGTCTCCAAGCTGAACTCTGTTGCTTGTCTGTGCCACAATAAAACCCATTTGGACTGACTGGAGTAAACGTCAACACTCGCTGTGGTGCTGCTGAACACGAATGGTTTCATCCCAACATTCAGAGGTGCTGCACATGACAGATGTACTGTAGACTCACTCGTGGCTCAGTTCAGGTTTGTTTTCATTATGTCTTTTCAAATTGAACAGAACCAGTTGACGAACCATGAATGTGTGGTTGCTCAGAGGTAATGAAAAGCTGGCATCATTTTTTATTTTTTAACTTTCTAAATTTAACCTCCGAACATTTTTGTGATGAGTACACTGTTGCGGCTTGTTTTTGTCTGTTGAAGCGGCATAATGAAGCAGCCGTCTGCTGTGGAATGCTCACTGCTAACAAAAAAAAAAAAAAGAGAAATCAGCATTTCATCTTTTTGTTCTTGACTTGAAAAGCTCTCTTCTCGTACTCAGCGCCCTGAAAGGATTCATTATATGATTTGATAGGAATGTTGTCACTTAAGATATTACTGCTTTGCAAATATCTGTGCCTTTCACAGTCTCAGATTAGAGTTAGCACTACACTCGTTAAGGTTATTTCTCAGTAGCAGAGTAGGAATGTCATTATTACTGTCACGTGTGTCAAAAGCAGTGCACAGAAGAAAAAAAAACTGTATGGCACACTGTAAAGACCAGACTTTTAAAAATATAAACCAGAACTTATTTTGCCCAGCTCAACTGTGTCGATGCAAACAATAGCACATATTTAACAACCGCTGATAGACACAAGTCTGGTGTCTGTCTCTGCAGAGCATGCAGTGATAAAAGGTACCAAACTATAAAGTTTGCCTACCGTGCTCCATTTAGCCCGGGGTGGAAAGACAACACCTGCGTTGGCTTTTACAACCACTATAATTGCAGTCCAGGGTAGACGAAATACACAGAACTATTCTGGGGTTTCAAAAGAAGAAAGATAAAAATTTAAAAAAAATGCCTAAAGACATTAATTTCTGATTAAGTACTGTACATTGCTGTGTAGGTAAAACTGGCTTTTAGTGCTGGATTCTGTACAGAACATCCATACGGGATCAACTCACGCTGAATCTCTTCTCTTACTTTCTGTGTAAATAGCTCTGTAGATAGGACTGCGTGGTTAGATAAACTGCTATAATCTGTAAATAGTTAAAGACGTTATAAAAATCGGTTACACAAACTAGCTGTCTATTTGCTCCGTTTCACCCTCAAACACTACAAATTACAAGTTAGGATACTTCTTTTTTTTTTTTTTTTTGTTTGTGTTGTCTCCATTAATGTGCATTCTGAAACTGTTTTTTGATACCATAGCCATCTGTTTACCAATCATCCAGCTGGCGTGCAAAACAACAACAAAAAAAAGACATTTTGTACGATATGACGTGTATATTTAATTAAAATATTTTACTATATTTGTTTCTTCGGTTGTTTTTAACTGCACACAGTGAGCGTTTTTACATGCAACACCAGTGCACTGTTCTTTTTACTCCTCGGAGTAAATGCAGCGTGAATGAGGGTTTATTATTGTAATACTATTATGTGACTATGAGATTCCACCCGGCTTAATCTTCACAACAGGCCACTTCTGGGCTCCGCGCCAAAGAAGCCTCACCCGTATTTGCTGCAGTGGAGAAATGTGCCGGTGCATGTTGCAGCTCCATGGGATGTGAATCGGGCTGCAATAAAAAGCGATGCTTTGACTTTTATTGCCACCCTCTGGTAAACTTTTAACGTGAAAAATATTCGGAAATACTTCTGAGCTCAGCAAAAAAAACAATAAAGCGGCCTCACCACGGTGGAAAGTAGGTCATTTTATTGCAGATCGGCTATTAAAAAAAAAAAAAAGCTGAGAAATGAAAGAAATTGCACTTTAGAGAAACAATAACTACAATTACATATACGTTTACATTGCACTAAACTGGATTTACAAGGACAGCATTAAATTTGTCTACTTATTGGTTCAAAATCAATAAAAAAAATGTAAAGATCCATTCAAATATGTCTGTAGACATATTAGTTGCTTTTAGAGGAAGCAGAGTATCACCATACTTCTCTTTTGATCACTTGTAAAGTCTTTCAAATCTTTACGGTAAAAGTAAAACGGAACATCTGGCACGCTTAATATTTAGCCGAGATCTCGTCTTCATCCTCTTTCCCTCCTCCAAGGCTTTAACTAAATCCTCCACACAAGTCTACACCTCTTTCTAAAATTTGATCCAGTTTGGAGGACGGCACGAGAAAAGCAGCCTCTAGCTCTCTCTGCATCGCTTCATCAGTCAGGTAGTTTTAAAGAAAGGCAGCAGAACCTAATGTTTTCTTTGTCGTGCGTAATTATGACTATTATTCAACACAATACCATTAAGTGGCTGAAATATTTAGTGGCTGGCTATGTTCAAAACAAATACACAAGGGCATTCATTATTTAGGCCACTCAAAAGACCCATTCATTCAATTATGTTGGGAGCATTTATTGGCTGCTGTGGTAAATTATATTAGACGTACTGTGCAGCCACTAAAAACAAGGTCACTCTATTAAAAGAGCTCTGGGGAGCGGGATGGAGAAGTCACATTAGTGCTTACAATTGCTCCTAAAATTGTGTTTCTTTAAAATGAGCTATAGTGGTCATAAAGTCGTCACAGTAAGTGGAAGATGTCAATAGTTCCTAAAGTAATGACTCGCCCGCTGTTCGCCGATGGATCAATTCTAATTTGAGTGCTTTTGCAGAAGCTCTTTCTCTCAGTTTATGTTCCAGTAGCCAAAGAAAAGAAATACTGTAAGCGTTTCTGTTCTAGATGGGCTGATGATGGTGAGGCTGTGGGTTACCTCCTGCATGTTAAACTTTAGGCTACATTCATCTAAAAACTTTTGTCATTTTGACTGTCCTATGTTTCTATTCAGACTGTCTGCAGGTTTAAACAGATATTAGTGAAATTATTTTTCCATCCAGTTCTTGGTTTTAAAGCTGTTAAACTTATTTTTAATGACATGTGCTGAGTCATTACTGAGGTACAGTTATTCAATTTTATTCATATTACTCGGCTCAGTTATAAAAATAAAAATATATATAGTTATTTGTGTTAGTGGTGTTTAAGACTAATATAGATTTGGTTAAAGTTGAGGCTACATGGCTTTCAGGTTCATTCTGTCTCTGAAGGACTTCCTCAGTTTGCTGTGCGGACCTGGACCAGCTCTGACAAACCCACCGTCAGCTGTGTCCTCAGATGTCTGACGGTTGTGGTTTTCATGGTCGAGCTGCTTGAGCGAAGGTTGAGGCGGACCCTGCGGGTGAACGTCGAGGACGGCCAGCGGGGCGTTCTTTCGGCTGAGGGTCGCCGTGCCGCCAGCGTTGTTCCTCTGGAGCTGCTGGATGATGGCAGAAAACTTGGCGTCTAGAGACGGACGGCCTGTTTTAGACCTTGTGGCTGGACGAGAAGCACAAGTGGCAGAGTTCTCCTTCTCCTGGGATGAGGGAGGAGGGGGACGGTGCAACGGAGCAGGGAGTGGTGGTTTGGGTGGACGGGTCGGGGGAGCAGGAGGCTTCATGTCGGAGGGCGGGGGTGGAGCACGCCGCTTCTTGCTGCTGAGAGGCGTAGAGCTGGCGTTGCGGTTCGGGCTTGAACAAGGGGTGGAGGTTTTGCTCTGGGACAGAATACTCTTCTCCACCATCACTGAACGGGACCCATTGAAAAGAGCGGACCAGTCAGGAGGCTCCGCCCTCTCCTCTTGACCAATAAGGAAGTGACCATCGGTCTCTTCGATTTTGCTGTGAATTATATCTGTGATGCTCTCAAACTTGCTAGGAGAGGTTATACCTGCAAGAAACGAGAAGTGAAAATTAAATTACATGCAAACAGAAGAATAATAAATCAGCTCCTTTTTACGGCGGATAAACTGTTAGAAGCAGAAAATAACTCAAAAAGGACACAAACGCACATTTCTGTTTTCTAATTTGCATGTAAAAGGATTTTATTTGCATGCATCATCATTGGAGTGAGATATTCTGTGCATAGCTAATAGGATATTTTTACGTTTCATTTGCACGAGGCGGTATTTTTCTAAATTAAATACAAATCCAGTAAAACCTTCAACAAGAGTCAGCGAATTATCAGCTTCCTTTTATCGTTTTACTCACTGAGGTCGTTGTAAACCGAGTCAGCCTGCTTGGTGAGGAAAAGAGACGGAGTCCACGGCGATGAGAGCTCGATTTTCATTAGCCGGTTGCAGCAGTGCAGCCACTGGCCTGGCCATAAACAATGATGGACATGAGACACGCTGATAAAAAAGTTACATTGTTCATTCCTGCTCAGAGGACTTCAGAGGCCACAATACAATCTGGTATGACCCAGTCACAGCAATTATTAAATAATTGTGCTATTGTGTTTCTCATAAAAACACACTTACTCTGGTCATAGAGATGCTGGTGGAGGGCGTCCAGCCACTCGTCCAGCTCGTCCCTGCTGTCTGCGACGAAGACGACGCTCTGAGATCCCTCAGGTGAAGAGTTGATGATGGACAGACTCTTGGATTTGAGGCCCGCCGACGCTTTGCTCAGCGCGTGGATCCTGGTCTCCTGCAAAAACGAGATCCTTGAAATATCACAGGCTGAAAATCAGTTTGTATAAACGAGATCTGTGTAAGAAAAAACACACATTGCTAATTACGCAAAAAAGGGATAGCTTCAACAACAAAATAGCAACGATAAATCAAGATCTCGGTGATGAATGTGGCGTTTTGTATTTTGGACAGTCTGCAAAGGTTAAAGGAAAGAGCTGAACAAAGATGAGTAATTTGCTGCTTTTGCAATTTGAAAATTCCTCTGCTCAGATAAACCTAATCAAAATAATGTATTAACATGAACAAAAACTGTGGTTAACTTGCTTTTCTCTTTATTCACGATCCCCTCTCTTACCTTGTTGATGGGCACATTAAGAGCGGGCTGCACTTTAGCATCAATTTCCTCCGGAGTGAAGTAACAGGACAAAAAGCCGGCGCTCAGCACGCAGAACAGACTGCAGCAGCGGCTCATTCCCTCCACACTTTGCTGAAACATAAACACAGTGACTACCCAGTCCAAGCCAGGAACCAGCGACGGAGCTCGTGGATGTGATAAAAGCAGCAAACACACCTTCTGACTCAAATAACCCGTCATCATGTTCTGTGTCATACAAGTCGGCTGCACGACTAACCGGCAGCAGAGGTTGCCGTAAAGAGGAAGCCAAGACGACCACTCAGCTGGAAGGACGAAGAGCAGCAGAGACCAGAAAGAGGTCTGACATTAATGATCCCAATAAAATAATCATAAAAAAAATTAAACATTTAGCTCATCGCAGTTAGTCAAGTGTAATAAAGTTTATGTGTTGACTGTTTAAAACCTGAAAAGATGCACTGTGTGGACTAGAACATTCATGAATCACAGCACAAATTCATATAAAAAGGTTTGTTTGGAAAATTTGAGCAAAATAATAAAGATCCAAGCACGCACTTTACTTTACGATATCGGTGTGACGTTTTTTTTTTTTTTTTTTTTTTTTTTTTTTTTTTTTTTTTTTTTTTATATATATATATATATATATATATATATACACATTTTGCTCATTTTTTCACTTTCAGCTCAATTGATAAAAAATCTCTCATTTCCATGGAAGTGGCTGGATCTGTGAACTCTAATAAAAGTTCTAATATCCATTTTGCTGCTTCTTACCATCTTGGTAGACAATGAGGGAGTGAGACTGAAAGCTGCTGTCAGCATCAGGCAGACCCAGCGTTGTGTAGGCCAGCAGGCTGTACCTGGCTCCTCTGGTTACAGGTGAACACATAAACACAGTTTAACTTTCTTTAGGCACAGACGTCCACAATCATTTCTAGAAAAATAACTTAGACTTTAGCTCTGACTAGGCCTGTCGCAATAAACAATAAATCAATTAATCGCATGATAAATGAAAATTATCAACCTCATTTTCATTTATTGGCTTTATCGTTTCTTTGTGTCTCTTTCTACTGAAGACACTGGATGACAAAAAGCTCAACTCCGGTGCTCTTCACTGACCCCTCCCTTTCTCTTTAAAATCCATTTTAACCGTCCAAAATCGCATTTTGGGATCTTTACAAGCAGCTAAGTTGAGAAGCTAAGCTACGAGCTAAGCTAACAGGCCGACCTCGGGGAAAAAAACCTCCGTCTGGTCAAAGCTCCAATATTCACAGTTGAAACTTGTGCTTTCATGTAAAAAATTGTTTTTCCTCTGCAAAAAGAAGCTGAGAACTTGTTTACTGATTTTTTTTTTATTAAAAGCTTTGTGTGAAAAATGCTATGCTAAAGAGCTCAAACTACACCGAACGTCCGCCATTTTGAGAACCGAAAAAAGTAAGGAGAGACAGCCCATGTCACGTCAAGAGGCTTCCCTCCCATTTTTCTTAGAAACGCTGCTCGCTCCCTCACTATCCATCTTTTGGTTCAAACTGTCTTATACTGCCATCCAGTGGTCAAATAAGGTACTACACCCAAAAATCAACCAACATTTCTTCTTAAATTTGACAATAATTACTAATTATTGTCAAATTTCAAACAATATTATCGTTTATCGCAATAATTTCTGAGACAATTAATCGCCCAGCAAAATTTGTTGTCGAGACAGGCCTAGCTCTGACCCAAATAAAATCATCTGAGAACAAACTGTATAAACTTTGCACCACAGATTCTAACTTGATGCTCTAAACGCCGTGAAGTATGTTTTTTTTTTTTTTTTCCACCTTGAAATCGGAACACTACAACAATCTTTTGGCTCTGTTTATTAGTGCAAAATAATTGATGGATATCTGAAGTCTTAACTACAAATATGTATTTAACCTTGATTAAATGCACACGCTAAACATGATCACAACTCTTTCAAGTGCATCCCTTTTTCCTTCACTGTCAAATCAGTTCCAGACTATTAAAAAAAATAAAATACAAAGCCAAGTGACTGTGTGTTGCAGAACGCATCACGTACGGGGGGATCGGGTTGGTCTGCAGGAAGGTGTCCGGATCTGGAGTGTCCACCAGAGAGCAGAACTTCTTTCCAGCGCTCTTTCCAAAAGAGCTGCGGAGCTTCTTGGCCAGTTTCTTTGGTGTTTTGACCAAAGGGAGCTCTTCCTCCAGGGAGCAGCTCCACAGCTCCACTCTCAGATCAAACTCAGGAACTGAGTCTTTACTGAGGGGAAAGAATTTAAAACAAACCACAAGTATGAAAATCTAAACACCCCACGATGGATTTAGATTAACCAACTAAAACGGAAAGACATTCCTAACCTCAGATTTATGTTTACTGATAATTAATGTTGCGCATTCATTGAGTAAATCCTGCAGTATACTCTACAGCTGTGCAAATATAAGATGTATAAATCATTTACAAGACGGTGACTCCTTCAAAGCAGACGTCAGTGATGGATCTGTCCACCACAACCATCTCAGTGTCAAACACCTCGGAGCCAATCTGCATCAGACAGAACACCGCCACCCGACGAGAGCCTACCAAACACGAGAGGAGCATGAGGTGTTACAGCAGGAAGCATTAAAAACAAGATGGAAACGTATAGGCCGTGAATGTTAGACAAGGAAAACCAGACATACTCCCTTTGTTATTAAAGTGGTCAGAATCCCTCCACAAGAGAGGAAATCTCAGCCCTACGTTAGAGAAAACACGAAAAGTTAATTTTCTTAGCAGTACCCCAAACATTCATATCCATCTGATTGTGTATGTGAAATATTCAATGTGATTTTAACTCAAACAACGTCGTTACCAGTCACAGCAATGGTCCCATGGCAAGGCAAACGACCATCTGCAGATCTGTAACACAGTGAGAACAACGAATCACTTGAATTCAGCTGCAAAAACAGTAACTTTCTTCAAAACACTTCCCCGTGAGGGTTGCAAACAGTTTTTAATCTTTGCACACCACAGTCCTCAGTAGACCTTACCTCTTCTCTGCTCTTATCATGTCCTGTTCTTCGTTGTTCCTCTGCAGCTGTGCGAGGTAAGCCTTTATCCTGGCGTTGCAGGTCAGCAGGTTTTTGGAAGCGCTGAGAACCTGCTCTCGTTTACTGCAGGCGAGCAGCAGCTTGTAGGCCCCCTCACGCATTCGCTTCTCAAAGTCGAGCTTCTCTTGTACGTTAGTGTTCTTCACGGAGGAAACAAAAACGAGACATTTTCCAATTACTGAATGAATGGGCTGCAAAAAAAACACAGCGAGTCTTCAAAAAAAGCTTCCCAATAAACCTGACGATGTATAACAAATGTTCGACTAGTGATGGATTTGAAGGTTTTTTTTTAACTAAACCAGCCTAAAGGAGGCGTTGCAACCAAACAGGAATTAAATTTCTCCCAAGAAAATATGTATGTATGGATTTTAAACTGACATAACACTAGATCATATAGGTATTTTGTATTGGTTTACTCATGCTTCATTATTTTATTTCTAACGTGGTTTTCTTTTGCTCCACAAGAGGGCGCTGCAGCACCTTCAGCGCCCCAAGTTCCAAAGGTCTAACTGATTTATTGTGCAAGATTAATAAAATATTACTGCAGAGTGTCACTTAGAACACCGGACGGTTGTTTCATGTTTAAAACCCGAAAAAAACACATTTATTAAGCGGTGCTAGAGGGGGAAAAAAGACGTTTTGCACAAATTTAAGAAAGGCTCAAGTTTCAGGAAGTGAAAACTAGAATTGCTTTTTATGAATTTTGAGGAATATTTGGGGGAAATAAAAGCACAGCGTATTGAATAAGCAAAGCAGACGAAGTCATATAATATAAAAATATAAAAGCTTATATATTGGCTGGTTTACGCTTTGTACTTTAAACCTTCTCCGGCGTAAAAATGACCTGACAGTTGAATTCAGTCTTTGATGTGAAAAACACAGAAAAACGTACCTCTGTATGTAAGAACAAGGCGCTTTCTCGTATTTTCTTTCGCTTAATCTCCATACCCACTGCAGAGCCGGCGGATATAAACGACTTGGAGCTGCTGCCCCGTTTGGATATTTGAACGTCCCGCTGGTCGTCCATGTTTTCTGTCCATTCGTCGATCAACGTTCCAGGTCGGGTTTCTAACGTCCCTTCAATGGACATGGGGCTCGCTCGATTTATGTTACCAGACCTACCGGAGTAAAAAAAAATCTGCACAAAAAGTTCCAGCAGTTTAAAAGTGTACTTTTTCCTCCGCTCCACGACGTGATTTCATATATCTAATACAAAATAAAAAATGTATTCATTCGTACAAACTACTTCGTGAGGTCGATACTAAATTTCACAAGATTTTTATTACGTGTAAAGCCTTGAAAAGTAAATATAAATAAATTGGATTATATAATTATAAAACTTTTTAAAGATCATTTAGTTTAGAAGTGGGGTTTCTGCAAAAACAACAACAACACACTAATAGAGATAAGTAATTTTAAAAAGGCATCTATTTTAGCGGTGCGGTTCAACTCGAGAACAAAAACCAGCGCTCCTACGCTGAACGTCATTACGTCACTGTGCGTGACAAAACAACAATGTGTTTTGAAAATTTATGGTTTTAAAATAGTTTCCTCTCATTTTTTTTGTTTTAAAATGTTGATGGTAGTATATTTTAGAACTAACATTTGCTTTCGAATTCATGATAGACATGTTTAAAGCTACTTTACTAGTACTCATACAATATAAACACTTTTTTAACGAATCCGTTACTTGATATTTTAGTTAGTGTTAATTAGTTTGCCCTGCGTCCTCTTTCATTTAAACAGCACGAGATGCAGCAGCATCTCCTGCTTTAAATATATATGTATATAATTCTTGGCATCAAGTTTCATGTTGCCAGCTGAGCAGCTAAGGTGGTGCTGCATCAACAAAGACCTCGGAACACGATGACCTGTGAGCCCAGGAAACCCGCCCACCAGGTTCTGGCGGACATTGCTTCTGGTTGAGTTGGAAGCGTTCACGTTTGGAAGTGCAGAGACGCAGGCGCTGCAGAGGGTGAACTGCGTCAAGCTGCCTACAACAACACACAACAGCGGAAATGACGTTGATTGTTTTCAAAATAAAACTTTTTTTTTAAGTAACTAGAAAGGACAGGTGATCCTCTGAGTCAGCCAGTTTGTGCGCAGTGATGTCAACAGCACTACCATCTGTTGGGTGTTTTCTGTTCAACTCTACTCACAACCCCATTTTTAATTTGGAAAGCCAATTCATAATCTACTTTAAAAGCAAACTATAAACACATTTATTTGTTCCTTTTTTTTTTTTTTTTTCATTATAAGTACATATGCAAACAAAATCCAATATATATCTCCTTTTTGTCTTTTTCCTGGCAGCTGCATATCTAACATCCTTCTACCAATATACACACTGTCCCTCCTCTGGACATGTCCAAACCATCTCATTGTGGTCTCTCTAACTTTATCTCCCAGTTGTTCAACCTGTGCTGCACCTCTGGTGATCTCATTCCTAATCCTATCCATCCTTGTCACTCCTAAGGAGAACCTCAACATCTTCATTTATGCAACTTCCAGTTCTTTCTCCTGTCTTTTAGTCAATGCCACTGTCTCCAGGCCATACAACATAGCTGGTCTCACAACTTGTAAACTTTTTCTTTGACCTTCTGTTGCAAATCACTCCTGAAACTATTCTCCATCCACTCCATCCTGCCTGGACTCTCTTTTTCACCTCTCTACCACACTCCCTGTTTTCCTGGACAGTTGACAGTAATTATTTGAAGTCCTGCACCTTTGTGACCTCCGATTCGTGTAGCCTCACAGTTCCACCTGTCTCCCTCTCATACACACACGTAAGTACTCTTGTATCACTACTGCTGACTTTCGTTCCTCTTCTTTGTGTGGACAAAAGGGTTTTACGCCAGATGCCCTTTCTGACACAACCCTCATCATTTACTCTGGCATGTATGGAGATAAATTAGTCAAAAATAAGTCACACAAGCATACAACACAATTCAGAGTCAGAGATTCTTTGTCATTCGCACCACATGTGGTACATGTGGTGGAGTGAAATTGTGTACACAGGATCCCAGTTATATCCAACAATAAAATATAAAAGAAAAACAATGATAACATCTAATATGTGAACTAAGAAAAACATCAACTAAAAATACACTAAGCACTAATAGCATAAAAACATTACGTCGAACAGCAGCACGAACATGAGCATAAGTCTGTGTGAGAAGATGAGCACGCATGAACACATCAACATGAAACAGATCAGCAGCAACATGAAACAGATCAGCAGCAACATGAAACAGATCAGCAGCGATATTATGTGATTTTTTTCACAGTGATTATTCTGGTTAGATATTCATGAGTCTAACAGCCTCAGGGTAGAAGCTGTTCCTCAGTCTAGTGGTTCTACACTTAATGCTCCTCAACCTCCTTCCGGAGGGGAGCGGGCAAAAAGTGTGAGTGCTGGGTGAGTGGGGTCCTTCATGATGCAGGTGTCCCTCTTACTGCATCTGGAGGTGTAGATGTCTGTGATGGTGGGGAGACTGACTCCAACAGACTTCTGTGCAGCCTTCACCACTCTCTGTAAAGCTTTTCTTTCTGCAGCTGTGCAGCCTCCATGCCACACGTTGATGCTGGAGCACAGGATGCTCTCCACTGCACACCTGTAGAAGGAGGTGAGGACTGAGCTTCCCAGACCAGCTCGTCTCAGCCGCCTGAGGAAGTAGAGTCTCTGATGAGTTTCTTGATCAGGCTGGTGGTGTTGTTGCTCCAGCTGAGGTTGTCATTCA
>NC_056498.1:58991688-59003216 GCF_014905685.2 Nematolebias whitei | reverse complement strand
ACAGTGATTGCTGGACATGGGCACCGGCGACCCCCGTGACCCAAAATAGAAGAAGTGGGTAAAGATAATGGATGGATGGATGGAAAAAAGTATATCTATAAAATAAAATGAAGGCCCTGACAATGACATTTGTAGTAAAGTGACAAAGCAGCATATGAAGTGAATGTACACAGTATTTGTATGAAGTCTTTGATATTGGTCAGGAGGTAAAGAGATATATATATATATATATATAAATATATATCAAAAGTAGTGTAATATAAACATTAGTTTATATATACACTTATACACTGTTTATATACACTATACTTACGTGCAAACTTTTTGAACCACTGCAAAAGGAACAATAATTTTGCATTTTAATTGTTTAAGTCGTCTGAGCTTCCCATTATGTGGACAAACTTTTATTTTGAATAAGGTCTGTCTGTAACTTCGTCTGCCTTTATTCTGAAAGTTAGAACCGGAAACAGTAACTCTGCTCTCCGTTGCTTGCACGCGCTCGCTGTACTTTGCACGGAGTAGGTTATTGCCGAGCAACGGAGGAAGAGCAGGGAAGGCTAGGCGCTGTGGAGGCAGGGCAGGGCTCCACACACCCTCAGCACCGACACACAGCCCAAAACAGCAAAAAGAAAAAGGGTAAGCCACGACTAAACCTCGTTTAGTTTAGAAAATAGTCCAATATATAACTCGAAAGGAAATTTTAGCTCGGTAGTAGACCGCTTAGGTGAAGTTTATGGCAGCGAAAAAACGGAAACAGTCGATTTTCTGCTGCACATCTTGATGCCAGAGGATTTGAATGGTAATTACAAAATATTTGCCATGACATATTTGTGAAGCTACTTTTATTTTCAACCCATATAAGCTTATTGTACTTTTTAAAAAAAACATTTTTAGCTAGCCGGGCTGGTATCCTGTCTTGGAAGTAACGGCTTGTGTTAGCTAACTGGATGGCTACTGTGGGCTGCAGCATGACAAGCCTGCCTCCTTTGTATAAAGACCCAGCCTCACCACTTTGCTGCTTTTATTAAAACACTGGACACGTTTTGTGTTTTTCTCACTGGTTTTATTCACGTTAACATCACACTCGACTCCTTGCATCCTTCTGAGCCACGATGCACTTAAGTGAAGGTCGTTCACACATTGATTGGACGCTTTGTTTATCTTTTTGGTTAAAGGCGACCCTCAAGGCCCTCTTTTAAGTCCACGAATATAGTGTTTGAAGGGTTAATTTAATAAATGGGCTCAGTATTTTTTACAAATCTTAAGTGTTTGCCGATGTTGGACTCACCCCCCCACCCCCCATTTTCAATGTTTTTGTGGAGCAGATGTTGTTGGCCTACATCCTCTCTCTTTGTGTTCATTTTGATTTTTGCACCCATTATCACATCAGATGTCAACCATTGGGAATACAGTTTTAATAGGCCAGCTTTTACTATTTAAAAAATAACTGAAATTGTAACACTGCCTCAATAAATAGTAATAATAATAATAAAAAAAGAAGTTAAATCAAATGAAAATGGGAGCGTTTTTGTTAAATTGTTAGTTTGTGTTCAGCTGCTGTGGTTGAATCTAAATAGTAACGACTGATGCATAATGCATTTTGAAGGACGAGAACTGATAATAGTAAGTTATAAATTAGAAGTTCACAAACAAAACTGCTATACTGGTATACCCCGAGCTGAGTTAGTCATCTATATCCTTGGCTGCAAGATTTACTTACCGGTAGTTAGGTGCATGGAATACATACCATCCAGGCAGGTTTAGCTCCTTCACTTTTTACTCTGCCTTTTCCCCACTCCATTTAAATTCCTCTCTGCAAATGTGTCTGATGGCAAGTTGTTTTTTTCTCCACAGGCAGTTGCATTAAAAAAAACCCTGTCAGTGTCACAGGACGCTCTCTGTGCTGTCAAAGAGGAAGCAGCAACAAGCTAAACTGCAGCTCATCCTGCTTCTCTCTGGGCATATGAGCCACACAGCTGATCATATTTGTTCCTAAAATAATGTTGTCTGCTCAGTTTGGTCAGTTTGGTACTAGTTTATGTCCTGTAATAAGGTGACTATTAATTTTGGACAGACTGGGTGAATGCCTGCCTTTCAATTTGAGTTATACAGTCACAAGGAAGTTTTTTAAGTGCACTAATTTTTAAACTGTTGACCAAAGAGCAATGTTTTCTTCTAACTCTGGTGTAGCTTTTAGCTGTGGCTCGGGATGTGTTTGGGGACTGTTGTCCGGCCTGCCCATGGCTATTGTGTGAAGTAGGAAGTTTAGGAAGTGAAATCATTTTACTTCAGCGGATCAGCAGTAAGAAGGTATTATTTTTGACTGAAAACAACTTGGCTTGGAACTCCATATCTGAGTTTGTTCTTTGTATTTAAGACATTTTTTAAAATGGGCTGTAGTGATATATCATTGGTTAAAAATAGCAATAAATCTAATTTCTGTAATCTGCCATGGCACATTAGTGAGGTTATGATAGTGAGATATCTTCAAATCAAAGAGGGAATGAAAAGGGGTAAATAAATACATACTGTATGTAGGTTTATAAACTGCCATATACAGAAGAAAACAAGAGCAGCATGGAGTGACATGATCATCTACCTCTTCCTTGTTTTGGAACATCAAGGGTGTGTCATAGTTTTTCTTTTTCCACATTGAACTTCTCAAAATGAACAATCAAACAGACCAAACTACACATCTGTTGTGGGGTGTAACATACTATACTCCCCTCTGAGTTTCCTTCATTATGTGTAGTTCTTTCCACAACAGATATTGATCTTGATTGGTCCAGTCTCTATTTCCAATCTTCCCCTCTCCCTACCCTTGATTGTGTTATGCTTTTTTACCTCCCGAGTGCCAGTGTAGATTTCAATGTGAGAGAGATCACTATTTTTATCTGCTGTCAGAGCTATTTGCTCTGGACAGTGTAAATGTTGGTGCCATAATGATCATGGCAGGGTTGCTCAAAGACTAATGTTTCTGTTAAAGGGCCACGAGTCAGTCATTATCGACTCAGCAGGAGCCGCGCAGGGCCGCGAGTACTCTCAGCAGAGCAAATGTATGCCTAATGTACTGGAAAAGTCTTATTGAAGGGTACACATAAATGTAATTATATTAACATGTTTTAAATGAAGTGGGCAAAATGGTTTACAACCAATAAATTCATCCATCCATCCATCCATTATCTTTACCCGCTTATTCCATTTTGGGTCACGGGGGTCGCTGGTGCCCATGTCCAGCAATCACTGTGCGAGGGGCGGGGTACACCCTGGACGGGTCGCAAGTCCATCACAGGGACACATAGAGACAAACGAGACAAACAACCATTCACTCTCTCACTCACACCTAGGGACAATTTAGAGTTACCAATCAGCCTAACATGCATGTTTTTGGTCTGTGGGAGGAAACCGGAGTACCCGGAGAAAACCCACGCATGCACGGAGAGAACATGCAAACTCCACCCAGAAAGGCCCCTGGACCGGGGTTTGAACCAAGGACCTGCTCGCTGAGAGGCAGCAGCTCTACCAGTTGCGCCACCGTGCTGCCGACCAATAAATTCAGTAAGATTTTAAGATATGAATTCAGAATGCTCATTAAGTCTTATAATACATTTGGATATTAAGTGTTTTAAGTAAAATATTTAATACATAAATAGCTTAATGTTTCACAAAGAGCAGAATACAATGAAACGTGTTCATAAAGTGACATTTTAAATGACCCAATTTTTTTTTTTAACCTTGATTTCTTTAAGTGAATTTATCATGCACAATGACAGCTCTGTCTGCAGGGCATGTGCGTCATTATAAATGTGGATTGTTGACAGCACATGTTTTATGAGCTCTTTTTCATTACGAATGACGTTTACAAAATATTTCTATCATAGTTCCCAGTTTCATGCTTCATTTTTAATTATGCTCCCTCAGAATCATCAGCATATGAATTGTGAGAATCCATATGCAGGTCTGCAGGGCGGTCTGAACACATGGGAGGCAGAGCATGTGGTGGGTTTATGTCTTAAGGCCAGGGGGGATGTGCTTGGTAATAACAATGAAGCATCAGGACTCATGCTGGCATAATGGAGGTGTTTGCTTGTTTTTTTCTTGTTTTTTTTGCCAACTGTCCATGAGATGCGTGTGGCCGCTTTTCTGCACCATATGGTCTTTTTTTATGCTGCATTGGACAGTTTTATTTTTCACCACCGTGGTCTATGGACTATCCCTGTTATACATAAAGCTATAAATAGATATCCATTTTTTTTACAGGGCTTTGCTGACTTGTAGCATTTACTGGCACCATAATGATTTATTATCTCTCCCCATAATGGTCGGATGCTCCAGATTAATGTTGCATATATTTTTGGAGTAGCAGCATTATTAAAATAATTTTTAAAAATGTTATGTTCTCTAGAATAATTAGTTATTTTCCTTTGGTATCTTTTCTTCTTTTAATGTTTAAGTTGAACATTGTGTCAAAAGTACAGATTTAGAAAATCACTGCAATGTGACCCACTTGAGCCAAGGATCACATTATTTCTTCGTGTCGTTTGTTGTTCTGTTTTTGGACATGAAACTAATTCTAAATAATGCTACAAATCTTATTTTCTTCTGTTTGCACAAATGTGTACTGAAATAGTAACTTCTTCTTTGGGTCTACATGAGTTTGGAGGCTCTATGAGCATACTTATCCAAGATATGTGTCAGTATCATCAATTTTCACTCAGTAATGAGAGTTTATGAAGCATTTTCAAAGAAAAGACACTTTCATTGTGGTTGCCAAAATGTTTTGCTGAATTGTTTGAACAAGGTTCTTTGTTGCATCAAAACCAACAAATTTGCCCAAGATTTTTTTGCCACGTCCCAGCTGTACTTTATCGGTCAAAAAAGGCCAGTTTATTTCAAACATAACAACAAACTTACTTGAACGTTAGTCATATGTGATATACCAATTTATTTCAAAAAGAGGCACTTTGAAATGTCCCCGCTTTTAAAATGAAAAGTAAGATTGTGAAAGAGGAACAAAGAATCGTTTCAAAAAAGTGTTTAAGCCTCATCAAAACATAGCTCATATAGTTGATAAAATGTTGTCTTGTAAGTGTCTGATGTAGATCATAGGAAACCCTCTGGATAATGTTTCTTTGTCTGGTTTAAAGAGGAACAATAGACGCTGTTCACTTTCATGTCTGTAAATCTGTAGGAGAGCCGCCGGGGACGAGAGCAGTCTTTATCTCTGTCCAGAGCTCACTATCTCCTCTCAAACATTGTCTTCATTTGAACCTTTAGGGGTTTGTACACTTTGCTGTGTCCTGATTACCTCAAAGGTCTTGATTTGTACAAAAAATAAAAATAAAATAACATCACACTGTGTTATGTTATTCTCTACAATTGTCTTGATAATGGAGTTCAGTGTAATGTAGTTCTTTACTCTGTTTGGCCAGATCTTAGGTAATGATCAGTATCTATCGCTGCACATAGATAATTATTTTTCATTTAAATATTTTTGCAAAGCAGCTGCAATAACATATTTGAATGCAGGCGGCCAACCCCACCCTTACTGGGTGGAATTATAGCTAAGATCATGTGGAAAAAAGCATGACCAGAGAATGAGTTGTCCCTCTGTGCTCATCCGTTGCCTCCCTAGTTAACTCCTTTTATCCGGTTTCTTTCTTTTTGTTTAGTTAGCAGACAGTCTGTGTCTGCTTTCAGTGATGGAGAATCTGTTAAAGTTGTAGCAGTGATGTGATGACTGGGCAGCTGTTGCATCATCCTGTGATACTCCAGCCAGATGCTACGTGGAGAGCAGCCGTCTGCTCTGCCACAGGACACATATTAGTTGATGACCATAAATACTGACATCACTTCCTGTTCTTCAGCTAGCATTTGGGATTGGCTGGTTTAAAAAAGGAGGGAAGGGGTTTGAAATGTTTGAGAAAAAAAACAACAGAAGGTGGTTTATATAATTTCATGCGGGGCAACGGAAATAAAAGTAAGAGTGATGAGTCATGGCTGATAAATCGGATTATTCTTGTCTGTTTCATCTTCCCCTCTTATTTATCATTTTATCATTCTTATTATAATGAATAATCACACTGAGGCTTAGATTTGTGTATTTCTAATGTGCCTTTGGCTTATTTATTTAACTTGTCATATAATTACAATTTGCTATGTAAATTTTGTAATGTAGAAAAGCATATATAAAGCTATTGCACACATGCAGTGGATGCAAAGATGAGTGTCCTCAAGGAGAAGTGTTTTACATTCTCCCTGTCTCGCCACTGCTATCTTCTTCACACAAAGAATTCAGTCATTTTGGAATAATCCTGCTCTTTCATTCCTCATTGCACTCTGTGTGTATTTGTGTGTGCAGTTCTGGAGGCTGTGAAATTCCTGCCAATAACATGATGTCACAGTTTCTCCTTAGCCCCAGAGAGAATGCTGCTGAAAAAGCAGAATGCAACAAGAGTGATGGTTATTAACTGCATGTTTTTGTAAATATCTAAATAATGAACATTTGTAATACCACCCACAATTCTGAGGCAAACCGTTAACTTGCTTTGTTTTGCAGATGATCACAGAACAAAATTTATCATGTTGTACCTCTGCTCCTCTTTATTGCCACTGAACAAGATATTGAATGAGAATATAAAGAAATTTTAGCAATTTTTTTTGAATGAGCTGCACCATCAGAGCAAATTTAAAACCGTCTGTATTCCCTTCGCAGCTGTGCCTCCTCCATCAGACCTTCCTCTGCATTTCTCCATCTGTGCCCCGTCTTTCATGTGTGAAAGTCAGAGGTTGTTTTTAATGACACTGTAAAGGCTGGTATGCATCATTTCTGAGCTCCACGGCCACAGTCTTCTTAACCTTGCATTCTGCTTGCGAGTCTGCAGTAGTTATTTAGTCAGAGAGCTCTCTGACGATTTGGTTACAGTCGGAGGGAAACCACACATAATTGTGGTGCAAGAACAAAGCTGTTGCTATTTAGAAAGCCTAATGGGTCATTCCATCGCCTCTAAATGCAAATTCATGTTGTATGATAAGAGATTTGCTGTGAGTTTGTGAAAAAGTATAAATATATTTTGCTCCTTGACCAAAAACAGAATACATATAATCATGATTTTAGGAAAATTAAATGTATTTTTCCCCCCAGTTTAGCAGCATCAAATTGCTTGTTGCACTTTTTCTCAGCGTATCAAATTTCTCAAATATTCTGACTAGCAAAAAGTTGATCTGTTCCACATCAGAGACAGCTGTGGATACAGTCACGTTTCAAGCCTTGTCATGTAAGGAACTGAGGTGTGCAGCTGATTAAAATGTTACTCAAGGGATTATTGAATTGGTATACTAAGTACTTAAGAGGTCAAGTGAGCAAGAGCTTAGCTCAATAAACTTTAATTCTCTGTCTGATGGGCTTTTTCTTGGCACTTTATACTTACAAATGGGAGCTTTTGTTAGTATTGCATGCATAAATAAAACTTATTTAAATTTAAAATTAATAAAGATGCAAAGTTTGGAGTGTCTAAAATCCTTTAATGCAGCCTCTTCACTTTGCTCTGAGAAAGATTTCTTGGCATCTCGTGGCATTATAGAAAATTTAATTATGAATTTTACACCCACTCAGATTAGTCAAGCACCAATCACTGTACCGACTGTTAAACGTTTTAAAAGTTGTGTCTGTTTAGAAAAAGACACCACCACGTCACACGCACAACGGTTAGATCTTGGTTTTTCCAGGCCGGGGCAGTTAAAGCCTGAGACCTCCTTTTCAGCTCATCTGAAGAAGGGGAGGAGGGAAACGAAGCATTCTGATGGGTCGGCCGCCAGCATTCCTACATCACTTCCTCCTCTAACATCTGGCATTCATCAGAGCGGGCAGAGAAGAAGGGAGGATGTACCTTACTGGCTAGGCTAATGTTTATTTCTAGACTTTGATAGAGGTGTCACATTGCAAGACCGCCCAGTTAACCCAGTTCCCCCTGTGACCAAAACAAAACGAAGCAAGAGAGAGTTCTTTTTGTTTTTTCTTTGAGTCTATCTCAGTTCTGGCATATATTCAGCTGTCTTTTTTTGTTCTATTTTTCTTACAACGTTTGTTCAAATTACATTTTAAACTGAAGAAAAAATTTACCTGAGAAATCCTTTTCATTTTTTATTTTTTTTCAGGATGGCCTAGCTGTGTTTTATTGTCAGTGGACTATCAACTGTGAGCTACCTGGACCAGAGGCATGTAATAGAATTTACTACCAAAAAGTGTTATTAAAAAAAATACTTTTTAAAATAATTAAAGCAGCTCATTCAAGGAGTTGAACCTTGAACCTTTTCTAATTTCCAGTTAGTTTCTGACCAATCAGGACAGATTTTTCTCTTGAAAATATCCTAAGTTCATTGATTTTTCTACATATTTTGACACACTGATCAGAAAAATGTATCACTATGTAAACACTTTAACCAAATTATTGATATCAATTTGTGCATGTTAAAGAATTTTGCCATCACAATTACAACTGTAAAACAAGTTTCATCTGATTGCCATAATTGAGATTTGAAAGATGGCAACTTTGTGCTTTGAACTTTGGATTTTGTTTTTTCCTCAGAAGGTGCATATGAGAGTCATCAGCAGGGTGTAGAGATGAGTGTGACCTCCTGGTTCCTGGTGAGCAGCGGGGGAACTCGTCACCGACTCCCCCGGGAAATGATCTTTGTTGGCCGAGACGACTGCGAGCTCATGCTACAGGTGTGAACTTTCTCTACTGGCTCATGCCATCACAGGACACAAAAAGTGTTTGCTTTATGCTAAGATAAACATTCCCTTAGCTGTAAGCACTCTATATCTTTTTATTATTTTTTTTTAGAGAACTGGCCTCGGTGCATGTTTCTTTGTGTGTGTGTGTGTGTGTGTGTGTGTGTGTGTGTGTGTGTGTGTGTGTGTGTGTGTGTGTGTGTGTGTCATTGTGTGTTACAGTGCCTTGCGAAAGTATTCAGCCCCCTTGAACTTTTCAACCTTTTGTCACATTTCAGGCTTCAAACATAAAGATATAAAATTTTAATTTTTTGTGAAGAATCAACAACAAGTGAGACACAATCGTGAAGTGGAATGAAATTTATTGGATGTGTCAAACTTTTTGAACAAATAAAAAACTGAAAAGTGGGGCGTGCAATATTATTCGGCCCCTTGTTGTAGCGCCGCCTTTTGCTGCAGTTCCAGCTGCAAGTCTCTTTGGGTTTGTCTCTATCAGTTTTACACATGGAGACACTGAAATTCTTGCCCATTCTTTCTTTGCAAAACAGCTCGAGCTCAGTGAGGTTGGATGGAGAGCGTTTGTGAACAGCAGTCTTCAGCTCTTTCCACAGATTCTCGAT
The DNA here is from genome assembly GCF_014905685.2 of Nematolebias whitei. Taxonomy (NCBI): domain Eukaryota; kingdom Metazoa; phylum Chordata; class Actinopteri; order Cyprinodontiformes; family Rivulidae; genus Nematolebias; species Nematolebias whitei. Next base: position 58,993,862 of record NC_056498.1, on the reverse strand, counting down.
TGGATTCAGGTCTGGACTTTGACTTGGCCGTTCCAACACCTGGATACGTTTATTTGTGAACCATTCCATTGTAGATTTGGCTTTATGTTTTGAATCATTGTCTTGTTGGAAGATAAATCTCCGTCCCAGTCTCAGGTCTCTTGCAGACTCAAACAGGTTTTCTTCCAGAATGGTCCTGTATTTGGCCCCATCCATCTTCCCATCATTTCTGACCATCTTCCCTGTCCCTGCTGACGAAAAGCAGGCCCAAACCATGATGCTGCTACCACCATTGGGGATGGCGTGTTCAGGGTGATGAGCTGTCTTGCTTTTACGCCAAACATATCGTTTTGCATTGTGGCCAAACAGTTGGATTTTGATTTCATCTGACCAGAGCACCTTCTTCCACTTGTTCGGTGTCTCCCAGGTGCTTGTGGCAAACTTTAAACAACACTTTTGATGGATATCTTTGAGAAATGGCTTTCTTCTTTCTACTCTTCCATAAAGGCCAGATTTGTGCAGTGTACGACTGATTGTTGTCCTATGGACAGACTCTCCCACCTCAGCTGTAGATCTCTGCAGTTCATCCAGAGTGATCATGGGCCTCTTGGCTGCATCTCTGATCAGTCTTCTTGTTCGAGATGAAAGTTTAGAGGGACGGCCGGGTCTTGGTAATAAATTTCATTCCACTTCACGATTGTGTCCCACTTGTTGATTCTTCACAAAAAATAAAAATTTTATATCTTTATGTTTGAAGCCTGAAATGTGGCAAAAGGTTGAAAAGTTCAAGGGGGCCGAATACTTTCGCAAGGTACTGTATATCTGTGCAGCTGTGCATACATCCATAGAGACGGTGTGTACGCTCGTGTTTACCTCTGGTCACTGAGCTAATTATAGAAAGTGGGGCAGATACCGCTTGAGTTTTTTTTTTTTTTTTTATTGGACCGAGTCACTCGTCAGAATAGAGAGGGCATCTTCAGCTGTAGCAACATTATTATTTTGAGAAACCTTTTACCAGTCAACGTCTCAAACTTTAATAATCAAAAGTTTGTTCATAAAAACTTATCTGATGCTGGTCAAGACTAAGCTTTTTTACATTTTACTTACTTTATTCTATTCTTTACACTAGATAGGAAAGTGTGCACAGGTTTTCAGTGGTAACCTATAAGTTCATATTTAAAAATGTATTTTACAATCACAGACATCATCTCTGTTTTGTAAGACTGAGCACGATGACTTTGTATTTTTCTGCTTTCACAGTTGTTTTTAGTTTTCTGGTTGGTTTAAATCCTCTCACAAGCCTGTATTTGGAGACTTCAAGCTCCTAAAGATTATTAAAGTTGTAATGACTCTTGTTTCGTTTTTCAACCACTTACACTAATAGTTTTCTGCTGACATGATTGTTTAATGGTTGTGTCCTTGTGCTCCTGTTTTGTGACTCTTTGAGGTATTTATGTATACTCTTTGAGATATTGTACAAATTAAAGGCAGCTTGCAGCTTGCAGTTGATCCTCATGTGACAGCTTCAGTAATCCAAGCTTCATCACATGGCTTAACATATAAACATCTGCTGTGTCATGCACCAACTAAAACACAACCACAGACTCACAGACAGAATATCAGTGTATTTAATGCTTTATAACAGTTACTTGATTGTAATGACCAAATTCTTTTTCTAAATAACTTTTAGTGGATATTTCAAAACTATGGCTACATGATACAGATATATATTTGAAAAAACAGGAAGAACCTTATAAACGCAGGAACTCGGTCTTCATGATACCCAATTAAATCATGCAGTATTATATTTCTTATGGGTATAAAGAAATGTACTGAAAAATAGTGAGGTGTTTACTCTTTATCTCTCAGAATTTTATTTTATGTCATAATTTTACCACTATGTTTATGTCTGAGTGTGAGGTCTTATGTTTTTGTATGTTTCCATATGTACCACTCCACAGAAGCAAACTTTCTGTTTGTAATCATTTAAACGATTTTCACTGGTCTTATGCCTCTTTTCCACTAGTGCCAGTACAGCATGGTACAGCACGGTAAAGATGTTTTTCCATTACACTCCTTAACGGCTGTAGTGGGTGGGTTCAGAGTTCAAACATTTATGCCACTCGCCTTACCAGCTGGTGGTGGTAATGCTGGTGGTAAGACCTTGAAACAGGTTTCAGTACAGGGTGAGAATT
>NC_056498.1:58969437-58991288 GCF_014905685.2 Nematolebias whitei | reverse complement strand
TATATATATATATATATATGATCATTTTAATAATCTGTATTCTTTTTAATCCGTCCCGGTCTGCCCCTGCCTGCGGGTGCTCAGGCTCTGGACCCCGGCCTCGCACGCTCCTGCAGGTTGGCACTCGGAGGATACTCCGTGGTGACCGGCGGAGCTCGGAGCCGGAGAGGTGATGCCCTGCCTGGCCTGAGGGGGCTCCGAGGCTCCGATGGAGAGGACCGGGCAGGCTGGCGTAGCTCCATCTAGCTCGCTCTGAATTTTGTCGTCGGCCACCAAGCACAAAAAAGGCCTATACTTCAGCATTAGACCACGGTGTTGTCATTATTGTTTTTAACATTTTTAAAAAATAGGTCCAGTCGCTCCTCCAAGTTTGAGTTATTGCAAATGGTGGATTGGGTTGTTGTGAAAGTTTCTCAATCAACCAGTGACTTCACCTCCTGACCAATCAGTGACCGACAGTGTCCTGATGTCACGCTTTCAGTCGGCACGGAACGCTTGGAACTGGAGCAAAGTTGGTCCTGAAAAAGGTGCTGGTTCCACGAATACTTGCTAGTGGAAAAGCCTGGGAAACGTGCAGAACCAAGTTGAACCGTGCTGTACAGGTGCTAATGGAAAAGAGGCATTAGTTGGCTCACTTTGACTTTTTAGAAATGCTGAGCCACTTTGTACTGTACATCAGTTTTCAGCCTTTCTTTCATTCTGCATCTGTTTTGTTTGTCAGGAGTTTATCTGTGTAATTGCATGAAACCTGTCTCCTACAGCTTGGGGTAAAACAGGCAGCTCAGCTGGTTTCTGTCATATTTGATCTAAAGTTATGTGATTGATTGAAAGCCATTTCAAGTTGCTTCTGTTTCTTCATCCTTGACGTCATATTATTTCAGCATGTTTTTTTTAAACCACAAGGAATTAATTTGTGGATAAATGACTCAAAACAAGATTCAGTTCCCAGATTGGGCATTGACTAACCTCAATGTTTTACACTGACTAGCCCAAACAGCAGACTTTTTGAAGACTAATCCCAAGATTGCAAAGATATGTTCATCAGTCAGTGTCATTGCATTCTTCTTGATGTTTTCAGATATTTACGAAATTCAACAATATTTTTCTGATTGAGGCTCACACCAAAAATATAAGACTGCAGTTTTGTTCTGGAAACCATTTATCCTCAAAACAGCTGATGGTCTCATGTTCTCTAGCTGCAGAAAATCAATGCTGTGCCTCCAGTCTTTTTTTCTTTTCTTCTGCTTTCCTTTGTCTCTTTCAGTGTGTTGTGTGTGTGTGTGTGTGTGTGTGTTTGAGTTTGTGTGTACAGGTTTTGAACTTTTGTTAAAACACAGCTAAGATTAAAAGGACAGCCATTTTTATAATGCAAAATGTCCAGCAGTGACATCTAATGATTATACATGAGCCTTCAAAGTAAAGTTCCTCACTGCGTCTCCTGAGTTAATGTTCCATGTCTGTTTACGTTTTTGTTTCAAGTCTCGTAGCGTCGACAAGCAGCATGCAGTCATCAACTATGAGTTAGGGAATGATGAACACAAAGTCAAGGACCTGGGAAGCCTGAATGGAGTAAGTATTAATGTGGAAAAGTCCCAGAGAGAGGTAACAAAACAAAACAAAAAAAGGACAGGAAAGAGAAATTGATCAAAGAAGAACATGTTTAACAAACTAAAAACTGAATAAAAAGGACTGAAAAGTAGCCGGGTTGAAATAACGTATTTGTTTTTTGTTTTTTTCTTTACTTAACATCACCAGTAAACACTTATCCATAATTTTTGCCAACTAGCTAGAAGGGGAATTCCTCCAACAAAGAATCACAGCCCAGTTTTTGATCAGCTGACCAATTTTAGCAGACTCGGCCTTTTGAGAGCCTTAAAGAGACAGAAACTAAAACTCCTGGCTGAGGCATTTCAGACTGACGGTTACAAGAGAAATGCACAACATAGACCCCAAGAATAAAAACTGGACTCTTTAAAAAGACTAAAATGTTTTCTTTAAAGGGCATTTATGGGAACACTCTGAATCTGGTGAAACTAGTGAGTTATGACTGATAAAACTAGTAAGTAAAACATACACCACAAACACAAATTTAAACATAGATATGTAATTTTAAAGGTTATTTTGTAACTGTGAGAAACTATAAAACCATTGTTTTCCTACTTTTTACTTCGTAGTTCTTTAAAACTTTGTTCCAATGGCCACATGGCATTAGTCATATGAAGTGATTCGTACTCAGTCACAGCCCACCAGATTAGACACATGTGCACAACGTCCCTCACATCCTCTCCAGCCCTCACACAGGAAGTCAGAGTCAATTTCTACTGTGTCATTAACCGTTCAGCTTCTTTGGCTGGATTTAGAGGAAGTTTTCTCCCGCTGACTCAGTGGGTATGTAGAAGTTTGGACAGTGTTACTAATCACTCCCTAACTGAAATCATTTCACTGCTAAGTCGCTGCTGACATTTGATCTCACTAGAGAGCAGACAGGAATGTTTTATTACAACAACAGCAGTGCAAATGTGTAGAATTGTATTTACAGTAAAGTAGAACTTGATCTGTAGAGAACAAGTGAGTGAGTTTGAAAGAAGAACAGGAACCAAACCTTCAAACAAAAAGAGAAACATGTTTTGTTAATTCTTTCTTTTTGACTAACTTTAGATTCTTTACTCTGGGAACTTGGTGACTCACTATCACCATTTCCTAAAGCTTTGCAGAGTTTATGAGCCAAAATCCAAAATGGCTCTTGTGATCACCAAAATTAATTTACATATAATTTAATTAGCAATTGCTAATTTCTGTGCTTATTTTTTTTATTCTTGCAACAAAAAAACAAACAAAAACAAAAAATCACAAAAATTAAATAAAGTCAAAAACTCAACAGATTAATTGGCAAGGTAATTAGCAAATTTATAAATAGTGCAAGGATTATTTGATTTCACTCCTAAAGTTTGTGTTTAGCTTAAGCAATTGTTACACTGAATATAATTACATTTTTGTTTTCCTCTCCAGACCTTTGTAAATGATGTTCGCATTCAGGAGCAGATGTATATAACTCTGAAGTTGCAAGACAAGCTGAGGTTTGGATATGATATCCTTTCACTTCTTTCATCTCTTCTCTTTGAATTTTACATTTTCAGTGGGTTGACTATATTTATTACTCCCCGAAGAGCTAAATTAATCCCTACCAATATGCCAATATTTTTTGTGTATCTAATAACCACAACACATTTTATAGCCTGAAGTTATCTAATTTATGTTCACATTCAAACACATACTGTATTGTGATATTGTCCCTAGTATTTCCTTAACTTTACTGTCTTACATACCAATCTGTTCACGGTGGTGAGAGGGGAGCTTACAGTGCCTGAAGAGGCTCTCAAGGTGAGAACAAATACCCTGTACCCTTTAATGGATCAAATTAAATATACAGCTTTGACATACACTTTGCATTTCTTCTACTTATTAGTATTTTTTCCTACATCTTTCAGCATGAAAAGTTTACCAGTGGACTCCAGCTTAGCAAGAAGCCATCCAATGGTGAAACCTCTACAGGCAAAACAAGCAAATCTCCCAGTAAGACCCCAACAAAAAGCCCAAAGTCACCCAGCAGCAGCAACGCAAAGTCTGGAGAGAGCAGACTAACGGATGGAGTCACTTCCTCTAAAGAACAGTCGGCTAAACTTACCGAGTCTCACAAAGCAGAGGAAAGGATAGGAGGTGAGACACAGACGATTGGATGGGGGAGAAGGGGATGGGGGGAATTGACTATACACTTCATCTATGTCTTTTTTCAAATTTATTGGGCTTCCATAAAAAGTAGGTTCTTTTTTTGTAAGTCAGAGTATAGAAAAATACCTTCAAGTCAAATTCTGAAATGAAGTTCAACTAAAAAAAAAAAAAAAAGACTGGGGGGGAATGAAATTATGACAGATTTCATTCTAGCACAAAAGCATGACGATTAATGGTTTTTATTTTGGCACATGAGGCATGTTGTATTTATTTTGTTGTACTAACGGTTTTATTTTGAAGGGAACACGTATCTTGGACTGAATATGTTTAAATTAAACAGAGGACTTTTATCTCAGGCCAGAAGGGGGTGGGATGGTCACTAGGCAAGAGCTTCAACCACCACACTAGCATTCATTTATCCATAAAAGCAGTTTAGATCTGAGGGTGCACTTAATAACAAACATCTCTGGCTAGGTAGGAGCAGTAGCAAAAGCCCTTGTTAATCTGCAGTTCTTAAAACAAGACCGCATGGAGCTTTTTTTTTGTAGAGATTAATCAGTAACCGTGTCAAAGTGACTGCATCAAGCAAAGCTGTAAGACATTTTAAATTTTCTAAAATTACAAGATGTCCAGTTACACACTTACATTTTCACAAGTGTTGGAACACCAATGTGCATAGTACTCCCATCTGCCAGGCGTATGTGTAAATCTGCTGTGTAACTGCTGTAATGCCAAGCCACATGTTGATATTACACCTTGTGGTAAGCAGACAGTCTGCACGAGGGTCCAACTTCCTGCCTGTAGTTTGGCCTGATTGTGGATAATTACGTTCAAGACTATGATTTAACTTTCACAGCTCAGTATAGAGGTATTTAAGAGGCAAGTAGGCAAAAAAAGAAATTAGGGCTAGATGTGGCTTTTCTTTACACAGTGCAATAATATACTAAATGCTAACTCAAATCCTTCAAAGGACTTTTCATGCTTGTCATTTTCCTTTCTCAGCTAGGTTTCCTTTCCCTTCATTACTTGGGTTGGAAAATAAGTGGACACACGATGTTTGTCCCATGTCAGCTTCCATGCTTACTGGAACATTGAGGCCAACGTAAAGTTCCTCTTTCATTTACACTGCTTGTGATAATTAGGAACAACTGAAATGATCCTGTAAATACTGGTAGGTTAGTGAAATAGACCAGAGGAAATAATGCATAGATAAATTTATATTGTTATTTAATAAACTGTTCATCTAAAATGCTACCTGGTAAAGTCTATAGTTAACACTTGTTTTAACAAACCACAGCAAAACTGAATTGTGCATCTTCTGCACAGTGTTATAATGCATCTTTGTGTGCATCTTCCCCAGGGGACATTACAGCACTTCCTCGTGGGACCCCTCTGTATGGCCAACCCTCTTGGTGGGGTGATGAAGATGCAGATGATGAAAACTCTTTCAAACAGGAAACCAAGTCATCCTCATCCAAAAAACACGACAGCTGCATTTCAGGTAGGACATGCATGAAATTGTTGATTCCAGACATCTTTTGCACAAACATAATCTTTTTTTCATTACTAAAAAGAAATCTGATTGTACAGATAGTGAAAAACACCGTTTTTAGCAGCTGTTTTAAAGGATGTAGTGATCCATCCAACTGCCCTTCATCCTTTTTTTATGCAATATGTGCTCTCTTTTTAGATTGCTATACCATGCTGTATGTTTAAAACATTATTATGGGTGCAAAATTACTAATAATAACTCTTAAAGCATGACATTATCTTACACGAGTGCCTACAGTACTCAGCTAGCACACACCACAAGGTAAGAATATATTTTTTCTCAAATGCCTTGATAGTTTAGCTGCAGAGAGTTTGTCCCGATTCCTGATTTTGTACAAAATATATTACTAAACCAAGTGTGCAAGTGTGGGATTGGGTTTGGTTATTAAAACACTGCAGTACAAATAAAAGCTGATGTTACTTAAAAATAAGCTGGTTGGAGGCAGACAAGTCAAAATCATGATGTTATCCTTGGCCACGTTATAGGCTCAGTAATCCCTGAACTTTATTAGTTTATTCCTTCGTATTAAGACTATATAGGCTGACATTAAGACCTGCTGTTTATGTGAGCAGGATTTCACTGCTGTTAATGGGGGCTTTTTGTTTTTGTAATGACACGTTTCTGTGTTTAATAATACTTAATGTGGCGACTAATGGGAACTCAGTTTTCAACTTCTGGCTGGGAAAAGAAAACATACAAAAGAAACATCACAAAATCAGTTATTTTACTTAAGAGCCTTTGTAATGTCTGATCAAATGAATCCCTGGATAATGTACTATTTGGGTATTTCTCGTGTATTTGACTTTTAATTTAAGTGAACTACATATATTTTGAAGAGAATCTGCTTGAACTAAAGCAGGCGAGTTTATACTTCTGTGGTGTAAGGAAAACAAAAGTATGAATTCAGGATGTAAGTAAAGATGGTTGGAAGTGGAATACTTCTCTGAACTCCAGCTGGGAAATACATGTGGGCTACATCTCAGAGTTTTTGATTTGTTAATCATTTCAAATTCCCAAATATATGCTCAAGGATAAGTAAGGATTAAGTAGGATTCAGCCTATATGAGGCCAATGCAAATTCCAATCTGATCTTTGTTGGGTTTTGTTTTATTTTATAAAAAGAGCAATAATACACACAACTTAACTCACATGTACATGATAATCATTGTATGCATTGATTTGTAGATCTATACTGCATGTCTTAAAATAAATGTCTAAAGCACAATGTTTTACAGCAGTCACGCGGAGGTTTGTTGTAATCTGCACTCATTTTCTGGGCCAATCTCATGAAATAATCTGTTGAATAAATGACTGATGCAGAATGCATTTCAAAATGACAAATAATCACAGAGATTAATCTGCTTGTTTCTGGACTCAAACATGCTGTAATTCTCTAAACCAACTATATCCCTTTGACTTTGACACTAACAAATACATTAGCATAATTATTTGTAGGTACAACTGTGTTTCTGCCTCTTCATTTAGAAACGTTTTAGGTTTCATTTTTCAGATTACACAATCAGGAACAGATATGTAGGTCAACTGGCTGGTGTGCCTGTTTAGAGTTACAGTATTATGGACATGAAAGGGTTTCTTTCATTTCTGCAACAAAGTTTTAGTTTTTTTTTTTTTTCATGCAAAATTGTCACACATTAGATTTTGATAAAATAGCTTCATTTATTCAACAAATATTTAACTTATCAGTTAATACTTGTAAAACCAATGTTATTTCATTTATGTCAAATATAACAATGGTTATTCACTGTAAAGAGAAATTCCTTGAACATTTTTGAACAGTGATGTCAATAAAATTCACATTTCTCCATAACACTTGGCATTACTTCCTTGAGATTATTCATAACCTCAGATTGTTATTTTTAACCTGTGAACATTGGTTTCTAAAACATTACTCACCATTCAAATAATTAGTACTAAAATGTTATCCAGATCTGCATGGGTGTTTTCAGACAGCACTATCTCAAAAAAGTATAAAAGCCACAGCTTCGTTATTTACACACCATTATTCCTGCCTAGTAAACAAACATTTTGATGTGCATTATATCTCTGTAGCTTGCAAATTACAAATTAAATGAGTGGCAAGAGTTAAAGTACAAAATGAGAAATTAGCAACTGAGTTTCCTGATGCTTGCTCAATAATCCAGGTAGAAAAATCCAAAAAAGTTCAATCTGGTCCTCTGGACATTCAAAAAAACAAAACAAAGCAAAAAAATAATAAAATAAATGTAGAAACGTTTCGTCTCTCATCCAAGAGACTTCTTCAGTCTGAGGTGCTGTATTCAGCTCAGTCTCTTAAATAGCACCTTCTTCAGAGTGGATCAACCAGTTTTGCTGCTGACAACCAAAACCAGCTGATCACATGCTCAAGAAGGACCATCAGCCTAACAATGGATCATTAGCACACTGATGGCTGTTTACTATTCACAGAGGGCTGAGTGATACTAGCAATCACAGCATTGTAAGAGGGGGACAGTTGAACCCGGAGGCCTCCACCCCTGTTTAATGATGGACGGTTTCTTTTCACAAAGATGGCCTCCTTTACTCCTCTCTCAAACCATCGTTCCTCTCTGTCCAGGATGTGGCCTGGAGATGAGTGTAGACCGCAGAGTCCTGGCCTGATGATGTTGATCTTCTGTGCTGGGCCATCCTTTTGGCCAGTGGCTGTTTAGTTTCCCCGATGTAAGACTGATCACAGCCCTCCTGACACTGAACAGCATACACAACATTACTCTGTTTGTGCCGGGGGACTGGATCTTTGGGATGAACCAGTCTTTGCCGTAACATATTTTGGGGTTTAAAAGCCACTGGGACGTTATGTTTAGAAAATAAACGTCTCAGTTTCTCTGATACTCCCTCAACATACGGAATGACCACTTGTCTGGGTCTGGGTTCCTCCTTTTCACCTGATGGCTGACTGGAGTCTTGTTTGGGTTTCTTCTCTGCTTTCAGGAAGGCCCAGTTAGGATATCCACATTGCTCTAGAGCCTGTTTTTTGTAGGATTTCTCCTTCTGCCTGGCTCCTGAGCTAGTGGGGACGCTGTCTGCTCTGTGATACAGAGTCCTGATGACTCCTAACTTGTGCTCCAAAGGGTGATGGGAGTCAAACTGCAAATACTGGTCGGTGTGGGTGGGTTTGCGGTACACCTCGGTTTGCAAATGTCCTCTATCAGAGACTGAGACCTCACAGTCCAAGAAAGCCAACTTGCCATTTTTTACATCTTCTCGTGTGAACTTGATGTATTTATCCACAGAGTTGATGTGGTCAGTAAAATGTTGGACTTGCTGAGATTTAATTTTAACCCAGGTGTCGTCAACATACCTGAACCAATGACTTGGTGGTGTCCCTGAAAAGGACGTCAAGGCTCTCTTTTCTACCTCCTCCATGTACAGGTTGGCAACAATAGGAGAAACTGGAGACCCCATAGCACACCCATGTTTCTGCCTATAATATTGCTCCCCATATGTGAAGTAGGTTGACTGCAGGCACAGTTTCAAGAGTTGACACAGTTGTTCTGTGGAAAGCGTGGTCCTGCTGCTCAGAGTGGTGTCTGATTTTAATCTTAAACTGACCACCTCTACTGCATCATCAACAGGAATGCACGTAAAGAGTGATGTGACATCAAAAGAGACCATTGTTTCATCAGTCTCCATGATGACATCCCTCACCTTATCCACAAAGTCCATGGTGTTCTGTATGTGGTGTTCTGAGCTGCCAACTAAAGGGATGAGTACAGACGCCAGATATTTGGAAACATTGTAAGTGACAGAGTTAATCATGCTAACAATAGGTCTTAAAGGTACACCTTGTTTGTGGATTTTAGGTAAACCATACAGACTAGGTGTGGCCTCCCCTGGGTACAGTCTGTGGTACAGAAAACGGTCAATAGCCTTGTCCTGCTCCAAATTTTTCAGGCAATCTTATTAACTTTTTTTTGTAACCACTTCCTGGATCTCTTTTCAGAGGTTCATAAGTTGTTAAGTCACTAAGGAGTGTCATAACTTTCTCATGATAGTCTTTCTGGTTCAAAATCACTGTGCACCTTCCTTTGTCTGCTGGGAGAATGATGATGTTTTTGTCCTTGCTAAGAGTGGTGAGTGCATCCCTCTCCTCTCTACTGATGTTGGAAGGTGGTGGTTTGGCATTGCTGAGGCAGGCTGAAACTTTGATTCTGAGCTGTTCTGCTTCACCCTCTTTGAACTTCACCCTCTTAGCAACTGAGTTGTTCACATTCACAAACTGACAACTCAAACTAACAGTCAAACCTATTTTCATATGTTATTAACAAATTTATTTATATTAAAATGTAATTGTTAGGGCTGGGTTCTAGAAATTATGTGAAAGGATCGTTGGGACATTTGTTCTTACTCTATGAGATATTTGAGGAGCTGTGCAGCACCAAGTCACTTCAGTTTTTCCACCACAAGTTTTTAGACTGATATTTATGCACAGCAGGGCCACCCAGTGGATATAATGGGTGCTATAGTGTTCAATGAGATAAATAGGATAAACAAGGATAGGTTTTTAAAATGTCAAATGCGATGTGACATTTGGCTGCAAAAAAAATAAACCACGTGGAAACATTACAAAGTAAAAGGATATTGTATTTTATAACTCGTACTGTAGATGAATTTAGTTCAACTAGGGGATTTAAAGTAGTTTACACAGAGAGTAAAATAATATTTTAATTATTTGAAGACCAAACGTTTTTCTTTTTCTGTAAAAATGTAGTGATAACCTACAAGATTTTACATCCAAATGCACGCAAAGGTTTTTTTTTCCCCCAGAGGAGCAGAGTGTGATTGTTTGTGTGTATATTGGGTGACCCAAGACTGGATGGACTGGGGGTAGGGGGGGTCCTTGTTAACAGGATTACAGTCTACACCAATAGAAAAACAGCTCAGTGAAGCAAAATCAGTCTGTGCCAGGCTGGTTTAATGGAGCACTGTGTTCAGTAGGAATGGTGGAAGGAGGGGGGGTTAATCATAAACACAAACATGACAGCAGACTGAAGCCTCCTCAAATCTCTTTCCACATCTGGAGGGGTAGTCCGGCAGCATCTTCACCAGCATGAAAACAGACTTTTTCCAGCTTGTATGGTTCAGTTTAAAATAGCCTGGTTGTACATTGAGTTTCACTTTGTTGATTTTTGCAAAAGTGTTTTTCTTTTGGATTGCTGTTAGAAATTTTGAAGTAAATCTCTGCAAGAATGCAAGGATGATTTGAAACCCTAGAAAGCCTTCTTAAAATTCAGACGAATGGGTTTATCTACTTCAGTCATGGAAGAGGGTAAGTACAGTAAAAGGCATTTTGCTCTTTTGCAGGATTACATTTTAGAAGTCACTGTTGAATTATGTAATGTTAGATTTGTTTTGTGAAGCAGCATGTGCCAGGAGTGGTGCAGTGTAATTGGTGTACTTGGCACAAACTTCAGTATTAAAAAGAGCTCTTATCAGTGTGCGTGTTTTGAAAAACAGTGTGAAAAATTTCTCAATATCTGCAAAGTTCACAGTTGATATAAGTCATGGGGAAGTAGAGAAAATGAAGCAATTCTATTTCTGTGGGGGTTTTCACTCAGACATGAACATTAATCACTTAAGTTTGGTGTGTGTTCCTTTATATTTCTCAATAAAAAGGCTGTGTTTGCACCACCCCCACATGTATTGTCACTAAACTCGATTAAGTTACGCCATTGCACTAGCTCCCCATTTTCTCCCAACACACATACACAAACATCACACACAGCTTCCAAACAGACCACTCTGTACACAGCAGCAACTGTTGGCTAATACTCTGGCAAGTATTACTCTCAAATCCATGTACTTTGTATAATGTAGCTGGTAAAGAGCTTTCAATTTGTGTCGTCTTTGTACAGTATTAGTCTGACATCTGCTTACTTTGCGTGTGCCTTAACTGCTTTTTGCTCTTTTGAGATCTACGGTAATCATTTAACTCTCTTTAGCTCTTAAGGAGGTGAATTGAGTAGCCACTGTTTTAAGTTCATTTGCTTCTGTCACACCTTTACAGCAGGTGCTTTTTGTAAAGTTATAGAACACGTGTATTTTAGCATATCAATAATTTGAAAACGATTCACTTGGTATTATGGTATAGTTTTGTTTTTTTAATAAAGTGGTTGATAAGCCAATAAAAAAGGTCTTCAACATAATCATCTCTAGTTTACGCTGTTTGACCTGTAAAATATTGGCTTTAAACTAATTTTTCAAAATTCGCTAGCATGGTATTTCCCTCACAACTGTAAATGTTCATTAGTGTGAGAGCGTGAGTAGTTGTCTGTCTTTTTTGTCTATGTGGCCATGTAAACATGAGGCCCGTCCTCTATGCACAAAAAAGCCTGCACAAAAAAAGCAGGTAAAGAGGATAGATGGACGGTTGGATGTTTTTTTTCCCATAAGTCTGGTGATTTGTGTTGACGCTGATACGTTGACACTTTTATTACATGTGTGAAAGAGGAAGCTTAATTTAGTTCAGTGTTAAGAGGTGGAGTTAATTGTGATAGTGTGATGGCGATCTTTGTTTAAAAAGTTTCACACAGGAACCTCTGAAGCTTTCTGAGTTTCTAGAGTGAGATAGAAGTACAAGTGTGATAACACAACTAAAGCTGCTTTATGATGTCAGCAATCCTAACAAGTATTATTTTGCTATCGCAAAGATTGTTTACCGGTATATGTTTACCCGTGATTGTGGAAATGTTATATTTAAGCCTAAGGCTTAGGGTGATGGTGATCTTTTGTAAAAGAGAAGGATTTGATAAAACAAGGCAAAACTAGAGCATCATTGCTAAAATGAATGCAGCACAGTTATTTTATTTCTATCACAGTTTGAAGTAAGGACCTTAAAAGCACTGGTCTATAAAAACTGATATCTCCATTTTGTTTTGTTTTTGTTGTATATTGTCTGTAAAATCATAAGAATCATTCATGTACAGTAACTGTTTTTTTTTCCTCTGAGTTTCGTCCATGTTATAATCTTCAAGTTGCTTATTGTGTTTGGCGAGGACAGAGCAGAACCCAAAGTGCAGAACCAAAAACTCTAGATGGACTCAAAGGAAAAGTAAAGAAACTGATTTATTCAATTAAAAATAAAAAGCTGACGAGGCAGCAAAAAGTACAAGTGCAAATGCAGAAAAACCCAAAGTAAAAATTTGAACAACTGATTGGCACAATGCACGAACAAGGGAGTGATAAAAGACACTGTATAAAAAAACACACTAATGACAGACATTGACACTCACCTGAAGAAGACAATGAGGAACAGGTGAGAGTGAGAGGGGTAAGAACTGAACTACATGATGGGGAAAACACCGGGGAAGCTGAAACACTAGAATCACAGAAAAACTAAATAAAAACACAAAAATCACAGATGTTAACATCAACAGCTTTTCCAGCAACTGCTGATTATGTCAGATACTGTAGTTCCTTAAGCTGACTTGAAGGTAGTGAAGTAAGGTCTTTAATTCAAACATTCACTTCTTGCAAAAATCCTACTTTGTTTCTTAAATCCTTAAGAACTGTCAAATTGTAATTATAAAAATTTCACAAGAAATCCACCTTTTTTTAAATGATTACATTCTGCACAGGAGTTTCTGCACAGATTGATTTTATTTGCTGATTGCCATATGTTCCCATATTTTATCCCCAAGATGAAGCAGATGGCACCTTTGTTTTTGTGCAACTATTATTTATCCTGATCAGATCCCTCAGGATCTGGTTGTTTATAAATAAATGGGGGAAAAATATTCCAAATGGTCAGGACAAAAAAGAACATTTTAAAGATTTTTGTTTAAGTGACAAGTGAAAATATGCAAAACTGAAAAATATATTGGTTTTACCGTTTTCCTTTATTATTCAATAAAAAGGTTAAATCATGTCATCTGGACCAGTTTCTTTAAGTGATAAACGTTCCGTCCCCCATCCAGAGGACTTCCTCAATCTACATCCTGCCAACCAGATCTGTCCCATAGATAGCCTTCACTGCTGTGTTTCAAGCCAACCTCCTGTTGGAATCTCAAAAGTAGGTTTTCAACACGTGCGATACACACCTACCCAAAACAATCAATCATCTTGTACGACGATTAAATGTTTTAGGCCGGGTGGCCACCTTGCTACTCACAGAAACAGCCCGAGGACACCCAAGGCCAAAGTGGTTGTTTGGCAGGCCATAGACTGAAGATGTCCTCTGAATGGTGGACGAAACGTTTCTCACTTTTAGAAATTGGTCCAGATGACACAATTTAACCTTTTTTATTGTTATCTACTTGGATTATTGAGCTTACAACCTTTTTTTCTTACTCAATGTTTGATAAGACGTTTGACATTGCAGCTATTAGATGTAAAACAGATTAGCTGTTAAACTACCACCGATTAAGCCGACAAAGCAGCTTTGACCAGTCAGGGCTTAAACAAAGAACATCACAGGATTCTTGAGGGGTCAACACAAATATTTTCATGACTTGTTAACAGTACTGTCATTTTCTGAAGGAAATTGTTTTGCATTATGTCATAATACATACTGTATTTGCAATGTGTTTCTTATTTAATGTTCTGAAGCCTAAATTAGCCTTTGACCAACCAAAAATTTTAATATATATTCCTTTATTGAGTTTTTGCTGTTGTTTCCCAAACTCAGAGAGCAAAGAAGCCCGTCGAGGAGAGAAAGCTAAAGAAGGTGGCCTTCATGCATCAACTGCTCATGATTCCAGTTATTATGATGTTCCTACCAAGGAAGGTCACATGGCAAGTAATGGCATCCATGAAATTCCCACCAAGGACACCGAAGATGGACCTTCTCACAGCCACATTGCTGCATGTAATATAACATTTATTTATTTATTTTTGTCTGATTTTTGTATTTAATCGGTGACTGTTTAATTATGTGTGTAGTGTTTCTTTAAATGAACTGAAGACAAAGGGACTGTTATTTAGGACTTTTTATAGTAGTAATATTAGAACCATGTTACGAGTCCTGTTAATGTGACACAATACTCATTTTTCACACAGCTCAAGGTCACGCCTCATTCACCATAGAGTTTGACAACACCTCTCCAGGGAAAGTCACCATCAAAGACCACGTGTCAAAGTTCACAGCAGATCACCACAGGTCTCGCTCCAAGAAGAGCGGAGCAGGAAGTGGAAGTGCAGGAAGTAAGGACCTGAGCACGCTACAAGCTGCTATGATGGCGTCTGAGAGCAAGGTGGCTGATTGGCTGGCTCATAATGACCCCACGTTGATGCGCAGCGAGTCAACAGAAGACGACAGCAAGAGCATCAAGAGTGACGTGCCGGTCCATCTCAAAAGACTCAAAGGTGAAGTTTGGTCTTTTTGTTAACTTATGAATGTACAATATGTGGATTTTTTTTGTTAGTGTTGTCTGGTTCACTCACAACAAACTTAATTTTCTCTCTTTTAAAATGTTGCCAACTGTTATCAGGTCTTTAACCATAATAGTCGCTAGTTTCTGAGTTGACTTTTGGGCTGATTTGCTTTTGTTTATCATGGGTATCCCTGGGAATTTTATTGCTGTTGGTACTTCAGTTAGATTTGATAAATATGGAAATGTCCATACTCTGTACATTTGTTTTGCCTTTTTACCTACGAGCACTTAACTGTAGTTTTCTGCTGGTAGCGTTTTTTTGTGAGTTTGGGTCAAACTGTTCTTGTATGTTCTGCTCAAATAAGTTCAAGTTTGATGCTATTCAAGGGTTTTGCAAGCTGCAGGCAGAGCAGAGTCAAAAGCTTTTATTGGGCCAGTGCAAGCAGGAGCTATGCTAGAGCCAGCATGTGTTTATAGCCTGGGATTTGAACTCAGGCTAAAATTCTTGTCTTTGACGTTCAGTGTAAGTGTTTAAGATGTTAGATTTTACTATTTTTACATTACTATTGACAATTTGTCTCTTTTGTTTTTAACAGTTTACCGAGCTCAATCACTGTGTTCAGTAACTAGCTTCATTTTGCTTCCATGTCTCTTTATTAAATCAGTGTTAATCAGTGTTTGTACATAATCTTCTGCCCAGATTCAGAGCAAAACCATGTCTCTTTTTAAATGTTTTTTTAAAGTGTTATTATCAGAAGTAATAATGAGTTGTTGAGCTGCTAATGTTCTTAAGCATCCATCCTCCCAGTCTCTAACTGTAAACCTGACCTATGAACTTCGCAACACCCCTTACAAGGGCTAGTCTTGTCTGGCCCTGCTCCCTGGTCCAGACCGAACCACAGTTGGGTCCTGCTTAAGCCTTAGAAGTGACACTAAAGACAGTGCCATTTCTGGCCTGCTTTTGTCTAATAGCCCTGAGGAGGGAGACAAAAGTGAGTTGTGTGTTGATGAAAATGAAATCCTGTGAAGAGGAATGGAAAAAAAAACAGAAAACCTAATTTATTAAATGGAGTTAGTAACACTAATATGTCATCTGGCTGACAGGCGACCTACTGGGTGACTGTGCTCTTAACTGATTTACTGACTGGATTTTTACAGCTGGGTAACCAAGGGAAAACCAAGAATAAGATGAAGGGAGAGAGAAAAGGTAGATCACTGAAATGAAGATGGAGACAGGGAGCACAGAGAGATAGGTGGATAAAAGGCAAGTTGACAGCTGGATGGCCAGCTACTGACACTGGCTTTGGACATGTGAGGTGTGAAAAAAACAGGTGAGTTGAAATGGGTGAGAGGGAGAAGCTGGAAAAAGCACTGACAGCAGTATTATCAGCAAAATCAGCAAAGGTGAGTGAAAAAAGCAAGTAAAAGAGAGAAAGGGAAGGTTTGGGCTGCAGTGAAAGCAGAAAGGGAGGCGGTGAAGCTGAGGGAGAGCAGGCTTTGGTGGAAAGTTGTTATAGAAACGGCGATGCAGACTTTCATTTACACAGAGGAGATCTGAGCTGCAAACATCTGTCTGTGTGTTGAAGTGGCTGCAGCACATTCTGATGGTGTGTTTGTGTGGCTGAAAGCTGCAGTTTTTGCCTGCTTTGTTTGAAACATGCTCAGCGCTGACAGACTGCAGACAAGCAGTGCAGCATGTGTGAATGGAAATGTGCTTTGGGCGTGTCGTAGAGGTGCTGGCAAGAAGAGTCACAGAGATTTATAGAGGCATCTGAGCTGAAGCTTTTGATTGGTAAATATGAAGGTAAGTCTTTTTTGTATTAGATGGTGTACAGGTTACATCTTTATGTGATTTTCTTTGAAGTAGAAACTGCAGTGTGAGCATTAATGTAACATTTTAACATTTTTGGTGCATTTTCTGATAAATGTGACCAGTAATGATATCAGACGAAATGTTTGGAGTAAAATTAAAGTTGCAATTTTATTTTGCCAATGCGATTAGTTGCTGGTTTTGATGTTTTTGCGATTGATTAATGTGTTGGCTTTGCAGTCATAGAAAACTCTTAGTAGACGCACAATGGTCAACGTTCAACTGTATGTCTGTGTTGCTCTGCATTAATTGCTTAAATACACTACTGTTCTGTGTGTCTTAGAGACTACATGTTTGCTTGTGTGTGTTTGTGCAAAGGACGTGCATGCTTGTTTCATTTGTTCAGTTGTGTGTGTGTGTGTGCAGACTGCTCCACTGTGAGTCATGTTGGAGCGACCGGTACAGTGCACTGGTCTCACAGAAACCTCTGTTGTCCTCTGGCCCTGCTAAGAGCTAGTTCTTTGTCGTGGACACACAGAATGAAAGACCTGCTTCTCTGCTTATCTGCTGATCTGATCTACCTTCGTTAACACAATGCTGCTTTGTGTGGTCATTTCTTTAGCTCCCTCTTCTGTTTGAAGTGTATCCTTTCTTACATGCCAAGCTATGATTAAAGACAGAAAAGTTGGATAAAGGAATATAACAAATGAGCCACAGAGTTTATATAACCTTTGTTATGCTCATGTAGGTTACTGTTGCAAGAGTGAATTAAAAAAGTAGTAAAATAACTCATGCTGCCAAATGCCAACATTTTTCTCAAGTAAGGGAATACCCTATTCTTTAACATGATTTTTATTAGATATTGTGCTGAAATGTGACACTAGATTTATTATTGTAGACTTATCAATGCACCCAAAGATATAAAAATGGCAACAGGAACATGTTTCACATTAACTTATTCAAAGCAAGCTGTGGTGTGCATTCACTTATGTTTCATAACTTTTTTCTTCCATAGAATTTCTTATTGTAAGCTAAATTATCTAAACTTTTATAGGAATTTCCCTAATCTTCATTATGACAAACATCAGATAAATCAGATAAAATGCTCCAGTTTACAATACAGAGCTTCGTTTCAGAAGTAAAAAGTTAAAATATCTGTCCAGTTTGAAAGATCTTGTGTTTTCAAGAAAAATAAATGATCACTTTTTGTTTGGTTTATTTTAGTAAAGATTTCAAACATGTTTTAGCTCTGTGTTTTTATTGCTGATCTGACTTGTGAATGGAGCAGGTTCAGTGCTTCCTGCTTAGAGGGGAAGGACTGGGAAGTGAAAGCTGGTTCCACCTTTTTATATAAACAATACAACGTCTGTTAAATATTCACTTGCCAAGTTGGACTTGATTGGTTGTTTGAGACTTATGTCAACTTATGTAGCAATATATTCAATTTTGAGATTTCATTATTATCTGTTTTTTTTCCACTTAATCTAGTCGTTCTCTCCCATCCAATCTTATTCTTATCACATCCCCCAACCTCCTTCCCTTTTCAGGCACCCCTATTTTTTCTATTCCTTTATTTTCCTCTCGCCTCCCCTCCTCTCCTCCCCCATTCCTAACCCCTCCACCCACCACACACACATCCAGCACTGAATCCCCTTCCATGTCTTCCTCGTCCCCTCCCCCTCTCTTAATTCACAACCAGTGTAGTCGACTGGGCCAGCAGTTGTGTCGGTGGCATGGTTGGTTTAGTGTGGCGGCACACTGTTTTTAGTTACAGACTTGCTGAATCAACCCAGACAAATGAAAATGTGAGACCACAATAAATGTGGTAGGTAAATCAAATGTTGTGAGGTTAGAGTTCAACGTTGAAAGTTGGTTATTGATTTAGCAGTGAGGGTTTGCAGACAAGCAGCACGGTGGCACAACTGGTAGATCTGCTGCCTCTCAGCGAGAAGGTCCCTGGTTCAAATCCTGGTCCGGGGGCCTTTCTGGGTGGAGTTTGCATGTTCTCTCTGTGCATGCGTGGGTTATCTCCGCGTACTCCGGTTTTCTCCCACAGACCAAAAACATGCATGTTAGGCTGATTGGTGACTCTAAATTGTCCCTATAGGTGTGAGTGAGAGTGAATGTTTGTTTGTCTTGTTTGTCTCTGTGTGTCCCTGTGATGGACTTGCGACCTGTCCAGGGTGTACCCCACCCCTCGCACAGTGATTGCCGGACCTGGGCACCAGAGACTCCCGTGACTCAAAAATGGAAGAAGCGGGTTAAAGATCATGGATGGATGGGTTTGCAGACATGTATTTCTTTTTGTAGTATTCACAAAAGATGTCTGTCCATGTAAATGAGGGCCACTGTTTGATGCAAAGCTTTCGTTTTCTTATTTTTTACTAATAGCTTAAATACAATATACATCTAAACAGCCGTCCTTTTAATGTAGTGCTGTATGGAATCAGTACAGAGTATACATTTCTGTTGCTATGGAGTTGTGTATGTATGAATTTAAGGATCTTAGCTAACTTAATTTTCTACAGGTTGTAGGTAGATTATAAACAGGCTCCAGTTGATGGCAAACAGATTGATTTGATAGTGAACTGCACAATGTCATGTCAGGATTACAGTCATTAATCTCAAATCTATCAATCTATCTTATCTGTCTGTCTGTCTGTCTGTCTGTATCTATCTATCTATCTATCTATCTATCTATGTATCTATCTATCTATCTATCTATCTATCTATCTATCTATCTATCTATCTATCTATCTATCTATCTATCTATCTATCTATCTATCTATCTATCTATCTATCTATCTATCTATCTATCTATCTATCTATCTATCTATCTATCAGGATTACAGTCATTAATCTCAAATCTATCTATCTATCTATCTATCTATCTATCTATCTATCTATCTATCTATCTATCTATCTATCTATCTATCTATCTATCTATCTATCTATCTATCTATCTATCTATCTATCTATCTATCCATCTATCCATCTATCCATCTATCCATCTATCCATCTATCCATCTATCTATCTATCTATCTATCTATCCATCTATCCATCCATCCATCCATCCATCTATATATATACTTTTGTTTATTTTAATGAAATTTAACTAAGTTGTCTTTATTTTTCAGTAGGCAGCAAACATGAGGATGGCACCCAGAGTGATTCTGAGAACGGGCTGGGTCTGCGTTTTGCCACTCGCCGACAAGCCCTTGAGGAACGCCTAAAGACAGCACACAACCACGTGGGTGGAGGAGTTGGAGGGCCGAACACATCTGCGAGCGGGTCTAGAACTACTGGCACCCGTACGGCTTTCATGATCGAGTTCTACGACGAGGAAAACCCTCGCAAGCGTCGGTCATATTCGTTTTCCCAGACTGCCCCACTGCTTGGTGGAGTAGCCGGTGGGGAGGGACTATGTCCTCAGCCTCCCTCTCACCCTAAGGTGTTTAGTATTTCTACCTCTGCAGCTCTGGCCTCAGACTCAGGTAAATATAAACTATTGTGTCCATAGAAACTTCACACACTTTCCAGTTGTGAATTTTTTTTTTTTTTATCATAACAAATTACAGTCAAAGCAAAGTCACTTTAATGACAGAATCCCTTATGGTTTTAACATAAACACTCAAAATGCAGTTATAACAAGAATTTGTCTCTTTAACTTAATACTTAAATAAAATGTGTTTGCATTTTTTATAGCCTAATTTCTTCATTGTGTGTTTATTTTCTAGGTAAGGTTCCAGCTCCTATATCAGCTACAGTGGCTGCAGGTGCCCCAACAGCTGCCCGCGTGCTCCTCAAGCAGCGATCAGAGGACCAAAGTATCGGTCGGAGCTCCGGCAGCACCAGGATGGCGACTGGAAGCCCCACAACTCCCAGTGAGGATGCTTCAGTCGTTGATAGAACTGCAGGAACCACTGGGGAGGAGGCAGAGGACAACCACAGTGATAAGGGAACTTACACCATTGAACTGGAGAACAAAAATCCAGAAGAAGAGGAAGCCAGGCGCATGATTGACAAGGTAGATACGATCGATGTTTGCCAAAAAATGTGATGGAAAAAAAGCATTTTGAATTCCCTGATTTCTCTTGTAAAAATTTAGTAGGAATCCTAATAAAATGTTATTTTGCACCAGCATCATCAAATTCAGAGAGATATTTTCTCTTTATGTTCAGCTACAAAGACAACAGTTAATTTTGAATTTATTAATAAAAAACAGCAATAGTTTGTTGAAAGGGCAGTTTTCTTTTTTGCTTTGTTTTGCTAAATGTGTTTGTTCTCTGATAATCTTCTTAATTACCATTATTTGTTATTGGATGAAAAAATAACATATTATGTTTCTCTCATGGTGGACCTTACCACTGCAAATGCATTTTCTTATGGAGCTGTAGTAGCTCAGTGGTCATTGCCTCGGATGTCACAGCATCATCACTGGCATGTTCAGTACTCATTGTAGCACCAAGTGCACACGAGAATTGAAAAATCAATGCTCTGAACAGCTGGAACATAACGTGAAATCGGCTGAGCTATACGGGAGTCAGTATATTTTCGTTCCCGTGGGGGAAGGCAGTAGGACCTGATGACATACCAGTGGAGGTTTGGAAATGTCTTGGAGAGATGGCAGTGAGGTTTTTGACTCAAATATTCAATAGTATGTATGAGGGTGAGAAAATGCTTCAGAAATGGAGAAGAAGTGTGCTGGTGCCCATTTTTAAGAACAAGGGTAATGTACAGAGTTGTAGCAACTACAGGGGAATTAAGTTGATGAGCCACACGATGAAGATCTGGGAGAGAGTTGTGGAAGCAAGGCTTCAACAAGAGGTGACTATCTGTGAGCAGCAGTATGGTTTCATGCCAAGAAAGAGCACCACAGATGCCATCTTTGCTTTGAGAATGCTGATGGAGAAGTACAGAGAGTGTCAGAAAGAACTCCATTGTGTATTTGTGGATTTAGAAAAAGCATATGACAGAGTGCCAAGAGAGAATGTGTGGTATTGCATGAGGAAATCTGGAGTGGCAGAAAAGTATGTTAGACTGGTACAGGACATGTATGAGGACAGCAGGACAGTGGTGAGATGTGCTGTAGGGGTGACAGATAGCTTCAAGGTGGAGGTGGGATTGCATCAAGGATCGGCTCTGAGCCCCTTCTTGTGTGCTCTGGTATGGACTGACTAACATATGAGGTCAGGCAATAATCCCCATGGACTATGATGTTTGCAGATGACATTGTGATCTGTTGTGAGAACAGGGAACAGCTGGAAAAGAAATTGGAGAGGTGAAGGTTTGCACTTGAAAGAAGAGGAATGAAAGTCCACCATATTAAGACAGAGTACGTGTGTGTAAATGAGAAGGAGGCTGGTGGAACAGTGAGGCTACAAGGAGCAGAGGTCACAAAGGTGCAGGACT
>NC_056498.1:58898097-58969427 GCF_014905685.2 Nematolebias whitei | reverse complement strand
ATGGGGAATGTGGTAAAGAAGTGAAAACGAGTGTCCAGACAGGATGGAGTGGATGGAGAACAATTTCAGGAGTGATTTGTGACAAAAAGATGTCTGCAAACGTCAAAGGAAAAGTTTACAAGACAGTGGTGTGACCAGCTATATTGTATGGTCTGGAGACAGTGGCATTGACAAAAAGACAGGAGAAAGAACTGGAAGTGGCAGAACTGAAGATGCTACGGTTCTCCTTAGGAGTGACAAGGCTGGATAAGATTAGGAATGAGATCATCAGAGGTACAGCCCAGGTTGAACAACTGGGAAATAAAGTTAGGGAGGCCAGACTGAGATGGTTTGGACATGTCAAGAGGAGGGACCGTGGGCATACTTGTAGAAGGAGGTTAGAAATGCAGCTGCCAGGAAAAAGACAAAGAGGAGATATATGGATGCAGTTAGAGAGGACATGAAAGTAGTTGGAGTGAGGACAGAGGATGCAGAGGACAGAGTGAGGTGGAGGAGGATGACTCGCTGTGGCGACCCCTGAAGAGGGAAAAGCTGAAAGAAGAAGAAGAAGAAGAAGAAGAAGTATATTTTCGTTCCCAATGTGAGACACAAAACAAATGCTATGAAAGAGAACTTTATGTTAGTGTCATAACCCCAATTCATGGAGTAGCATAAGTGAGTGTCTCACTAAAAAGCCACTTTACTTGCTCTAACGTTGTAAGGAAGAGGTGAACATTTTTGGATAAATTGTCAGTGTAGCAACAGCCCTGTACATAGGGGGAGGAATCCTGTCCTCGACACCGACAGGCTTATTTTCAGCCAATCTTGGCTGGTGTAATGTACTCGGAGCTTCTGATGAGATCACACCGAAGGCATTCCCAATAGTGAGACACACTCATGCCACTCAGAGAACCGGGGCTTCAACAGTAACCTATTGTAAAGTATTGCACACACATAAGCCTAGATAAGAGTCTCATCACATAAATCCCATGAAACAACAAAAACTGTCTCTTGTAGCTTTATTTGTCAAACTGTGTAATAAAAACTGCTGGTAGAATGGCAAGCACATCATTTCAAGTTATTCTGTAATTTTAAAGAGAACAGTCCAACCAAACACAAGCAGGCTATGGCAAGATTGATTGAGTCTTTATAACTTGCTTTGCTGGCACTTTTGTGTTAGTGGGTCCTTTGTGACCAACTGGTGTTGTTGCCACTAAAACAGCACTGTCCTCTTTTTGTGTCCCAACAACCACCACATCCTCTCTGTCCCACAGGTACCTAACGCTCCTGTAATAACCTGGAGTAATGTGCTCTATTGGCCAATTATCCTGTTTTATTAGAGTGCTGCAGGAAGGCTGACAATACATCAGTTTTCTTTCTGCTACTCCTCACTTGAAGCACAATTCTCTTTTATGATTACAGAAACTTAAACTGAAAGTGATGAAGAAATATAATTTTTAAAGTCATGGTCAAGTCACAGTGGGACTCAGATAAATAACTGCTTACTTAGGCGAACAAAAATAATTTAAATAGTCTCTTATAGTAAACAAAAGTTCACCTGTCTTCTCAAATGGCATCTTGCAGAGGTTTAAGGATACTTTACTTTAGGAGGTTAAGCTGTTGCCAGTTGCTATTAAATTTTAACCTAACGACTTAGATCTAAAAAGTTAAACCTGGTCCTCTGGACATTCAAAAAACAACAAAAAATAAATAAATGTAGAAACGTTTCGTCTTCCATCCGAAAGACTTCCTCAGTCTGAGGTGCTATATTCAGCTCAGTCTTATAAATAGCACCTTCTCAGAGTGGATCAACCAGTTTTGCTGCTGACAACAAAACCAGCTGCTCACATGCTGATGGTCCTTCTTGACCATGTGATCAGCTGGTTTTGTTGTCAGCAGCAAAACTGGTTGATCCACTCTGAGAAGGTGCTATTTATAAGACTGAGCTGAATACAGCACCTCAGACTGAGGAAGTCTTTCGGATGGAAGACGAAACGTTTCTACATTTTTTTTTGTTTTGCTTTGTTTTGTTTTTTGAATGTCCAGAGGACCAGATTTAACTTTTTTAGATTTTTCTACCTGAATTATTGAGCATGCATCAGGATACTAACGACTTAGAATTTTCCAAAAAGAACATGTTCTTTTAAGTGTTTTATGCAGGCGTTATTTAGGACAAGTAGCAAAATAATTAGCTTTATTTCTAGTCAGGGTAAATCTGCATGCTTTGCATTGTAAACTGGCAGAGTTGTTATGGTAATTCCTGTAATTAGCTGACACTCTAATTAGCACTCTGCTCACAGTTGTCCACTCTCACTCTCTACTCCTTCTTTACTTGTGTTATTTCTGCTATTTTTATTTACATAAAATGTGCAATTGTGAAGATTAAGATCATAAATAAACAACTTATTTAGTTTTTAAATTCACTTTTGTTCCCTGGGAAACCAGTAGATTGATAAGTTTATAGATCAGTCATGCATACACTAACATACATAACATTATTAGATTTGGATGAATATTATAAACACTTTACTAGTACAGTAGTCTCTCGCTACTTCGCGGTTCGACTTTCGCGGACTCGCTCTTTCAGTTTTTCAAAGTAAGATTGGACATGACACAAAATTGGCTGATTGATGGATGAGCTACACAATAGACATGGAATTTTTATTTAAAATAAATTATTTAAATTTATTTAGCACCTCCTGCACATGTGTGCAGCCCACACTGCAGGATAAGCTTCCTGCTGCAGCTGATCAGCTGTTCTCCGTGCAGAGTGGAGAAGTGGGCATGGCCAAGAACACTTGCAGGTGGCTGAGAGCAGCGGAGCCAGAGAGAGGGAAATCATGACATTCTGTACTCTTTTAGAGCGTTTAGAGTTTAGAAACAATGTTTAGAATATTGCAAGAGTGTGAGAAGGGTTTAAAACAGCTACTTACTACTTGTACTACTATCCCTACGTTGCGGTTTTTCACTTATCGTGGGGCTTCAGGGTACGGATACCCCGCGATAAACGAGGGACTACTGTATTCCATCACATTGCCAGTTTTGATCTCTGTTTTTTTTATGCATTTGTAGGTGTTTGGTGTGCAGGAGAGTACGAGTGCCTCAATTTTGTCAGACGTGAAAGGTGAAGGAAAAGGAAAAGACACAGGAGAGGTTGTGAAAGAGGTAATGTCTAGGAGATTGTATTTATTGATTGTTTATGCAATGCAAATGCAATGTTCACTTCTAAAAAAGTGTTTCTTTTTGTGAGGGTGGGTGGAGGACCACGTTGTCCAGTTCTGTGAAACAGAAGTAGATTTAAGATTCTTGGTTGAGTCACAGTCACTCCTGTGACATGACGCTTTACTTCACTCGACTGTTTGTGAGAGGAGGCCAGTCCTCAGAGTGACCTAGATCAGGCTGGGATGAGGAAAGACGTTCAGGCCTCCAGGCACTTTCACAACAGGGAGGAGACGATGCATATCTGCACAGACAGACCAATTCCCACTTTGATCTGCCTTTTATTTTTGTGTATATTCATTTTTCAAGTGTAAAATGGCTTGTCTGTTCAGCCTTTATAAAACATTTGATAACAGTTAAAAATTGTTTTATATGGATTATTTATTGATATTATGACATAAGTGTAATACACAGAGACAAAAATATAAATGTTCACTTAATAGTCAAATACAAAAGCACTATTTTTAAAACTCATTTCCATTATAAGTAATTCTTTGTATTTCCACAGGCCCTTCCTGGTGACTCGAGCTGGGTTTCTCAATGGGCCAGTTTGGCTGCCAATAACACCAGGACAGACCCAGAAGGTTCTGGAGCAGAAGCAGCCACATTCCTGCACAAAGAGAGAAGTATGCTATCATTTACATTTAGGATTAAATTTTAAAATGGAACAAATTCTGAGATTTTGAATATGACACAACTACAGTGTTCAACAGCTCTTTAAAAAAATTGTGTTTTAATTCAGACAAAAGGTGCTGAATCTTATATTAAATGTGGTTTTATTTGTGTCTAGGAACTGATGCCTTTAATCCTGGTGCATCCCTCACCAAAGGTGAATCCTCTTCCAGCCTGACCGACCATAAGCGCAGAACCCTCCCCCAACTCCCCCTGGATGACCCCCGAGCTAAATCCACTTCCAAAGCACTGAGGTCTGAGATAGGAGAGAAGCAGGACACTGAGCCCCAGGAGAAAGAGAACAAGGGAGACGGGGAGTCCCCAACCCCCAACGAGAAAGCAGAGATGACCACTAAACGAAAGCAAAGCTCCACCTCCTCCCCATCTAAGGGTTCTCTTCGGCCCTCTGGTGGCACTGACCGGACAAAAAGGTCAGAAGAGAGGAAAGGAGGAGGAGCAGAAGAAACTGGAGACAAATCTGGGAAGCCTCTTGTCCGTCAGGGCAGCTTTACCATTGAGAAGCCCAGTTCAAACGTCCCTTCAGAGCTCATCCCTCGCATCAACAGAGGCAACGGTGGGCGTGAACGCAGCGACTCTGTGGGCAGCATGGATACAGCTACACTGCTGAAGGACACTGAAGCCGTCATGGCATTCCTTGAAGCTAAACTCCGAGATGAAAACAAGCTAGATCAGAAAAAAAGTAAAACTGCTCAGAGTTCAAGCCTCCGGACTCAGACCGGCTCCATCTCTCCTGAATCAGATGTGGACACAGCCAGCACAGCAAGTCATGTGACTGGAGAGACAGAGAGGAAGGCAGCAGCTGGCAGCATGCAGAAGAGGAAGTCTTTCAGCAGTATGCACCGAGAAAAAAGCAACATGAGCACAACTTCCAAAACCAGCACTACAAACGCCAGTGCTCGTGACCGCTTGGAGAGAAAGTCTAAAAGTAGACCAGGCGAAGCAGCGACCCGGACTGAGACTCGTCGCTCTACTCAGCCATCCTCTTCCTCCTCCAAAGTACGACAGCCTTCTCTGGATCTCACAGATGATGACCAAACCTCTTCCTTCCCCATTTCTGATGTCCTTTCTTCTGATCAGGAGACATATTCTGCACCTTTGGGAAACTCAACACATAGACACGGCTCAGAAGATGTCCTCTATTCCAAACTTGATAGCAGGTCTACTAAAACATCCATCAGCGGTGCCTCCAAAACCAGCAGAACTCTCCAGGCAGCTACAGCTTCCTCTCTTAGCAAACAGGCTTCCCTGCCACAGCCACGACCCACGAGAGCTTCCCTTCTTCGCCGTGCCCGACTGGGGGACACATCTGATACAGATCTAGCTGATGCAGACCGGGTATCAGTGGCTTCTGAGGTCTCCACCACAAGTTCCACCTCCAAGCCTCCATCTGGTCGGAAAGGACTGTCACGGCTGGATATGCTGGCTCAGCCAAGGAGGAACCGCTTGGGCTCCATCTCAGCCCGCAGTGACTCAGAGTGCATGATGACCCGGAGCTCCGCCTCTTCACCCCGTTTATCAGCAGAGACGGCTCTGCGTCTCGGCCTGCGCTCATCAACGCCCACAGAGAATAAGCTAACGTCAAGGATGAGAGCCAACAGCGTGTCCAAACTGAATGAAGCCAAGACTAAGACCACTACATCTGGATATTGCTCACCCACAGGTAGGAAAAGAATAAAACCTGAGATCATTTAATAAACAGGAAGAGAAAAACAAAATCTCTCTTAAGAATTATTTTATACGTGATGTGATGATTTAGTCAAAAAGTCGAGACATTCCATGGTATTTTTAGTTTTGGTGTGTTTTGTTCGACTGTGTTGTGGTAAACTGTGCATTGGTTTTCATCATCCAGATAGCCCTCAGCCTCAACCTACAGCTGGTGATGCAGAGGAAGAGCTGATGGGTACTGTACCAGAACCATAAAGTCCAGTAATTAGACTGTTTGTGTGCAGTGTATGTGCATGATCATGTCAGACCTGGGTCACAGCTAAAAGAGCTGCAACGAAGCTCTTGGCACCAAAAGCAAGTTGATAAAATGAAGTGTTTAGTAACGATGCATAAATCTGAACTTTCTCTTAATTTTGTCTTAAAACTCTGAATTATTTGATACACTAACACATACATTTTAAACATATTTAAGAGTTTAAAAAAATCTAAAAAAGTTAAGTCTGGTCCTCTGGACATTCAAAAAAACAAAACAAAACAAACAAAAAAAAAATGTAGAAACGTTTCGTCTTTCGTCTTTCTTTCTACGTTTTTAAATTATTTTGCTTTGTTTTGTTTTTTTGAATGTCCAGAGGACCAGACTTAACTTTTTTAGATTTTTCTACCTGGATTATTGAGCATGCATCAGGATAGTTAATTTTTTTTTTCTAAGTATCATTAAATGTATAAAAAACATAAAGCAACATTTTGATGACCCAGCTCTACAAAATATGTGTCTCACCCTTAAAACCATTGAGTAATGCTGTGTTGCTCACATTTTAACACT
The DNA here is from genome assembly GCF_014905685.2 of Nematolebias whitei. Classification (NCBI taxonomy): domain Eukaryota; kingdom Metazoa; phylum Chordata; class Actinopteri; order Cyprinodontiformes; family Rivulidae; genus Nematolebias; species Nematolebias whitei. Next base: position 58,963,048 of record NC_056498.1, on the reverse strand, counting down.
TTGTCCCATTTTACCCTGAGCAGACTGATTGAGCAATGCATCATCTCAGCTACACTAACAAAGCTGGTGTTTGACCTGCTGAAGAAGCTTAAAATGCAGCATACTTGCTTCTTTTAGAAAAATAAATGTAAAAAAATGCTGTTTTTGTTGTGCTTAATGTGGTGTTAGCATTGTTAAATATGCAATTACATACAACCACTTAATATAATTTTTTATCAAGAGAAGAGAGTCTAACAGTCTTCTGGATGGATTCTTCTTTAATGAAGCATTTTGTCTTTTATCCAAGACCTTCAGTCTGAGGGGCTACAACAAACAGTCTTATAAGCAGCACCTTCTCATAGCAGCAGTTTGCTGGTGACATCCAGAACTAGTTGTTCACAAGTGAAGGAGGAGCATCAGTCTAACAACTGATTGTGATGGCCGCTTGCTATTCACAGAGGGCTGAGTGATATTAGCAATAACAGCATTGTAATGAGGGGACAGTTGAACACGGAGGCCTCCCACCCCTGTTTAATGATGGACGGGTTCTCTTCAAAAATATGGCTTCCTTTACTCCTCTCTCAAACCAACCAAGAGAAATTCTTACAACTTTTTGATTTTGTTGGCTCAAAGCAGGATTAGCTGAAGACTGCCTCAAAAAAGCCTCTCATACGCACAAGCTTTTATATTTGTTTTACAAATAACTGCTGTTTTAATAGAATATTGCAGTAATTAGTAAAAATATTATTTTTAATTACCCTCGCAGTGTCCAGTAGTAACAGGTGGAGGCGTCTGCCACCGGAGTACGGCTCCACTTCCGAGGAAGAGTTTGGTTCCATGAGGAATTCTCCAAAACATGGAGCTCGCTCTCACGTGCGTCCTCATCACCTCGTCCCATCCCGTGGCTCAAGACTTGGCACCACCGCAAATTCAGGTCTGGGCGTGGTGTCAGGTCCAGGTGGAGCAGGGATCAAACACCGCATGAAAGAGCAAGAGGAGTACATCAGGGACTGGACAGCACACAGCGAAGAGATAGCCAGGTATTAACTGTAGCCTAAATGTATGTTTTTATATTAAGTTGCTCTAAAATATTGACGTTTTAATGCATGTTATCATGAATCCGAGTCTCAAAGAGCCCTGTCTGATTAACAGGTTATTCCCCTGTGTGCGCAGGATCAGCCAGGACCTGGCTAAGGACTTGGCCGTCTTGGCTCGTGAGATCCACGATGTGGCTGGTGAGATTGACTCGGTCAGCTCCTCCGGCACAGCCCCCAGCACCACCGTCAGCACAGCCGCCACCACCCCGGGATCTGCCATCGACACCCGGGAAGAGGTAGGCCCTGCACGCCCTACGCAGCCGTAAATACAGGAGAGCATGAAAAAGGTGCCTGATTTTCTTCTTCTAATAAGATCTTACCGCATGCACTTTTATTTTAGCTTAACCATTTCCCTCCGTTTTTTTTATTTTTATAAAACTTTCTGCTGCTTCATAGCTTTCATCTGCTGGGAGAGGTTAGACTCCCATCTGCTCCACCTTTACTCCTTTCATTTGATCTGATGTTCAACGTATTTTACATATTTTAACGCCATCAAATTATTATAACTCTAACAAAGTAAAGTCCATATTTCACAAATTCTCACATCTTCAATAAACTTTTAAACGAAACAAGTGCATTACGAGTAAAAGCATTTAGAGTTTATCTTTCTGTTTCTCTTCATCTCTGCCCAGTTGGTGGATCGGGTGTTTGACGAGAGCCTCAAATTCAGAAAAATCCCACCAGTTATCTTGACCAATAAGGTGCCTGAAATAAACGGAAAGCCAGTGGAGCTTCAGCCTCGAGCTCCTGACAGCCGGGAGCCTCGAGCTTTGAGGAGACGCACCTGGAACAGAGAGGAGGTGCAGGACAAACCAGAACACATGACACCGAACATTTGAACTTCAGGATGCCTTTTGACACAGTTCCATTCTTACGCTGTTTGTTTTCAGGCGGTGTTGGACAGCCTGCTCATCCACTCAGTGTCTCAGCTGTCAACCAAGATCAGACACTCTGTGGACAAAACAGCAGGAAAGATCCGGTGATTATACCCCTAATTTTACATTAATACACATGTACTTTATTTTCTGCCATACATGTCCCACCGCCATATAAGTCGCATCAGTCCACATATGTCTAATAAAGTGGAAAAAACATAAATATGTCGCTTCGCTTAGCTTGCATTATAGCTCGACATAACAAAGGTGTGTCTCAGTTGAACTTTTACTTTAAAAAATGCACTTTAATGGTCAAATCAGCTTCATTTCGCCAGGGCGGCACAGCAAAATGAAGCTGATTTGATGGTTTCTCCAGGTGAACTGGACAAAGATGGCATGATATGGCAAGCCGATTGGGTCATTAATAGCTGGTGAAGATTCTCAGTCATCCAGGACATGGTAAATGCAAAAATGTTCAAGACAAACATAAAGTATAATAAATAAAGTTCAATTGTTTTTAGTCTTGAACTTTTTTGAATTTGTCATTATAGCCACTTTTCCCTATTACATGATACAGCACACCCTACTATTCTGCTACCGTCCAGTGGTGGAAAAATGGTAGTGTTCAAAATTTTCAGTCAGAATGAATGAAAACGGTCATATCTGAGCCAAAAGTTGGTTTATAAATATAGGTAAAAATCCATAAATGTATCGCTTCGGGGTATAAGTCACAGGGCATGCAAATTGAAAATAAACTGCGACTTATACAGTGAAAAATACGGTAGGAATGTTTTTACAATATATCAACTCTACATTGTGCCATTTTGTTTCTTCACGTAGAGAAGAAAATGCCCTCAAAATGTTGTTCTCTGTTTTTTTCCTCAGGATCTTGTTCAAGGATAAGGACAGGAACTGGGATGAAATTGAGAGTAAATTGAAATCGGAGAGTGACTTACCTCTCCTTAAAACCTCCAACAAGGTACAGAAACCAATCTGTCAAACTAAAATTAAATAGCAAGAAAATCCCAGTGTTACTTAAGTGAATAGTTTTGTCATTTTTCTCTCTTGTTTACAGGAAATCTCTTCAATTCTGCTCGAATTGAAGAAAGTTGAGAAGCAGCTTCAAGGTAAAGTACAGGGCACACTTTTAACTTAGTTATTGATACTTTAGGCATTTTGGATTTATAAATGGTTGAGAAGTCAAAGTAAATACAAAGAGAAATGCAGAAAAATCTAAACTTCACAGGACTGATTAATTTCTGTATGGCTGACAGAAATACGAGTAAATAGATGGAAGGATGGCTTTTACACAGACTGACGGTAATGTCTTTCCATGTTTGTTTCAGTGATTAATGTAATGGTAGACCCAGATGGGACTTTAGATGCCTTGACCAGCCTCTGCCTGACCAGCCCCACCACCTCGACCAAGCCCCAAACCGCCAAAATATTGGCCCACTCTGCCACTAACCCAGCCAAAGAGTCACTGCCTGAGATCCTTCCCGGGCCTGGAGGGTCGGCTTCCTCCTCCAGGGTTCAGTCTTCCTCTGCCGGCACAGAGGAGTGCGCACGAGAAACCATCCTAGGTTTGGGATTGACAGGAGTCGGAGGGCTGCCCTACAACCGCATGCGGCCGAGCGGAGAAGAGGCCATCGCACAGAAGTGAACAGGAAGTTTCCTTCAGATGAATAAATAAAAGCGTGGATTGAAGGTGGCTGGTGATCAGTGCTCCCAACGATGAGGCACGTTTACAAAAAACAATGGCCGTTCTACAGATTGTACAATTCTAGGATGATAAAGTAAGAAATTAGATCCTAATTTCTAATTCCTGGCTGATGCATCAATAAATAACTCATTTATCACTTGAACGGACTAAAAGAAACGTCCAACTTTCCATCTGCTCACGCTCACTGATAGACTAAAGGTGGACAGATGTCTGTGGTTGTACAGCCTCCTTCCTGCTTCTTGCCTTCTTTATGTGTCTGGACCCTTTTCACACTAAGGTCATGCCTTAAAACACCTCTTTAGTAGTAGCAGTGTTACCCCCTCAAATACTATTCAAGACCATTTTTACGAGTTTCGTACCGTAAAAACAAGATGAATGCATTGTAGGTTCTGACTTCTCTAAAGGAAAATACATTAAACCATTGAGATACATTGACATCTGGAATATTTGAGATTACTTTGGAAAGTAAGCAAAAAAAATAATAGTTCTTTTCTTTATATGAATATGTTTTTAATTGCAACTGTTCAATGAGTCATCTCGAACTTTTAATGCCTCCCCTCACATTTCCTTCTTCACTTGTTTTATGTCATGTGTGACTCTTTTCTGCCTTTTTTCTCCCAGTAGCTGGTTTAACAGTCACTGCAGTAGCAAGTTTGAGACACAACTACATAGTAGTTTATGTTGTTTACTCATAATTAATGGGGTTTTATACAATAGTAGCAATGCAATTTTTAAACAATAGACATTTACAAAAACATAAACGATTTGCCTAAATCTGAATGTCGAGTTATTTTCCATCATCAAATCAAGGATTCAAGAGGTTTATTCAGAACAGTTCAACAATTTGACACAAAACTGCTGGAACTGGTTTAAAACAAGGTGCTATTGAAATGAGTGCAACGCTTATAAAAGCCTTTTGGTGGTTTTAAATGAGGGTCTGGGATTTTTTTTTTTAGTAAAGTGATTGAATTTTGCTGGGAATGTGGCTCCAGATGAAAGTACTGAAGACCAGTTGTTCTGTTTCTACCATGAGGGGAAGCTCCAGATGTACTGTGGGATTACAAACTGTTGAATTAACCTTTTTCTAAATGCTGCTTTTGCAGTTACTTTAAAGGAAACATTGTTTTCTGAACCTCTCTCAGTCTATAGTTTCTGTCTGGAGTATACGACTTAAAAGCGGTGTAGTAGAAGTTCGAGAACTAATAGTGATTTAGGTACCAGTACGTGTTCATTTCCCTTCTCTTTACTGTACTGTACACAGATTTTAAATGCCTCAAAGTGCCCATTTTGATGACAGAAGGGCATTGATTCAAAGAAAAAGGTGTAGCTGCCTAAAGAATTTTTATTTTGCACATCAGATTGTTTTTTCAAGTAACGAGTGGCCGATGGCAACAAATTAGCGATATCGCATTTTGATATCAGAAGTGACTGTTTAAATAAACCTCTAAATGTCTCTCCCCCCCCCCCCCAACTTAACTTTGGGGACTGTGAATGTTAGGTACATTTAGGATTACTTGTCAACGTGTCATCAGATCAGTGTTCTTTGTATTTTTTTTCCAAGTTTTGTAAAAAAAAAAGAAACAGCCAATTTTATTTATTTTCTTTTAATATTATGTGAACGTTTCAAGCATTTTTATATTTGTTAAGCTATCAGCAATAGTTCTGTTAATAAAAGCAAGAGCTATTCACTTGTCTGTGTTCATTTTATTGTCACTGTGCAAAGATACAAGTTGCCGTTTGTGTTCAGCACAGAAAATTCTTCCTCCCTTTAACATCGTTAGAACTAGATGGTTTTGAAAATAAGGTTCACACTATTTCAGCTGTTATGATTAGCTAAACAAAAATGTTTTATTGTGCATTCAGTTTTGCTCGTTCTTGCTGAATAGAAATACTTTTTCTATGTTTTATGTAAATCTTGTCAAATGCAAATCATGTCCGAACTTCTCAGCTGTTTGAATTTTTCACAAAAGCTGACAACAGTAATGTCCCTATATTTTATGAGCGCAAACTACTTAATCATCCAAAATCTATGCTCAGTGGCAAGAATATTACTGAATTTTTGTTCATTCTTAACTCCAGCAAGCACATCTTTGAAGTAAAAACATCTGCAGCATTAACTTTGACACGGCCCCTACTGCAGACGAGCTGTTTAAAAACCCACACGTAGCAAATCTTAGCAACTAGAGGAGCAGGGCAGTCTTTTTGTTATATTTCAAAATCAAAACGGTATGTCTGGTGAAAGAAAGAATAGACTCAAATGTTAAGATGTCAATTTTATTACGATCACTTTAGAGCTAAAATCGCTCTCTGAATTAAACAGTACTGGATGTCAAACTACAAACATCAACATGGCAAAGTGATTCAAGCAAAAGAAAGTGAAGGTTAGCCGGGGGGCCATCCCATAATGCGTCCACCCAGGATGTGGATGTGGACGTGGTAGACGGATTGTCCGCCATCAGGCCCATCGTTGATGACAATCCTGTAGCCTTTAGACAGGCCTGCATCTTGAGCACACTTCTTTGCAACTATCAGCATGTGGCCCAACAGCTGAAAGGTAAAAAAAGAGGATTTCTTGAAGCTACTAAAGAAAAATACAAAGAGCGTAAGGGTCCAGCTGTTGGTTGATGTACAAGTAATGTCTCCCTCTAAAGGTTGAAACGTGAAAACTATTAAAGCTGTGCAGCTTCTGTCAAACTTACTGCAGCATCATCGTCTTCGGCTTGTGACAGCTGGACAATTGTTTTTTTGGGGACGACCAGGATGTGAGTGGGAGCTTGAGGAGCAACATCATGGAAGGCAACACACTGAAACACAATAAATGAAGCAAATCACGGATGTGCACCAAGTTGTACAGATGCATCACTGAAACAATACATCAAATGTGTGATTACTTGCTTTTTGGTCGTTTATTTAGTATTTCAAGCACAAAATAGGAAGTTTCTGCAACATCATGACTGACTTTAGGACAAAAGCTGCAAAGCCGTTCACCTGAGATGACCCTACACGTCTGCTGCTAACTTGTCCAACTTGGATTTTTGTGTCGTGTCTTAAGAGTTTTGCTGAATCATAAGATGCATATTTACTAACTGTTGTTGGCACACCTCACTCAGAGAAAGGCAGCTGCAGAAGTAGTGACAAATGTCCACAAAGTCCTGTTTTCAAACTAATGTACTTGCTTGCAGGGTCATTCCTGTAGAAGCTGCATGCTCAGTTGCTTTTTAGACTAATTACTGGTATTTTAGCTTTAAACAACTTCCACATGGCATAACACACGATGCATAACACACGTCTAACTAAGCCTCTGCAGGGCTAGCACAAAGCTAACCAACGTCTCCTTTGAGGTACAAGCTGCTAGCTAAGGCTGTGTTACTAAACGAACGTTTCAACCACATACCAAATCATCCTCATAAACTAGGTTGGCCGGAATCTCTTTGCGCACAATTTTGCCAAATATTGTGTCACCGCCCGGTCGGGCAGTCTGCGCCTTCGCCGTTTCATCAGCCATGTTGGCGCAGATGACTGCGAGTGACGCGCAGGCACAGCCACTTTTGGGTAGGAGGATCCACGCTGAACGCTGATTTGTTACAACAAAGCACGTGGTTTGAACTTATTAACTGATTGGTCAACGAAGAACCTACCCCGGAAGTAAGCACAAAAACTCGCTATGGGGACTCGTTTGAAGGTGAGGATATAATTATTTTGTTTTATAACATTCATTTTAATAAAACAACGTTTCTTTTTCGCTCCATAAGCTGCTTTTAAATAGTTTAGCTTTTTGCATGCCTTCTAAGTTACTGAAAGCGTTGAATATTGCCGACTAGAACCAATTATTATTACATGATTATCTGCAGTCACGTCTGAAGTAACTGTTTATAAATGCAGGTTTTAAACGTGTTTAAAAGGCTGCACAGAACAAGGATTGATGTATTCAGGGATGATGAAAGAGCACTAACGGGTGAGTTAAAATAAATATGATTATCCGAATTTCTGTGGAGGGTAATGTGCATTTAATATTGTATATTGACAATATTACAAGCACTAGAAATTGAAAGCGTGCTTTGACATTTAAACGCCTATGTTTTTCCCTTAAAGCTGCAAGGTTAAAGATCAATGGGGAATTCAAGAAAAATAAAAATGAAACATCAGAGGAAAATATTCAGCAGGTATGAGGACTTTTTCTATCAGCAACACTACATTCCAATTATAGTAGTCAGAGTCAGATTAGCGTTGGATTAATCATGAATTAGTAGTCATGGATTAGATTTGAAACTATCACATATGTTGATAAATCACGCTCCATCACCAGTATTCCTGCAACTGTCGTTTTGTCCATCTTATAAAACAATAATAATAATCTCATGTCAACAGTAGCGTGGAGAGGAATGACAAGTTTGGATCTGTCTGTAGAGGTCCTTTTTGATGTGAATTTGATTGTGGCTCTGATAAAATTCAACTAACAACATTCAACGTTTACAGATAGCCTGCCTGATGCCAGGCCAATAAAACAAGTCTAAAGTTCATATTTACTTGCACTGTGCTTTGCTTTTATCTAAAATAAACGCAGATTTTAAGCAAAGTAAATCTAAGGTGTAAAACAGTTGATAGATTTGAATACAGGCTCCTGGTGTTTTTGTGTAAAGCTCAATGGTCTTTTTAAATTTTCTTGTACTTGTAAAAAATAAAAACTTTAGACTTCTTTGTTTTTATATATATATATGTATTTATTTTATTTTATTTTTTTACAGATGATTAAAATGGGCTCTGATGTGGAAACTGTCCTACGTGAGACTGTGCTACAAGTTGAGCACGTTGGAGAAAACAAACTCTGTATGTCATGACTTTTTTCTTGTTTTTAAAAATGTAGTTAAACTTCAGCAACTTTTGCAATTTGTTCAATAAAAGAAGCATGTAGCAGAGATAAAATCTCTGATCTGTTGTACATATTTGCATAATAATTGTTTTCTCACTTTCTCTGTCTGACAGTGCTTCGACCTCGAGAGAGCCTTCTACTGGAAAATGTACCATATTGCGATGGACCAAGAAAAAAGTCATAACAAACCATACATTTTATGAATTTTTATTCATTAAGAAAGAGACTGTCAGTTATTTTTTCATTTGCTATTTACAAATATAATTTACAGTGTTTCAGAACCTCCTGAGCAAAAACATTTGGAGGATCATCACTATGTCACGTTTTTTTTTTTAAATAAATAACATTTTTCTGCCTGAAGAAACCAATGCCATTAATTTATCTAACAAGGTTGAGTCAGGTCTTCTGGACGGATTCTACTTTGTTGATCTTTGTTGTTCAGCTAAGAAGAATCTGTCCAGAGGACCTGACTTAACCTTAGATTTATCTACCTGGATTACTGAGCATGCATCAGGACACCAATTAATTTATATTCAATATCTTTTCAAGTGTAATTTAAATGTGTTCTGTTGAGCTTGTGATAAAATCTAAGTAAATTACAGTACTTAAAAGTTAAGGTCAGCTTGAACATTGACTTCTGGTTAACTTTGTATCAAAATAACTGCACATTAAAAAGTTATTGTTTTATTTTATTTGTTTGCTAGTAATAAAGTTATGATTTTTTATTTATATATAGATTGGGTTGTTTTTTTTAAAAAAAATAAAAGAAGACATAATAACATAGTTGTACAGCACAGCAGAGCAGTTGGTAGAGCTGCTGCCTCTCTGCGAACAAGTTACCCTGGTTCAATTCCCGGTCCAGGGGCCTTTCTGGGTGGAGTTTGCATGTGCTCTCCGTGCATTCGTGGGTTTTCTCCGGGTACTCCGGTTTCCTCCCACAGACCAAAAACATGCATGCTAGGCTGATAGGTAACTCTAAATTGTCCCTAGGCGTGAGTGAGAGTGAATGGTTGTTTGTCTCTATGTGTTCCTGTGATGGACTTGCGACCTGTCCAGGGTGTCCCCCGCCTCTTGCACAGTGATGGCTGGACATGGGCACCAGTGACCCCCGCAACCCGAAAAGGAAGAAACGGGTAAAGATAATGGATGGATAATAAATTGGGGGAAGATGAGTATAATTCACACCAAAACTTGTTTTCCCTCTTTTACTGCAATTTGTCTTTAATATTAAAATGTATGTAGTTTTTAACCTACAGTCACAATCTGATGGAAATATTTGAATATTGTATTTATTAATCATTTAACAAACCAATAAAATGTATGGTCTCAAGCACAAACTTTTTCTGCTCCAATGTACTACATTTCCCACAATGCTTACGGGGACGGAAAGGGAAGCGCCGTTACTCTGGCAACGCTTGTAGTAGCATGCTACACTTAGCTTAGCGAGTTAGCGTACGAGCAGGTTTAATGGCAAAAATAAGGTAAGAATAGTCAAGCATGTGATGCTTATTTCAATATAACACTTTCTTTGGATTTCTCTGGAACGTTTTCACGTTTGTGCTTCATATTTTCCAGCTCAGACACTTTATGGGAGCTGGCCGCGGCGGAGGTTCAGAGTCGGGAGAGCGGAGCTGGAGAGGAGGACCGAGGAGAAACGGTCTGCGAGAGGACTGTGTTGTTGATGGGGAGCAAGGCTGGGGTTCGTTTAGTATGATCGATAAATAATTTCAATGCTTTAAAAAAAAAAAGGAGTGTATACGCACTCTAAAACCAACTGCGCTTTGCGTCTTTTGTAGGGTAAAACGTCCATCCTCCTGAGATGTCTTGACAGGTGGGTTTGTTTGTGTGGCTTGAGTTAACATTTGAAAATCTAGTCTCAGCGTTCAAATTCATAATGAAACTTACTACTAGTTATATACAAAAATAACTAGCTGGAGGGATGAAGCTAATGAGTTTTAAGAGTGGTTTGAGAAGAGCTCATCTGTTTACAAGACAGTGGTGAGACCAGCTATGGTGTATGATCTGGAGACAGTGACATTGACAAAAATACAGGAGAAAGAACTGGAAGTGGCAGAAATGAAGATGTTGAGGTTCTCCTTAGGAGTGACAAGGATGGATAAGATTAAGAATGAGTTCATCAGAGGTGCAGCACAGGTTGAACAACTGGGAGATAAAGTTAGAGACCAGACTGAGATGGTTTGGACATGTCCAGAGGAAGGACAGTGGTAGAAGGATGTTAGAAATGCAGCTGCCAGGAAAAAGACAAAGAGGAGATAAATGGATGCAGTTAGAGAAGGTAGTTGGAGTGAGGACAGAGGATGCGGAGGACAGAGTGAGGAGGAGGACTCACTGTGGCGATCCCTGAAGAGGGAAAAGCCGAAAGAAGAAGAGGTTTGTAAAGAGCTCATCTGCTTGTTGTTATTTTTGGCTTAATTTACTAAAACAAATTAGGTTTTAGACTCTCAAATATTGTAAATGTACTGTCATCTTTTAAATAAAATTGGTTGATAAATGTAAAAACTGTCTTTTTTTTTTTTTTTTCATCCTGAAGGGATGAACCACCGAAGCCAACTCTGGCACTGGAATACACTTTTGGCAGACGGGCCCGGGGACACAACACAGTAAGGCTGCTAGTCTTGGACTTTTTCAGATTACTGAACATGTTTTGTTTTTTTATCTGTTATTGTGCAGCACATAATTAACTGGCAAAAATAGTAAACTGAAATAAACTTTAAACATCAACCTCTGGTTGGAGATGAAGAGAGGGTGGTCTTCACTGCAGGTGATCATAAGCATGTGCCAAAATAACAATTGGACAAAGTTCTTCTTTAAAGGCTTAACCAGGGCTTTTGTGGTTCGATCATAAAAGAGTGGTGGATTTAAAAAGGTGCAGAAATTTAAGTATACTTGGAAGTATTTTTTTAACAAAACACAAAATATCCCACCAGTAATTTAAATATTCATAATAGCCTACAAAAAGTATAGGCTATAATAATTGACTAAGAGTGTGTGACTAATTAAACTAACTTTAGCTGGTGCATCTATTAACAATGTGTTATCTATAGCATTGTACTTTTAGAAATCTGCCCATTTTTTTTTTAAATTTAGTTTGTCCCATTATTCATTTTGACTTGTAGAGCTCAAACATTTGTGCAGGGCATAATATGTTAAATATTGAAACCAGTTTGATTGTTTGACAGAAACGCAGAACGTGCATATCATTCTGGATTGCATGAAAACCCGTGTGACATGAGAGTCTGATGTTTTCTCGTTCAGCCCAAAGACATAGCCCACCTTTGGGAGCTGGGAGGAGGGACTTCTTTGTCAGACCTGATACAGATTCCCATTACTCCTACCAATATTAGGTTGGTTATTTTTTTCTGAGAACAAATATGCTTCAAGCAGCAGTATCTTGCCAGCAACATTTTCCTTAATGGGTCTTGCTACAGCACAAGGTCATGTCTGTCTTGTTTTCAGGTTGCTTTCTGTTGTCCTCCTCCTGGACCTGTCTAAACCCAACACTCTGTGGGGGACCATGGAAAAGCTGTTACAGGCAGCTCAAACTCAGCTGGAAAAAGTATTGTCCCAGGTTCAGCAAGCACACAAGTCCAAACCTGGAGCCAAACACCAGAAACCTGTTCAGCCAGCAGCTCGAGTCTTACCTAAAGACTACCCAGTAAGACCTGAGCCCACATGCTTCTTGTTTCATTTGCTTGATTTATAAATCGTAACAGTGTTACAAATCATTTCATCTTTGACAAATTGTTAATAATTCACAAAGTGAAATGTGTCAAGTTCAGTATTAACAACCAAAACTAAAAGCTGCTGTTTTTATGATAAAGAAGAAAATTTAAAAGTAAATCTCGTCATACAGGAACAACGTTTAACATGATGCGTAAGGTTTTGAATGCGCTGTTTATGTGATTCTTTCCACAGGACAGAGAGCTGGTTAGTCCATTTCCTGCTCCTCTGCTCATCATTGGCAGCAAATATGACCTCTTTCAGGTAAAACATGATTCATTGTTACCAGTCGGCTGCAGGTGGCTTAAAACAGGTTGGATTTTTACTGCCTGTTTTAAAATTTTTAAATTTGCAATTTATTTTAGACGTGTGCCTACAGTCACAGTTAATATTAGATTTATTTCTGTATAAATTACATGAATCCTTGTATAATCACTGGAAAATGTGAGAGTAAAATGTTTTTTTGTTTTGTTTTTTCCAACTATTTTGTAGGAATTTGACTCTGATAAGAAGAAAGTGATTAGTAAAACACTGCGTTTTGTTGCCCATTACTACGCCGCCTCTCTAATTGTAAGTAACTCACATCACAAGTTTAAATATGCTAAACTTTATCTTTTTTCTTCTTACTACTGTTATTTACATAAACTTGTTTTTTCTCTGTTTACGTGTTGAATCTTTTATTAGTTCACAAGCAATAAATCCGAGAGCCTGATGTCAAAAACCAAGAGCTTCTTCTCCCATTTGGCATTTGGTCTGGACAGAGGGTGAGAAGAAAACCCCAAAACAATAAAACAAATAGAAGTAGAAAGTGTTACACAAGTAAGGTTAGATTTCCTGTTCTTGTTAGAGTTAACTATATTTACAATTGTCTAATATGTAGTAGTTTTTATTTGAGTTGTTTTTTGGTAATTTGTTTTTATAGATATAAGATGTTCACATAAAGCAACAATACTGAGGTCTACCTTCTTTTTTAATAAATGTTATAATTTTCAGTTTTTGCTCAAACTCTTGTCTAATGTTTCAGTTTGTGATTGTCCTTTTGTTGCATTTTTCAGAATCCATTGATGTACTACAATGTAGATAAATGCAGTGAACACAGTTATAGCAAATAAAAAAAAACATTTTGTTGATATTTATGCACTTTACTTGTGTAATATTTTAATCTTTTTTATTATTTTTACTTTTTGTTTTAAAGGAAAACCATGTCCTGTGACCCTGGTAAACCTCTCATCATTTCAGCAGGCCTGGACTCTTTCAGCCAAATAGGTGAGCACAGCGCCGCCTACTGGACAAATGTTGTAATGCATGTAAACAATCCTGAACCAGTTTACAGTTTTGACGGTGATATCTGAAGTTTGACATGAGCAGGATTACGTGACACTGTGTTTAAAATATTATTTATAATTTAGGCTCCCCTCCTCTTACTGATGTGGACATAATGTCTCTGCATGCAAAAAGCCCCAAGGATCTCTGGAAGAAAGTGTACGAGCGAGTCTTTCCTAATGAGGTATTTCTCTGACAACACATTTGTTTGTTTTGCAACAGAAATGTGACAATGGTTTAGCCTCTAAAGTTTTGGATTAAAGTCTGCATTTCTGCTTCATTAGTACATTCACCAGAGCAGCATTCAGTTTTCAGAGTATTTGAGGGTTTTTTTCTGTGCAGAGTGTCAGTGAGCAAAAGCAACTAAAGGATCCATCCAAAGACCCACAGTACAGCGAGCCTCAGATTGATGCCATGAGAGCACAGAAAGACCAGGTAACACTTCTTCAATCACATGCTGAGTTCTCAGTACTTTTATATTTTATACAACTATAGTGAATGTATCAACCCCATCAATAATTTCGGCTCGCTTGGCTCTGCTGTGCGTCCTTGAACTTTGTTTAATTGCGAGAACGTCTATAGATAAGAAATTATAAGAATATTTAAAAGAAAACAGAAGAGATAAGTACCACAGTGACAGTTGTGCGAGTAAGTTGTAAGACAGAATGCTGGATTTAGATCAGATGAGAGCTCAGATGGGAACCTTTTGGCTATCTTGGTCACTTTTAATCGCTTGCTACTGTCCAGTGTTTAAGCATTTAATTTTATTCATTTTAACCAATGTTTCATAAATACAATAACTGCCAACCTGGAATTTACCACATCTCAGTGAACCACATTCAGCCAGGACCAGCCATGTAACAATTTTTACAACTTAGATTTTTTTTAAATCACATTAAACATAAGAGAGAGACGTTGGGGTGCTCCCTGAGATAATAGGATTATACAGATGTTTACCTCATATAGTGACTTTATAGGTCAGAATCTGTTGTAAAATCTCAACATTTATAAGTGTGTTAATATAGGAAAACATTAATTTTCTTGTCAATTCTTTTTATTTTACCAAATTAACTTTTGTCTCTTTACTCTTCTTCACATTTTTGTGAAGATTAATGAGCTGAAGTGACCTTTTGTCCTGCAGTAACCTGAACGCAGCAGAGTTTCTGTGATAGCCTCCTCATTAAATGACTGTAATAATATCCTGTAGCCATAAAATCAGAGATTCCGTATCTTTTCGTGGGCCTGCCAGCTGAACTGCAGTTACCTGTTAGTGTCCTACCCAAACCATTCACTGTTATCTCACCTGATGGGAGCTTTTTATTTTTATTTTTTGTTTTGCAATGGGACAATGCATGACAAGAACGGTCTGAAGAGCCAGAAGAAGAAGCATCTTTCTGCAAAAGTCCAGAAAAAAAACAACAAAAATACAACAACATTGTTTTAAATAAATCAGCCAATCTGGAATAAAACATCTAACCATTTTAAAATATTTAACACATTTTAATTTTAGCCCCATAAAACAAAAGAGATGGCATTCCTCCTGGATATGAACTTAGACAACTGTAATTCAGGGGAGATTCAGAGAAAATCCACCAGTGTGTATAATGCTAATTATTCTTTAAAGATTTTAACTAATACGTTAATAGAAAAAATACACAAAAGGGGAAAAAATACATCTCTGAAACAATTTAATTATTTTAATTCACCTAAGTGCATCACGTGATACTATTATACATTCTGTGTTTTGTATTGACCTTTTGCTGTTAAAAGAACTTGTTTTTCTGCTTCTAATGCTCGAATTATTTTTCATAACGTTTAAAACTGTTATTTATTTCTTTTTCGTCTTTGTTTTCAGGAGTTGGAGCAGTATAAGAGGAACGCAGCAAAGTCATGGAAAGGACTGAATCTGGAGACATAAGAGAACTTTATTACACACACGCTTTAAACTACTAATAATGTATATTCAATTTACATATTATTTATTTTGTGGATGTTTTTTCATGCAGTTTTTAACTAACTCAATAAACAAAACTAAACTTTTTATTTCAGGAGTTGTAGATAAAACACTATTGCGACATGTTAATTAGAAATTAGAAAAAGAACTCATGCGCATCATAATTTGCTGGCAATATTTAAAAATTACATCACGCGGTTGATTATCAGGAGATGTTGGAAAGTCTAAACTGTTGCTCACACCTTTGGAAGCTGATTGAGTTCTTGATATTCCATCACTGAGCACCATAAGTCCTCACCTGTAGGACCGGATCCATCTTCAAACAACGCTGTCTTATTGACCTCTCTTAATGACGTCATCACTGTGAGTAAAGTCAGTTCATGTTTTCGCTAAAATACTTGGGACTGTTTCCGGCAACATTTTATCTTTTCCTTGGAATACATTTCAACACAAACATTGAGTCTTAGAGACACACACATACCCTGATGTGACGTGCAACAGACACAGGCTGCACACAGTAAAACATTTTTACATATAATGCACAGTAAAAAGAAGTTCGTTCCACTTCCATCACAGTTTAAATCATTAGAAATAAAGTGCAGCTTTTTATTTTAACAGAACATTCTGCTACAAACACGAGTTCGGGGCTTTAGTGATGCATAAGCTTGTCTCTGATCTTGAAGCTAATGATGCCCATCAGAACCAAGGCGGGGAGGAAGGAGTAGAGGAGAAAAAAGTCGAGTAGGTATCGAGACAGAGCTCCAGGATAACCCTGATCGATGATCTGATTGCCTTTAGTGACCATGCAGGCTCCTGGTAAGAATTTTGTTACATCTAGAGGAACAGAACACGGGATGAAGTAGGACACATCTGGATTTTTTTTAATGCAGATTTTGTTTTTCAAAAAGAAGCTTGCAATCTGAGTTTCTACGTGCCCTATCAGGCACATTGAGCTCATATTTAATCATCTTAACATCAAAAGTTATCAGAAGAATTATAGCATGCTAATACTCCATAATAAAATTAAAGATTGGATTAAAGTGTGCAATTGTTAGTCTTTGATTACCATAAAAAGTTAAATTATTAGAGGTTGTTTTGTGTTTGTAGGCAGAAACACAGGACTGAGGTGAAGTCGACTCACTGCAGGTGAAGTCCAGATTGTAGAACTCGGTGACGATGAGCAGCTCACAGCTGTACTTCTGGAAGGTCAGGTAACTCAGCCACTGAAACACCACGGGCATCTGCTGGATGCTCCTGTTCAGAGGAGGAAGACCATGTTCGCAGTCACTGCTACCAACTTCACTCTCATTAAAAGAATATTTTTAAAATGTCCAATTTACAAACTATTTAGTCACATTAAAGAACCGATGCGGCGTCTCTAACCTGAGGAAGCCAGATCCCACCAGGACTCCTGCAATATTGAGTAAAGCCACTCCGGTGTTGACCATGTTTGGGTCTTGGACCACTCCTAAAAGCACCACGGTTGACAACTCACCTGAAGAAAATAAAAACGGTGAAAGTGTGGCATTAAATGGTTCTGCTCAAGGTAAACATCTTTTTATTCTGACATTAAATGCTGTAAAAAGGATGAAAACTTGTCTGATATGTCTGTATTTAAGAAAAAGGGGCAGCATGGTGGCTCAGTTGATAAAGCTGTTGCCTCTCAGCAAGAAGGTTGTCGGTTCAAATCAGGGCCTTTCTGGGTGGAGTTTGCGTGTTCTCTCAGTGCATGTGTGGGTTTTCTCTGTATATTATGGTTTCCTCCCACAGACCAAAAACATGCATGTTAGGCTGATTGGTAACTCTAAATTGTCCCTAGGTGAGAGAGAGAGAGAGTGAATGGTTGTTTGTCTCGTTTGTCTCTGTGTCCCTGTGATGGACTGGAGACATGTCCAGGGTGTCTCCCACCTCTCGCACAGTGATGGCTGCACATGAACACCAGTGACGCCCGTGACCCAAAAAGGAAGGAGCGGATATAGATAATGGATGGACGCTGTAAATTTGTTCTTGAGAGTTTGTGTGAGAAAACATCTAACAGCCCGGTGGATGAGCAGAAATCTCATTTTAACCTTCACCTTTTTGGCTCACCTATAATATGTGGCACCAGAATCACAGCAGTGAAACACAGGAAGCGCAAAGTCTCTGGGTGCATCCCTATTGTCCTGACAATCACACAAATTAAAACAGAAGATTGTAAAAAAAAATTGAAAAAGGACCTATTACTAAATATTTCACAGGTGTTTTTAACATACCAATAAAGAAAGGAGCAGAAGATGGCGATGCTCACAGTGCTGAAGGGCAGGATGTGAAGGATGTAGGCCAAGAACATTTGCCATTTGCTGTAGAGGCCGTCCTGACTCTCCTGATCACTGATGGCTCGCAGCGCAGGGACTATTAATGAGGAAAAAACAAACAAAAAATGAGTTGGACAGAAAATTACTGAGGAGCAATACATTTAAATAACATTTTTGTGCCTAATTCATTGTTGGTTATCTGAAACGGGAACAATTCAATCAAATTATTTGTCTCTAAAACCAAAGAGGCTTGTTCTAAGAAGCTCATCTTGATTCATTAAACTCAATTCTATGAAAAATGCAGCTCAGTATAAAATCCTATCAGTTGTTGCGTATAAAAGTCAAGGACAAAATGATAAAACAATCACTACCTCTGGCTGTATGAAGCACGTTTAGTGCTTCTGCTCGATAATTGTCTTATCTTCTTTTATGTGACACCTAGAGTCTATATGATTAGATTTTAGAGTCAGCTCATGGTTGTAGATAAATGTTGCTCAGCTGTATATTCACTGCACACAGAAACACGTTTCTTACTTTGCTTATGACAATAAATGCTGAGTTGTGTTTATTATTTGTTGTTTCAGATTACCTTAATTTCTCCAGAAGTGGTTATAAAAAGAAATAACCAAAGGCACGCAAATGCCTGAGCTCACTGATAAGCTAAATAACATCAGGAGAGGATTTTGTAGGTTAAAAGCTACTCTGGTTCACTGACCTCCAGACTGACAAAAGTTCATAAACTCTGTAGAAACACCAACTGAAGCACCTCCCGAACACAAACTCTGAACTTGCCCTGGTACTGCGGATAATTTAACTACTGCATATATTTGACCTGTTTCTTCCAGAATATTCCACAGATGCTCAAGCTGTATGTGACGAGCACGGTCGTGGGTTTTCTGCGGGTACTCCAGTTTCCTCAAACAGACCAAAAACATGCATGTTAAACTGATTGGTAACTAAATTGTCCCTAGGTGTGAGTGAACGAGTGAATGGTTGTTTGTCTCTACGGCCATGTGATGGACTGGAGACCCGCCGCTCACACAGTAAGTGCTAGATCTGGGCACCAGTGACCCCCGTGACCCACAAAGGAAGAAGCAGGTCAAGATAATGGATGGATGGCTCACTAAATTATTCCTTGGGTTTCTAATGAGCGGCAGGGTGTTTTATCCTGCTAAAATAATTAAGTGCTGTGAATATTAATTCCACTTTTCTTCTTATTTTTACCTTTTTAGACACACACTGCACATTATGGAGTCATGATCAGGTGCAAGGACTGGACAGAGAATGGGACAATGAATCCAAGCTTCCAATTTCAAACCATTTTGAAAGATTACAAGAAAGTCTGGCTCAGTGAAAACTTGGATGCTTGGTTTAAAACTTTTGCACAGAACTGTAAGTCTGTGGTGTTGGCGGGACTCACAGAGAGCGACAGCGTTGAGCATGCCAGTGTAGGGCGGAGCAGCCACACACTGATAGATGATGCCAATGCGGTCCTGCACGGCCCCCTTGGTGACGTCCATGTCTAAATGCATGACGAAGAAGGCCACGAAGAAACCGTAGATCAGGTTCTGGAACAGACGCATCAGAACCCCCATCTTGTTTCTGGAAAAGTTTCTGACTGTGCGCCTGAACACATGGGAACACATCCAAAATGTCACTGCGTGGAGAGTTTACACATGTCAAATGTACGTCAGGTCTTTACAGGGGTTGTTCTGAACGGTACTGACCTAAACAGAACTTCGAGCTTGGCAGCACCGTTGGGCGAGTCTTTGCTTTTAAAGGGGATTGCTGACTTGTCAGATATCTGCAGGCTCTGCTCCATTTTGTCCAGCATGTTCTGGTAGATGGCAGATCTCTGGTAGGACGAGGTGATCCCATGCATGCGACTGAACGTGGCCGCCTCCCTCTCACTGCTGTGTGTGTCCACCGAGGTGAAGTCAACTGTTTGGGCATGATCCAAACCAATACACTTAAGTTTAATCTGATAGTGAGCAAAATGTGGTCTTAAATACAACTGAACGAGTAAAATACCATATGTATCAAAAGGGTTGCAGTACTCTGGGCACTCGTATCCGCACTGGCTGAAGAAATCCACCATCTCCTCTGGTTGTCCACAGAATACCAGCTCGCCTCGACTCATTATTGCAATTCTGCTGAACACCTGAAGGTCCAACACACATATCAACCAATAACTTTATTGTGTGGCGTCAAAAAAGGTATTCATTTCCCTTGCACGTGCAACCACAAGCATCAACATAGTTTATTGGAATTCTGTCTTTAAAAAAAAAGATTAACGTTTTTAACTGCAATATTTTCTACAAAGTTACAACTGCTTCAGTGAACATTTTTAAAAACGCTTTAAAAAAATGTGAATGAATCATTCTAAGGAGTGTTATAGTCACTAATCTATCTTCAGCTCATCTTCACACCCACCCTGAAGAGTTCGGAGCGTGGCTGATGGATGGTTACTACGACGATCCGATTTCTCCGGGCCAGCTCTGCCAGCAGCACCACGATCTGATTGGCCGTCATGCTGTCCAGGCCGGTGGTCGGCTCATCCAATAGGATCACCCCTGCAACAACATCATCCCGGTGACCTCATGGCTGTCTCTGCAGGTTTATGAAACTCTTGAGTTCTAGGTTAGACAAGACCTTCTTTTATTTCATCCAAGTTTGAAACTTCTAAATTCTTATTAAGTGGCACAAGCGGGACTCTCTGTTGGGCCAAAACTTGTGAAGATAAGTGAGTTCTCTCTCAGTTTTTTAGTTAATTACTCTAATTAGGACAATTAAAAGATTGCCTCTTTGCATTATAAAAGTAGAGTGGAATTAGCAGATGCCTTAATTGTGAGATTAATTCATTTCCTGGTTGATTGAAGAGGCAGCGAAAGGGAACTTCTCATTACTCGGTGTGAGTGTGTGTGTGTGTGTTCATGGCCATTTAATTCTGAATGAGGACGAAGACCCTCCATCCTCCCTGGAGGACTATAGACCTGATAAACTCCACCTGGGAGGAGCACATGCACACACTGAGGTTGGTCTCTGCTCATTCCCTTCATAGTGCGATAACCCGAGCTTTAATACTATTCATCTCTCTCTTCGTCTCTTCTGTCCTTT
The DNA here is from genome assembly GCF_014905685.2 of Nematolebias whitei. Taxonomy (NCBI): domain Eukaryota; kingdom Metazoa; phylum Chordata; class Actinopteri; order Cyprinodontiformes; family Rivulidae; genus Nematolebias; species Nematolebias whitei. Next base: position 58,942,075 of record NC_056498.1, on the reverse strand, counting down.
CCTTAGTCCCATCCTACTTAGATTCTTTTGTTTCTTCCAGTGCAGACTTTGAAACTCTTGAGGGGAGACTCGGGTCATATTTGAAACTTTTTTTTTTCTGGTCACAGTAAAGTCTTGTTTTTCTTCTACTGTTTATATGCAGATGTACTATTAATTTAAATTATGTCACAGTGCACAGATTTGTATTTGCTTCCATTCAGGAGTTGTGGTTTGGATATTTTAGGGGTTTTTTTTTTTGTTTTTTTTTTTTGCTCTGGTTAGTGTTTGACTTGTTTTAGGCCATATTTGAACAAATGAGGCAACATTTTCTGATGTTGTATTTCAATTTTGTTCTTAGTCTCATGTTCTTTTAAAGTTTAAAATGTCACCTGTAATAAACATTTTCAACAAAATTTTATCATTTTAATTTGAACTTAAACGTTTATGTGACAATTATTGTATGTTATTGTAAATTTTCTGTGTAGAAGAAGAACTTACTTGGATCCTGAAGTAACTGACTGGCGATGGAGACCCTCCGTCTCTCACCCCCAGAGATTCCTGGGAAAATGCGGCCTCCGATAACACTGTGCGCCACATGACTCAGACTCAGCTCGGCCATCACTGCCGACACCTGCGTGCCAGAGGTCAAAGGTCAGAAGGCAAGAGGCAATGATTTGATCAGTAGTGGGACATATTTCTGCAACTTAATTTGTTTTGGATCAAAACAACAGAAAAAGAATAAACTCTTAAAACATAAAACGTCTTTTTTGTAATGGATAAACAAAATGTGACCTTTTTCTTGATAGCTTCTGCTGAGTGTTTCCGCAGGGCTAGCTGTGCTGTGTACGTCAGGGTTTCCTCTACTGTCAAATAACTCAGCAAGTTATCACTCTGGAAAACAAAAACAAGGACAAATTGAAGTTGTTGGGTTTTTTTTTAAGCTGCACTAAGGCAGATCAGTCAGTAGATAAAGATAAGATAGTAGTAGTAGAGCCGTACAGTAGATAAAACTAAAGTTAAAAAAAAAAGTAATTCATACATAAAGTGGCCATTTTATGCTCTTTTATCTGAACATTACTGTATTTTCCAGCCTATAAGTCACAGTTTGTTGCATAATTTGCATGCTCTGCTACTTATACACTGAAGCGATTATTATGGATTTTTTCCCCATATTTATAACTCAATTTTTGGCTGAGATATGACCGTTTTCATTCATTCTGACATTGAAAATATTGAACACTACCATTTTCAGCCACTAGATGGCACTTTAAAAGTATGGCATGCTGTTGTGTCATGCAATAGGTAAAAGTGGCTATTAATGACACAATCGACTTGCCTTAGCCTGCCACCATCATCCAGCTCTGGGATCATGCCTGGAGCAACCATCAAATCAGCTTCATTTCGTTGCACCGTCCCGGCGAAATGCAGCTGATTTAACCATTAAAGTGTATTTATTAAGTAAAAGTTCAACTGAGACACACCTTTGCTATAATGTCAATCAAACAGATATTTGTTTTAGGTGCTTATCTTGTCAAATCTCATAGAAATGCACAGCGAGTCGTACCTCTGCGCGCTCCCGCTCCCGCGAATCAGCTTTTGAAATGCAGCTGATTTGACCATCAAAATGCCTTTATTAAAAAAAGTTAGACTGAGACACATCTTTGCTATAATTTCGAGCAAACAATTGTTTTTATGTGTTAATCTTGTTAAATTCTTGTTAATGTCCTCCCGTGCACGCTCCCGCGGGTGCCATTTGGCAGCCAATCGATTTTTGGTACAACACCGGCCCACATTTCCAGGTTGTCAGCAATGACGCATAATAGATGCGACGAATACGGCGAAGCGACGTATTTATGGATTTTTCCACTTTATTAGACATATTTGGACTGATGTGACTTATACGGAGGTGCGACGTGTACGGTGGAAAATACGGTAATTGAAAAAATAACCTGTTATTCTACAAAAAGTCAAAGTTGTTGACATTAATGTATTTTCATATTGTTCTCAGTATGTGCTGTTGTAGTACTTTTATTTCTCAAGACTCTCTCTTAAAACACAAACTTTGCTTTGATTCAGCAGGTTTTTGATCCAGAAATGTCTAAATTCAACCCAAAGGTAAGAAAGAAAGACAAATATTGTAATTTAAAACAAACCAAAAAAAAAAAAAAATGTGTTCAAAAAGCCACAAAAAGTATATGACTGTTGTTAAGGCATTGTGCCTTTCACGTTCGCAAAAATATAAAATAAAAAAGATTTTGGATCACTTTTCTGCTAATTTTGTAAAGCAAATCCCTGCTCAGTGCACATCTTTTTAGGAAATCAAGGGACGTTCTTTTTACTTCTGTGTTCATGATTGTTGTGCAAATACGCACACTTCAAGCAGCTGAATCTGCTCCTGCCTCTAATAACACTGGAGGCTCCCCTCCCAGGCCCACCCCTCCCTATTCTCTCATCCAAATGACTTTAATATCTGGAGCTCATATCACCTCCTCATCTATGGCTTAGCAGTGGAAGTTAATGACGAGGCTTAGAGAGCAGAAGGGCGTGTGCGCTATCAGTGAGAAGAAAGATGATTTCTAAAGGAGCAAAGCCAGTTTTCAAACCAGCGTTTTTAATTCAGGTTTTTGACACACATGAGCACCTCTCCTTGAGAGATTAAGCATGTGAGGAGGCTATCGAGGGTCTTAAGTTAATTTCATAAAAAGGCCAGGGTGGCCTTTTCGGAGTTTTATTAAATGGGTGTTTTTCTCTTTCTCTATATGATCTAGCATGTTATAGAAGCAACAATTACAGTGAAACGTGCGTTTACTTTGTCTTTTAGGGTCTTAAATTACCTTTGTATCAATATTTATCTAATATTTAAAGTGTTTTTTTTTTTCAGGATAAAGTTTGAGACTAGATTGTCAGTTTTGTGCTATTTAAAATGAGTCTATGTTTGTGTGTGTTACCTGCAGGACATAGGAGAAACAGTCCTGATACTCTTCTCTCTTCAGTTTCCTGCCATTTATGAAGACCTCCCCCAACAGCGTGCCGTTGCTTCCAATCCTCCCTGAGATGGCATCCAACAGTGTCGTCTTCCCCGAGCCTTTCCAATGCGACGAGGACACACAAACACGGTATTCACAGAGCAGATTCAAATCTAGACACTGGAGTTTCTGTCTAATTCTATATTTTGATCGAGCACTTTGGAGCTCTTTTTTTAGATCTGATATTTAAAAGAAAAAAAAAAACTGGTTCAAATTGAACACTTTGTTTTGTGCAATGAGGTGAATAAAAACCTGAGTTGCCCAGGATGCCCATTATCTGCCCACTGTCTACGTGGAAGGAAACGTCGTTGAGGATCTGACGAGTCCATCGCTTCCTATAGGAGGGTAGATCCCACCATGGTCCAACACGCTCACTAAATCATCACACACGACCAATATTTTAAAATCAGTTTATTAGATTATTTCTTATTGTAAATGACGACCTGAAAGACTTCCTGCTGTACAAATACATGTTCAGATCTCTCTTGTAAATGAGTAAATGAGGCTCAATGGGATTTACCTGTCTAAATAAAGGTTGAATGTATTTATCAGCAAAGGTTGATTTGACTCAAACCAGCCTGCATGAGTGTAAAATAACTAGATGTTCATCAACACTTTGTTTAATTCAGTTCTCTGTTAGTTCTTACCTGACAGTGTAGGAGATCTTTCTGACACTGAGGCAGCAGGACGACTCTGACATCTCCTCTCCACCTCTGCTCCACACATCCCTCTTCTCCTCGGACACAAACTTGAAGGACTCTGTAACACGTGCTCCGTTGTCCGGCTCCAACGCTTGCACTGAATAAAAAGTGTTCATGTCTCTTCACCTCCAAACCACAGCCGTGCACGAGTTTGTTTCTGCTCTCTGTGCAGAGCAGCAGTACGAGGTCTCTCAGAATCATAAAAAAAAACACACACACTGTGAACGGCGTGTTATCTCAGAGAACTTTGATCTGAAGTTGTGTAAAGGTAAATGAAGAAAAGAAAAAAATCACTCCAGTTAGGCAGATTCACAAACTGTCAGTGTGTCCTCTGTCCTCGTATCGTGGACTGCTTTTAGAAAAGCAACGAGGATGAAGAGGGTGAATCACTGACACGACATGAGCTTGGATGTCTTCAGGCTTGTGAGCTATCAGAGGAGATCTTCAGCTGGACTGGAGTTTACCACAGAAAAGAAAAATAAACCTCATCATCATCATCATCATCATGGACAGAGAAACTGGCTTCAGTCACAAAAACAGCTTTTTACAGGTCAATCATTTTATTCTACCTTAACTTACTGTTGATTCATTCGAGCTGCTTTTTAAAATCATTTTCTCTCTTTGTACTTGCTGAGATTAATGACCATTTTTAATGCCGCCATTTAGCAAAGTACAGCTCACTTGCATGCATTTTCAACTAAAAATTGTTTATTTTTAATGTATCTTTTTCAAATCCGTTGCCGTAACAATGTTCTGGTAAAACTGCAAAGTGTCTTCTATTGTGCAGACATTTGCAATGATTGAATTATTCAATTCTTGTCATTTATTTTTCACTTTCACGTGAATATTTGTGCATTAATTGGGAATATTTTGGCATTAACTAACAGTAATTATGTGATTTTATGCCTCTTAAGCAACTGTTTGTATGTGCATGCCAATACAACAAAGATAAGCATAAGACTACCTGTAAATATATTAGTAATGAAAGGGTTTTGGCAGATTTGCTCAACAGTTAGATATTTATTAACTCGTATGTGGAGAGACGGACAAGTTTTCTGATTAACTCGTGTTATGACTAACTAATGATTTGTGTGATTTTTATAATAAATCTGGACTTCTAATAATTAATGAAACCAAATCTTCCTTCTTACAGACTTAACTGGTATAGGTTTAGTAAGAAGTTTTTATTTTTTAGAATTAAATACTAAATTATTGTCTATATTTTGGCTGAATGGAACTCACTGACTTGCCTTCTTGTCTTCAGCAGCATCAAGATACAGAGTTGTTCTCCTCTGAAGAAGACAGCAGTCTGTACTTCACCTACAGCGGAGGGTGCAATGAGCTGGAAGTCAACAACCTGCATTATCAGGTGACTTTTGCCTGCAGGTCCAACCTCTTTAAGAGCGCCGTTGATTGTACGAGCAGACTGCGTAAACGTGTGCGCTCCTGTAGGTGGACACGGCGGCTCAGATCCCCTGGTACGAGAGGCTGTCTGAGTTCAAACTGCCCTGGGAGATCGGAGGGAACAAGCAGATGGCCATCAACAACCTGAGTCTGCGAGTCCACAGCGGACAGATGCTGGCGGTCATCGGCAGCTCGGGTGATGCATAAACACGCTGATGTTTTAGCTGTTTGACTTGAAACAATTCTGCTCTAACGACAAATAAATGTCTGAAACAGATCTGGAGCATGAACATCACAAAAAGTTTAGTCCTCTTCATGCCAAGGATCATTTATTTAACATCCTTCACGTCAAACATCAGTTTTATTAACTCATTTAAGACTCTGCTCCACTTGTTGGACATTTGGTTGCATTTGAGGAACTACTTTTTTCTCCAAGTTGTGACACTTTTGTTCCACTGGTTGGCTCCAAAAATGTCAAGCTGTCAGCTTTTTAACACAACTGAACTACTGGACTAAACTAGTAAACACCCATACTGTGCTAGTTAACTGTTAGAGTGTAAAAACCCAAGTATGTCAATTAATCAACACAAATTCTGTCTATTTGTACACCTACTGATACTCATAAATATTTTAACTTTAGGTGGTTTTATTTTGCTAGTTATCCAGTGCAGCTAAAATGTTAATTGACAAGGGTTTAACTAGAACGTTGTAAGCTACTCAGCCTGTGAGGAGTTAGGGCTTTACTATGTAACTAGTTAGGCCAAACTTAGTCACACTAGTCAACTAATGAAATATTTGAGCTTTACTAGTTAACCAGTAAACATTTCTAGCAGCACTTCTTAACAAATGAGGACAAAATGGTCTTATAAAAGGAACTAGTGAGTGTTTTAGGTTCACAAATGTATTAGTTATTTATTAGTTTATTATTTATTTTAGATCACATTAGTCGACTAGTGCACACATTTAATTAACTCGTAATACTAATTGGCAGAATTTGTGTTGATTGGTTGTCCTGTTAGGGTTCTTGTTGCTCACTTATTAACTATTAGGACACATTTGTTCACTAGTTTGGTCCAGTGGTTCACTAGTGTGCTAAAAAGGGAACAAGTTGAAGATTTTGGGCTACTAGTTTCACTAACTAGTGCAACTTTCTTCTTCTTCAAATTTTCTTTAGTTGGTATGAATTTTTTATTAAGAGTATTTGTGTAGGTGGTAATATGTTTAATATTTGATCATGGTACATTACCACACATGCACAAACATACAGTAATTTAGAGTCAAAAGCCAAAACATACCCACAGTGCTTTGCATTTCCAGTAACAAACTGCAAAGAGAAGGTGCTCTTACTGTTAACACTTGTGGCATTAAACTGTAAAACTAAAGTGAGGACCAACAAAAAACTATAACATACCAGTTTTAAAACACAGTAACCCACAACCAAAGATATACACATAATACTTTGCATTATAGAGGGACAAACTGTAAAGACAAAATGTGGTGATTGTTCTGTAAAGTTGGTGTAATTAACCGTACATTTACAGCAAGAGATAACGCTGCTGTGCACCAAGACGTTAGGCTAGTGCACGTGTCTAACTCAAGGCCTGCAGGCCAAATCTGGCTCTTGTTAAGATCTTATGTGGCCCCCCAGGATGATATTTTAAACGTAAAATATATTTGTCAATTCTTATTTTGCTTAAAAACTGGTAAATATTGTATTTAGTTCAAACTGATTAAATTTGAAGGTAGAAAAAAAAGTGGATTTTTCTGTCATTTTTGATTCTGATGTGGAAAGAGCAACAGAGAAACGTCATGAAGCCGATCGAACTCTTGTTGTGGAACCTGCAACCAAGAAAAGATGCCAAATATCTGACTGGAGTTAATGTATCGACTAATAATTGGCCCGTGGCTTGAATCAAGTTTTTAATTCTGGCCCCCTTTTGACTCCTCAACCAAATGTGCAACCAGTGCAGAAAAGTTGTGAACTAGTCAAGAAAAATAAATCTGATAACGAGGATAATCAATAAATTCACATTTTCCATAAAGTTGTCCCTTTATCGTGGACTTGTCCTCCTCCAGGCTGCGGCAAGACATCTTTGCTGGATATTATAACTTGTCGGGACGAAGGAGGAACAATGACATCCGGTCAGGTTCTGATTAACGGGAAGCCCAACACCCCACAGCTGGTGAAGAAAAACATCGCTCACGTCCGCCAAGACGACCGTCTTCTTCCTCACCTCACCGTCCGTGAGACCCTCAGCTTCGTGGCCCAGCTGAGGCTCCCCACTTTCTTCACACAAGCTCAGAGGGATCAAAGAGTGAGACTGCAATGATTTTTAAAACAAACGCATCATTTCAGATTCTACATTTATATAGAGAGACTATTTTTTCTGACTACACGAACGCTTGATGTGGCCTGTCACAGGTGGATGATGTTATCGCTGAGCTGCGACTGCGCCAGTGTGCACACACCAGGGTGGGCAATGACTATGTGAGGGGGGTTTCTGGAGGAGAGAGAAGGAGAGTCAGTATAGCTGTGCAGCTTCTCTGGAACCCCGGTGAGAAACATGAATATGAATCAGATCTGAAAACCCTGAGAATTTCTCATGCTCTTCATAACAAAATAGCTTTCATGCAGGTGGATGGCCTGTGTGATGTAACATGTTGTGTATCTGCAGAGTTTAATCTGCTTCTTTAAACATTTAATGACCAGATTTATTTCTTCACCATCCTGCAGGGATTTTAATCCTGGACGAGCCAACTTCAGGTTTGGACAGCTTCACTGCCCACAACCTGGTCATCACTCTGTCCCGCCTCGCTAAGGGGAACCGTTTAGTCCTGCTGTCGGTCCACCAGCCTCGATCAGACATCTTCCAGCTCTTCGACCTGGTCGTGCTGCTCTCTTCAGGTTCAGCTGTTTACTGCGGGGCAGCTCGAGACATGGTGCCTTACTTCACTGCTCTGGGGCACCCCTGCCCACGATACTGCAATCCCTCTGACTTCTACGGTTAGTGTGATCATCATAACAGGGATGTTTTCATCACTCAACACTTCTTGGCTTTTTGAGGACTTTAGGGATTAGACTAATGATGTTCCATGCATCCATAAGTGGCGTTAAAGTGATGATAATGTTCTTGACTGTGCTTTTTTTTTTAATCACCGTCTGTTCTGTTTGTCCAGTTGATCTGATCAGTATAGATCGGCGCAATCCAGAGCGAGAGGCTGAGAGATTGGAGCAGGTCAGACTTTTGTCTGAGCAGTTTAAAGAAAAGGTCCGAGACACCACTGACCACATGTGGAAACCAGCGGAAATCAATGCAACACAGACCGACAGGTTCAGCCTCTAACTTCTCTTGTTTCCAATGTACCATCTCAGACTCCAGCTTTCAATCACTTGAGTTTTTACTTGACTTACTTTATACTTTATTGTCATTGCCATAATAAGAACAGTCACGGATAGCAACGAGATTTTGATCGAGTCTCATACGCCTACACAGTAATAAATTAGCACATAGTGGTGCGAAAGAACTTTGCAAGGTTTTGATGATCAGTGTAAACACAGATAATAATACAGCGTCTAAGGGCAGGCGAGAAGAAGTGTAAACAATCAGATGTTGAAGGGGTAGAAATTAGTTGCTGCACAGTTATTGTCACGATGAGATTTGAGATGTGAGGAAAGTGGGCGTGGTCACAGAGAGATGCTGTTTGTCTCACAGCCTGTGGGTACAGACTGTGAGCCATTCTGGTGGTCCTGGCACCTATAGACTGGTACCTTCTGATGGAATAGGTCATGTGCAGGATGGTACCTATCCTGCAGGATGTTGTCGACTCGTCTCAGACAGTGTGTTGTGTACTTTGTAGCTAGTTCTGATCTCCGGGAGGGTAATCCCGATGATCCACCCGTTGGAGAGCCTGCTGGTCTGTCTTAGTGCAGCTGGAGAACCAAATCCATAGGTTAATACACTTCCAATAGCACAGTTATAGAAGTTTTTTTTTTGTTTTTGAAGTATGAATTATCGTTGTTTACAAGTAGAGATTCTCTTTGTTTTCAATGTTAGTGTCCTCCACCTGTGTCCTTGGAGTCTAAGGGATATCTAGGATCAAAATCAAAAACAGCCAGTGCTGCACGTTTTATACAGCAGAATTTGAGATTTAGCTCTTTCGTCTGACAAATTAACTTCTTACCACCCAGTTATGTTTTGAGAAACCTGAATAAAGATGAATGTCATAGCTTTCCTGTCTTCATGTCCTGCAGTGTCCAGCAGTCAAGCAGAAGTAGAGAGGAACTCATCACTATTTCGAGGGAACATAACGAGCTGCCCGGTAAACTGAACCAGTTTACGATCCTCATCAGGTGAGGCACACAGAATGACGTCTCAGAGCACCTTGAAGAGACACGCAGCCTCTGACCCGTCCTCTCCGCCAGGCGTCACATGTATAATGACTTCAGAGACCTGGTCACCTTGTTGGTCCACGGCTTCGAGGCCCTTCTCATGTCACTGCTGGTCGGTTGTTTGTATTTCGGGGCCGGAGAAGAGCGTCTGAACATCCAGGACACAGTGGCCCTCCTCTACATGATCGGAGCTCTCACCCCGTTCGCTGTGGTGCTGGACGTCATAGCTAAATGTAAGCATTTAAAAGGTCCAGATCAAACTGATACAGACGCATGGTTTGGATTGTTTAACACAAACCTTTTTAGTCAAGAACACAAAAAGGAAAATATCCTCGTCTTCCAGACATAAACCTCAACCTATAACTTTTCATAAAATTTTAGTCTTTTTCTCAAATAATCCTAATCCTAATAAATATTCACATCTTTTACAAGATAAATACCAGTAATACAAAAAAAAAATCCTTAATTTTTCTTTTAAAACAACCAGGTAGTTAGAATATTAATGAGAACAAACATGTTAATACTCTAAGATGAGCTAAATATGTGATTGACATTCATTTATATTCTTCTTCTAATTGAGCAAATATGATAAATATGGTGTCATATATTTATAGTATGATCAATCAGATAAAAACAGGTTTTAATTGCCAACAAATATGTGCACTTATTACACAACCACATCTATGAATTTTAATTTTATGAACTAAACTTGCCAATACGGGATATTTTTCCATCTCAAATCATTAAAAATTGGAAAATCAAAATATAAACAAAAACATTCACAATAGGAACAGATATTTTGCAGTGCGAGAAACGTACAAAGCAACACAGCAACGACATAAAATGCTCCATAAGTGATATTTGTTCAGGTGTAATGTACACGAACGTTGTATTTTTTCACGTTTTGGTTACAAATCTGTATCTTTAAATTGTTTTATTTTTTCTGTAAGACAGATTCACATTTAAATATAAACTCCTGTGAAAGTGTAACCAGTGTATGATTCATGTTGTGGAGCACAGATTGACTGATGCTCTCTGCAGGTCACACAGAGAGGGCCATGCTCTACCACGAGCTGGAGGACGGCATGTACTCTGTCACCTCTTACTTTTTTGCAAAGGTAAACCACAAAGACTGAACTACATCTCCTGCAGGGGTCAGTCTTGCTCCACGAGTCCATCACTGTGTGTGAAATATGATCCAAAGGGCACATCTGATGTGTGAGCATTTCAGAAGGTGCTCTGTTCTTTCAGGTCTTGGGGGAGCTCCCTGAACACTGTGTGTTCACCTTGGTCTATGGTCTGCCCATCTATTGGTTAGCAGGCCTTAACGAGGCTCCAGACCGTTTCCTGCTCAACTTCCTGCTGGTGTGGCTGATGGTTTACTGCAGCCGAGGCATGGCCCTGTTTGCAGCTGCCGCGCTGCCCACCCTGCAGATCTCTGCCTTCGCAGGCAACTCTCTGTTCACGGTCTTCTATCTGACTGGAGGGTTTGTCATCAGCTTGGAGAACATGTGGCTCGGTGAGGAGATGCATTCATTCACTCCTTTGAAATGTGTGAAGAACATGAGCAAAGATCTGACACTGTGCATGTTTTGTCTCTCCAGTGGCCTCGTGGCTCTCCTACGCCTCGTTCATGCGTTGGGGCTTTGAGGGGATGCTGCAGGTGCAGTTCAGAGGCAACAAGTATCCCGTCACCATAGGGAACATCACATTCAACGTCGACGGCATACATGTGAGTAAAAACACAGTGATCTCATTGAAAAGTCAGAATCCTTCCAAAACGTTCCCACCATGAGTTGAGGCCTGGATTCACAGGATGGGATCAGACAGTCTTCTGAACCTAAATGTTTCGTCTTTCAGGTAGTGGAGGCCATGAAAATGAACCAGTACCCTCTGTTCTCCTGCTACCTGGTGCTGCTGGCCATCTGTCTGGCCTTCATCTTGCTCTATTTTCTGTGCCTCAAATTCATCAAACAGAAGTCCAGTCAGGACTGGTGAAGAATGGTGCCAACTCCAGTTAAGCCAAAAGCTGCCTGAAATCACATTTTCTTTTGTTTGTCCAAAAGGTGTATTTTTAAAAAGCTTTTTGTTCGACTGGTTCGAAATGAGCGTTTATCCGATGAATTAAACAGTTTATGTTTTATCGAGAAAAATTCAAGGGAAAAATGTTAAAATGACTTTTGTTCATGTTTATTATAATAATCTGAACATCGCATTTTCTTGCTAAATGAGCATCTTGAATCTCAGTAGGGTGGAGTTTAAAAAATTGAAACTATTTTCATAATTTTTTTTCCTTTATATAGAACTTGTTTCTGTGCCACTGTCTGCTGCTGGGTGGCAGCAAAGCACTGCAGACCAGTCCAGATTATTTTTCTATTTTCTTGCTCAGTCTTTTTCTGTCACTGCAGACGATTAGAACTCCAGTTTGGCAGATATCCATCTGCAGCTTTTGCTTGTTCCATTTTCAGTCTTTTTTTTTTTTTTTCCACAGCAGCTTCATCTTTTCTTTTATATAGAAGATTATTAAGCTTACTGTAACAATGCAGAGTGTAGAGCACTAAAAAGAAAAGTCCAGTACAGATTTAGTAAGTCACACTTGTGTCCTCATAGACTGAAGGTAAAGTGTGAGTTTTTGCACAGGTGCAAAGACCAGTTAAATGTTTTACCTGTTTGAGCCCAAATGAATAAAGTAAAAATTGATGACCCGAGTGTGTATGTTCGTTTTTACACTACAACCATTATCCTCCGCATTAAAGTTCTGCAGAACTGAGCACTTTAAACCTGTTATATTATTTAAAAAACCAAACGGACAAACTCTTAACATATAAGAAGTTCAAAATGTTGCTGATTTTTAATTTGAATCTTTAATGAACTCTGCGCCCTGAGCTGACCGTTGGACATCAGCCCACTATCTTCATGGGAAACAACCAGCTGTGTCATCCATCACCTGCTTCCGTCAGAGAAATATTAGAGGCCAAATCTGAAATGCTATATGTTTAAGACGAAGGCCTCAGAAGCAGTCTCTGATTCAGTGATAGTGATTATAAAACTAACTTTGGCATCTATTTGGTTAAATACTTGCAACCTCAAGTCTTATCAATGACTTTAAGGCCGTTTCTTTTGTTTTGCTTTCGATAATCATTTAAAAAAATGCCTTAAAGGCAAGATTTGATGGGAATAAAATGTATTTCCCTGCTTGAAAGTATTTTTTTCTTCTTTAGATAAAGTGGATTTGACTAATAAATTAAAAAATACAGACACTACTCAAATAGTGTGATTTATAATCAGAGCATTATTCATCTTTCTCATTCTGTGCGATTTCACTGAAAGAATTGCAGTTTTTACTCAACGACTTCAATCATTTTCTACATTTTTAAAAATCTGGACAAATTAGAAAATGTGTGTTGTAGATCAAAGGTAAAGATAAAACATTTTGTAAACACGTTCCCTATTCACTTTTTTTAAATTATGATTTTTTTTCTTTTATAATGTTTGAATAAAAAGGGTAAACAAGAAAATATGGTAGCACCCATCACTTTTTGATGGTACTGCGTCTCATTAGTTTTCATTTAAACATTAGTTGACCCGTTTTGGGGTTTAGGCACCAATTTAATTTTTTGAAAGATTAAAAAAAAATACACTGAAAAAGCTGTTAATTCCTGTGCAACACTATTTCCAATAGTCATGGGTGAAGTAAAAAAAAACAAATGTTATAAACATAATAAAAAACTTCAGATATTACAAAAAAAAAAAAAAAAATTATGAAAAACTAAAAATGGTATAGTGTGAAGCAGATTTGCATATTCTTAAAAATCTTCCTCTTTTGATCAGTTTTCACTTGAACGTTTCCTAAATTTAAACAACTCTATTTAATTAATGACAGTTTTCTGACTGTGGTTTGGTTTGTGTGTGTTTATGGACAAAGGCCATCTCTAACATGACAAACATGGAAACAGTTGGAATAATGTTGTTCGAGTGGTTCCTGTGGGTTTCGGTTTAGTTTTTGTTTAGAAAACAGCAAAAAAAAAAAAAAGCCATGAATTAAAAAAAATATATAGAAAAACATCACAACCTATTTTTTAAAGTTTACCTGCATTTAATTAAAACAAGAAAACATTGTTTATATGTCAAGTCTGGATCATCCATTATTTTTCACTTGTTGTGAAGTCGGGACTCGGGGGCAGCAGCTTGAGCAGGGAGACCCAGACATCTTTCCACAGCCGGAGGACCCCAAGGCGTTCCCAGGCCTACCAAGCGACTAAGTCTCTCCAGCGTGTCCTGGGTCTTCCCGGGGGTCTCCTCACAATCGGACATGCCTAAAGCACCTCCCTAGGGCGGTGCCCAGGGAGCATCCTTACCAGATGCCTGAATCACCTCAACCGGCTCCTCTCGATGTGGAGGAGCAGCGGTTCTACTCCGAGTCTCTCCTGATAACTGAACTTCTCACCCTCTCTGTAAGGGAGAGTCCAGCCACCCTGCAGAGGAAACTCATTTCACCGCCTGTATCCACGATCTCGTTCTTTCGGTCACTACGCAGTTTGTGGCCATAGGTGAGGGTACTGACAGAGCTTCATCTCATAGCTCAGCTCTCTTTTTACAATGGATCAGCAGAATCTGCAATACTGCATACGCCAAAACAATCCGTCTGTCAATCTCGCGCTCCATTCTTCTCTCACTTGTGAACAAAAACCCCACGATACTTGGAACTCCTCCACTTGAGGCAGAAACTCAACACGAATAAAGTAATCCACGACTGAGGACCATGGCCTCAGATTTGGAGGTGATGACCCTCAACCCAGTCGCTTCACATCTGGCTGCAAACCACTCCAGTGAGAGCTGGAGGTGTCGGCCCAATGATGCTAACAGGACCACATCATCTGCATATAGCAAAGAAGGACTCCTGAGGCCACCGAACTGGACTCCCTCCACCCACTGGCTGCATCGAGAAACGCCGTCCATAAAAGTTTTGAGCAGAATCTGTGACAGCTGGCAGCCCCGACAGAGTCCACCTCCCATCCTGACGGGGTCCAACTTACTGGCAGCAATGTGAACCCAACTCTCCCACTGCTTGAATAGGAACTGAACAGTGAACAGATAAACAAAATACAATGTTTGAAAATAAATTCGACTCCACACAATTTGACGTACTCATCATTTATTAGCATAAATACTCCTGTACATTCTCAACATCGTTGTCCAGGTCATTACAGGGAAAAGTCTAAACAGCAAGAGTTACAACACAACATTCAACATTTTACGTCAAACTCGAATAAAAAAGAGAGAAAGGAACAAAAACAGGAGGGATCTGATTGAAGGAATGGAGAGGTGTTGCTTTTTTAAATTTTATTCCTTTGCCTGGCTTTTGTCAACTTTCTCTTTCAGCATGTTTGCGTAAAACTTGAAGGTCTCCTGAAAAGAGAAAAAAATGAGACAATTTAGCAAACAATGTAAACAAACTGCACAGTTAGTCTGTGAGGTGTGTGCATGTTTCCATCAGGCATCTTTTTAAAATGTAAGCTGCGTGAGCGCCTCTTGGGTCCGTCTAAACAGTCTCCAACCAGGTTGTCTCGTTACATCTTTAAATCCTCATTAATACACAAATAAGGGATTTGTAGCACATTCCCCAAACACACACTAACGTTCGCTGCCTCTGTTCTTGGTTAATTAATCAGTGTTTTGATCCAGGCCAAACATTGTGCTTAGTGTTTTTTCTTTGAGGGGAGGAGAAGTGACCAGTAATATAGTAATTAACGATGTGAAAAGAGGGAGAACGATCCTGGCACGGTTTAAAAGCATCACTTCAGCCTAATTACAGAAACTTATTTTCTCAAGATTTTTATTTTTTTTGTGTGTGTTTATTGTTCAGGTTTTCCCAGAGAGCTCTAATAATTAGAAAGCAGAATTTTCCCTGAGTCGAGAGTAGCGCGCTGCTCTGGAATAGCATTTATTTCACAGAACGGACAAAGAACAGCAGAGCTTCTACCTATTTGTCAAAACTTCTGAAGAGCGTGAATGTTCACCTTTCCCTCTCCTTGTAACTCTTCCTCTCCCCTCCAGTTATAAGCCCAGCCATCACTTAGCTACTCTGACACTTTGTGAATAATGCAGCAACGTCTCCACCTTCATCCCTCTTTCTCCTTCTATCTTCATCCTGCAGGTGAGTGATGGGGGGGTAAAGAGTCAGGCTGAGGTCTACACCTGCCTCCAGGGGACGGCACCAGAGCGAAGCTGCTGAAAGGACTCTCTCTGTGTGTGTGTGTGTGTGTGTGTGTGTGAGAGTCCACCGCCAAAATAGGACTACATCAGCTTACAAAATGTTCAATGTGCTGAAATGCTCAAAAACACTGCGAGTCAGAAAAAGAAGAGGCTCCTGCAGTGACACCATCTCGCTCACACAACACACTGTATGAACTCTGCTTCCCGAGGGCATCATTTCTGACACACACACACGAAAACCACCAGCTGCAGCACTGCTTCTTCACATTACCACACAACGGCCCGCGTTAGAACACCGCCCGGACACGTGCCAGCCCTGCTTAGCTGCTTCAGGCTGCGCCTACAGTCTGCTCATCGGACAAGACCGTCAGCAACAGACGTGCGTTAGCTCAGAGCAGCTCTGAGGTAATATTTACTAAAGATTTTTAGAGAACAAACACCTACCGTCTTCATTTAACCGATCACTTTCATAGGTTTTTAAATTTGACTCCAAAGATGTTAACTTGAGTTAAAAGTTCACGTCGTTCAAAATGAACCCCGGACAAATCAGGCTCTAAAGGACAGGCGGCACACAGGGTTAGATCTGCGTCCGATTACCAGCAGCTCGTGGAGCCTTCAGCTGACCGTCACAAGCAGAAATGAGAAGCTACAAAGGTTTGTTTCTCTGCCGTTCTTTCTTTTTTCTTTCTACGTTTAAAAGCGACACAAGGTAAGTGAAAGGGTTGTAACATCAATCATCCAGGTAGATAACAATAAAAAAAGGTTAAATCGTGTCATCTTTAAGTGAGAAACGTTTCGTCCCCCATCCAGAGGACTTCCTCAGTCTACGGCCTGCAGACCAGATCTGTCCCATATGTAGCCCTCACTGTGTGGTTCACAAGGCCAACAACAAACAAGGTACGTGTAAGATTCAATGCAGCTTCCTTTGGAGGAGATTTACACACAGAACTTAGGAGGCTGATACATTTTTTTTTACCCATTTCTGTCTCCTGCCATATCCTACATTATTATCGTCTGGATCGCCATCTTTCTGTGTGTTTCCGTGTGTGTCGGTGACTCACAGGGGGCTCAGAGAAGGGCACGCTCTCTCCACATTCACGGTAAAGCACAGCCAGTCGTTTGAGTGACAGCTTGTCCATGGCGATCCCGTCCTTCAACGTCTGCTCGTACAAAGCCTTGGCCGAGGTCAGGTCTTTGTCTTGAACTGTTGGATGAGAAGGCGAGACATATATAAAAAATATGTTAAAATAAGACAACCCCCCCACACACACAAAATGCTTATGTAAACGAGAACTTAAAAAAATACGTACAAGTGAGCAAGTGGAGGGAAGTTGTAGGAATGATAATTTTGCTAAAAGTTTACATTTTTTAAATCCAATTACAATCAATTTTCTTTTCAGTAGTTTCGAGATTATGTAATCTTTTAAGCTGTGTATTTAAAGAAGAAATTGCTAATTTTAACGGTATACTCAGGTTTTTACTTCGGATTAATGACACTAAAAAACAAGAAAGGAAAAAAAATAGACTACATAGCTCTTTTTAAACTCATTCTTCCAAAAGTAACTTTCACCCCACATGACTTCAATTACATTAATATTATTATCATTATTTGTAAACTTGCAACCAATGAGTGTACTGAAAAGATAAAGGGAAAATTGCTAAAAAAAAAATAAAAATCAGTGATTAAATCATCTCGCCATCTCATCTGTGACGTGACCAAACGATAAAGAGGGAACGAACATCAACAGGAGTAAAAAAGTACAAAAAGATGTAAAAAGTGTCAAGTAAAAAGCCAAAGTGGGAAAATATGTAGAGATTAGCATGCTAGGCTAGCCAGGAGAGATAACGGACATGTGTTCTTCTAGCCCCCCCCCCCCCCCCCATTGTTAATGCTGACTACAGATCTGCGTGAACATGTTCTCGTGTCGTTTCCTGCGTCTTACTGTGAGCCTTCAGGATGTACGCGTTCAGAATCTCTTTCTCCGCAAACTCTGGGACCAGGCTCACCAGGGCCTTGATCTTTTCAACCTGTGAGTACAAAGATTCATCTATGGCGGAAAAACGGACGTACTTATACAAATACCAGTATATATATTTAAATTTCATCACTTTAAGAAAAGTGACTTTAAATTTAAAAATCTAAAATAGCTTTGTGGCATAAATGTCTGTTAACTGGCAATGAACTCGTGAATTTTATTTAAATATTTCTAATTACTGAACACCTGAGCTTCCTTTAGCTATTAGTAAAAGAGTTGTTTCCTGCAACGTCACTCGTTACAACTCTTATATATTCAAAACCAACAAGGACGCCCAAAGCAGTATTTATCTTCTGTTATTTGGCATCACAGATTTTTATTTTCTTCAGATCAGATGTTAAATTTTTTACCTTATATACCTAAACCATTTATAAAACATTGAATATTTGGTTAAAAGGAAGATTACTATTTATAGTTACTTTGGAACATTTTTACAAAAAAAATGAATCTGAACATAACTCAAGTATTAGGAAAAAAATTATTAGGGATGCACGATATTATCGGCATGGTATCGGTATCAGCCAGAATTAGCGATAAATTTAAATATCGGACATCAACCATTCCAACAAAATAACTCACAGATATAGGACACTGTATGTATGTATGTATATATATATATATATATATATATATATGCACATACATACATACAATAACAATACAAATTTCCACTGTTCGAGTGATGTCATTGTGTTAGAGAGAGTAAATGTCATGAATAAATTTGACATTAAACATAATCCAAGTTGAAGTGTTGCATCATTTTCAACCCCCTTTTTGGCATCTGCATTTGGTAGCAGACCAAATTGACAAAGATCATGCAGAATAATGTAGTATTTTAATTCCACAGCAGAGAAAGCTGTATAGTCTCTGTAAGTAGGTCTAGGGGGAAAAATATTGTTATTGGTATCGGCCAAATAAGTTTTAACATACAGCCATATCGGATATCAGCCAAAAATCCAATATCGTGCATCCCTAAATATAATGTTTGAAATATTGTCAAACAGGTTATCATAAAGCCTCAGATTCACATCATTTCTGAATCGTGAATTAAAAGAAATCCCCTTTCGCTGAGGGAAACCTGCAACGTGCTCATTTTGAATAAGAAGGTGAATAAACCAACATAAACAGCTGAACAGAACCCAGTTGTGAGACTTTACCTGTCCGGGATGCTTAGCTTTAAAAGCCACAAAGGCCATGAACGCGTCGCTCTGTTCGGACAGACCTGTGCAGCGCTGTAATGACATGAGGAAAAGACAGGAAATAAGGTGTAAGTGGGCGCAATAACGTTGAATCCTCTTAACTTTTTAAAGGTCAGCACGACTTTTCAACCTGTGCTCCTCACTTAGTTTCAGTATATATAAATTTACATGCACTCATGCACGCCCACGCATTCATAGAAATACTCGTGCTCGCAGGGTAACACTCAGGTTAAAGGATAATTATGGATCTAATAACTGCCCGTTTCTTTGAATTTAAACGTATGGCACTTTTCTCATCAGAAAGCATAATTATAATCACTTAGTCGCAGTAAAGGCCAATCCAGCTGCTCAGTGGAAATGTACGTTCACATACATCTTAAAGGCTGTTAGTTGACAAGGTAAGAAAAATATACTGAGAAGTAAAAACTCAGAGTGATGGTAACTAATTCATACATTTTTTTTGTAAATTTCTGGGTGGTGGTTGATGATCAGTGTGAGTTTCTTCAAAACAAAAAAAAAAACCCCGCAAACGTTTAATTTGATTTCTTCGTTTAACCTGAATTGTAAATTGTTACGTATTTATCAGCTTATTTGATTAAAAACGTTTGAACGAGTGCACCATTTGATGACATCATCATAATCAAAAACAAGAAAACAAAATAAAAATGTTGGCAGAGCAGCAAAAAGATCCAAAAAAGTTAAAGGCACCTCTTAAAAAGAGGCCCATCTTTAGCCACTTTCATTTAAGGATGATAATCTTTTTTTTTTTTAATTAAGTCTTAAAATGTTTTTGATCAAATCTGGAAAATGATCTGAACAACCAAATGCAACACCACAATGTGTGCGCTCAGAGAATGACTCTCAGCTACTACCACACCAAATTTTAGCTCAATATCTATAAAATCGACTGTTTCCCATGTTTAAAACCCAATTTTTTGGCTGAGATCTGACAATTTCATTTATTCTGACATGAAAAAGATTGAACACTACCATTTGCAGCCGCTAGAGGGCCCTTGAGAATTATGGCAAGCCAAGTGTCTCATTAATGGGTAAAAGTGCCTATTAATGAGACGCTTGACTTGCCATACAAAGCCACCTTTGTCTCGCTCCGGAACTCCTGAAGCAAACACCAAATCAGCTGCGTTTCACTGCAGCACCCAGGTCAAATGCAGCTGATTTGACCATTAAAGTGCATTTATTAAGGAAAAGTTCAACTGAGACACACCTTTACTATAATTTTGAGCAAACAAAAAATTGTTTTTAAGTGTTAATCTTGTTAAATTCTTGTTGAAGTCCTCCCGTGCATGCTCCGCGGCTGCCATTTTGACAGCCAATCGATTTTTGGCACAACACTGACCCACGTTTCCAGGCTGTCAGCTGTGACGCATAACGGCGTCATGACTTACACGGCAAAGCGACGTATTTATGTATTTTTTCCACTTTATTAGACATTTTTGGACTGATGCGACGGTGTGATTTTTACGGTGGAAAATACAGTATTACTTCGTGAGAGATTCACTGCAGTAAAGAATTGTTATTAGAGACAAATGGAGCCTGCTGGAAACAAAGTTGCTCTCATCTAGGTGGCAAATGTAAAACCTGTTTGTTGGGTGGGGAGTTGTGCCCAGAAGCTCTGGAGCAGCCTTCAGCTGTTAATGAAGTGAGCTCAAATCTATTTTAAACCTTTAAACACTTAAAATGGATTTACTCTCCTTGATTTTTTATTTAAATATTTGATTTAGGTTTTCTCATGTATTTTTAATGTTTTTTTTTTTTTTTTACTGCTTTTATTGTTCTGGATATTTATTTTGGGATTTATTGCCCACTACTTTATGTAACCATTTTCTGTCAGGTTTATAAATCAAACTAGTTTAATTTGAAATGGGATACGTACACAGGCAACAAATGATGTTTGGTGGCTCTCTGCTCCAAAACCTGCATGATTTGGTTGAATAAAAAAAGCGACTCGATGGGAACTACAAAAACATTAAAACACTTGTTTCAGGAGAGGCTTTAACAAACCGGATTCCTTTTTTTTTTTTTTTTTGCTTCTCTTTGCTGAGCATCCGTGAGACCCGATTACAAATCAGACGTGAACCAACGCGTCTCCTCCTCCGCTTCGTACAGAATTAAGGCTTTTAACAGCAACACACACACACAGAAAGAAAGCAGCAGCCTTTATGAGTCACTGAATGGCTTTAGTACAATCAAGTCTACGCCATTACATCTGAAGCAGCTTCGCCTCACGCTCTCACTCGCCTTCTTTTCTGTATTTCCCCCCCTCCCTTGCCACGTTTTGTCCACTCCGAACAGCGACACTACAACTGAGCAGGCCTGCCGTCTACTCCCGCTCCTCACACAGGCTGCCTAAAAGCTCTGCGCACCCAGGGAATCCTCCTTCCTCCTCCTCAACGGCCCATTCCAGCACGTAAGCAGTTGTAGAGGAGTTTGTTAAGCGCTCGCCTCACCACCGCCTCCCGTCTTAATGACTGACTTCATCCCTCCTGCTCCCCACCGGCCTCACCTCCTTCTCTCCTGATAGCCTTGTCGTCATTACAGTCTGCTTGCCTACTTAAAAGCTTTTCAGAGTTTTGGTCCCGCTTCACTTATGGTGGGATGGAGGAGTTATAGCTGCTACCCTCCAGTGACCCAGGAGGAGCGGCTCAGAGGGGAAAGAAAAAAATAAATAAATAAATCAACAAACCACAGCACGTCAGTTTAGCTCAAGTCTCAGCAGTAAGGCTTAAACTCAAACTTTAACTACAAAACAAACGGCATGTTTCAGATTACAAGGATTTCGTTTTGCTGCTCGTTTTGACCAATGATTTAAATTTTCACAGCTTAAGAGACTAAAGGGTTTCCCTCACGATCGCACAGGTTTACATTCATCTTTAGTTGAACTCATTTGATACATTAGTTTGTCAAAGTCTTAAACCAAACCTTCTGTTGCCTTTATACTGGGAATGCTCACGAAGCATCCATGAATTTTTCGGCGCAATTCTCGTCCCGCAGTTTTCAAACTATTTCATCAAAACGTATATAAAAACATTCAGCTTTTTCAGGAGAAGGCTGCGATGACTTTTGGTATTGGTGCAACTTTAGCTTTTTGAAATATTTAGCCTTTTCTGCCACTTTTTTCCTCATAGGAAATTGAGCTCATTTTACATCCTTCAAATCTGTAGTTTTGTTTACAACCTTTTACTGCTCCTTTCACCTTTTGTTCTGGTTCAGCTTGTGCAACTTTCAACATTTTTCAGCTACTTTCAGCTGTTTTTTTTGTGCTCCTTTTAGATTATTTCTGCCAACTACAACATTTTTGTGCTTCTTCTAACTTCTTAGCTTGCTATGCTCCTTTCAGCTTATTTCTGCATGTTTCAGCCTTTTCTACTATTTCAGCTACTATTTAGCTGTTTTATACTAATTTAAGCTTTTCAGCAAATTCCACATTTTTTTGCACTCATTTAAACTTTTTTCAGCCTAATTCAGCTAAAATGCGCTCTCCACGTCCTTGTAAATTCATTTTCTTTCTGCTCTTTTAGCTACTTTTCGGCTGTTTTTGTTGTTGTTGTTGTTGCCAATTTCAGCTTTTTTCAAATACTTTCCTTTTTATTTGGTGCTCATTTCTGCTTCTTTCAGCCTAATTGCGCAAATGTGGGTTCTTTCTGCTTTTTTATACTAATTTAAGCTTATTCTATCTTTTCAGCTAACTTTTTTAAAGCATTTTTAGCTCATTTCAGCAGCTTCAAATTAAAGTTTTTCATGGTAATTTCTGCTACTTTCAGGCATATTAACTTCTTTACACTAATTTCAGCTTGTTATGTTCGTTTCAGCTTTTTCTACTAGTTTCTGCTATTTCAGCTATTTTTGAGCTATTTTTATGGTAATTTTTGTTTTTTCAGCTACTTTTCAGCCATTTTTGCTAATTTCAGTTTTTAGCCAATTTCCTAATTTTTGTGCTTATTTCTGCTTATTTAAACCCAATTCAGCAAATATGTGTTATTTCTGCTTTCTTCTGTTACTTTGGGCTAGTTCTTCCATTTCAGCTACATTTCAGCATGTTTTTAGTCAATTTCAGCTGTTTTTCAGCAAGTTCTTCTGCAATAAGCATTCACACTGCATTTTTGAAGGAAATGCAATTTCTCTAGTTACTTTTGTTTTGTTGACTGATCCTTGTCTTACTTTTTGATTTACTTTTGTTTATTTTCAAAACATCTAGAAGAGGCTTTAAATCCTTGAGCTGGTTCAGACAACAAACAGTACTTACTATGTCGATACGTACAAATCTGTTTGCCAGCTTTATTGCTTGTTTTGTTAAATATTAAAAATGCAAGAAACTGTCAAATCTTCTCCCCAGTGCAACAAATTCATGGGTCAACTTTTGTCTTTTAAATCTGAAGGCAGTAAAAGTTACAGCAATTTTAGATTAATACAAAAAACAAAAATTGTTATGGTTTTTAAGATTAAGGAAAAAAAAAAAATTGTAATATTTTTCAGTCAATTAAGAAAACCTAAACATTTTATTTGTAAATTGATAGTGCTGTCAGATATAGTTTATTCAGTGTCATAAAATAATGTAGATCCCTCAAACTCAGTCACATTCAATCCCTGATGTAGTGACATAAAAACCCTCCACAAAGTTTAAAAATCTATAATTCCCAAAACATTATGAATTATTTATTAATTTCAAAAGTATGTGGTGCTTCTCAGTTTCTCTTCCACCGTCTTAATTTAGTCTTAAAAAATAAATTGAAATGATTTCCCCAATCTTCTTTTCTTCTTACAGAAAAACTGCAGAGCCGAGCACATCTTAGACCCTTAAAATGTAACTTTAGTTGGTGTTTAAATAACGATAAAGACGAGAGCAGTAAGTAACGCATCTGTTCATTTACATGCATGATACTCAAACATCCCTGTTTAAAGATTAAGAAGGATGATCACTCGGGGCGTGACATGACATGATGACTTCAGGCCGAGTGTCGTGAAAAGCAGAGGCTGCATCTGACTTTACTGTAAATTAAAGAAGCTCACATTTTATTTTGTTCTCGCTCCAAACAAAGTTTTGACTATTTAGATGTAATATTTGGTCTTATGCAGCAGAGCAGCAACAACAAGACGTCGTTTCATCTGAAATGTTGTCGTTTCTCAGTTTCGTCCCTCATGCAGCCCCTCTGTGTCTCATACCCTCACCAAGGTCTCATATTCATGTCTTGGAGCTCAGTGTAAAGTCACTGAGCTGTAATGTATGAACGGTGATAAATAAGTGAAGTTGGAGACGGCCAGCTTCAGACCACCAGGCTCAGTGGGTGGAACGAGGGTGAGCTTTTCTTCTCACAAATGTGAAGCTGGATAAATAAGTCAGAAACTGCGGTAGAGCATCTTCTCTGGGGTTTGACAAGTGGACGACAGCAACCAGGAGCTGTGATGGGATTCAGGTCATCATCGGGACTCGTGTTAACTTGTGCTTGTTATCACCTGCTGCCATGAAAGGGAAGCAACCACGAGAATGCATGCACGTGTGCTCGTCTGTTAGCAAAATAACTCCTGAACAAGGGGACAGACTTTAATGAAACTTAAAATAAACTTGGATGCATCTACAAACGATTCACTTTTGGAGACAACCTGATTGGAAATCGCTGCCACAACTAATCGAATAAAAAAAAATAAAAAAAATAAAGTTTTTACTTTATTTTATGGATACCAAGTTTAAATTTGGTTCGGAACTGATCACAGCAGATCTTTGCTTTGCATCACTTCGGCAAACGCGAGTTATTAATTTTGAAAATGTATGCATTTTGTTCTTAGACGTGGGTAGATTAAAATGACAACTTTCATTTTATAATTTAACATGTTGCCAATTGCAAAGTGCTCAAAAATGACAAAAAACAATCCAAGCTAAGCTGGACCTGGGATGCACCTGCATACATCTGAAACGGCAGCGCGTTGTTTCACTTATCGACTTTGTGCAAATTAACCAACAAGATGAGAAACACAATCTGACCAGAAAGCTGCGTTAGCACAGTGAAGTAACAGTCTCCACTATGATTAATTCTTAATTTTCTTCTAATAACTGATTTGGCTCAGCCTCTATGGATTACATCAGTTCTCTAAAAACAAAGACAGCATTCACTGCCAAATTAAGTCAGAACATGCTAAATCAAACAGCTCATTGAAAACAACAGAAGAGAATAATCAGAAAAAAAATATCTTAGTAATACTTTATATTTACAGTAATAGTCTTGCTCTCTTACATGCACACACACACAGATACTCACAGCCAGCAGGTGTTTGGCCTTCTCCACTTCGTTGTTATCGATCAGCTGCAAAAAGAGATCTGACAATGGTCTCCAGCAGGAAAAGTGGTTTGCTAGCCGCTCTGCCATAGCACTCACTGCAACAGTAACAAGCACGTACAGGTCACTTTTTGATTTTCATTGTTGGGCATCTACCCGCCCATGGATTGTGCATGTTCTCTCACATGCGTACATTGTGCCATTATGTCTGTCTGGGTGTCTTACACTTGTCTAAAGCCTCGTCGTTGCCAGATTCTATGACCTTTCCAAAGACAGATTTTATGCCGGAGTGTGAGCCCTCTGGATTTGTGAAGATTCCTTCCAACAGCTCTACCGCTGAATCACAATCACCACTGAAAAGAAACAAGGGGAGGAATTTATTTAAAAGATGCCTCAGCTGCAACATTTCTATCAAGAGAGAAGTTATTTGAACTAACAAATAGTTTTTGCTAGAAAAAAACCCCCACAAACTACAGTACTTTTTTATTTGAAAACCGATTGTGTCAAATAATGTACAGTAGACACTCGCTACTTCGCGGTTTGACTTTCGCAGACTCGCTCTTACGCGATTTTTCAATGATTGTCATTTTAATGTCACTCACGTGACTGGGAAAGTACGGGATAAAAAGTTAACGAAAAAAATAATAAAAACTTTGGACATGCGCCGCCATTTTGTAATTTTCTTTCAATAAGCCTACACTGTAACGTCAGTAAAAAAGAACTACACTACCCAGAAGCCAACAGTGCTTCCGGACGCTGCTTTCTGCCGAAATGGAGGTAAAGTTTTGCAACACAAAGTCAGAGGTAACGATCTATCTGTTAAGATGACAGAACTGGCAGGAAAGTTGCAAATAATCCTGAAGCTCAATTATCCATGTGCACATCAACCAGGACGAGGCGGTGGGCTTCGTCGCTGCTGGGTAGCTCTGCAGAACCGGAACAGAGCTGCTGGTCTGCAGAGCTGGTGAATAAAATCTTGCAGTACTGTACAGTACATACACGTATGCTGTTTAAAATTAAGTAGGTTTAAGAGTTTAGAACATTGCAAGAGTGTGGGAAGGGTTTATAAAGCCTTAAAATATAGCCTTAAAAATAAAATGTACATAAATAAATAAATATAGCGTTCCTATTCGCAGTTTTTCACCTGTCATGGTGGTTTGTGGAAGAAAAAAAACCCCGGCGATAATCGAGGGACCACTGTACTTTCAACCAAAATTCCTCCTTGGTACAACGTTTTCTGTATTGAAGCTGAGCTTTCATGGAATACGAACATAAAAAAATGCTAAAATGTCCAACATGGTTGGAGTTAAATAAGGAATTCAGAGCTACTGGAACAATAAAGCTGCTCCGTATTGTTGTTTTTAGTTTTTAAAACAACTCAAAAATAACACCAGCTTCCTTGTCTGTGCTTCAGAACTTTCCTCGGGGGGTGGGGGGTGGTAAACCTCATTGTTCTCCCTCTAATTCTGTGATTTATTTATTTTTTGCTGAGGTTGCCACAACCAAATAAAAGGCTGCACTACAAATCTGAAACAACACAATCTGGCAACTTGATCTCAGCGCTAACACTTCACGCTCCCCGCCTTCTCGCTGCCGTCACCGGTCGTGATGAATATTTAACAAACGGTGCGTGTGCACCGTGGGGTGTGTACGTTTGCTCGCGCCTGGAAGAGAAGGAACGAATCCGTGCTGATTGGTGCGACTTGGACCGCCTGAATAATTCAGCGAGGGCCCCCCGTTAAATGTGGAGCTTCGCTTTTCTGGACCGGCTTGCTTCTCCGCCGTAGCTCTTAACCAGTCAGCTTGACTCAGATACAGCGGAGACGCACGTGTCAGAGAGGCTCAGAGCGCAGCCCTCAGAGGTCAGGGTTCAAGTTGACGGGCCGGCGCTGCGATGGCCAATCAGGCGTGACACCTCCTTGTTATTTTTCACTTCCTGTTGTCCATTCAAGTGGGCACAGTGTTGCTGCTGTTCGGGGGTGCACTAATGCGGCACAATAAAACTTTGATGTGCGATGCATTTTAATATTTTGTTCTCTTTTGCTCGAGAAGTGACAAAGCAACGGTGGAGGAATGGTGCTTTCATAACATTAAAAAGGACTCGAGTAATCCTATTAACCCCGTGTTCCAGACTTGTTTTTGACACGCCACTTACCCTGTAAGCTTTTACTTCAAGTGTGTTAGCTTAGATCTCATCACTCTGAAGAAATTAGTTAAATTGTTATACCAATCTAGGAGGATTTACACAATAAAACAAAAGATTCACCTCTGCAGTAACTATTGCTTCTTGTCTGAACTGCATCTGACACAAAATACAAGAGTTAACTACTTTTATTAAAGATTTAGGTAAATAAATATTAGAAAAACATAAACAATTTTAAAAGTCACATGACTGAAATACCATCAAATCCTTTACAGACCTTCAGCAAGTCTGCACAAATAGACCCTGTGAACTTACTTGTTGATGTGTGACAGAGCAATGTTATTGACAAAGAACATGCTCGACAGGTTCTGTGTTATGCCAAATTGCTTAATTAGTGATTCCAATTCTTGAATTTCTGCCACGCTGCCGATGTTACGGAGGGCCTGAACCAGCTTGGTGATGGCCACAGTCAAGGGGACAGCATTCATCTGAAGCATAGATTTCATCGTCTCCATTGCCTCTGTAAAGAAGCACACGAAAAATGAGTGTGTGTGTAAACAACAAGGTGATATGTTTGTATTTAAAACACACTAGTCTGATTATTGCGTGAATGTTTAGGAAACATTCACACTATTGTGATCCATTTTTCATCTGCAGTGTTTCCCCTACCATTATACAAGCGGGGCGCCCCGCCCCGTCAACAGAACCGAGCGCCCCGTCTACCGAACCCCGCCCCCCACCCACCTGTCTGCACTGACGTAACGCTAAACTAGCGGCTCGCAATGCAGGTGCACTAGCTAAAAAGCTAAAAGCAGCCTCTTCCTTCATGCTGAACCCTCACGCTGAACGCACCCCCGCCACTCGAAAACTGTCGGTACAAACAGCGCACGGCTCAGATGTGCATCTCTCTCCCCCGCACCGACACCCCCACACCTCCCCGGCCCCAAAAAAAACTAAAACTGTCGGCTGAGACAGCGCGCAGCTGAGATATGTCTCTGTATCTCTCCTCTCACAAACCCTGCTCTAAAACTGTCAGTACAAACAGCACACGGCTGTTTCTGTGTCCCCCAAAACTGTTGGTTTAAACAGCGCACTGAGCAGCTTAGGACGAGTCTCTGTTCCAGACACCCCCCCCAACAAAAATCACGGACGAGATGAGCGCCCCGCCATGGTAAGTTATCTAGGGGAAACACTGATCTGTACATTTTTCAGCGTGATACCCCGCGGTTTTCAAGCTATTTCAACAAATCATAAATCAAAATGTTCAGCTCTTTCAGGACAATCCTGCTATGACTTTTGGTATTGGTGCAACTTTAGCTTTTTGAAATATTTAGCCTTTTCTGCCATTTTTTTCTAATAGAAAATGAATTGAGCTCATTTTACATCCTTCATATCTTTAGATCTGTTTACAACCTTTTACTGCTCCTTTCACATTTTGTTCTGGTTCAGCTTCTTTGTGTAAATTTAAACTTTTTGCAGCTAATTTCAGCTGTTTTTTCAGCCGTTTTGAGCTCCTGCACGTTCGTTCTGTTAGCGACAACATTTTTGTGCTTCTTCTAACTTATTTCTGCTAATTTCAGCTTGTTATGCTCCTTCATCTTATTTCTGCAAGTTTCAGCGTTTTCTGCTATTTCAGCTATTTACCAGTAGCTGTTTTAGGCTCATTTTAGCTTTTTCAGCCAATTCCACATTTTCTGCACCCATTTTAACTTTTTTCAGCCTAATCCAGCAAAAATGTGCTCTCTCTACTTCCTTCTGGTAATTTCAGCCCCTTTCTGATTTTTTTGTTGTTGCTGCTTTTAGCCGTTTTTACTCATTTCTGCTTTTTTCAGATTATTTCCACTTTTTTGTGCTCATTGGGCGGCCGTGGCTGAGTGGTAAGAGCAGCCTTCCTCCAATGCGAGAGTTGGGGGTTCGAACCCCCTGCTGAAGTGTCCCTGGGCAAGACACTGAACCCCTCATAGCCTCAGTGTATGAATGTGATCTAAAGCACTGATTAGTCTCATTAGAATGATTGGTTTAATTAGCTTTGTAGAGATCTAGTAGAGTGCTGTATGAATGGGTAAATGAGGACACAGATTGTAGTGTTAAGCGCTTATTTCTTGAATCTTGAAATTAGATAGAAAGGGGCTATATAAGTACGGTCCATTTATCATTTCTGATTCTTTCAGCCTACGGTAATTGAGCAAACATGTTCTTTCTGCTTTTGTCTGGTAATGTAAGCTTTTTCTACCTTTTCAGCGACCCTGTTAGCATGTTTTAGCTAATTTCAGCTGTTTTCAGATAAATTTAAGCTTTTCATAGTAATTTCTACTCCTTTCAGCCTAATGCATACCGTGAGAACCGATCAACAGAGGATGCAATCTCCTCTGTGGTCCACACTGCGCTCAACCACTTGGAGCAGAAAAACTCTTACGTCCGTATGCTCTTTGTGGACTTCACATCCGCCTTCAACACCATGATCCCCCAAACCCTGATGGACAAACTATCCACACTAGGACTAAGCCCCTCCATCTGCAACTGGGTACTAGACTTTTTAACAAACAGACCACAGTTAGTGAGGATCCACAACCTCTCCTCCTCCACCATAACCCTCAGCACTGGCTCTCCTCAGGGATGTGTGTTGAGCCCCCTCCTGTTTACTCTGCACACGTATGATTGTGCAGCTACCCATCCAGGCTGTCATATTGTGAAGTTTGCAGATGATACAGCGGTGGTGGGATGCATCACAAACAATGATGAGTCCAGCTACAGGCAAGAGGTGGAACACCTGGAGAGCTGGTGCAAAGAGAATAACCTTCACATCAATGTGAAGAAGACAAAGGAGATGATTGTGGACTTCAGAAGGAACAAAAACATCTACACCCCCCTGAACATAAGAGGATCTGCGGTGGAAGTGGTCTCCAGCTACAAGTACTTGGGTGTACACATGAATGACAACCTCAGCTGGAGCAACAACACCACCAGCCTGATCAAGAAAGCTCATCAGAGACTCTACTTCCTCAGACGGCTGAGGCGAGCTGGTCTGGGAAGCTCAGTCCTCACCTCCTTCTACAGGTATGCAGTGGAGAGCATCCTGTGCTCCAGCATCAATGTGTGGCATGGAGGCTGCACAGCTGCAGAAAGAAAAGCTTTGCAGAGAGTGGTGAAGGCTGCACAGAAATCTGTCGGAATCAGCCTCCCCACCATCACAGACATCTACACCTCCAGATGCAGGAAGAGGGCCACCTGCATCATGAAGGACCCCACTCACCCAGCACACACACTTTTTGCCCCACTCCCCTCAGGAAGGAGGTTAAGGAGCATTAAGTGTAGAACCACTAGACTGAGGAACAGCTTCTACCCTGAGGCTGTTAGACTCATGAATCTTTAACTAGAATAATCACTGTGAAAAACCATATCATGTTGCTGCTGATCTGTTTCATGTTGCTGCTGATCTGTTTCAATGTTGATGTGTTCATGCGTGCACATCTGCTCACAGACTCATGTTCATGTTTGTGGTGATGTTCAATGTTTTATGTTATGAGTGCTTAGTGCATATTTAGTTGATGTTATTCTTAGTTCATATCTTAGATGTTATTACTGTTTTTCTTATACATTTTATTGTTGGATGTAACTGGGACCATGTGTACATAATTTCGCTCCACCACATGTACCACATGAGGTGCGAATGACAATAAAGAAACTCTGACTCTGACTCTAATTAACTTATGTCTGCTAATTTCAGCTTGTTATGCTCCTTCAGTTTATTTCTGCAAGTCTCAACTTTTTCTGCTATTTTATCTACTATTTAGCTGTTTTATGCTAATTTTAGCTCTTTCAGCTAACTCCACATTTTTTGTACCCATTTGAACTTTTTTCAGCCTAATACAGAAAAAAAAAGTGCTCTCTCCACTTCCTTCTGGTAATTTCAGCTCCTTTCTGATTTACTTTGTTGTTGCTTTTAGCTATTTTTGCTAATTTCTGCTTTTTTCAGATTAGTTCCATATTTTTGTGCTCATTTCTGATTCTTTCAGTCTACGGTAACTGAGCAAACGTCTTCTTTCTGCTTTCATCCGGTAATTTAAGCTTTTTCTACACTTTCAGCTACCTTTTAAGAATGTTTTAGCTAATTTCAGCTGTTTTCAGATAAATTTGTTTTTCATAGTAATTTCTGCTCCTTTCAGCCTACTTAACTTCTTGCTGCTAATTTCAGCTTATGCTCCTGTCAGCTTTTTTCCTCAGAGTTTCAGCTTTTTCTGCTATTTCAGCTACTAAATACTTAGCTGCTTTTATACTCATTTTATCCTTTTCTACTAATTCCACATTTTTTAGCTAATTTCTGCTTTTTTTTTTTTAAAGCTAATTTCCTTGTGCTCATTTCTGCTAATTTCAACCTAATTCAGCAAAAATGCACTTTTCCCGCTTTTTTCTGCTAATAAAGACTTGTTCTTCCATTTCAGCTACAGTTAAGCTGTTTTTATGCAAGTTCTTCAGCAATACGCATTCACACTGCATTTTCGCAGGAAATGCAATTTCTCTAGTTACCTTTGACCTGGCCTTTAACGCTGTATGAGACGATGAGCAAACTGTTGGCGGCATCGCTCAGCTTGAAGCTTGGCATTTGGGACGTGGCCCTGAGGAGGGGAAAAAAAACAACTCAGAAAACATCACATCATTAGGAAAAAAAGGTTTTAGAAAATTGGATGAATGTGTAAATCAGGACGGTATTTTTGTGGACAGAGCTGTAAATCTGTGCAAACAACTTTAAAGAAATATTCATCAATATCTTGCCGTACAACAAATTTCCAGGGTATTTAATTCACCTGTCAAAAACAGACAATTCCATGTAGCAATTTTCATACAAATGCTTTTAGTTTCCAGAAAACACAGTTTCACAACAAGATAATCTTCAAAGCAAATAGAAAAGACGACTTGTGTTTCTGGACATGTAGAGCGCTGGAGGTTTTTTTAATTTCTGGATCATGTAATCCCACAAGGGCAGAGCTTTTTCTACGAAAATGAAAAAGAATTATCAGTGTATTTTTTGTGATATTCTGATATTAGATCATGTACAAATAATAGATTTTATCTATGTACGACTGACGCTGAAAGAAAGTCCATTAATTCCAAACTTTAAAGCTGATACTCGGGTGTCCCATTAGGAGAAAATCTTTGTAATCTGCGATGACTGCACCATCTACATGGCGAGTTAGGCCTTGAATGCTGTGGTATTGTGAGGCATCACATTTAGAAAAGCATTAGACTTCGCAGAGATGGAGGGGATAAACACATGAGCTGAAAGGTACAAGACAATAGGAATAAATCTGATTGGCAGCAAGTCTGAGCCTTTAGTAAAGCTCCTGCTGTGACCTGAAAATAATACAGACATCAAGGATGTGATTGATGTTGCTGTATATGTGACATTCCTCCATGCTGAGCTCCATCGTAGCTGTTGTTGGTATATCCAAGTGAGGGCTGGAAGAGGCTGTTATCAAGGCCTCGGGGAGCTGCTCCTGCTTCACATCTGTATATACTTGCTGTCCCACTCTCTTTTTTTTGCCACTAAAACCTCAATCAAACTTGCCTCCTGCTTTTTTTTAATTCATTATTATAGCCCTGCAACCAGATTAATCCTTCCGCTCAATTGAGCATCAGGCTGGCAATCCTTATCGCCACGGCGACACCAGGCCAAGCAGCAGCATCCGGCAGCTGCTCTGACAGGGTCAAGCTAAAGATTGGAGTAGTAACAGGGTCGTTGACTGATTGCCGTGGAGGCTGAGCAGCAGGGGGTGTGTGGGGGCAGAATTATTCTTATCAAGAGGGAGGAAATCTCTAGAGGCTGTCCTTTTGCTCACCTTTCCCCCACTCCACCGCTCTCTCACCTTCTCCTTCTAGGGGTATTGCATTCTAGCCAATGAATCCCACCCTTCTGCTTCTTCTTCTCATCAACACTCTACCACAATCCCTTAATCTCACCATAAGTACCCCACTGCTCAGTTCTGTACAGATTACCTAAAAACACACACACTCAGAATTAATGCCTATAGCGTCTTCATTATCCCCTACATGATTAAATCTAACCATCCTCTCATTCACTCCTCTTTTCCTATTTAGACCTTTTTATCTTCCTCTTTTTTCTTCCCATTTCCATCTTTCCCCGACTCTCCTCTCAGCTCATTTCACTTCTCATTAAGAGTGCAGATAAACTAAGCTTTTATCCAGGCGGGGATGCCATAAACCAATTCAAACGGAGACTGGAGATGGGTTATCACTTGTATTTGCCTTGTGCTTGTTGAAACACGGGTCTAAAATTGATATGATTATTCTTGTAATAAAAAAAGAGTGAACCATGTAGCGAGCTGGGGTGGGGTGGGGGGGGGGGCAAAAAGAGACAGATAGAGTAATGGCTGTTTTTACATGTTTTCTTTTTTGTACAGTTTCGTGACTGCAGCTTTTCTCTCAGCGTGTGTCATTATGTTATAATCTCTTTGCTTTGGTGTTTTCTTCTGCAGAAGGAAAATGATAAAAAGAAAAAGCGACAAAAGGAGATAAAGAAAATGTGAGAGATTACCTAAAAAAAAAGGCAAATAGCAAAAGAAGATCTGCTCTGTGTTAAGCTCAAATCTGTAATACCTCTGCCAGTCCATTTGTCCCCCAGGCTCACGCCCAGACATGGACCCGGTAACACAACAACAACACATGATACATCACTAATTGGAAGAAGATTGATATTTCAGCACAAAGTCACATGCTTCCCAGTAAACCAAAACTAATCTGGAAATCGGAGCACGTGTGTGAGTGTGTATCTTAGGGCTTAATGTGAATCATTGTTCATATCCAGCAGAGTTGAGCATGTTAACACACAATCACTTTCTAATCCTCGTGCCCACCGAGGAGCTGCTGTGTGAGCCTTGTGTCCTCAGCTGCCACCAGCTGAGGATGAAAGAGGAAGTGGCAGAGTATTAACTTCACCTCATGGTAAATGTGTCATTTTTAATGCTCAAAACATAAACACAGAAGGGAGCTATCTGTCTTTACTGAGGGTGGATGTGTCACATTTATTAACATACTTTAAATATAACCTGAACCTAAAGCAGAAATTTTGTGTAGGGCTTAAATACAATCCATAAAGGCAAAAACTATAAAAAAAAAAAAGACCTAGCTATCCTTGAAGGAATACATATCACTAAGCCTGTCGCAATAAACAATAAATCAATTATTCGCATGATAAATGAAAATAACCAACTTCATTTTCGGATTTATCGTTTCTACGTCTCTCTTTCTACTGAAGACTCTGGATGATAAAAGACAACCCCGGTGCTCTTCACTGATCCCTCCGTTTCTCTTTACTCTTTAAAATCCGTTTTAACCATCCAAAATTGTGTTTCTGGACCA
Organism: Nematolebias whitei; assembly: GCF_014905685.2. Lineage (NCBI taxonomy): Eukaryota > Metazoa > Chordata > Actinopteri > Cyprinodontiformes > Rivulidae > Nematolebias > Nematolebias whitei. The sequence continues at coordinate 58,907,314 of NC_056498.1, read as the reverse complement.
TTAAAAGCAGTTAAGCTGCGAAGCTAAGCTACAAGCTAAGCTACGAGCTAAGCTAACACGCCGACCTCAGGGGAAAACCTCCGTCTTGTCAAAGCTCTAAAATTCACGGTTGAAACCCGTGACTTCGTGTAAAATGTTGTTTTTCTCTGCAAAAAGAAGCTGAGAACTTGTTGACTGATTTTTTCTTAAAAGCTTTATGTGAAAATGCTATGCTAGAGTTCAAATCACCGAGCGCCCGTCACTTTGAGAACGGAATAAAGGAAGGAGAGACAGCCCATGTCACATCAAGGGGCCTCATGCTGCTCACTCCCTCACTATCCATCATTTGGTTCAAACTGTCTTATACTGCTATCCAATGGTCAAAAAATGTACTACATACAAAAATTAATCAACATTTCTTCTTAAATTTGACAATAATTACTAATTATTGTCAAATTTCAAACAATATCATAATTTATCACAATAATTTTAGAGACAATTAATCGCCCAGCAAAATTTGTTATCGTGACAGGCCCACATATCACTGTGGCCTGTCATGTTAGAAGTGTAGATGCAGACATTCTTGAATGTTGAATTATGTTGTAGAGATATCCAACGATTATTTTCTTTCATTTTGCACAATGTGTTAGTGCTCAAAATATGCGTTAGGGATCAGTGTAAATTACTACGACACTACATTTTTTGTTTAACTACATGTAGACTCGACAGAGTTACAACATTGTTGTGTTTGTTTTTTTTAGGTCTGCTGGCTGCGGCAGACTTCTCGAGTTATGTTGACTAAAAGTTAACCAGTTGTTAATTTACATCTTATAACTTTCTGTAATTTACAATAAAAATGTCCAGAGGTTTATGAGAAATTTTGATAACAGGCAAACATATACTCATACACACATTTCAGCAGGGAACTACTACCTGCAGGAACAAGCAACATGCCTGAAGTAAAGATTCCTGCTTGTAATTTTTAGAACCCCGTTTTTACTTTTTGATATGACGCCACTTGTTAGTCATTTTAAATGAGAAGGCAAAAATCTACGATTACCAGAAAAGAGATGGGAGTCATGTTGACTTTTTGTAAGAGTACCGCAGAAAGTTAAAATTTACACGTTTTCACCAGCCGAGATTTAAAAAAAAAATGTACTTGGTAGATGGTCTAAAACATTACTTGTACTTTAAGACAAGCAAAGGTTTTGAAGGCAATTATTCATCATGTAATGATGCTCTGACAATTTCTTATTGGACGTTTTGTGGAGAAACCTACATTTTCTGGACGGTAAAGGCGTCCTCGATGGATCCTTCAGCCAACAGAGACCGGATCAGGACATCATACACGACGATGGATGGGATCGCACCCCTTTGATTCATCTTTGTTATCAAACTGAATGCTTCTGCAGGAAGAAAATGAGAAAATGAGAGAGATAGGATGAAGGGAAATTTCAGATAATCCTTGCATTACTGGACATGCACGTAAAAAAAAATAAAAAATAAAAAAAAGTTAATAATAGTAGCTAAGTACATCTTTTTTGCTCATTTGAATGTAGATTGTAAAGAGGTGAGTCTAGAGCTTGGAGCAAAAGTTAATTTCGGTTTTAATTTTAGTTTGGAAAAGACTGGACAAAAAAGGTTTACAGATTACAGCTTATTGTGCGTTTAATACATTTCACATGGGACATCAACACCCGGACCTCCAGCTGCGTACCTTTGGCATTGCCCTTCTTACAAAGAGCCAGCAGACGGTTATTGTAATTAGTACCATCTTCTACTTTCAAGTAGTTCGGATGTGACTTGACCTGCTGTATGGTGCTGGTCTCTTGATCGTACCACGACTGTAAACGAAACACAAAAAAACAATGCAACAACTTGGTGTGAGGATTCCATCAAAACACTACTACAACCAGTCTGGAAACACCATCAGCCAGAAATGGGTTGGTATGTGTGTATGACGGCATTTATGACAATAACGGCAGGCAGGTCGGGCAAGGTCCTGTAATGCTTGCTCACCCATGTAGCTATGAGGGGAGGGGGGTTAAGCTGTATTGGCTAGGGGCAAATTAGGTCTGGCACCCTAGGGGCAAAAGAAAAATGCATGTGTTAGAGAGTCTGTGTGCTGGAGCGGGAAGTGTCAACTGAAGAGCCCCTGGGGGTCACAAAGTTCATCGCCTGAGGCAACAGCAATCACTTCCTGTCTCATCACGATTTGTGCTTTTGAAGCATGCAAACCAAAAATGAGGAAAAAATAAAATCAGCAAGGACGAACGAGCAGTGAGAATGGAACTATTTTAAAGCAATGCTGCAAATTAATTGTAGCGGAGGGAGAGAAAAATAATCTGATTCTCACTTTTAATTTGGGTCTAGCTGAGCATCAAACAGCAGCCATATGGTGGCATTTAGCAGCTGTCTAAATTAGTCAGGCATTACAGATTTACAGACTGATCAAGCTGTAATTCCTTTCACCAGCCAGCCCGTCTGATTGACTACACTTCAGATCAGAGCTTCAATCCTGTTTGCTCTACATGTAATGAACAGAGGCTTAAAATAGAGCAAAGTTGTGGGGGGAAGGGCTGGCTGGTCAGTGACCAGCTGATAAATTTGAGATTTTTTGGTGTGTGTGTGTGTGTGTGTGTGGGGGGGGGATTAGCTTTGACCATCAGAAGCCAGGGTCAAACTCCTCTTTTGGTAATCTATTCAAAGAGTAACATTTTATTTTAATTGAGAAAAAACATCATCTTCATTGTCTTATTGATACAAAAACAAAGTTCAAAGTACAGAATATAACAAAATAGGTTTTTTTTTTAATTATCTTCAATTCAATTAGTTGCTAAGAATGGGGTTACCTTTCTCTTGTTTAAATTTAGGTATGAATTTGTGAATCTTTGCAACTACAATTTTCCACTGTAAAATAAAATATTCAATAAATTTACTGCAATTCCGAGTGCAGGTATGTGTAATACACAGGAAACATCCAGCCTTTAGTCAAGGAAAGTTGCTCAAGTGTTGCATCAAGTAGAGTTTCAGTTTTGTTCACGAGTGAAGGAGGAATGGGACATGAGCTGCACAGACGGATCAGTGCAGCTTCTATAGTATTGTGTGCTGTGTACTAGTCTGCTGTGGTGAAGAGGGACCTGAGCTGAAGGGTGAAGCTTTCCCTTTACTGTCAGTCTACGCTGCTATCAGCTATGGCCACAAACTCTGGGTAGTGACCGCAAGAACAAGATTACGGATGCAGGTGGTCAAAATGAGTTCATTATGAGTAGCTGTGCTCTACAATAAGATGGGAAGTTCAGTCTGGGAGGGACTTGGAATAGAGCTGCTGCTCTTCTACATTGAGTGGAGTCAGTCGAGGTGGTTTAGGCATCTGCAAGGATGCCCCCAGGACACCTCCATAGGGAGGCTCTGGGAAAGACCCAGGACATGCTGGAGAGACGACGTCTCTCAATTGGCCTGAGAACGCCTTGAAATCCTCCTAAAAGAGGTGGCTGTGGAAAGAGATGTCTGGGCCGCCCTGCCCAAGTTGCACTGCGACCCGACTCTGGAACAAGCAGCAGGTAACGGATTGATGGACATTCAACCTTTACCTTGTAGACGAAGTGAGACAGACTGTGAGGGACGTGACAAATACAACGTGAACAAATTGGCTAAACGATAAAGTGAAGCAGAATTTGGCTGCAGAAAATACATACCGACAAAAATAATTGTTTAATTGCTACGATTAGCTACCATTTATTTTCACGGAACATGTAAGGAGAGAAAAGGTGTTATGGTAAAGTTGCAGCATGGATGTGAATTAGATTTCAGAGATCTTTAGTTAAAAATCTATTTTTGTTTTCAGATTTACTTGCTCTGTTTTGTTCCACTGTCTGGAACCTCTAGTTAAAAAGCATTTATTGTCACCAGTCAGCATCATTAGGATCTTACAAACAAGGGATTTTACCTCAGGCACGTCAAACGGCACCTCCTGACCATTACTCTTCAGGATATCTGCCAGCAAACACAGGGTCCTCTCCCTGGGAATCACATTCTCTTCCTGCATCTTTGTCCATGTGGCTTCTGCCTTCTGCCAGTCATTTGTCTCCTCTGTAAACAACCGAAAACACAAATCAGTGGGAATGAAAGGTTTTAATTTGTCATAAATGCATGACACACAAACATGTGGTTAAATATTCAGCTCGTCGCGCAGGTCTAACAGAGAGGAGTTTCTGACAAAGCACTTCGTGCTGAGAGAAAACACTCAAAGCTTCAATCTGATCAACTGACTGACCCTCGACTCTGCTGTAAATGTGTGCAGGAAAGTGAGGAGAAATGGCACAATGACAATCAGCTTTAACACTCCAATCACAATTTTTATCAGTTCGGCAGCAATCACACCGCCTCTTCAGCTTCCTTCAGACTGATCCCACTCTGAACATACTCAGCGACTGAGGAAAGAACAGTGAAGCACGAGCAGCAGTGGGAGGTCCAGTGAGCAGAAGACAACAAATGCACACAGACAAATGAAGGACAGAGACTTACTGCAGAGTTTTAAGATGTAGCTGTACATCTCATCTCTGTCAGACTCAAACAGCTTGGCTGTCACCTCCACCATCTGCTCCAAGGGCTTCATCTAAATTCAACAACGCAAACATTAAAGCTAGATTAATTATGATCATCTTTATTGTTGCCTAGTTGTGTGCACATGTGTTTGTATGCATTACCTGTTTTTTAAAAATACATCTCTCTGCAAACCAATGAAAGCTTCCAGACTTTGCCCTCAGCCCAGGGGTCTATAAAAGAAAAACAAATGTCACAGTTTGATAAGAAATAAGCGAATAAATGAATACCATTTTTGCTGAACGTGTCCCGGTGTCGGTGTGCATTTGCTCCGTGTACAAACTGACCAGATGCTAAATTGTTCAGGTTGTCCAAATATCACTTAAACTGTTTTTGAGATCATTTCAAACACAGGCTTAAATCATTCAATTCAAGCAGAAGAAAAAATATTCAAGTTTAAAAGTTTAGAAACATTAAAATAGTACACTCAGAGGAATAAAAATAAACAGCACACTGATTTAGGCAAAAAACGTGGAGTTTAATAAGTTTGAACTGATGTACATCATAGACGGTCTGAAATAAGAAAAACTAAAGCTGGATTTATTATTTGTTTTGAAAAATATGTTGAGCTCATGTCTTTTTAAATACATGGCTGGATTATGAAATGGCATGCCACTGCATTCCCCCCCCCCCCCACCCCCAACATCCTGCCTATTTTATCTATTAATGACCAAGGCACCCAGATTAAATGTTATAAAAACTATAGGATTCTTGATTGTATTGTGTTTTAGATATTTATCTTGCATATCCTTTGCATTTGTTTATATTTGTTCCCCTACCTTTTAGTATTGTTTTAATAAATTGTAGAGCCCCAACCGATATATTGGTAGGGCCGATATTCTAGGCTTATATTTTGGGGACTTATCGGTATCAGTGATAATCGGCCCATTATGCGCCGATATAAAAACTTCTTATTTTCTCCCCTCAAATGCTGGGAATGAGTCGTGTCCTTACTTGCAAATGGTGTAATTGTACGATGTATCCAGCAAAGGGCACATGCGGATTACTTTCCAGTCATGGCCATGCTCACCTGACTCACAGCACAGCTGAAGCAGGGAGCAACTACCGGTAAATACTGTGTATGGCATATTTTGCTAAACAGGGCATGGTAAGTTTATTGTAACTGATCTGTAAAACAAATCAACAATAATAAATCCTCTTCAACCCTTCAATCCTCCAATCCGCTTTTCATTAGCCAAGTGCCTCTCAAGTTAACAAGCTAACTTTTAGATAACCTAGCATAAGCTATTGCCTTGTCAAACTTTAGCCAGAAAAATAAACCTAACGTAACGTTACATACCGGTATATATCAGTATTAGTAACATTATCTTTGTCCTCCTCAATAAAAAGCATTGTTTGTTTTGATATCTTTATGTCTCTGGAAAAAAAAAAAAAAAACCTCTGCTGCAGTCAAAAATTAGGCATTCACCATATGTGACTGTTTAAACAACGAACAATTTATATTTTTGTAACACATTTCATAACTTTATGGTGAATAATGGAAGATAGAAAATGTGAATGCACGTTAGGAAAACCGTTTTAAGACTTTAGGTGTTAAAACAAGTTTAAAAGTAGCCGATTTCTTAGATTATTGAGGGTGGACAAAGCTAAAGAATTTTCAGCCAATATATCCGTTAACGACGTTACCTGCCCCCTCCCAAAATCGGTATCGACGACAGCCAAAATTTCCATACGGTCGGGCTCTAATCAACTGCAGCTAATTTGGTTGCTTTGCTTTTAAATGTGAATACCTTGTCTCCCTTTTCATGGTTGTTTCATGTTGTAGATGGATAGTTCCAACGATTTATATCTAGGGGTGTGCTGATAAATCGGCTCCGATTTCCTTAATTTTGGGAAATCAGAAATTGGCCGATACATGAGAAACCGATTTTACAGATTTTTTTCTCTCGCTTTAACAACTATTGTCTGAACTTCGTTTTTATTTCAGAGCACTACCTCGTGGCCAGTTAAAACAAGTTTGTATTGTTTCTAGGATATTGTTCAAAGGTATGTTTTTCAAAAAAATATTACTGGAAAATTGAAGGTACCTTGTGACCTTATAACACCTGACATTGTCGCGTATAAAACAAAATCAGAATCGGCAGGGCAGACTTTTTAGAAATCGGTGATCGGACAGAAAACTGCAATCGGTGCACCCCTATATCATCTTGGATAGCTGGTGTGCCATTAAAGCCACCACACTATTTTTATGTTGCTCATTAAAATAAAACTCTTTTTAGTAGTTGTATTAGCCCAAGTAGGTTTGATAATTTACTATTTCTATTTTCCCCCTCATTTTCTTTATTTACTGTAACATTTTTTTTTAAAGTTACATATATTTCTAGAACAAGACAAACCCTTGAGCCCATGTTTCAAAGCCCTGAAAATATTCAGATTTCTTATTGGCTTTGACAACATACAAATATATTGTTGGCAAATGTGAGTCCAAACCAGGAGAACAAATATAAATATCATGTTAATACTTGAATAGTTTTGCAGTAAAGCTCTGCAAAATTATAAAAACAATGATTTGCTTCAGACAACACAAAAGGGAAAAGTATTGATGTGAACGTTTGGCTAGAGAGCAGAACAGACATTAGAGAGCATCATTTTCACTTGTTTATCAAGAGGACAAATTAAAAAAATATACTGCCAGATTATTTTTCTTTTATATACAAAACGTTAAAATCTGTAGTCTTCCATTTTCCATAGATTTGCTTTCCCCCCACTTTTTAAAACAACGATAATATACAGATAAGTAGTGTATTTGCGCGGTCCGTTAGGGGCTGACATAGATTGATCTTCAAACTCATATTGCCACGATTTAGCCTGATACGTGCAGTGCCTATATGATTATTATCATGGAAAACAGTGATCGGGATTTCATCAGTATCCTGGGGCTTTGATACAATCTGAATAAGACATGGATTGAGAAATTTTACTCTCCCTATTTCCTCAGTAATCTGGGTGAGAAGAGGGGAAAAAAAAGGGAAACATAGAATGATCTGGCTGGAAGATAATCTGACCGAGGATCAACAGCACTCAATCTCTGCTGGCCGCTTTGATGGACAACCCATCAAACTGAGAGGACAAAGTAAGGAAAAGATGAGCTTCATCCTTTTCCTTGACCATCCCTCCCAACTTTTCTTTCAATCCCCACATCTCCAAATTCCTTCCTCTTCCTCCTGCCTCGTCATCCCTCTAGTTTTCCCAGGAAGAGGCATTATGTTCTTACCCAACGAGCCAAAAGGGACAAATTAAAATGTGTAGCACCCACTCTCTCTCTCAAGCTGTCTAATCTTCTTAGAGACTAAGGCTCAATGCAAGTGCTCCATCTATTTTTTATTTTTATTTTTTGCCTTCAATTCATTTTACTTGGAAAAGTCTTGAGGGCTCAAAGCAGCACAACTATTTGCCAAAACAAGCGCGCGCACGCACACACCAGTCCGAATGTGTTTGGGATTGTGATTTCGTCAGGAGAAATCTCCCTAATCTAAGCCGGAACCACAATCCTCAGAAATAAGAAGACATGCTGCTGACATACACAGACGCAGATCAAAAGAATTTAAAGCAAAAAGAGAAAACAACAACAACCAGCATTGACAGGGAAAATGATGAAAAAATGTCAAGCAGGTCAGATTATCAAGACGATCCTCACATTAACATACAGCCAAGTAAGTAAAGTGCATCCTGTTGCATCTTTAAGAGTTTTTTATTTGTGACCTTCAGGTGTTAAAACATTTTTACAGGTCTCATTCTTACATGTATTTTTTTTAAAAAGAAGCTAAAACTGACCGTCTCACCTCCACTTAACAAACCCTCTCCATCTCTGTTCCTAATGTTTCAATTCTACTAATCACATGGACACATACACACAAACCCCTCTCCCCAACACAAAAACATAATAGCTCACCACTCTTTTACAACACTACCTAACCTTGACCATCACATAGACACACATGCCTGCTGCAATAATAAACCCGGTCATCTGACAATCCCCCTACCTAAACGTGACCATTTAGCACAAAATTGGCCACCTTTCTCTATCATTACACTTAATTAGCTGTGATTAATCAGCTGCCAATTATACCAAACAGAGCCTAAAGAGAGAAACCACTCTGGACCACCACTTGACGCTCTCAAAAAGAGGGAAACAAAAGGTATTTGAGCCTTTGAATGAGTGTGTAACTATTTATTTTTGAGTGATGAGAAACATGATTCCATTGTAGTCACCTGATATCAATTGTGACGCAAGATTAATGACGAACAGCTCCGAATTAACTTTTAGTTTAGAGTCTTTGGTATAAATTCTACGCAGGTTAAGTGAAAAGTGACATTATAATAGCGTAATGTTTTTCCTTTACTCCATGATTTTCTTCAAAGTAACAAAGGAAAAATGCAGTTGTTCACTGTGTCTTTGCTAGCAAAACAGCTCATGAACCACCATTAGGATTTTATTAAATTTTTGTTAGATGTTCATTTATAAGTTCAAGTCAAGTTTATTGTTATTCACATCACATGTGGTACATTAGATAGAACAAAATTATGTTCACAGGGTCTCAGGGGAAAAAAAAATAAATAAATAATGTATATATATATATATTAAAATCTATATAAAAAATTCTACGCAGGT